>NC_140498.1:22128418-22728418 GCF_964271855.1 Acomys minous | reverse complement strand
AATATAATTAGCCTTATTAGTAACCAAGGAAACAAAAGTGAAAAACCACAGTGGAAAACTAGGACTGTTCAAGAGTGACTAAAAATAGATCAAGTGAGCCAAGTGCTAGAGAGAATGAAGCAATGGTCATCCCTATGTGCTAAGGTGTGATATAAACTGGTCCACCCATATTGGAAACAAATTTTTCCTACAAAAAGCAAAATACACACCTAGGCATATTGAATGTCTGTGCATATTCATGAAATGATATGTAGAATGACCAGAGAAGCATTGCACATAACACTTAAACAAACAAGCAAAAATAGTTTCAGTAAAAGAAAAAAAAATAGACTCGGGAAAAAAAAAAAGGAAAGAAAAAAGAAAAGAAAAGGAAAAGCAGAAACAAACTAAATGACACCAGTGGTAAAATGGATAGATACACTGTGGTGCATCCAAATGTCAGCATGGATGAAAGTAATCACCATCAGGATGAGTGAAAGAAGCCACCAGTCAACAGTGGAAAAAGAGAAATCACCAGCTTTTAATGATTACAGATGTATGTGATGTGACAAAAATACTGCATTTGTCACAATTTTTGGGGCAATGGTTATACAGGAGGAGAACCGCAAGGGCCCTTCTGTGGGTGAGGCATGCTCCATTTACAGTTAAGACTGGTTCTCTAGGTAGTTGAAGTGTTAATTACTTATCTCAGAACTTTGACACAACTGACAGGAAGCAACGAAGAGAAGCCAGGCTTATTCTGAATGATATTTTCATTACCGTTGCTTTATTTTATTATTTTGTTTCGTTGGGGTAGGTTTTTCTATGTATCTTTAGATGGCCTGAGACTTAAAGAGTAGTTAAGGTTAGCCTCGACCTCATGGGAATCCTCCTGTTCCAGTCTCCCAAGTGCTGAGATACGTGTGCCGACCACTCGTGATTTTTGGCTTACGGTTTGTAGGAGTCATAGTTCCGTAAGGTGGGAAGGATATAGTAGTGGGGGTGCCGTGGCTGTGGGCATGAGGCAGATGCTTTCTAACCCCTCAGCAGACCAAGAAGCAGGATCAGACTATAACAGCTCAAGGCCTTCCCCTGGTGACACACCTCGTCCAGTCTTCACCTATTCTACAACCTTCCAGAATAGTATCACCCAGCTAGACACCAAATCCACATATAAGGAACATTTCACATTTAAATCATAACATTCTGCCCCTCGACCTCACAGTGCATTGACTATCTCCTAATGCAAAACGTATTCAGTTCATGTTCAAAAGTCTCCAGAGTCATCATTTTTCAACACTGTTCTAAAGTTCGAAACTTCTTGAAATTTAAGGCAACTTCTAAACTGTGAGATCAAACACAATAACACATAGTAAATATTCCCCTTTTCTAAAGGGATCATCAGGAAGACAGCAAGGAAAACTTGAGTTAAAGCAAGACTGAACTTCAGCTGGGCTAACAGCAAACCTTGCAGCTCTATGTCCAGATCAGGAGCTCTTGGTGGCATCACCTGTGCCTCAGCAGTCTCTGGTAACACTGCCCCCTATGGCTATGAGGCACATATGGCCTCCCTCTCTCCATGGCTAGCTGTACTCTGTGAATGCGTCTTTCCTTGGCGAGCATCCATTTTTCTGGTAGCTCCGATATTTGGAGAGCTGCACTGAACTCAAGCTTCCCTTTCATAGCTTCATGTTCAGTTCAGTCATATTCCATGCAAGGAATCAATCTTTGCTACAAATTCCCTGGCGTTAGTGGTTATCTGAAAGCTTGGTGCAGGTTTCCATGTCCCTTAACTCTTACATGTACCATAAGAAGAATGCCAAATTCTGCTACATACTTGGGATGTAGCCTGTCACCCCTGGACCACAACCACTGTAGCCTCTGTATGTCTGAACTGCTAAACACTGGGGCAGATTCCCCCCAGACTGCCCTGCTTTAGCCAGGGAGCCTTGAAGATTCTCTTCATTTAAGTGTTTTCCATGTCAAATCATTTTAAGTGAGTTTACATTCTTACAGCCTGGATCTCTCAATGGTCTTAACCTCAAGGAATATTTACTGTTGTGCCAATGCAAAGTCTGAGACTCCTCCTTACAACTGCTAATCTGCTTAATAACTTCAGCAAAGTTGTTCGTGACTACTCTGACCTCAACTTTAACCACCTTCTATCTCCTTTTTTGCACAACTGCATGTCTGCCCATAACATTAACCAGGTCTACCTTATTTTTCTTGCCAAAAATGTATCTTTTTTGTGTCTTCTTTATATATATAGTTAGATGCACTGGGCAATATCCATTCCAGATAACAAATTTTATACCATCTTGAAATATCCTCTGCCAAAGAATTTTGTCTATCACTTTATAATTTAGCCTCACTTATATTTTCAGGACATGAGGATAGCAGCCAGACTCTCTCAGAATGTAACCTAAAACCCATAGCCTCTTGTCTAATCCCCACTAGAGTCCTTGTTCGTCAGTGAAAGCTCACAAGCCAAAGCTTTGCTGTCTGTACTCCTATCAGCATTTTGGTCTTCTGAACTCCCTCCAGAATGCCCCCATTAAGCCATGCTTATGCAATCCAGTGTTTCTCTGATCCATAACTCCAAATTCTTCCATATTCTTTTCGCAAGGCAGTTCCAAATGCCTGGAAACTAACACATATACTGTACATATAGGGACTCAACTTCTCAGTATTAATTTTCTATATTAGTTACTTTGATAATCTATGACAGAGTATCTTTCAAGGAATATAAGGAAGGGGAATTATCTTTGGCTTATAGACTGGGAGCCATGCAGTCTACCACGGTAGAAAAGGCACAGCAGTATGTAGCTTCATGGCAGTGGGAACATAAGGCATTGTCTTGTTCACATCTTCATAGCCTCCATAGACTACAAAGCAGAAAGCAGGCAAGGAACAGGATCCTGGCCCTATAGCCACAAGTTCTGCCACTAATAACCTACTCATTCCATCAAATCTCCTGTTCCTACTAGCTCCACAGTCTCCCAAAGAAGGTACCACAGCTGTGGATCAATTGTACAAACACATAAGCTTCTTTGGGGAGGGGATGTCAATTCACACTCTAACCACATGTATTGATTTATACTAATTACTAAGGCCACACATTTTTATTACATTTTTCCCTCTGTGTGATCTACTTCCAAATAAAAAGATTAATACTAAAGCAACTCCCATCGTAAGTCCCTTTTACTGATTATACAGCCTGTTCTAGAATTTGTTCTAAGAGCTTCACAGTAATAGTTCACTCAATCTTCAAACCACCTTGGAAGATACACACTATTGTTATCTTTATTTTATAACAGGATGGTAGTGTAGTGGTTCTCAGTTTTGGTGTCCCCAGTTAAATCAAAATCTCCCGGAGGCAGGACCCAAACACCACAAATCTTTCTACTTCTAAGACATGGTGAAACTGAAGAACAATAATATTTAGTCATAGGAAGGCTGCAGAATTGTCCTGTGTTCCACATAAACTGGAGTTAATACCCAGATTGCTTGATTCATGATCCATGCTTTGGTCTATCACACTATACCCTCTTTGGGATAAATAGGCTACTATCTCTCCCTAAAATACCCAGAAAGAATTAAGAGAAAGTCAGTAGGAAGCCTGCTTCTCAGAATGACTAGAGAAAATCCTGAGGGTTGAGATCGGTGCTATGTGGTAATGGAGGGTAAAGGATGCAGGAGAACCAGAGATATGGGGCAGGACTAACATGGGTAAGTATTAAGGTACACTCTCCTGACAACACAGTGATATGGGCTTGCTGCATCTTAGACGAATACTTTCAGCTACAGTACAGAGGCTAAAGTATAAGGAAGGGCAAGAGAAACCAGCCATGAGATGAGTAAAGAGGATCTTACTAAATTAAATCAAGATCAGGAATAAAGGGCTGAACAGAAGAAACAGCTCAGTGGTTACAAGCATCTGCTGTTCTTTAAGAAAGCTGGAGTTCTGCTCCCACTCCCCAGGCTCTACAGCTCACAACCACAATTGCTCCAGCTTGGGTGATTTGACCCCTTCTTCTGGCCTTTACACACATGTGGGTGCGTGCGCACACACACACACACACGCACGCACACATGCACACACACATGAGCTAAATAGGATAAAACGTCTTTTTAAAAAATTAGGAATGACTCAAAGCAACCATTTGTAGGTCTATGTGAAAGTACAAATGTTGATTTGATGAAAAGATGGGAGAAAGTGGAAGGACTCCAGGGTGGCATTGACACAAGTGATAGAACTGAGGTCAGAATAAGAGGAGGAAAACGAGTTAGAGGAAGACATTGATACCCATTAGACTATGTGGGAGAAAACTTTAAAAAGATAAAATTGCAGTTGAAAATAAAATCCTGTATTTCCACATGCAGCCAATGGGTAGGTCTTGTTTTATGTGGGTCGTCTAGGAAGCAGAACAGGGGCTGTCTCTGATGTGGACTGCGCTGCCTGCTTTTTTATCACTTCCTCCTGGCGGGGCTCACCAGGCCATAGGGAAGAGGACTTGCTCAGTCCTGATGCAACTTGATGTACTGGGGTAGGTGGATGGGGTCCCCCTTTTCTGAGGAGTGGGGGGGTGGAGAGAGAAGGGAGAGAGAGACTTGGAGGAGAAGGGAGAAGGGGCTACAATTGGGATGTAAAGTGAATAAATTAATTAGTTTTTAAAAGTCTGTGTTTCTAGAGAGAAGTAATGGCAGTAGACATGCAGTTTCAGGCATCAGCAACATGTAGGTACAAATGTGACACCATGTGAAGGCAAGAGTGCATGAGCTACCACTGTCCTCTTAAAAAGATGCCCCCTGGGTAAAGTAGTCTGGCCTGGCATCTGTGGTCTCTTAGGGTTTGCAGGATCTCTGTCCAGGCCCTTCTGGCTTTTATGGTCTCTGCTGAGAAGTCAGGTGTAATTCTGATAGGTTTGCCATTAAATGTTATTTGGCCCTTTCCCCTTGCAGCTTTTAATATTTTTTCTTTGTTCTGTATATTTTGTGTTTTGATTATTATGTGATGGGCAGTTTTTCTTTTCTGGTCTATTCTATTTGGTGTTCTGTAGGCCTCTTGTATGTTTATAGGCATCTCTTTCTTTAGATTGGGAAAGTTTTCTTCTATGATTTTGTTGACCATGTCCCCTGGAGGGGGAGACATGGTGGCACTCAGAGGAAGGATAGCAGGCTACCAAGAAGAGACTTGATACCCTATGAGCATATAAAGGGGAGGAAGTCCCCCTCAGTCACAGTCATAGGGGAGGGGAGTAAGAGGAAAATCAGAAGGAGGGAGGAATGGGAGGATACAAGGGATGGGATATCCATTGAGGTGTAATAAGAATAAATTAATAAAATAAAATTTTAAACAAGATGCCCCCAACTGACTCTGACATGAACTCTGGTGCTCCATATGTGACCACCTCCCCTTGGTGGGGAGGCCTGATGACACTCAAAGAAAGAATAAGCAGGCTACCAAGATGAGACTTGAAAGCCTATGACCATACAGTGAGGGAGGAGGTCCTCCTCAGTCTTAGACCTAGGGGAGGGGACTAGGGTGAAAGCAGGAGGGAGGGAGGAATGGAAGGATACAAGTGATGGGATAACAATTGAGTTGTAATCTGAATAAATTAATAAAACTAAATTTTTAAAAAATTAAATTAAATTAAATTTTAAAAAAAGATGCCTCCAATCCTTATTTGCCAAATAATATATTATCTGGAATCTCATTATACTGATAGCTTCAAAGTAAGCAGAGAGAAGAGCTGATTGACCCATTCCACACTTAGAAACTGGTTAATTATTAGATAAGCCTTTTAATCTCTCTGAATCTCAGTAACCCTGTCTGTACACCCGTGGAATGAATCAGACAGCTCGCATAAGTTTGCTTTGAGGATTGTTTCACAAATATTTAAAGTTGTGACTATTAACATGTTCGTCCTTTTTATAGCAAGAGGAACCAAACCACAAAATTCAAAAGCCACCTTTTATTTCATGGACAGGAGTGGAAACCAGGCAGACAGTGTGTATTCTTATGTTCTTTCCTTAGGAAACATAGTTTCCACTTTGCCACATAAAGAGGACATTAGTGAAGTTCCTTTTCAAAAGAAGAATAACTGGAAAAACTTAGCATATTCTGTGCCTAGCTGAGAGTAATACCATCATTCAAGCCACAGGAGCTTGATTTCAGAGCCCAGTACCCTTAATCATGTCTCAAACAGAAGGGCTTTGGGTGACAAATTCAGGGATGGGACCTCATCAGTGAAACTCTTCTACATCTCTCAAACAACTACAAAACTGTAACTGTATCTGTATGGCTCCCATTTCTATTGGGTATTGATGTTCTTATTTTCCTTGGGGCCTGGGGCTTTATTGACTTTGTTTTGGGGATCACTTTAGGCAGAAAAGAGCCTGGAAGTCATCAAGGAGAAAAATACATCACTCGAAAGGACACCAGAGAAAAATCCCTGGAGAACAACACTGAATGTGGGAAACATCCTTATTCGTTGCGCAGGACTAAAGGAACAAATCTGGAAAAAGAATAAAGACCTCGGGGACCACAGAGAGGAGACTATTGGCTTCAGTGGTGGGGGGTGGGGGACACATGAGAATTTAAAAAGAAATCATTGCTTTTCTGGACAGCTGAGATGCAATCCAGTGGTAATAAGTGGTCCATGTTGTTCAGTGTGGGGCACATACCTCTGGTTGCCTCTGGGAATAATAAGGGCTGGTAGGTGGGGGCTGTGCTAGGGGGCACAGGTGATGTTCTTAAGGTTGCGTGGGCACAGCTTCAGTTGACACAATCACACAGGGAGAAAATTATTCTTTTATCATTATCCTCGCCATAATTCTGATTATTATAAAGTCTAATTTGATACTGGTATGTTTTTAACAATTTTCTGACACCTGTATCCTCCCCTTTCAAAAAGGAGACAGTGGAAGGAAACACAGGATTTAACTTGTAGTGAATAACATTGTTCTGTGTTCATTGTGTTCATTTTCAATGCTGCCTACTATTTATGTCAAGTATTTTCTACTTATGTTAATAAAGCATTCTAAGGAAAGTTTGTGCAAGAAAAATATAAATGTTTAAAATATCTTATTATGGGAGAATAAAGGTCAAATGATTATGTGTCAAAAGTTGTAATGACCAAGGTCTAGAGAGAGCCTTGAAGGGTCATCCTAAACTCTTCAATACATGTTCTGATTGGATCAGAGTGCAGTTCAATCTGGGGACATATTTTCTTTTCACAGGGCCTGGGGATAATGACAGAAGATGCACAATAATGACCACAACCCAAGGAAAAAATGAGAATACTAGAGGCCTCTATACTGAGGCACAAAATCATTCCAGTGAAACTCAAGGGCTAGCATGTAAATAAGAATCTATTGCATTTGTCTTCAGGTCTCCAAAGAATAAACCATAATAGATCCAAGGCATGGAGTTCTGCACAACAACATTCCTAAGACTAAGGCACACACACTCACAGGTAGAAGGTAGTGGCAAGAGGATAGACTTAGGGCTTGAAAAACCATGACCGCATGCTACCCCTGAAGTCCTTTCTTACCGTGGATCCTGGAAAAGAGCAGGCAGAGCATGGATTACTCCCTTAAATCTACAGCCTCGTGTATAAGACAAGACTGGAGAATGGCTAGAACCAGGCTCACTTGATATTGCTAGCTGCCTTGTATCTGGTGCCTGAAGCTCAGTGCATGGACATTCCCACCCATGTTCAGGCATCCCAGGAGAAAGGCTTGATTAGAATCCTGTGCCCCGGATGAGAAGCGAGTTATATCACACTGCTGGGTACTGTGGGTTCCTCCCTGACCTGTAATACGATGCCAAGTGCATATCACTTTGTCCCATTTGCAAATGGGATGAAACAGGTACACTTCTAAAACCAGTTCCCATCCAGAAAAAAAATTCTGCACCATGTTTATTCTCATACCAATTCATCAATATCAACTCTGTGCATGAATATTAATCCTTTGAGGTTTTTATAGATGTACCCTGATAGTCACAAACTATGGACCAGTTGCACTGTTAGGTATACTCATAAGTTGATTACTACTTTTCTGGATTCTCATTCCAATAGTTTAAATTTTATTCATTATTTAGGTTTTAAATATATATGCTGTCTTAGTTTTTCTGCCTGATCAATGAAAGGGAGAGTCTATCCTCCTTTTCTAGTGATTGTCCTTCATTTCTGAACTATATCAAGGTACAAATTCACCGCAAAGATGTTCTTAACAAGCATGCCTTCCCAAGAGGGGCGTCCTCCTCCAGAAAAACTGAGACTGTGTCCAGTTAATCTGCATTTATGACTAGCATGTGAGTTCCATTTTACTTTATTTCCCTACTTGTATATAAAGTGAAGGATAACGGATGTCCCCGTACTCAAAGAGCATGGAAAGATCTAAAAGAGAATGCATTTGTCAAGGGCTGCAGTAGAGTCTACTGACTGTCAGTGTGGCTAGATTGTGACCACACTTCATTTTTCACCCATATTCTGCTTAATTTATCACAAATGTCACCAACCCAGAGCTGTCAGCCTGGAAAGATGATGCCCTTGTTGTGTGGGCTTCACGGGCACTGATTGTTGAGGGCTCAGGCTGTGAGGAGAGAGCTATCATTCATAGTTTCCCACGCCACTTAGTTGGGGCTGGAGGAAAAGGAGAGCATGAAGCTAAGCAGATGGGAAGCAAACAGCTTAGCACCCAGTACTGCAGGCTGTGGTGCTTCTGGCTACCTATCACTGGAAGAGAGACTGTTCCTTATTACTTAGAATATCAACCTATATCATGAAGAATGATAGTCCCTAGACACCTGGGAGTATCAGACACGGAAAATGTGGCCAGGCCAACTTGGCATGTGTTCAGTATATGAAACCCATAGTATAAAAATGTAGAAATTGAAATTACCCACTTACTAGTGGATGCACTAGTAAGTATAGCTCTCCCCATCATCAAAGAAATGTCTTTTGGCAATGGATGGAGACTAGTGCAGAGGTCCACAGCTGGTCAAACTCCAGAAAGTGATTGTAGGGTGCCCAACTCCAGTTGATAGGTTTTCAGTGAAACCCCTATACCTAAAGCTCAGGGGGAAAAATCACAAAAAGGGGGGTGCAGAAGTATTATAAGAACTAGAGGACCAGGATATTTGGCCAGAACCTCATACTATATATTATCTTTGAGATGTAACAAGAGATCTGTAGCGATGAAATCTCAACAATATGATTGTCTAAATAAGACCTGCATAATGACAAGAGTTGGCATCCCAAAGTGAATAGGTCGCGTTTCACACAGTACCATCCCTAGATAAAGAGCTGACAGGAAGAGTTGGTTTTAAGGCATAAGAACAAATATTATGGAAATGCCGTCCATGACGGAATGGAACAGTAGCACAGATTTTGCCATCTCCCTTGACTGCTTTCTCAGATTAGTAGATTACCCAAGCCTTTTCACTCTTCTAAGCATCTCTTGTGCAAAGGGAAAGTAATAAAACGTGTTTTCATAAGGTCATTATTACGTGTACAGAAGGATGAGGTACATACATCAAATGCCAACTCTAGTTATTGACTAATTGTATAAGAATTAAGAGACGTTTAATCCTTCTTCCTCCCTCCCCCAGGCAATAGAGGGGTGTCAGATGACAGAAACACACTTTTAGGAGGTGAAGGGCAGTTTTTTTTTGGTGACAAAATGAGCCCATGCATACAGACAAGCTGCCCCCCTAAGCCTCCTATTGGCCAGAACCTGTTTTATTTGTAGATTTAAAAGTTTACAAAAGTCTGAGCATTTATTCACCACTGATAGAAAAAAACATATTATACATAAAAGTTGGATTTCACTTCAGAATGGCAAACTGAGCTAACAGCAAATCACCCTTTCCCATCTTGTGCTATCAGATGGATTGTGAAAATCCCTCTCTTATGAAGATTTCAAACACAGTGTTAGAAAGGGATCTAAAAAATACTCTAAGAACATTAAAATTACATGTGGTAAAAAATTATCTCAAAGATTAGAGGGAAGAGGCAACACTCCAACTCAGTCTATAGGATTATGACTCCAAGAAGAGAAAGGGATAATATGAAAAGAGAGAAGTATTGATCAACTTAATTTATAAACATAGAAATAAAAACCTCAAGTAAAATATGTATCTGCTAAATCCAGTAGTATTCTAAATAAAATAAATCATGTCCCAGGCAGGCTTTATCCCAAAATACAAGGCTTTTCAATATAAGAATCTTCAAAACTCATCACACATATAGAGCAGTGATGGAAAACTTAAGGTCATTCCAGTTCACAGAGAAAATTCATTAGAGAATACTCAGAATACCACATTCCCCAAGGAAAGGGTTTTGCCAGGCACTCAATATTTCTATAGACGTATCCTAGTGAAAGAGTTTTGGTTTACATAATGGGAAGTGCAGTACTTCTAAAACTTGAGATAAATCCCCTTTGAATTAAGAAACAGGGCAAATGTTCCCACTTTATTTCTATTATTATTTAACTCAGAGAAATGAGTCAGGAAAATACTGGGACAAAGATTATACCTGGTTTCTTGACAGAAAGTCTCCTAAAAAGCTCAAAGTGCCAAATGTATGAAATAATCCCCAGGGCTCCTAGATGTAGCATCAATTCTATGATAGAATGTTACAGGAAGGATGAAAGGATGAAAGATTAACAGCACTTATAATTGTAATAAAATTATGAGAATTGGGATTAGAGATACGGCTAAGCAGTTAAGAGCACTTGGTACTCTTGAAAAGGATCCCAGTTCAGCTCCGGGCACTGACATGGCAACACATATCCATCTGTGACCCCAGTCCCAGGAGATCTGATGCCCTCTTCCAGCCTCTGCAGGTACCAGGCACACAAATGGTACACATACATGCCTGTAGGCAAAACACACATACAATAAAATTTTTAAAAAAGTTTTTCTTCAGAGATCTAAAAAGAAGTTTCAAACTTCAGGGAGAAAATTTATAAACGTTGGATATTACAAAAATGTGGTAACCTGCTATCCTTCCTCTGAGTGCCACCAGGTCTCCCCCTCCAGGGGACATAGTCAAATATGAGGCACCAGAGTACGTGTGAAAGTCATACCCCACTCTCCACTCGACTGTGGAGAATGTTCTGCCCATTGGCTAGATCTGGGTAAGGATTTAAAGTTTACCACCTGTATTGTCCTTGGCTGGTGCCTTAATTTGAGCAGGTTACCAAGAAGAGACTTGATACCCTATGAGCATATACAGGGGGAGGAAATCCCCCTTAGTAACAGTCATAGGGGAGGGGAATGGGGGGAAAATGGGAGGGAGGGAAGAATGGGAGGATACAAGGGATGGGATAACCATTGAGATGTAACAAGAATAAATTAATAAAAAAATTTTAAATGTGTAGGCCTTTAATCCCAGCACTCGGGAGGCAGAGGAGGGCAGATCTCTGTAACTTTGAGGCTAGCCCAGTCTATAAAGTGAACCCAGGACAGCTAGGGCTACACAGAGAAATCCTGTCTTGAAAACCCATACCAAAACAAAGAAAAAAATCTGTATAAATAGTGAAACAATGAGGGTTGTGGGAAGAAGGTTGAGCAAAATAGATTGACTTTGAATTAACCTATAAAACTCAAGACCATTATAATGAAGTTCAAACAGAATTGTTATAGACTAATAAGGATGAAGAGAAGAGCATTGATGTGTAGATAGACAAATCAGCATAAGAGTGTCTAGAAACAGACTACAGCATTTAACAGTGGAGAATGTAGGAGGCACATACAGCATCAAAGATCTTAGAGAAAAACAAGATTTCTTAATGAATGCTGCCTTCACATTGGAAAGAATACAACTATTTCATATCATCCTGAAACATACGTATATGCATTCAATAACAATGGATGAAAAAGAGGCCATGAATTGAAGGAGAGAAGGGAGAGGCAACTGGGAAGCCTTGGAGGTTGAAAATGGAAGGAAGAAATGTTATGATTAAAATTCAATCTCAAAAAAAGAAAGAAAGAAAGAAAGAAAGAAAGAAAGAAAGAAAGAAAGAAAGAAAGAAAGAAAGCCAGCCAGGTGTGGTGGCGCATGCCTTTAATTCCAGCAAAGACAAGTTGATCTCTGTGAGTTCAAGGCCAACCTGGTCTACAAAGTGAGTCCAGGACAGCCAGGGTTCATATTACACAAAGAAACCCTGGCTTGAAATAAATAAATAAACAAACAAACAAGCAATCAAAGAAATGAAACTTCTTAATTGGAAAAATATAGAAGAAAATCTTTTGTTTGGTTGTTTGGTTTTGATAAAAACTTTTGTGTATGCAGGCTCACCCTAGACTGGCTGTGCATGGTAAAGATGACTACATCCCTGATTTTCTGGCTTCCATGTCTCATATGCTGGGACTACCACAATGCCTGGCTGGGAGAAGTTTTCTGGTGCTGGGATTGCCAAATTCACTCCATTTGGAAGAATAAAATTTGCTGGATTTCACTGGGAGATTCTGACAGAGGAGTTCAAGAAAACCCACTTCCTCAAAGTCAGCCAGGAGAGTACCAGCAAGCCTCATACAAAAAGAATTGAAACATGGCCCCAGTCTATCACCTCTGCTCTGCCTGCAATATACTCACTCCTAGGGGTGACATACATTGCCACTTGTGCACTATGGACTGTAAACATACCACAGGCTAACCAACACTTAAAGGGAAGCAATTACCTAAAGACATGAACAACATGGGTCAGGCTAAAAACCTGTCCCCCACTCTGAAACTCTTGACATTGCCCAGAGTAACAGGAATGACTCAAAAGTCAGATCGTGCTCTACTTGATTCTATTTTAGTGTATTTTAATTTCTGTTTTCAGGGTTAAAATAGGTGTTTCCTCTTCTTCCCCACATTCAATACACTTAACTCCTAAATGGTACACATTTCCAGAAAAATGACTCCTACTGAGGTGGGTGGGTTCGATCAAGCTATGAGCATAGCAGAAAATACAGCTGTTGGCTTTGAAATAAGGAAATAAGTGTTTAAGGGTAAGTAGGATAAGCCAGACCACTTCATCTCTTAAGTTCCAGGCTCTACTTCCCCTCAAGATCTCCCAAATCATCATTTCAAGAACATTCTAGCCATAAGTAGCAAAAAAAAAAAATGTATGAGACTCCCTGAAATCAAACACACTGGTCAATACTGTGCCCACACAAATTCTATTTTCCATCACTGCCCATGAAAAGAAGGCAAAGGAAAATCTCATGTCTTTGACATGCTACACATAAAGTCATAGGAAAGAAACTATTCTCAATTCTAAACTACGAACATTAACTCTGATCCATAGCAACACATAGACCATTGCTCTTCATAAGTTACACTTAACGCAGCAATGATAACACAGACACTTCATTACATACTTGCTATGTCCCATGCACTCTACAAAGGATGTATATGAATTACTCTCAATAGTTGTCATAATAAAATTCACGTTAAGCACTTCATCTCAGATCTCTGATGAATGTACTGAGGCAAAGTGAAGCTGTGTGACTTACCCAAATACTAGTGATTGGCTGGTGACACTGCAGAGATTAGAAAGTGTATGAGTCTTCACCACCTGGTGTTTTAGTTTCCCTCATAATAATGTTTATCACACAAAACTTTTAAATGCTTGTTAATGGAAAATTGTACTCTTCACATATTATTGTAAAAAATTAATTGCATGTTTCTTGAAGAGAAAAAAGTCACTGTAACATTTTAAGATTTATTTTTATTTTTAAAATTATGTGTATGTTTCTGTGTGTAGGTATGTGCTCATATGAAGTAGGGGCCCACAAGGTCCAGAAGAGGACATCAGATCTCATGGAGCTGGTGTTGTACATGTTTGTTAGCTGTTCACTGTGGGTGCTGGGAAACAAACTCAGGCTCTCTGCAAGAACAGTATGTGTCCTAAGCACTGAGCAGTCTCTCCAGTCCTTGGAACATATTTTCAGTCTGCCCTTGAGTAGCTTTATTTTACTGAAAAAGTAAGTTAACCTTTATTTTTCTCCTAGGGAATATCTGTAGCTCACCCTGTTTCCCTTACAGGCTGTAGCACCGAAGAGTTGTAAATTCTGAAGAAACTATTATCTAAAGCAAAGCAATATAATGCCAAGATATAAGCAATTAATAATTTCCATACGTGAGAAGCATACAGAGAATAAGACAGTCTGATTGCTTGGTAGTCTGTGTATAGGACATGACATACAATAACACGCCAGGTAAAATGCACCTAAATTGCTTAATTACCTTAAATCAAGTACTACTTAAAACTTTGTTTTAAAAAGATGATGTGACACAAACACATAATTCACCAGCTGCAGCGAACATTCCTAGACAACCCCTCCATACCACTCATTCTGCAAACACCCTCAACATGGAACACAAAGCCGGTGGAGAAAATGGGAGGCATCACCTTTTAAAGGTGGAGAAAATGGGAGGCATCGCCTTTTAAAGTCACACATCTTCATCCTTTAGCCACCAAACTGTAAGGTTATCAATATCTACCTTGCTAAGATATTCAAATAACTACAGATGATCATATTTCATAGAGGCTGACATGATTTAGTTTCTGGATGCTACACTAAGTCAAACATGTCCAGATAATTAAATAAACTGAAAAACAAAAACAAACAATAGTAACAACAAGAAAAGCTTCGGAAGGACAACTTTGAAAGAGCTAACATTATAGTAAGGAATGATCTCTAATGAGCTGAGAGAAGCCCAGAAAAAGATAAAATGCCCAGGGTTGACCATAACTCTTGAACTTAGCCCACAGGGTATTTTTCTACCTTGAAGAGGCAGCAGAAAGGACAAGCAATTCTTGGTGCAGATTTTGAGAGTTAAAAATACAAAAATATCTCTCAAGACCTGCCTAAGAGGAAAGACCCAATAACCACTGATGTACTGGATTGATGGCAAAAGACCTTCATCTCAGAAAGAAGAGAACTAATCCTATGGACCAGAGTTCCTAATGAAGATGGCTCGGTGCCCAGAAATTCTCCTGCCAGACACAAATTAGGGAGATCCCAGATTGTTGATAATAGAAACACCTGGCAGAGTAAGTTTACATTTTAGATAGATAAGAGGATGCCATTTTGTTCACAATTTACATACCTTCAAGTGTAATGGAAGACACAAGACAAAGGCAAACCAAAGAGTTAAAAAGACAAATTAACCTGAGTAGAACCAACAGATGAAAACACAGCAAGAAATTTTTGGCAGGGGTTTTCCAGATAAAGTTCTTAGGCCCAGACTCGATAGAACTATAATTATGATGTATGTGAAGAAAAACACATAAACTTAAAAGTCTTGCCAAGAGTGATAAACTATTTTTAAAAAGGAGGACAGTACCACTTTCACTCCCCCAAACAGGACAAAGCAAGACTCAATGAAGTTAAAGCACCAGTGTTCAGTTTAATAGCAAATAAAGAAAATTTAATAAATTCTCTCAAAGATAAAAATGGAAAGGTCAGAAGATGTTATTTATAATGCAACAACATAAGTACTAAAGTACCAAAGAGCATAAGATGTAAAGGGGCTATAATGAGCAGGAGGTGTTGTCGCTGATGCCTTTAAAGTTTAGTACTCCAGAGTCTAAGGTGGGAACATTGCCACAAGTTCAAGGCCAGACTAGGACACATAGTGAACTCATCTACATAGTAAGATCCTGTCTTAAAAGCGGGACATAATGAGAATGCTTATTCTTTATTAGATGAAGCAGAGGAAATATTGAAATAGATTATGGCTGCAGATTTTCTGAAACTGATGATAGATATTAATATACAGAATTAAAGCTTCACTGGACTTCAGTATGCATGAGATATTTAGGAAGGAAAAAAAGCCTTTTTCCTTTACAGAATTAGCACAAAACTCCAAAAGTTTTAAGCCTAAGGTTTTTCTTGAATCAGAGAGCTGAAGTTAGGAAACAATGAAAATCCGAAGCATGAGGGAAGACAGGTGCGAGGGGAGGGCAGGCTGTAGGCATTTGCCTATCTGAGCAGACTTAGTAAAACAACAGCAAGAAGCATTCAGCTCAAATTACTCATGGACTGAGAAATGCTAAGCATGAGGTGATCAATGTGTGCAGAGCTAGCTCTATGGGGTAAATACACGGACCCCTGAATGTTCTATCTGTAGCTGCTTCTCCAGAGGCTCCACCACTTATCTCTAGAGAAGATAGGTGGCAGCTGTTGTGTAGCAATTTCCTCTAAACTACAACATTCTTTCCTGGAGAGAGAAGAACAGTTCCTGCAACTTACAAGGAACAGGAAGTTCATTCATCTCACAAAGAGACTCATGAGGCCCCCTCCCAAGGTCACGTACTGCTGCTGTTGGTGAGAGACCCAACTCTTTGGCTGAACCATCCATCTACAGGTTTCATGAGCAGCAGTGGGGATGTCGTTTCTGAGTGAGCACCCAGGTTGGGTGGGCTCTTAGGTAAGAAAGTTGACTGCGAGTCATCTGCACTGTTGCAAGTATCCCCAATAGGTTACTTTGTTCAACCCAGACATGTGTGGGGTCATTTCTTTGATCTGGAAATGAATAGATGTTTGCTCACATCTCCCCTGGAAAAGTCACACTATGAGAGTCAGGAGAGGACTTCTGTTCTGGTTCAGACCTGAGGGAAAGAGAGTAGCCACAACAGGAGGCACACGAGGACTGATGCCCTAGATCCTTCTTCCTATGTCCCTTTACTCAGCTTGTGCATGAGCCCCCGTGTGTGTGTGTGTGTGTGTGTGTGTGTGTGTGTGTGTGTGTGTGTGTGTGTGTCCTGTCCCCTGGGATAAATCAAAACTCAATGAAACTGAGAGAAAAAATTGAAAAACAAAAACTTTTGTACCCGTTGCAAGAACAGAGGTAAACACAGAGCTACAACTGGAAAACGCTGTGTCAAGAGATCCAGAAACATAGTATCATCAATGACTAAAGCAAATCTTACTCATAATTGCAAGAATATACTTTAAAATAGCATATGCAAGGCTGCTGATACAGCTCAGCAGATAGAGGTGCTTGCCTATGGCCCTAATGACCTGAGTTCAATCCCCAGACAGACTCCTCAGAGTCTTGTTCTAACCTCCTCACACTTGTGCACAGGTAAACAATGCTGGAAGCCAGCATGGCCAGTGGGAGAGGCAGTTAGGAAACACTCCCTTTTTGTCTCAAGACTGTTTAGTGAGGCATCTTCATAAGGATGAGCCCCAGTGAGTATTATCAGTGACCAACTTGTCTGTTCAGTCATGTACGTGTGTGTGTGTGTGTGTGTGTGTGTGTGTGTATGTGTGTGTGTGTGTGTGTGTTCATTTCATTAGCCTTTTCTGTATTTCATCTTCTTAGAATTATGGTGCCAAACAAATACCCTCTCAGGAAGCCTTTGCCCTGAAGCTAACACAGCACAGCGCTGTGAAGTAGGAAGGTAACAACAGTTTTTGCAATATATGGTGGTGAGCAACAGATGTCCATACAGTAACTACAAAATTTCATCTCAATTTATACCCCACTAAGAAATGAATTTTAGATAGGTTGTAATCTAAGTATGAGAGCTACACTTTGAGCAGGTGATATGTAGGGTGATCTTTATGACTCCAGGGCAAAAATTATCAACGAAAAAAAGGTTGATAATTTTGAATACTATCACAAGAAAGATAGTTATAACATAGCTAGTAAAGGGCTTGCATGAAGAGCATACAGGTAAGCCTAAGAAATTAATGGAAGTACAACAAAAAATCTAGAATAAAAATAATCCAGAAAAATACTTGAGTAGTCACTTCATCCAAGAGACCCACAGAAGGCCACTAGACATGAAAATATAAACATAAGCCACTACACACACACACACACACACGCACACACACACACACACACTCAAATACCATTGAGATCTAAAAAACATGACTAAAAATATTTACACTTGGTTATAACAAGAAGCAAAGAATAGGGGTAAGAGAAACTCTCAATTCTTCAGATAGGAGTGTAACTTGATGTAGCCATGTGGAAAAATTGGACAGTACTCATTTTAATTTTTCACGACACACCTAACCTATGGCCCAGTCATACACCCCTAAAACTCCACCTAAAGGAAATGTAAAGTATTGTCCACAGTGACATTTTTAATAGTCTTAAATGAAACTTAAGTCCCCCAAAGATTGTCAAGCATTGACAGGTAAATCAGTGCTTGTATATTTCCCCAATTGAAACTAGCAGTTAAAGAGTTTGCCACATGTAGAAGTGGGAAAAAATGGAATTTCAAGGTCAGCCACAGCTACATAGAGAGTTCAAGGCCAGCCTGATTTGTAAAAGCCCTATCTCAATAAATAAAAAGAAGAAGAGGGAGGGAGAGAGAGAGAGAGAGAGAGAGAGAGAGAGAGAGAGAGAGAGAGAGAGAGAGAGAGAGAGACTTTTTGTATTTGAAACATGTTAAAAGAATGCCTGAAGAGGTTGGCTGTAGACTTTGTCTTTTTTTTTTTCTTCCTGGTCCCCCATGTTAGGGTGTATTGTGCAAATTGTCTCAATATGCTCTTTCTGTAAAAGCTCCAGAGCAACAAGGCCAGGATTACGGGCTGAAGCCCTACACTGTTAGTCATAACAAACCTTCCCATTTTCCAAGCTGATCATCTCAGGTGCTTTATTACAATAGAAACCTCTAATATGCCCTCCAGAGCTATTGCACTGAGAGCCATTCTCTCAGAGAGGTTTATGAAGCCATTGTACCTCCCTGATGCATAAATTACCCATCACAGAAGCACTTCCAGCTCCACCGTGATATGATTTGCCCTGACCCCATTAGACTCGATCAGTGTAACTCCAGGGATGCTAATTTTAATACTGTGTTATTTGCACACGGAATCCAGGGGCAATGTCCTGTCTTAAGAGTTTAACAGCTTTAAAAGCATAAAGAAATAGTAGTTGTAAGCCCCACCTGGCTTTTTCAGCAGCTGGTGGCCTCTGTAGGAAAATGCAAAATGAGAGTAAGGGAGCCTTGGATAGTTTTTCATTTACACCTGCTCATTAAGCCAAAGGAAAAAGCTAATCTTTCCCCACTGAGAATCTTCTAATCTGAGGGATCACCCATGTCCAGCATCATGGTCAACAGAAGTAGAATTTGAGAAATGCCCAGAGTCACAGATGAGATTATTAAATTCTCTGGTTTTCTGGAAAAATAAGTTGGCAACACTAATTTTAATAGTAGCTTATATTTTAGCTCAATATCTCTCGCATGTTGTCATGTTAACATATACAATTATTAAGATAATCTCTACTTTCCTTCTAAATCTTAAGATGCACACATATAAGTATGTGCATATATAGAGAGCAAAATTATATTTGGACTCATCACATTTGGCAATAATAGCAATAATAACTAATAAAAATAACAAAGGCTAACAGGATGGTTCAGTGAGTAAAGACACTGGCTGACAAGCTTGATGATGTGAGTTCAATTCCCTGGGACTCACAGTATGAAAGGAGAGATTTGAACCCTGTACGTATACCTTGTGACACACATGGTTCTGGTACCTACAATAACTTGGCAAGTTATATGTGGCATGTACATCAAGACTTGTATTCCCTAAACATAGTTCTAAATCATTTCTATTACTTGGTGAACTCATCAGGACACAAAGCCTTTATGTATTTTATGGAAATAAGACAAAGTTGCTTTTTAAAAGACCCAAGGAAACCTTCAAGGCAAACTAAGTCAGAAAATTGTGCCAGAAAATATTCACCCAGATATGAGGCATCTACTAATAGTAATGGTTCTCGTTCATAAAGACTAAAGACCCAGCATTATTAATCCAATGTTTTCTCCTGTGTTCCATCATAATCAGACTTTTGGTTGATTTATTGGGTACTTTTTCCTACCTCCCTTCACCACCCTTAGTTGTCCGAACTTACCAACCTAGGCAGGAGAGAAGGAATGTTAGAGGAGAAAGGAAGCATTGATATTGTTAGACTACTTCCTGCTGATTATGGGCACCGAGGTCCTTGGGGGAAGTTTGATCTTCATAGTCAGGATATCTCCAACAAGCAACGAACAACCCAACAAACAGCAAGCAGCAAACAGCAAACAGCAGGAGCAGAAGCAAGCAGGGACATTAGGAGTAAGCAAGGGCAACAACAGCCACATGTCTCTCAAGGCTCTGGCATTTATATACCTTCTGAAGAGTCCCCAGAATTCTAAAGGTAAACTATCTTCCATTGCCAAAACCACACCCCTGTTAGAGCACAAGACAAATCACAATCAGCTACTGTAGACAATCTGAAGCAGTCCCATATCCCACACCTGGGATTAAAACAAAACATATTCCAATAATATTTCTGTATTTTAAAAGAAACTAAAAATTCTCACCACACTCAGGTTTATACAACCATCTTAAGGGAGAATATGGACTGCCAGTCACAACTTGCATGTCCATAATGCTGCATCTAGGAAAGTCTAAAAATTGACATCTACAATAAGGACAGTTTAGACCTGAATGAACTATTCATTTAAGATTGTTGGGCATATGTTGTCCATCTCCATAGGAAAAAAAGTGAGTTCTTTGGAGTATTTAATTTAGGAATGCACATTGGTGAGTGGGTTCTAAAAATAGTCCATTCTCTGTGACTCTGTAGCATCATCTTAGCTTGACATTTTATTTATATTTCTGTTCTATCTTTATATAATATTATATAAAGAGTGCTACCAGAACAAACAAATATACATCCTAAAACTGAAAAAAGACAAGACTCTGAAGGTGTAAAACATATATCTTTCAATATTGGCACAAAAATTATTGTGTTCCCCATCCAAGTCTACATATTAAAGACCTAAACCCGACCATGTCCCCTGGATGGAGAGACCTGGTGGCACTCAGAGGAAGGATAGCAGGCTACCAAGAAGAGACTTGATACCCTATGAGCATATAAAGGCAGAGAAAGTCCCCCTCAGTCACAGTCATAGGGGAGGGGAGTAAGGGGAAAATGGGAGGGAGGGAGGAATGGGAGGATACAAGGGATGGGATAACCATTGAGATGTAATAAGAATAAATTAATAAAATAAAATTTAAAAATTTTTAAAAGACCTAACCCCAAATATGGTGGTATTGGGAGGTAAGGCATATGAGAAGTCATTGTGTCATGAGTATAAAGCCCTCTTAAGTGGGATTTTGGCTTCTCAGGGGTGAAAAGCCCAGAGAACAAGTATACACAAAAGATGCTTGTTCAAGTGAACTGGTTCTCTTCTTCCTTCTCTCATATCTCCTCCCCACTGCTTCTCTCAATGCCATGTTAGGAAAACAATTTTTAAAAAAAGAACCATCTACAAGCCTGGAAAAGAACCATCTTTGTACACAAGATGGTAGCAGATTTCCCTGTCTCCAGAACTGTGGAAGAGAGATACTTGGTGTTTAAAATGCTAAAGCCCATTATAGAAGCCACATGTTCCCCCCCAAAATCCTTAAAATTAACAACTCTGAAGTGTGCTGTTAACGTAGTGAATGGTAGAAAGCCAGCTCCCACCAGCAAAGTGCTAAATGGTACCCTCAATATTCCCAGAGAATCACACGCCTGGATAAAAGCACTAATGCAGAGCTATGTAGAGTTTGGCCTTCAGCCTTAGAGACCATGAGTAGACTATTTGGGGATGGCTGGGATGCTTCTCCCTCACCAATGTTGCAGGGGCTGTACTTCCTGTGACCTAGGAATCAGGCAGACCAGATTTTATAGCTATGCTAGTCAAATGGGACATTCACTTGGTCACTGTAACGATAATGCATTTATTTCTCAAGGCTATGTGAAGAAGACAGGTTGTTGTGCCTGGGTGAGACCTTGCACACAGAGTGGCTGGATCAGAAATGAGCACCAAGAAGAAGCACTATCTCCTGGCAGACTCAGTTCAGGCCTCGCTCTCACACCCAGGAGTAAGGAAGACAGAGATGCTAAACTCCAAATTCCTTCTTTTTATTAGTCTGCTGAGAGAGTATCTGGGTTGTACCATATGACACCAAGTGGAAAGCCACCAAAGCAAATCCATTCCAAAACTGACAACAACAGACACAAAGTCCTTGAACTCTATCACCATGAAGTTCTCCAGGATGAGCCCACAGGTCTTCTTAGAATTCTGGAGACTGTGAATCAAAAAGGAAGTCTTTGAGAAAATTGACTCTGTCATAGTCAGAAAGGCAAAGAACAAGACGGTAGCCCCTGATAATGGGAAGAAATTGACAAGTAGGCTCTGAAAATAGGATAATGGTCATCTACTGAGGAAATCTATCTTAGAAAAGTAAATTTCTTCATGACACTACTAATAAAAAATATCTCACCAACAAACTTTACCAAATAAGCAGAAAGGTAGAGATTCTGGAACCACAATTGTGGTAATTCCATCATATCATTTTATTACCAGAACTTCAAAATTCTCAGGCTTTGAAGTATACTTTTGTATTATCTTGTCCATTTCCTCTTTGATGTGATACTAATAATACTAGCCTACAAGTTATTATTGAGTTTGTAACTACTTCCATCAAAATCTAATTTTATTTTCCAGATTTGAAAGATAAAAATATATATCCCATCCAATCAGAATTTTAGATAATAATGATATATGTTTACATACACTATGCAAAGAAAAGAAAATATTAGTTGTTGTTTTTTATTGAAATGTAGTGCAGTATCCTGTACTTTACCTGGACACATTAGAAGTGAAAGAGGCATAGTCTTATACATTCAATTTGGCCATAAATACAGTATTTAAATATGCAGGGGTCATTCAAGACAAAGGCATGGCATTTTGTAGTCTTTAAAGCAAAAAGCATTTGTGACACTCCTTGACTTATTCTTTCCTCTGACTCCAGTGCTGTCAAATTGACGCTCAATGTGTTATTTACTCAACAACACCTGACACTTAACTCTGAATAATCGAATACCATTGCTCATGCTTGCTCGTGTTATTAATAGTGGTCAACACAACCAGTCTATCACATGCCTACTACAATGGGTGTTGAGTGCTACAGTTAGACTTTACAGGCATCCTAGGTTGCCTTCTGTTGCTCTGATAAAGCATTGACCAAAAACAACTTAGGAAGAAAAGAGTTTACACTTCCTCATCACAGTCCATCTTTGAATGAAACCAGGGTAGGGAGCTGGATGGAGGAATTGCAGCAGAGCTCATGGAGGAATACTGCTTACTGGCTTAACCCAAGGCTCATGTTCAGTTACCTTTCTTATACCTCCCAGGATCCCTTGCTTAGAAATGGCATCAGCCACTGTAAGCTGGGCGCTCTCACGTCAATCATTAATTTTTAAAATCCCCCACAGACTTGCTTACAGGCAAATCTTATACAGGCACCTTTCTCAGTTGACTTTCCTGCGTGTTCCTTTTGCCAGATGACACTAGGTTTTTTTGTTGTTGTTGTATTGTTTTGTTTTTGCTTTGTTTTTGCTTTTTGTTTGTTTGTTTGTTTTGTCAAGTTGACAAGAAAACTTACCTGCACAAGAGTAATCTCTTCCTTTACATAAAGAGAGCCCTGTACAAAGAATGTTTCCACCAAATACTATTTATATCTTCCTCCTCCAAATGTGTCAGCAACTATACTAAGCAACAACACATTTTGAATAATTTAATAGAAAGCTTTAATACAAACCACTGGCGGATTATTTGGACAGGTGTTGTCTATTAATATTCAAATACTTGCCTCTTCACTTAGACTTTGTGACCCTTGGGAACAGTGGCTCTGTGTTGGTCACCAAAGTATCTACCTTTCTGGAAAATGAAAACTAGGACTTTGTGAAGAAGAGGGACTCCAAAACTGTGTGTCAGATAAATGAGCAAATGAAAGAAGTCTAGCAAACATTAATTTCAGATCCTAGAAAAGGCCAAAGATATGTCTCCAGGTTAATAATTTCAAGCTATCACATCAGAGTTTCAAAAGAAGAGATAAATCAATAAGAAGGGTTGCCTGGAGAACAATTCTGCTCCTCTGAGCCATGGCTTGTTAGGGAAAGAGGAAAACAAGGGGAATGTGGTGATATTGGCTTAATCAGGCAGCACTACAGTGGTGCTTCAACTAGCAGCTCACTGGGAGCAGAGTCTCTTTTTTATATAATGATTTAACTATTTTTGTTCTATGTACATTGGTGTTTTGCATGTATGCATGTCTATGTGAGCATGTCAAATCACTTGGAGCTGGATTACAGACAGTTGTAAGTTGCTATGAGAGTGCAAAGAATTGAACTCAGGTCATCCGGAAGAACAGCCAGTGCTCTTAAGCCGCTGAGTCATTTGCCAGCCCCCACGAGCAGGGTCTCTAAAATGAATCCATCTTCTCTTGTCATATAAAATATTATTAAGAAAGTTGGGTTGTTTGATCCATGGTAAATAATTAGAAATAGGTGAGCTTTGGGTACTAAGAGCAAAAACTTCCCAAAAATCTAGTCCAAAGTCTTCAATGGCTACCTCATTGCTCTGGTCCAGAAAGTCTGAGATGGGACGATTAGAGGAGAGGAAGAAGAAAGAAACAGAAAGTCCAAAGTAATAGAGAGAGACACCATCCTCAAAAGAAGAAAAACTCTCAGTGAAAATAGTAGATGAATTCAAATAAGGATGAAGAGGTGGCATTTTAACCCAGTCTCTACCATCTGTTACAGACAGAATTCAATGAGATCCTTTCCTAACCGGGCCTCCATTTCTTCATCTAAGGAACAAAGGCATCAAACTGGAACAACGTGTCCCCAAGTAATGAGTGCTGTGGGTCCACAGGACATCATTAAGTGATATGTAAAGAGAAAAGAGCACCTCTGTGGTTAATTAAACTTGGGAAATGCTGGGCTAAGCAAAACAAAACGGGCATCTTAGCTTTAGCATTCTAATGCCTTTGAAGTTCTAATATGGTTTCTTTTCTCCTCTTTAAAAAGGGAGATAATAGAGCTTCCTGGTGAAGTTCTTGGGAGGATTTTAGGAGTGGTCTGTTCTAAGAGTGGTATAAAGGGTTGTTCCCATCACTGTGACTACCGTTTCCACCACTGTTACTATTAACCTGGGGCAGGTAGTGATACACCATCAGCATTTCTCCAGGCTTAGGGAGTGTCCTGCTTGTTGTATTCATGTTTAGAAAGGATCTCCCTGGGGGCAACTATTGCTCAGTGCATCATCTGACATGTCTTAGCTAAAATGATCCTACAGACTCCTCCCTCTCCGACAACCTGTGAATAGTCAATTAAACTTCTAAATATGGGCTGCTTGACCTGAGAGAAAGCCTGCAAGAAGTCCTAAATTTGTTCAATTGACAAATCAGTGTTGTTGTTGTTGTTGTTGTTCTTGTTTTTTAAGTTGGAAGACCACGAGCTTTGCCTGGTTCACTGAATCAAATCACAGACAGACTGCAGCTGGCTTTTAAAAACAAGAGAGGGAAATGCATGTGGCATCTAAGTTGGCTACCAAAGGTTGAGCTTGGTGGCTCACACTTGTAATCCCAGGACTAAGGAGGCTGAGGCAGAAGGAATGCTACAAATTCATGGGTTGCCTGGACTATAAACAGTGGATTGCAGGACAGCCTGGTCTACAGTTTAAGACCTTATTTGAACGTGTGTGTGTGTGTGTGTGAAGAGAGAGAGAGAGAGAGAGAGAGAGAGAGAGAGAGAGAGAGAGAGAGAGAGAGAGATTTTGAAACTTTGAAACTTAATTAAAATTGCATAGCTCTTAAAAGCTCAAGCTGTAGGACATTTCAGGCAGAAGGAAGCCCTGGGCAAATGGCTGGTAAATCATTACACACTAACTGCAGTGAGGGGCTGTGGGCAGTTGCATGACATGGCATGGCCCAAAAATGTATAAACCCAGGAATTTCACCCAGGATCTGCCACAGCTGGACCTTCTGATCAAGCAGGTAATCTCCCTTATTTTTCCACTTACTTATAATGTGTATTAGTGGGAAGTGAACATCAGTAATGCTAATTAAATGTCCTCATCCCTTAGGAAACTCGAGGCACGATTTTGCATACATTGTGTATCTCTTTCCTCATTTAATCCCTGAAATCTGCAGGTCTCTCAAGTGAAGCTGTTTGACAAAGACCAAAGAAAAATGAGGAGTGAAACCTACAACTTTCCCTAGCTCCTTCTGACTCAAGAACCAGGTCAGACCCTAGTAATTAGTAATACACATACAATATTATTTGAAGAGTAAAGAAACTGAATTTTGCCAAATTGAGGCAACTGAACACACACACACACACACACACACACACACACACACACACACACACACACACACACACACCAGGAAGGAACAGAGCTAGCATCCAAATTGAGAGCTGTCTGAGTCTGGGATGAGGCATGAAAAGCCACATACACCCTGATAACAGTGGTAGCAGCATCAGCACCAGCAGCAAATGTGAACAAAAAAGCAACTGTTTCCAATGCTTTATTTATACTACGTCCTCACAATAGCCCTACAAAGAGGCCACATATGAGAACAGAGAGGCCCATCCTCCACACAGGTAGGTATGGTCAAAACCAAGATCTATGCTAAAAAATCCCCCAGCTTCAGTCTGATTCTTCTCTATTATAGTGGGGATGAGTGCTAAAGGGTTGAATTATAGAAGCTTAAAACCACCCATGCCCTGTACTCAAGGGACACAGTAAGTGATTTGAATCTCAAGGGTAATGTAGCTGAAATACAAAATATTCCCCTGGTAATGGCTCCTGGTGTATCATCTGTATTTTCATTGCATAAACTGAGTGGATGTTAAGGAAAGTGTTCATAAAATGAGCAACATATAACCTGCTCTGTGTTTACACAGACTTGTCTACATATACATTTATAGAAGGCATTTCAAAGGCGCAAGCACCCAGTGCACAGCTCTCAGTCTATCTTCCAAACAAAAGCAGAATTGAAAATCGCTAGCAAATGTGTGGCCAGTGAATTCAAAGAGAAGACCTTAGACTATTTTTCTAGAGTTGAAATGAAAGAATCCCTGCAATTTTTCTTTAATTTCTACCACTTTATGTTTGTAACCTTCTTATTAATGGTGAGTATCATCCTCTCAAGCGAGGTGGCCATTTTTCTAAACTAGAAATTACCGGTAGCCTGCAGGATTAAAAGACCCCAACAATTGTCTAATAATGTGCATCAGTGATGCACCGACTAATGGTCCCTTCAGATTGTTTTTTTATTCAGTGTAAAAAAAAAAAGGCTTCTTACTAGGTAGCTAGAACTGTTCTCTTGAAACCTGAAGGAAGACGTATTTTGGCTAATAGCTGTGTAAAAGTGTTGGTTAGGAAGTAAGAACTACTGCTAAGTGGCAAGATAAGTGTGCAATTAGTGACAACTGTGTGGGAAGTAAAGAGCAGGAAAATATTACAGTGAGTTAGGCTAATGGCATGAAAATAAAACCTCCCCACTCGAGGCAATCTCCTCTGCTTCCTTGCTTTACATCTTGAGATTTTTTTTTTCATGTGGTTGGGGGGAGGAGCCCGTACAAAAACAAAAAACCAAGTGTGTCATTCATCGTTCCCTTGCACTTGAAGTTGCGATGTGAGGCAGAAGGAAGTTATTTTAAAAGTGTGTTGCATCTATAGCCCATGTAAAATATTAATAATGGTATTTATTATAGCATAGTAATAACTAGCCCTCTGAGAATTGCTGGGTGCCAGGGGCTGCTCTGCTTCTTCGGTCATTCAGTCCTCACTAATTACAAGAGTAGTTATATTAAGCACAGAAGAAACCAAGGCTCAATGAGACCCAGGAAACTATAAAAGGTCATACAGATTATCAGTGGCCATCTGAACAGAAGCCTGCTCCCTGAATGAATACTCAGCCAATCACTTTTTCTTCTTGTTCTTTCCCCAGGCTGAGGAATTCACTGGAAGCAGCAAAGAACCCACATAATGGCTGCATTATGGCTTGAAGGTTACATAAAGATGTATCTCTCAAGGAAAAAGCTCTTAGGCCCAGAGAAGTGCCCTAGGTACTGAAGCTACTGGGTTTTAAGTGATGTCTCTTTCTGGCATGTTAGAGCTAGCCAGTGATGGAGAGGTAAAGCATGACTTAAAATGTCGTTACATTAGGACACATATAATCTAGTCAAATTCCCATGAATCTTAAAGGTGAAACTTGAAGATTGATGAATTGTTCAACTTGGTCCAATCACCCAAAAAGGGCTAAACCCACTTCCGGAATCTGACTCGCATTCCATCCTGTCCATCATCCTTCCTACTTTGGTTAGCAGTACCATTCTTTTTCTCTAGGATACCATCATTACATAGTCACTCCTAGTGCTTGAGAGAGAGAGTTCCTGACCAACAGGGTTCAATTACAGGTAACTGTGGATGAGAAGTTCTTTGTCTGGAAAAAAAATGATAGTCCAGAGATGCTCCATGGAAGAAGCTGTAATTCCACCATTTCATGCCGTCATGGTTGTCTCTGTATGGACTACATCTGCTCGTGTGCACTGCATCAGTGCCGCTCCCTTGCAGCAAGCTACTCTGCAGCCACTCACGTCTCTCTTCAGCTCCTCAGACACTGTAAGTCCCACCTTTGCCCAGATCACCCATCCTCCTCTCCCAGCTTCACCTTTACCTTTGGTCAGCTCATCCCTCAAATGGTGTCTTAAAGAATCGTCTTGAAGACACTTCTTATACCTTCCCTGAGGTCTGTGCAGCAGAACCCAAATTAATGGTCACTTCCACTATCCCAGTCCTCTGGCCCTGTGACCATTACCAAAGTACCAGTCTTGACCTGCCAGGGATGACCATTCCTACCTGACCGACCTAAGAGCTGAGGATATAGAAGCCTGGCTGCCATGATTAGACTCTCCAGATGATAATAGTGCACATCTCTTCTTAAAACAACTGCGAGCAGGGTTTCTATAGTTACAGTCCCAATAGCCAAGGCTAATGTATTTATCTTTATCACAACAGCATCATCACCATCAGCATCATCACTACCATCATTGGCAAGCCTGTTGTTATTACTGTTGTCATTTTGAAAAGTTGGTAGCCCTATGTTTCCATATGTGCCCATGGAAATCTGGCAGACAATGGGTGGACCTGATGACAAATCAGGGTTTTAGGCAGATAAATGGGATGAGGAGCAGCAACATCAGAGGCGAGCATCCTGCTCAGGTTCCATTGCCCTTAACCTTCAGCAGCACTCATTTTTCACAGTCACCAAAACCATTTCACAAAACTTTGAGCACCCATTCATCCATCCACCTGGTGTCACTGGGAGTGATTTAGAAAGATTGCAAATCTCCCGTGCCTTTCCACTGTCCTTAGAATAGACGAAAATCTTGCCTGAGATCCCAGGGCAGCTTGGACTTGGAACACCATGACATTAAGTTTCTATTTGGGGATGATTACAATGTGAGGAAGAGGGGAGAAACGCATGCTCTAGGTGAAATCTTCTGTTTCTTCAATTAAATAGTTACAGCGATTGACTCAGGGATGGGCACTTGCCTTTACCTGACTAAATGGGGAGGTATCTGAGGATAACGAAATGGACATCTGGGTCAATGGTAAACTATTTTCTTGCCATGTGCAAGGCCCTGAGTTCCATCCTCGACATGGCAAAACGGGGAAGACAGAGGGAATACTATATCTTAGCACAGACCTGCAATCTCAACCCCACCCAACCCCTGGGTGAGAGAGAAAAAGAGGGTGAGTTTCAGAGCAACCTGGGCTACAAACAAACATAAAACAAAACAGTAAACAAAACTGAGAATATTAGTTGTGAGTGCTAAGAAGAATGTCTGCTTCCCTATGGGTATGATTGTAACTGTTAAACTCCAGAGGCTCATGACAGATGTCTCATGAGAGGTGAATCAGCCTTGGCAGAAAGGTGAGCCTCAGAAAGAACAGACAGAAGGGAGAATGACTAGGTCGCCATGATGTGCTGGTTTCCTCAGACACTCCTGGACCTTCTGATTATATCAGTTAATAGGTTAATTAATAAATTCATTTTTAACTCAAGCTTGTAGAGTTTTCTGCAACATAAAAATGAGGTGTCCTAGGATTGATAGCTACACACACTTTTTCCTCTGAAGATATCAAAGTTTTTGAAGAGTTTCTCTCTCTCTCTCTCTCTCTCTCTCTCTCTCTCTCTCTCTCTCTCTCTCTCTCTCTCTCACACACACACACACACACACACACACACACACACCAAAATAGTTTCGTATATTGTATTTTATAATTTTGGCTAGGGAAATTTCTGTTTTCTAAAAACATTACTAATCTCTGATCTTTCTGTTGTTTTTTTTTTATTCCACGTTCAGCTGATCAAGCATATAAAAACAAGATTTTTGGGGGGCCAGTCTGGTCTACGAAGCAAGTCCAGGACAGCCAGGACTGTTACACAGAGAAACCCTGTCTTGAAAAAAACCTAAAAAACCAAAACCAAAAACAAACAAAAAAGCCAAGCTTTTAAATAAACTTGGCCTTTTCTATTCTAAAAAGAAACATGCTCATTAGGAAAAAATTAAAGCCATTAAAAATATAAAATAACAGGAGAAAGTCAGTGTTAATGTTTGGAGCTTATTTTATGCATTTTATATACAGTTTTTGCTTTTTTCATGGTTTAGCATATACAATATAGAAAAAATATTTTTGTCTGGGCTTATTTTCATGACATTAAAAGTATTTCTCTGGATCATTAGAAGCCTCTTGCAAGCATCCTTTTAAATGATCTCCTAATTTCTCACTGAGTACTGTTATTTCTTAAGGTTACATAAAATTAAATGGTGGCTTTTGTGTTTTGTTTTGTTTTGTTTTGTTTTGTTTTTGTAAAAGAATTCTTGGTCACAAACATAATGCCCTATGCCTGAGGTGATCTCATTTTATTGGATAGTCAGTTATGGCTGGTGTTTCTACAAGTAAACCATAATAAACTCCACTTTCCCATTTTTAAAAAGAGTTCTTACCCACAAATAAAGAAAAGGGCCCCCAGTGGTAAAAAATGCTTGTCTCCAACAGCTGGTAAAGCTTTGGGGAGTCTTGAAGAAGGAAGCAGGAGTATGCCAGGATGCTATCAGCAGGTGTTTCTCTGTCATTCCTGTCAGGATAAGCATCTTTGGTCCTTTGCCTATACTGAGGTTCATGGCCACTTGTGTCCTTCATATTCTATGCACAGAGAGAATGAATCTGCCTTAATCCTATCAGCAACTTCCCAAGTAAAAGTCTCTCACTAGTGCCACTTCTTTTGTGTGCTCCTCATTAGTACAATCCTCTTTACTATGGGGTTACAATGGACGGAAGCAGAGCACAAATCCTTACAGTGGCATGGATTTGAACCTCACCATATTGGTAAGTTAGCACAAAGGCACAGAGCTCAGTGACTCAGTCTTTAAGAAAATGCTCGATGTTCAAAATGGCCATTCTTAGGCCACCCTCTCCAAGCCCCTGCATCCCAAGTCTTCCAACTACAGCTCCTTGCACTAAACGCTGATCCCTATACAATTCCCAAACAACACTAAGTTTTTCTGCTGAGCTTCCCAGCCATCAGATACAAAGATGCATTGTTTTTTTGTTTTATTTATTTTTGTGTAGGAAAAAAAAAAAAATCTCATTTCTATCTGATTTCTCAAGACCAGATTTAGCTGAAGCCGGCCTGTGCTAATTTGCAAGGCCACATGTGGATTTGTTCCTTGTCTGTCATACAAAACACTCCCCTCCACGTTAGCGTCTTCCCCAGGGTTGATTCATTAAGCTTTTGATGTGCCCTGCATGCCTGTGGCATCCCCAGGGCGTGAGGAGATAGGAATGCATTCAGCTGCTGGGGAGGAGGTGGGACAGAAGGGGTGAAGAATTTCTGTGACTCCCCCAGATTCACTGCTCTTCTTGTAAACACGCACTGAGAACTCTCCGCAGTTTACAGGCTTTTGAAGGGCACAGTTAATAAACGTGTACCTCTTAGGAGATGCGGAAAGCCCACACTGCCTGCTGCTTGCCAATCTATCTGTAGTACACACATCTCATGTCTGTTAACTGTTTGTAGTCTGGTCAGCATTGGTAAAAGAGACTGCATGTCTTTAACAATCCTTTCCCTTAGGAATTGTCAGGAACTGTCCTAGGTCTAGCTCTAAGTGATGGAATTGGAAATGAGACAAATTTCAGTTTCTAAGACAGCTTGCAGTATTATGGAGAGAAAAAAAACACCCAAGCACACTGGAGATCCTGGGCCAAAGGTGCAAAGTCTGTGAGATAAAAAAGCTCCTTGAGGAAAAGGAGTTCATGTGAAGTCTCTGAACATTATCTGGCCTCAGGTGAAAGGGTGAGAGTGAAGAATAAATTCAAGCCATAGAATAAAAAACTCTAAATAAAAATGAAAGAGACTTCTAAAGTAGAGCTGATTCAGTGGCCGTTATGGAGTCCAATAAGGTCTCAGCAGAAGGTACAGTTGGCTCTTTTAAAAGAAGGGAAGCTGAAAACATGGAGGAGCGGTCACTGGCAAGCTCTGAAATTTGTAGTTGTGGGGCTAGGGAGATTGCTCAGCTGTTAACAGCAGATACTGTTTCAGTAGAAGACCTAAATTTGGTTCCTAGAACCTCTCTGATGGGTTGCTCACAGACACCTGTAACACCATCTCCCAGGGACCTGATGCCTTCTTCTGGTCTCTAAAGGCAACTGCACTCACATGCACATACTCTAAACAGACAATACAAATATGCATAATTAATATTTTAATTTTTAAATTAAATAAATAAATATTGTAGCTTACTATACCTATTATGGAAAATAATATGGAGGTTCCACAAACTATTTAAAAACATGATACAGTAATCCCACTGGATATATCTCCAAATGAGGTGAGATGTATGTGCGAAAACTGTGTTGACTGCAGTGCTATGCTATTTTGCTTTCTGTTGCTGTGATAAATACCATGGCCAAACCCAACTCTGGGAGAAAAGGGTCTTTTTCATTGCATAGGTTACAATCCATCATTGAGGGAAGCTAAGCTTGGAACTCAAACCAGGAGGTTGAAGCAGAAACCAGGAAGGAACACTGCATACCAGCTTGATCCCAGACTAATTGTCAGCTACACTTCTTTAGATAGCCCAGGCCTACCTGACTAAGGAGGAAGCCACCGAGAGTGGCATGGACATACCTACATCAATTATCAATCAAGAACATGCCCCACAGACATGCACAAGACATCCTGATATAGAAAATTCTTCAAATAAGTTTCCCTCTTCCTAGGTTTATCAAGTAGACAACCAAGATTAGCTATCACAACCAGTATTCATAGTAGCCAAGATCTGATGTCAACCAAGGGTACATCAATGAATGCATTGATAAAGAAGTCATACATACCATGGGACACAATTCACCAATTGAAAGGATGAAGTCTTTGTTGTCATTTGTGACAACAAGGACAATCTTAGACTATATTACATTAGTGAAAAAAGCCAGGTAGGGAGAGACTTATGCCCATATAGCTGAAGGGTCCTCCTGTAGACCAGCAGAAAAGGACTGAGACATCTCCCTTGAACATTATACTAGTGAATTTTGTGTCAATTTGGCATGACTAGACTTATCCAGGTAAAGAGAACCTTAATTGGGGGGACTGTCTCTATCAGATAGCTCATAGGCAAGTCTGTGGGGTCATTTTCTTGGTTAATGAGATCGTGGAAGGACCCAGCCCACCGTGTGTGGTATTACACTTGGGCAGGTCATCTTTGGTTATTCAAGAAAGAAGGATGAGCATGCCATGGATAGAAACCAAGCTAGTAATCAGCATTCCTCCACTGTCTCGGATTCGGTTCCTGCCAACATTTCTCGCCTTGACTCTCCTTCGTGATGGACCATAAGCAGTAAGACAAAAATACTCTTTTTTAATCTACACGTTGCTTTGGCAATAAAACTAACATACACAAAAAAAATTAACATCATTCCTTATTGAACAGAGTCACTGGTAAACTTTTTGAAAAGCCACTCGACACTAAGTATGAAGCCAAACGTGCAAAGTGTAAACAGCACAGTCATCAAACACTGAGAATGAGCCACTACCCATAACATGAACTGAAGCTGAATAACCTGGACCAAGTAGCTCACTGTGGAGTGCCACGGGGCCTTTCCTACCGGGATACAAACTGGTTCTTTGGCCGTCCAGTTGTAGTACAAAGAGAGAAAACTTTACAAACTGAGTATGTAGATAAACAGCCTTATTGGCCAGCGATAGATAGAAGTGATACAACCCTCAAGCATTGCTGTTCATTAAAAGAATTATATGGAGCTAAAGAGATGGTTTAACGATCAAGAGCACTGTATTAAAAGCATTTGCAAGTCTCACCGAGCACCCGCATTTAGTTTTTATATGAGTAAGCTCAAGCTACTCACAAAAATTCCAGATTTGGGGAATCTGACACCCACTTCTGGCCTCTGTGGGCATTGCATTCACGTGACATACATACAGAGACATAGACAGGCACACAAATACATTTTTTATTAAATATTTTAATAAGAAGTATCTGTACCCACACCTGAAGACTTGGAGCTAGGAGCCTCAGGTGAATAGACAGACTTGTCAGTTGGACCACCAGTGGGGGCATGTTCTTGATGGTAACTTCTGTTTCTATGTAAACTGCTAGAGTGGGTGTTTTTGTCCTTGCTCTAGTATGAGTTTGCTTTTAAATGGGACAGATATGCACCTTACACTAGTCAACAGACAAGATGAGCCTCCTACTCTAATTTTCCAAGTGTGTAGTAGGAGAAGTCAAGAATCAAGTTTACTTCCAAGATCTAAGATCAATTGTTCCAAGATCAGTTGTTTTGGCAATTGCATTTGATTTCCACCTCTAATGTTGCTTCAATGCCAGTAGTGAAAATCACATTAGTATGTTGGTTGTATTCACGTTGCATGGCCCTCCCAAAATATTTGATTCAAATAATAATTTTAGTGTTGGCCTCTAAGGTTTTTAATTTTAGAAATATTTACTTATTTATATTTTATGTGCATGGGTGTTTTACCTGAATGTCTTCCTTTCTCTCTTCTTTTCTTCCTTCCTTCATTCCTTCCTTCCTCTCTCGTGTATAAGAGGAATAGAGAGTAAGAAAGAAGTGTGCGCGTGTGTGTGTGTGTGGGGGGTGTTGTGTGTGAGAGAGATGTATCCCAGTTTGGTCTCGAACTTGTTAAATTTGCTGTATAGCTGAGGGTACGCAGTGTCCAAGTAGGCCAGAAGAGAGCATCAGATGCCCTAAAACTGGAATCATGAACCTGAGCCTTCTGAAAGAGCAGCCAGCACACTTAAGTATGGGGCCATCTCTCCAACCCAAACTTCCAAGGCTTGTAATAAAATGAAGTTTGTGAGTGGTGACAAAGAAAGTTGATCTCATGGAATTAACAAATATCATGATGTTCCATGAGGCTGAAGCATTCTATCCCAGCCAGGTATGGTAGCACACATCTGAAATCCCAGCACCTGGGAAATGAAGACAGGAGTTCAAGGTCATACAGCTACATAGCAAGTATAACAAGTTCAAGGCCAAACTGGGATACATGAGACACACACATTCTCTGTCTCTGTTTCTGTCTTTCTGTCTCTCTGTCTCTGTCTCTGTCTTTCTGTCTCTCTGTCTCTCTGTCTCTGTGTGTGTGTGTGTGTCTCTCTCTCCCTCTCTCCCCCACACACAAACACAAACACACACATACACACAAACAAACAAACAAACAAAGTAGAAAGCAACAAGGACAAAAAAATAGAGTTCTATTTTAGAGCATGGTGACTGCAGTTCGTGATGTATTATATTCTTTTTTTAAAAAACTGAAAAGAAAGTGAATACTGGGGCCAGAGAGATAGATAAACTGGTACAGGTACTTGCTTTGGAGCCTAACAACCTGAATTTGATCCTGGGAACACACATGGGAAAAGTAAAAAACTGAGTCCACAAAATTTTCTCTAACCTCAACATGCATATCACAGCATACACACATGCATACATACACACAGATGTGCATATATGTATGCATAATAAATAAATAAAATGAAACATTTAAAGAAGAAAGTGATGTGACGCATTCTCATCACAGAGCAGTTAGCCCTGAGTGAGTCACACATGCTATTTCAAGATACTAAATTGTTCCACAATATATACATCATTCAAAGCACCATGACAAATACACATGACTTTGCAAATTAATTTAAAAATAATTATTTGGCTAAGTCTTGGGGCTTCATTTAATCACCTGTGGGGGAGTTATAGGAAGCTTTCAAGTAGTTAGAAAAGAAGAAAATATTATTTGTACTGAAAGAAAATAATCTGAGACAGTGAGAGATGGATGGATGAAGGGCTGAGGAGCTATTTTAGCTTTAGGAAGTACAGCGTGTGTGACAGTATCAAAAGAAAGGACAGAAAAAAGCTGTTTTCTATGATAAAATTATGACAGTGTTTTAAGTAATTTTCTTGTTTGAGGTGAAATACAGGAGGGATTTACCCAGGCTGTATTTGTAAAGGAAGGAGAAGGCAGGTTCAAGAAAAATAGATACAAGTTATTAAAATTACATGATGAGCCAACACTCTGCAGACATATCCCTAGACATTTCTCTTATGCTTAGCGTAATGTCTAAATAAGCTCTAAACATTGAGAGGGCAGGAGGGGAAGGAGGAGCATGCGCCACTCGCTCCAAGACCTAATGAGCAGTGTGTGCTGGGAAAGCACAGCATGTCTGCCTGAAGATCACTGGTGAGACCTACAATCAGGTTGACGTGGTGGAATCAGAGGAGAAGCTACTTGCCTGGCAACCTGGGAGAGGCAAGGGTGGGCTGGACACCATATGGATCCACTGTAGTTTGCTGGGCACACAAGTTGGCAGGTAAACAGTTTCATGAATGTTATGAGTTGAGTGGCTTTAGCGTGGTTTATCGCGTAAAAGGAGACACAAGTCCCCTCCGCTACATTTGGTCCCCTACCCCTAATCCAAATCATCCCTGCTTCTTCTGCATCAGCAAGAAGGACATTTGTATCCCCAACTGAATGACCAGTGCTTTCAACTGAAGTCCAGGAGTCAACCTAACAAGGGAAGCCTCACAATTTCGATTTCCTCTCCTTTGCAACTCTACAGCTGGCTTGGCAGTGGGCAGAAAGGGAGGCGCCTGCTTGATTCTGCAAAGGCACTGATTATCTTTGCTTGTACATTATTCCATGCATAGCACGAGGATTAATTATCATACTAGTTTTCCTGAGGAGACGGGTACTTGAGGGAACAAAATAATGGAGGGTGTATACAAAAGCAGATTCTGCAAAACAAACTGCTCACTCTCCTTGTTATGTGCTAAGGACAACAATTACACACACAAAGCATACAACAAAACAACATTTTTTTCATCTTTCATCATGTTTAACAAGTGTGCTCACCTATGCCGCAGGTGGTACATGCATTAATATCGTGCAAGCCTCGCAGGAATGCTTTGTAATTTAATTCTGTTTTCTAGGTAGAGTATAGAACTCAAAAAAAAAAAAATTAAGACACAGATCCCAAAACACAGCCAACATTGGAATAGAATTTGAGTCCAAGTCGATTGAAAAACAGTGTTTATTTGTACAACATCTATTCTACAGAGTCTCCAAGGGATCTCGAACCCAGGGAGCTTCTGCAGGGCTGGGCTCAAGGATAGATTGGGAAGAAAAATATCCCCAGACAGTGGCTGCATTAGTAGCCACAAGAATAGACTGGTGTCATGTTATAGAAGGCGGAATACAGAATGTAAGGACTGTGTGTGGCCATCAGAAGTGAGAGGAATAATGTGTGGATAAACAGCACCAAGGCACCAAGCAGAAAACTAGGAAAAACTGTCTGTGATGCATATAAATGGACGGACGCAAAGTTAGATATATTTATGCATTTGCTGTTAGAAAGGCCTCTTGTTTTACTAGCAACTTTAGCTAAGTTGCATGGTTTTTCATTCTTTGTAAAAATATTACTGGCGAATCATTGGTAAGTGAGTTCGGAGTATAAATCCTGGTAACTACTGAAAACAGAGCCACTCCCAGGCTCAGGATGATGCTGTATATCAGAGCTACTCCATAGTTGTCTCGGGTCCAGCTTTTGCTGATCCTAAGCTTCCCAGTTCAATAAGCATAGGGTTCTATCTGTAAAGGCAGCTCTGGGGAAGGTCAGTCTCTAAGCCAGGTGTTTGTATAGCTCTGTCATACATCAAGCAACGTCACAAACAAGTGAATTTGTAGAGCTGCTGAGCTGTCTGGGAATTCTGTGTCCTGATTGGACAGTTCTGGGTGAGAGAGGGCAGGTGGTTCCATGTAAGTCTACTGCCACCATTTACTCCAAGTCTCAGTTTCCTGACCTGTAAAGTGGGTATAATAATGGTTCTTGTCTTTAAGGTTAGTCAGAAAATGAAATGCAGTATGTTAAGCTTCAGTTTGTTTTCCCAAACAGTCACACCTATAGTCATACTGATGCCGTTGCAGTAGGAGACCTTCAGGAACCATTCTCCTGCCACAGAGACTAGGGAGTAATTTGTCATGTTTTGTAGTCATTAAAATGTTTCCTTTTGAAAATCAGAGAGAAGGGATGTGTTTGGAGAGAGAGAGCTAAGTCAGCAAAGGGCTTGTCATATAAGCATGAAACTGAGTTAAATCCTCCAAACCCACATGAAAATCTTGGTAGAGTGGTGCTTACTAGTTGTCCCATCACTGAAGAAGCCGAGAGCGAGGATCCCTGTGTCTCACTGACTAGTCAATGTAGCCAGCTTAGTTCCAGACCAATTAAGAGACCCTGTCCCCCAAAAAGAAGGTGGGTAGCATCTGAGAAATGACCTAGATGTTGACCTTTAGCCTCCACAAGCAAATGTAAACACATACATCTACCATATGTCCGTTCACATACGGGAGCGAAGAAAACAATCAAAAGACAAACAATTACTTCTTCTATCACTGTTTTATCTCTAACAACAACAGTAAAAAAATGCTATTGAGATGGCAGACCTAATAAAACAAACATTTAACAAATGAGTAAAGTGGCTCATGACTCTTCACAGCCATATGTGTTATAGGTGTTCCAAGCATCAAGTGTGCTACTGTCTCTACAAAATGCGAAGCAGGATGACCACCAGATAAATGGGGGGAGAAACAGGTGGCCCAGATGGCAAGGATGAAAAAGGACGATGCTTGGAGAGGTAAATTAGAGACTGTCCCTCCAGCAGCTCCCGGCTCCTGGCCAGACAGGACAATTTATTCTGGCATTGCAGTAATACATCTCCTTGTTAGTACAAAACTCCACATTTCAGTTTGCTAAGGCTTCAGATACCATTTCCTCTTGAGTCAAAATTACAACTCTTAGGTAGAAAGAGGCTACCTTATTTTTTGCAGTCAATTCTTTGTGGATATCAGAGACTTCTTCCAGCCTAAGGCCCTGTAAGGATCTGGCAGCATCTGCTTAGGAACTGAGGACAGACAGCTTGAGAGGGCTAAGATGTAATAGAGCTGTGAGTCTAGACAGGGATTTTTCTGAGACTGTAAACACAGCCCAGCAAGGGAGCATGTAGGATAAATGGTTCTTGGTGACTGTAAGTATACACTTTAACAGGCTCACATTCTGGAATAGATTTCAGGGAAAACAAATGTTATTGGGGGCCTAGGTTGACTGAGTAGTGGCCTGAAATTCTGATTAAACCCAAAGAAAACTTCATTTAATGCACACAATCTTTAGGAAACACCAACATTTCACATGGGGAAATGGGAATCAAACCCCAAACTTCTGGTTTTTCACACACACACACACACACACACACACACACACACACACACACACACACTCACTCAAGATTTTAGCACCCTTGGTCCAGGAGTAATACTGTGAGCATCAGCTACCCCATATACAGGATTTCCTTTCATCTTTATTTTTTCTGAAGAGGCCTTGACATTGAGGTCCAGGGGAGGAGCCCCTTGCCATTGCAACTGTATTCCAATAGCTCCTGTAATGAAAGAAATTTATTTGTATTTACGTGTGAAAAGAATACAATTTAAGAGAGAAATATAGTCACCATTTTAAAGCCAGCACAGCCTGCTTTAGTCGTCTTTGTAACATGATGACACCAGAGTATGCAGTTCTGGCCTAACCTAGCCCTATCACTATTCAGGTAGAACAAGGAGGGTACAGAACAAGGCTCGGGATCCCAGAAGTCTGCTTGAGCACCCTGGCATGAGATGCAAGCCTATGTCAAGATAATGCACTCAGTAAAGATGCAGGTGCCATACTGAGGGGCTTGGACTAAGAAAGGGGTACCACAAAATGACGTAGTAGGAGGAAGTGGCACTTAGATATAGACAGGTCAAAGCCTAAAGGGATATCCTGTACACCACAAGCATCAATGCAGATCTCTAGCAGTGACCAGTTCTATGCAGGCTTCAGCCAATGGTGGATGTGCTCTGCTCTGGAGCTTGGAAGAATGTACATGGACCATGTGGTGTGCATTCTCATTGAGGAAAGTCTTACAAGAGGACAGGTGTTCATGGGGAAACATCCCACTTCCTTATTTGCCACAACTGCTCTGTAGACATTTGAAGACAATTTCACTTGACTTCTGAAAATACCCTATGACTTCAGCAACAGTTCCTGCAACAGACACTCTAGATAACGCACTGTGGTCACACTCTTGTCTCAGTACCTTAGCCAGCAGGACAAAATTACCAGAAACCAGGTGACAAGTTTACTTGCTCTCTTTTTCTTCATAGTACTGGCAAGTGGGATGTCCATGTGGCAGCCAGTATCTGGAGAAAGCTCAGTCCCTCACTTAGACTCAGCATCCTCTCTATATTCTCCCATGTCAGAAAAAAAGAGATAAATCAAGTCCGAGCTTCCTTAAAGGACATAGATGGTCTTATAAGGACCACTAATAAGGGTCTGCTTCAATGATCTAGTCACTTCCCAGAGGCCCCGCTGTCTATCCGCATCATAACAGGAAGGGATCGGGATTCACCTTATAAGTTCTGGGGAGACATAACATTCACCGCAGAACATCCACTAACCCTAGACACCACTGCTGACAACTGGAACGCAACCCAAATAAACAACTCACAGGAGCCATTGTCCCTGGCTTTGCCTTAGGGGAACTCAGGCAAGACAGTGGGGGTTGAATGCAAAATATCACTTCAGGTGGCACTTGGGGACAGAACTGCATTATCTCTGTGCAAGGCTTCTTGGCAGAGAAATGCCTTGGAATAATTGGTTTCCTTGGTATTTTATCAAACAAACTCTTGTGAGTTTTAATTAAAGGATATTAGAAATGCCCTCGGAATGCCCTGCTCAGTGACTCATTGCCAAACAGCCGTTGAAACAAAATTATGAGCTTAACACAGCTCAGGCATTAAGACTGAAGACTGTTTCTGTTTTTTGGGGGGCTTTGTTTTAATATTTAATTCAAAGTATTCTATAAATGTTCAATTGATTAAAATGGCTCAAAATTTTGGAGTTTGAAATCAAGACGTATCTAAAACTCAGACTGATGTCATCATGGGAGACATAAGTCCCCAAACTCTATGGCTAGACCACATTTCCTCCTGTGATACTGTAAGTGAATTCGGTTCCTATAATCAGTTTTGCCTTTCCTGGTCACTTTAATGACTAACATCTACAATGTTCCCTTATGGGACCCCAGGGTAAGATTTGGAATATGTTCGTTTTGTTAGGAGCCATTGGATTGTAAGCGAAGGAGGGTCTGGCACAGCACCTACTTTCTGGGAAGTCAATTGCTTCTCTTCTCTTTACCTCAGTCTCTCTGTCTACGAACAAGAGACCCTGCATTTTGTTCTTCAACCCTAGGATGTGAATTGTTCAGTTTCCAGAAAATATTCAACTGTTACCTACATAACTATGGCCAGTGACTTGCACCACACATACGTGCCTTCTAAACCAGCCCATCATATTGTAGACACAGAACATAGTACCTACCCCTCATTTGTTTGTGTGTCTGGTATACTACAGGCTTTCTCTGACTACAATTCCATCTGGCAAGGACATTTCAGGATACCAAAAAGTCTTGAACCCTGACTCTGATTTCCTTTCTGGAACCAATCCCCACTTACACACCCTACCCACCCAACCCACAGACCCAGCCTGTTTTTTTTTTAAACTTTTCTCTGTGTTTGCTCTAGAATTCTCCCCCCCCCCCCCCAAAGCTCTGGGTTTTGTAGTTTCAATTAGTGAACTGAAAAGCCCAGAAATATTTTTTCCCTAAACACATATAATTGTACAGAGCACTGGCATGGTCCTCTGAACTGTACTGTAAGTGGCATGGGCCCTTAGAATCCACCTGAAGTCCCTGGAAGCCTGGCTCTGTTCTTAGTTCTCTGCCTGAAGCTTTGCCAGTTTGTGTCTAGTCTCAATACACTTGGGAATGAGCAGCCAATATTTTAACCTCATATACTTGCCATGCCCCCAAATCCTCTCAGGAAAAGAGAACCACACATTCTTGCACAAAAGCTTTCCTTGACTCGGGTTGCAGAAGATCTTAAGTCTGACAATATTTGGTATCTCCGGACCCTCTCTGTGACGATGACATCTGAGGAAGCATCTGTAGGTGTCAAGACCTGGCTGCCATCCAGACCCTTCCTTCTGGCTGGAATTCACTGGCCAAATGTGTCCTTTCAGCTCACATCTGTCCTCCAGGCTGGACACACACTGGGCAGTAGCATGTTGGCAAGCTGTTGAGCAATCACGTTTGCCTCTGTGTGGCCTGGCACATCCAGACCTCTTAATTAGTTGACTAGCCCAAGGCTCATCTCCTGCAATCCTGTCCATCTTCAGCAGCAAAGTTCTCCCTAGAGAAGTTTGCACACTTTTTATTAGATTTATTACTAGGCATTTAATATTTGTCTCTGTAACCATAAGTTTCCTTTAATTTCATTTTCTGTTTGTTTCTGGTTTATGGACATACAATTGGATTTTTACAGTAAATCTCTATGGTAACCGGCTCTGTGCTAATGCAAAGTTGGAAGTATAACAGTCGGTGTTTGACTCCTCTGCCTAGTCTTTATTCTCTCTTAGGAAGGTGAACTAAAATCCTCCTCTGGAAGCAGGAGAACCCTGGTAGAAGGTGATGTGTGCTTTGTGGTCATGTCGGATGTGCTCAGATCATGATAATAGAGATCCAAACTCCAGCACTCTGTTGTAACAAGAACATAAACATTTCAGGCTTCCTTTATCTTCTTGTATAAAATTTTGTAAGTAATACCAGAATTTGCCCACTTACTCTTTCCTTATTTTTGTCATAAAATTATTTGTGACCATCTTCCTTTCTTTGTAAAAGATATACAGGCTGTATAATGATGGTTTTTTTCATTCCTGATATATCCAATTGTTGTAGGTTTGGTAAGTTTCATTACAAGATAGTCAATATTTTCTTTAGGTTCATTGATTGACTACTTGCTTGTGTGTTACTATTTCATCGGTTTCTACATCTTCCTTTTCATCTTCTCCGTTCTTTATTACACTCTTCAAATACAGCCTTCTTTTCCGGATCTTTTGATCAGTTGCAGAGAAGTTTGTTTAAAGGTAGTATATTGAAGAGCTCTGCATCTCTCCTTGTGGTCTGTCATTTTTAAGCCATTCTGGGGCACACTCAAAGAAGCATGCAAATGTATCTTTCTGCTCAGTAAATTACTTTAGCCCTCTGAGGTACTTATTCTCAATCATGCGTTGATGCCTAAATTCTAGCTTTTCTAATTCAATATGGCAACATCAAATTTTATAAACTTAATGTTAGCACAGCAATTGTTTTCTGGGTAATGTCTTAGCTAATATCATGATAATACATAGAAGTTTCTTTAATCTGACAGATAGTTCCTGGTAACTGGAATTTTTAATTAATCTGTATTTGAGCAATTACTAACTTATTAAGGTTTGACCAGCATGTAGGTCTCTTTGTGTGCTGCTTGCCCTACCTTTTCTAGGTCTCAGTCTCTCTCTCTCTCTCTCTCTCTCTCTCTCTCTCTCTCTCTCTCTCTCTCTCTCTCTCTCTCTCCCTCCCCCTCCCTCCCTCCCTCCCTCTCTCTTCTCTTTTAGTAATTGTTATTCCAGTGTTCATTTTTACAATTTTATTATATATTTTTACATATACATTTGTATTATTACACATATATACAATAAACTACCAACAGCAAGAAGAACCATGAAAAAATCAGCAATTAATGTTACATTCATAGTGTTTTGGCTATTTGTATTTAGCAGCCTTGAAGAAAACATCTTTCCTTGTCTTGATGAGTCTAAAATTCTGAATGTAAATCAATATCTTGCCAACAACCAGCTACACCAAAGAAGACAACGAGCATCAAACAAACAAGCCACTGGGCAAAACGTCCTTGTTTTGTCCACAGACAGAATTCTGCCTAAAAATGGGCAAGCTTGGTTGCAGGCAGAGTTGACAGCCAGACTCTGCCAAGACAGGGTAAGCAAGTTCTCAATCATCCCTGCCTCACAAACATGTCTGTCAGATATAATAGGCCAGAAGGCTGAAGATGATGCTCCAACATTATAGAGAATTTTGGGTGACTGTTCAGGCAGCAAACTGGCTTTGTCATCTTCTCATATATGAAGCTGCTAACCTGCACTCCTTGTGTACTCAGGTGATTCATTTTATTCCTTCTCAAGTCTCTGATGGGGTTGAAGACCAGATAGTTTAGTTTTACTATTAAGCTTAATTGTTTAGACGTTAAGATGTTTTTAGGTCTAGATAGATGTTTTAAGTTGATATTCCATTCTTAACCTCTACTAATTTTAAAAATTATGTACTTGTTTCCTTGTTTTGAATAAGCACATCTGATATTATACCACGCACCTTCAACTTACTGAAATGCAATATCAACATCATCATTTCACCTGACAGACAAATTGAGTAAATTATTGTGTGACATCTTAAATACATTTCTTGTTCAATTGTGCTTCTATATTTTTAAAATATATTATTTTCTGACTTTCATTTTTACTTACTTTCCTTATAATTTCTTAAAGTGGCAGATAATTAACCATATTTATTATTTCCAACCTGGTATCATGATACATGTAGACCAAAATCAAGCACTAGATGAAAACTTTTACGATTTCCTTGTTCAAGGATATTCTAAGTCCTCTCTTCTATTTTGAACTATATCTTTCTATTGTTGCTTTGTTCTCACCTCCAAAGCTTTCCACCAGAGACCACCTTCACTCTCCTTGAAGTTTCTTCATTAAGATTTCTTTAGTGAGGGCCGAGTAGTGTTTCAAGCTGTTTTCAATCTTTTACTGAATTCAAAAGCTTAGTGGTGCTTTCATTTAAAAAAAATCAACACAAAATTGTGAGTTAATCATTATATTGTTTTCACATTGAAGATATTCAGACGTCCATCTTCTTTCTTATTTCCAAAATAGCAGCTTCCTTAGACAGGGGTCAGCTAAATATGTCCTATAGTGAAATCCAGCATACTACAGCATACTAAATTATTCATTTGTGTAGAGGTTGATGCAGTTGTGACAGTAGAAAGACAGATCTGAGCATCTGTAACAAAACCATAGGCCCTCAATACCAAGACAACTAGTTTTGATGATCAAGGAAGTGTGCTTACTTTTAGTCTAACTGTCCCTCCCTTTGATGCCAATCGTTCTCTCTGCTTTCTTTGAAGAATTTTCCTTGCACATTTTTCCATTTTTTACTCAAATATGCCTTCTATTTTGCTTCTTTTCTTTCTTTGGTTTGTTTCTTTGTTTGTTGTTTTTTGAGACAGGGTTTCTCTGTGTAGCCTTGGCTGTCCTGGACTCACTTTGTAGACCATGCTGGCCTTGAACTCACAGAGAGCCACCTGTCTCTGCCTCCCCAAGTGTTGGGATTGCAGGTGTGTGCCTGTAATACATTACCTTTAATGTATCCTATTGAAAATGTTTCGACCATCTCGAATTTGTTGACTGATATCTGTTATCAGTGTTTTTAAAACCCTGACTCATTCAGGATGGTCTTTTCTAGTTACATTCATTTGCCTGAAAATTTCAAGATTTCCTTGTTTTTAATAGCTAAGTAGTATTCCATTGTGTAAATGTACCACATTTTCTTTATCCATTCTTTGGTTGAGGGATGTCTGGGTTATTTCCAGTTTCTGGCTATTATGAATAAAACTATGTTGAACATAGTTGAGCAAATGTCCTTGTTGTATGGTGGAGCATCTTTGGGTACCCAGGAGCAGCAAGGCTGGGTCTTGAGGTAGAGCTAGTCCCAATTTTCCGAGAAAGCAGCTGATTGATTTCCAAAGTAATTGTACAAGTTTACACTCTGCCAACAATGGAGGAGTATTCCCCTTTCTCCACATCCTTGCCAACATGTGCTATCACTTGAATTTTTAACCATAGCCATTCTGATAGGTATAAGATAGAATCTCAGAGTCATTTTGATTTGCATTTCCCTCATGACTAAGGCTGTTGAGCATTTCTTTATGTGTTTCTCAGTGATTCAATATTCCACTGTTGATAATTCTGTTGCTCTCTGTACCCTATTTTTAAATTGGGCTATTTAGCTTGGTGATGTTTAATTTCTTGAGTTCTTTATATATTTTGGATATTAGCTTTTTGTCAGATGTAGGGTTGGTGAAGATATTTTCCCAGTCTGTAGGTGGTCATTTTGTTTTCTTGACAGTGTCCTTTGCCTTACAGAAGCTTTTCAATTTCATGAGATCCCATTTATTAATTGTTGATCTTAGAGCATGAGCTGTTGGTGTTCTGTTCAGGGAGTTGTCTCCTGTACCAGTGATCTCAAGGCTTTTCCCCACTTTTTCTTCTAACAGATTTAGTGTGTCTTGTTTTATGTTGAAATCTTTAATCCATTTGTATTTTCATTTTATGCCAGGGAACTATTTCCATTTTTCTACTTGTAGACATCCAGTTAGATCGGCACCATTTGTTGAAGATGCTTTTTTCCATTGTATGGACTTGGCTTCTTGTCAAAAATCAAGTGTCCATACGTGTTTGGATTTATTTCTGGGTCTTCAATTCTATTCCATTGATTAGCGAGCCTATTTCTATGCCAGTTCTTTGTCATCACTTTTACTGTTGCTTTATGGTACAGTTTGAGATCAGGGACAGAGATTCATCTGGAAGATCTTTTATTGTACGGTATTTTTTAGTTATTTTGGGGTTTAGTTTTTCCATACAAAATTGAGAATTAATTTTCAAGGTCTGTAAAGAATTGTGATAAGGATTGCATTAAATCTGTAGATTGCTTTTGGTAAGGTGGCCATTTTTACTATGTTGATTCTTCTGATGCCTGAGAATGGAATATCTTCCCATCTTCTGATATCTTCTTCCATTTCTTTGCTCAGAGACTTGAAGTTTCATTCATATAATTCTTTCACTTGCTTGGTTAGAGTTATACCAAGATATTTTATATTATTTGTGGCTATTGTGAAGGGTGTAGTTTTTCCAATATGTTTCTTAGTCTATTTTTTATTTATATACAGGAGGGCTACTGACTTTTTTGAGTTTATTTTGTATCCAGCCACTTTGCTGAAGGCATTTATCAGCTGTAGGAGTTCCTTGGTAGAATTTTTGGGGCTACTTATACATACTATCATATCATCTGCAAAAAGTGATACGTTGAGTTCTTTCTTTTCAATTTGTATCCCCTTGATTCCTTTTAGTTGTCGTATTGCTCTAGCGAGGACTTCAAGTACTATATTGAAGAGATATGGAGAGAGTGGACAGCCTTGTCTTGTCCCTGATTTCAGTGGTATTGATTAAGTCTCTCTCCACTTAGTTTGATGTTGGCTGTAGGTTTGTTGTATACTGTCTTTACTATATTTAGGTATGTGCCTTGTATCCCTGATCTCTCCAAGACTTTTAAAATGAATAGGTGTTGTATTTTGTCAAATGCTTTTTTGGCATCTAAGAAGATGATCATGTGATTTTTTCTTTCAGTTTGCTTATATGGTGGATTACACTGATGGGTTTCTCTATATTGAACCACCCCTGCATGCCTGGTATGAAGCCGACTTGATCATGGTGGCTGATATTTTTTATGTGGTTTTTTATTTAGTTTGCGAATATTTAATTGAGCATTTTTGCATCAATGTTCTATTTGTTTGTATTTTCCTCTATTTCTTTATATGATTTGTTCAATCCCTTCATGTGTTTGTATTTTCCTCTGTTTCTCTATTTGTTTAATTCCTTCACCTGTTTGTATTTTTCTGAAATTCTAACATTGATTTATGCATTCCGTCCCTAAAAGCATCAAACTATTTGCTTATACCTTCTTGTATTTCCTTAAGTAACTTCTTCATTTCTTCCATTATCATTTTTATATGTATAGATTTAATATGATTTTCTTGTGTTTCGGTTGTGTTAGTGGATCCAGGGCTGCTTGCTATAGGATAACTGGGTTCTGAAAATCCCATATTGCTCTGGTTTTTGTTGATTGTGTTTTTGAGCTGGCCTTTAGCCATCTGGTTGTCTATGGTTTTGGATGATAGATCCTGTTGCCCACTGGAGTTCTTGGTGGGTGCAGAAAGAACCCTGTAAGAAGCTGGATGTTCCTGAAAGTACCCTCCTCAGATTGTTGGTAATGGTCTTGGATTGGTGGTGGATGGTTATCAGGGTCTTGTGGGAGGGTAGGGGGCTCTTCTCAGCTGTATGATCCTGTGGGCCAAGCATGCTTCTCAGGAGTCTGGGGACCCTCCTCTTAAAAAGGGAAGTCCCAGAGTTTGAAGCCTTGCTACTGGATTTCTTGCTCCAAGGTTGATGAGGTCCCACTGTCCAGCCACTGTGCTCAGTCAATGTGCTCAGGCACTGCTCACTGAGTTGGGGAACCTGCAGATGGGTCTGTCTGCTTGGGTGTCAGTAGGTATTCATTCCTCCACGAGAAGGGCTGAGGTTGCAGTACTGCAGTGTAGCAATGATGGTGGGCACCTAATGTACAAGCTGCATGTCCCTGACCCAGAAGACAACCACTTCACGGGAGGGTCTGAGGTGGGGCCCTCAAGATGCGGTATCTGGAAAGTCTCTGCTTAGTGATAGAGGGCACCTGCATTTGTTGCTATACCACCCAGGTACCAGAAGGCCTGAAGCTGAGGCCAAGGTTTTTTCCAAGGGTTTAGCCAGGTGACCTGGGGTTGGACTGGAGATTTCCCACACCGTGGGCTCTTTTCACACCTGAGAAAAAATAGCCATTTGGGATTTTGGGGTCCACTTCAGGCCTATCAGTTGCTCTGTTCTCCCTGTAGTCCTGCTGTCTAGTTATGGTGCTTATTCAGTGCCGCCATCTTGGATCTCTGAAATTTAACCTGTATGTATCCCTGAATATTGTTGTGTTCCTGTTACAAGCAGGTTCCTAATCTATTCCACATTCCAGGAAAAGGTAAAATTTGCTCCATCCAGCACATGAAGGAATGTCAAAAGCTACAGACACAGATTTAAGTCTCTATATTATACTACTTTCCCTCTTCCCATTTTCCTTACTTCTCTTCAATTAAGTATGGGCTAAGCTGACTTCCTTTTACATTCACTCCTATATTTTCTATCTCATTTTTGCTCTCTGTGATGCTATGGGTAATTTCCTTTAATCATTCTTCCAGGCCATTAGTTCTATCATCAGTCATATCTAAATTGGCTGTTAACCTAACACATAGGTTTCCATTTCAGCAATTTATCTATTTTTTTCTTAATCCCAAAATGAACCATTCATGTCTAAAGGCTCTCCTTGATTCATTGCTTGCAAATAATTTCAATTTTGCATTATATTCAATTTTTTATTACTAGTGTTTTGCATGTGTGCAGTGTATATATGTGTGTAAGTGTGTGTAAGTACACTTTCTCATAAATGCACAACATAGAGGCCAGAAGTCAAAGTCATCTTACCTTTTTATGTCTCTCCCCACCTTATTCTTTAAATACATGGCCTCACTGAACCTGGAATTTTCTATTTCAGGTAGACTAGCTAACAATTGATTTCCCAGAACCCACCTGTGTCTACCTCTCCCAAACTCCATCACTGGGCTTCAGACATATACCACTCTATACAGCTTTTTCCGTTGGTGTTGAGGATGGATCATACGCCAGTCTAAATACTTGTACTTATTTTGCCCATTGATCCACCTCTCCAGTCCACACTCTATACTTCTTTAGACACAATCATAAAAGTTGTTTTCAGACCTATCTCTGTTAATACCAGTTTCTGGTTTATCACTATGCTTTTGTTCTGCATTCTCCACTGGTTTCTAACCTTGGATCCTACTGCTCTTATGTGCCTAATCATCATCCATACTCAACATTGAATTTTAAAACACTTGGGTCCCATAATCTGTTGATGTAACACCCTGAGTCCAGGAACTCTCATGAAAGTTTTAAGATTAGAGACACCCTTGGAGAGCTCAAAAGGTTCAAGATCTCTTAATGTGGTATTCTCTCTCTCTCTCTCTCTCTCTCTCTCTCTCTCTCTCTCTCTCTCTCTTCTCTCTCTCATTCTCTCTCTGTTTCTCTTCTCTCCCAGTAGACAGTTTGAGAAGGCCAGCTAGGTATAATAGTCCAGAAATGTGTTGGACCCCTACCCTGCCATGATAGTGCCTAGATTTTCACATGTGTTCACCCTAACCAAATAACCTCCCTGGGAGGGACACAACAAATAGAAATTAGAGCTGTTTTTGATCCTTGGTCCTCATCTTCCTCTGTACCACACCTGATATCCACTATCAGTCACTCACTTGACCTGCACAGTCACTGACCATGCCCAAAAGCGATGATCATGACACCGTGTTCTCCTCCAGTGACACAGCCCCCAAGAGAAGCATTCTATTCCATAATACCAAGTCACATAAGAACTTTGACATGCCAGCAGAAGGCCAGTCCTCCAGTGCTCATGGCGGAAGCTATGTCTTTTACTATCCAAACTGACAATGGACAGATGTAAAAAACCTTCACATTGGGAAGTGCTAAGCACTCTGGAAGACACCAAGAATCCGAGTGCCTTCTGACTTAGTGCTGCCGCCACTGCAGAAATATAGCACTGCTGTCTATAAAGTCACGGGGCATTTTCTTCATGGTACATGTCAGCAGGGCCTCTGACTGATACACTGCATTGTTTTCAATCATGGTTTTATGAGTCTCCTGTTAAATATTGAAAAACCAAGCTATATATTTAGAACAGTAATTAGTCTGAGCCAGCCTCTGCTCCTTAGTCCCTGCTAAAGTTTTAAAGTAAACCAAGGGTGATGAATATTTAATGTACTGTACCTCATTGTCATCTGATAATAAGATTTGTTATAGGGTTATAAAATGTTATGTTAGGTTCTTACAGCACATCATTAATATTGTAAAATGTAGCTGGCTTCCCTGACAGAGCTGTCTGGTAGAAAAACAATAGAAAGATAAGTGATATCGAGCATTCTCTCCAAGGGCTTAGAAGACAAGCAGCCAAGAGGTGAAAAGAGGGATTTGAGAGCTGAATGCATGTACTACTTATTAAGGGGGAAAAGAGACAAAAATAAGAATAAAGGAAGCAAAAGAGAAGAGAAAAAGAATCAAGCCAAGGGGGAAAAGTTTTTAAAATCCGGAAGACAGAACGAAGAAGTGATTGGTGGGCTGGAGGCATGGCTCAGCTGTTAAGAAATTAACCGAGTATACCCCTCTTAAAGGCAACCTGGGCCAAGTAACATACAACAACCCAGAACTCCAGTTCTTTGGCCTCTGTGGACACCAGCACTCATGTGTACATAACACACACACACACACACACACACACACACACACACACACACACACGAATATATCCTTAAAAGGAAGGTGGCTAGTTGTAAGAAGAATTCAAGGATCATATGGGAAGCTTTCCAGAATGGTCATTAAAGGACTTTTCCACACTTAAAGTCTAGAATTCCATGTCTAAGAGATACTGGATCCAAAGACACACAAAGATGTGATATTTAAATGCTGAGGCATGATGGCAGGAAAATAGTAAAAGTCCTTGTCTGCCATGATGAAGCCAATATGTTAATATGTTTCTCAAAGAGCAGAAAACTTTGTATGTGTAGTAAACACACTGGAATTCATAGCATACAGTAGTCTGAAAATCTGAGCCACAGAGCCTGATGAAGCATTTCCTGGTGGTGTGTAATATGGTAGCATGTTACTCGTGTTGTTCAGAGGCAAGGCTTCAGTGCAGTCACATGATATTGCTTGGATGAGTGCTGCCAGAAGTGCCCAATTCATTTATCCTTCATTTTGAATGAGTTTTGATTGTTACACACACAGGAAGCTTTCAGTGTTGCCAGATTTCTCATAAGTTACAGAATCCCATGTGTGCCTGTGATCCATGGTTTGAGAAGCTTCACTCCAAAGGGATAAGAACTATTTTTTTTTCTTATAAACTGTCCAGACTGTGGTATTTAGTAACAGGAACAGAACTGAGACAGAAGAGAATACCCCTTGTCATTAAGGAAACACCTGATACCAAACTAAGTTACCATTAGTTTCCTCTGTGTATTTCTTAGTGACTTAGCCACTACAATTTATTATCTGTAGAAGTCCAAGCCTCTTTACTTTGTCTATTCCCTTCAGCACACCATATTGTCTTTATTGAAATGATACATATGCCCAAAGTCTGAAACTATGGGTTTCTGGTTGTTTTCTGTCAACTCTACTCATATAAAACTAAAAATATTATTTGTAGTAACACATACACCCTTGCTCTTGCTAATTGTCTTTTTGTCAGTTTAATTGGCAGATCCCAATTCTGACCCCTAAAGTGTAGAGGACAGATGTCTCACCAGGCCATTATTCCATTCCATACAGTCTTTAACTCATTAATGACCCTTCAAACGACTGATGTTCTCCACCGAGTAAAAGATGTGTCGCTTAGCCATAGTAAGAGTCAGCTAAAACCAGAGCATAGTCACCCTGCTAATCTCTGGTTTTCCAGAGGGACAGAGTAAATGTTATATCTCTGAAACTGTCAAATGGAACCTTGATAAATACCGTAGTGCACATGGTCTTTAGGATGTGAACTTAGGACGAGTCAGTCTGAACAGACTTGCTGGGCATATTGTCAACATTGTCATTGTATATATGAATGGAATTCTCAAAGAATTAGTAAAAAATGTTATATTTTAAAAATCAAATACATTTTAAAAATAAAACCTGTGCTTTCCTCTAAAAAAAATCTTTAAAATCTCCCCAAAACTATGAAAATAAGTAAATCACCTGAATGCCTGTCTTTGTCATGATATGCATCTTTATGAATAATGTTATTTAAACATCTTAGATAAAAAATAAAGATAAGTAAATCCTGTATGAATCATGTATCTTACACTAAAAAAGCAGCTTTGTTCTCATCTAGAAGGCAATCTAAATGTTCTACTGAGGATAGTTCCAGAGAGCTCTTTTATCACTAATGAGGGATGACTTGGTGCCACTCAGTGGGAAAGGGAGTATTTGGCTAGTGTGAGGCCCTGGGTTTAATATGCAGAAGTAAAATACATACCATGGTAAACAACAACAAAAATAAAAAGAACAAAGGGGAAAACCTAGAAGAAAAGGACAAAGAAGAGAAGAAACTGAAAATGTGGGTTCCAAAAGGACTTGAAGAAAATAAAACCAAAAACCAACCAACCAAACACAAACTTCAGTGGCTTTAGAGTTCTTCTGCGCTGCTGGTTGTTGCAATTAGTGGGCATCGTGGCTGGATTGCTCTGCTGTTTTCTTTCCTCCTTTGTAAGCTCACCAGCATCTGCTGGTACCATGAGGACTCAATTGGAGAGGGACTCTTCAGACTAGATCCACATCAGATTCTTTGGGTCTTACGTCCAAAGCCTGTGGTTTCTTCAGCAGTGGCAACTTACCTTCAGTTTCTGGAGGGACAACCAGAGACACAGCGATTGCCTAGAGTGTCTTGGGAATCCTGTATTCCCCTGACCAATGACCTGAAGGGAAGTTCCTCATTCCTCCTAGTAGAAGTTTTTTCGAGTGCTCTATGGCATGTCATCCCAGGTGTAAAGTTCTTATGTAAACTGTATATGCATATGTATTTACATAGATAGATATATATTATCTGCTACTTTGGTAAATAAATAATATTATTATTTATGACTTTTCAGACATCCCTAGCATTGTTTTTGTTTGCCTTCTTCTATGTTAACTTCCTATCTCCTAATGAGTAAATACATTTTTTTTCTAAATGATAAAAATACTTCAAAATCTTAAAGGAAAATAGGTACACATGCACACTGAAAAAAATGAGGAATTAAAAGCTAACTGAACAACAGCCACAGGAGAGAGAAAAGTATCATGGGAAAATATACAGTCATGTGTTTGAAAGACCTGAGCAAATAGATCAGTTCCTAGAAACAACTCAATGTGGCTAGCCCAAGGAACAGTGGGCACCTGCACAGGCATGACATGGTAATTAAGAACTGTCATTAAAAAGTAACCAGGACCAGCAGCAATCCCAATTAAGTTCATCTGACTTTAGAAAAAAGTTAGTAACACCTAGATTGTTGAGAAATTAAAAGGTAGCAGTTCTCTTAGAAGAAAGTATGCATTTAATTGTTAAAACCAATAAGCACTGAGAAAGGGGGGGGGGGCGGGGAATGAAAGACTGGTAACATCTATGACTATGTTTTTTTAACGTGGAACACAATGTTTCAAAACTACTTTATTCTTAGAGCTATGTTTGATTGATCCCAGGAGTACATAGATTTTAAAGTAATTAACATGGCAACAAATCAGATCATTACAGAAAATAAAAAGAAGCCCACACTTTCCACTCAGTATACCAGTGGAATCTACAATTTAAAACCAGGGAGATAAGCATTGGTAGTGTAAACTGAAGATTGATTTGGAAACTAGGAATAAAAGGAAACTATTCACCCTTAAAGCTCACCAAAAGAACAAACAACACACTGTTACATCCAGCCCCAAGTGGTGGACTGCACAAATTACCCTGACCACATTACTAGGAGGTGAACAGGGATGTCCACTGTCATCCCCTCAAAGTGCTATGGAGAATTCCACAATGACGTTTTGATCAAACTTTTAGAAATTAGAAGGGATTTTTAGTTTCTGAATTTAATTTTAAAATGTAAAAAAAAATTACACGTTTTAAATTTTAACTTTAAAAGGTTACATGTAGAATAAATAAGCAAAAATGTTTATTCCAAGTTCGAAACCATTAAAAGGGTAATGATAAAATTCTCTTTTCACATTGGGATAAAAACCTATAGAATGTAAAAATATTGAATAAGAAAAAAATTCACATGAAAATTCATAATTTTATTGAGACTTTAGAGAGTTTTTTTTTAAGTTAAGTAAAGTTGGAGGGTGGGGGTCATTGTAAGCAAGAGCGAACGTGGTACCTGAGGATATGAGCATATGGGCATCAGTTCCCCTAGAGCTGGAGCTGCAGGCAGCTGTAAGCAGGTACTGTGCGGGGCATGGCAACCGAAGGCAGATCCTCTGGAAAAGCTGCCAGCTTCTCTAATTACCAAGCCAGCCACCTCTCCAGTCCTGGAGGTCAGTGGTTCTGAACCTTCCTAACACTGTGAATCTTTAATACAGTTCTTCATGTTGTGGTGGTCCCCAATCATGAAATTATTTTTGTTGTTACTTTACAACTGTATATTGTATTACTTATAACTAATACAAAAAATAATTTAAATATCTGTGTTTTCTGCAGGTCTTAGGCAATCCCTGGGAAAGGGTCATTAAACCTCCACAGGGGTATAGCAACCAAAAGTTTGAGGACTGCTGCCACAGAATATAAAGAAAAAAAAATAGAAGTATATACTGTCTTTCAAGAAGAAAACATCTGTAACTAGTTAACAGGCAGTTTGAGTAATTGTGTAAATTTTTATCTAAAAAATAATGAAGGGTGCTAAATTTCTGACCAAAAAATACAAGTTTCAAAACGAATCAATGGCTCCTGTTAAATATCAGCATCCTGTGCAGCCGTAGTAATAAAATCAGCGTGTGGGATTGACACAGCAACAAGAAAGCACACAAATGCCAATGAGAAGAACGCCTAAAAATACTTCTCAGAATATTTGAGTATATGGCAAGTTTTAACGTCAGAGTTGAAAGGACCTACGCTTGTTTCAAGTGGCATCAACAGGACTAGACATCTTTTAGGGCAAAAACAAAGTGAGCCTCTTAACTTTCACAATACGAGGGAGATTACAGGGGGGAACAAGCAGACTCTACGAGTAAAGCTAGGTAACCAGATAGAACTCACATAAAGACTCAGTTATTCAGGAATAGAAAGTAAGGAGCTTTCAAAACTGCAGTTATGCCTTGGGGAGATGGCTTAGCAGGCAATGGCCTGGTGACCCAAGGGCAAAGGCCCCATGAAAGGGCCAAGGTAATAAAAGGCACTTTAAGACCAGGACTCTGAGGAAGAAGTGGGAGGTGGAGATAGGGGAATCCCCCAGAAGCTCATGGGTCAGCTGGCCTGGTGTGCTCATAGCCAGTGAGACCCTGTCTCAATCAAAGTGGAAGGCAAGGGTTGACACCCAGGGCTTTCTTCTGACCTACACACATACGCCAGTCATGGAAGAGTTCAAACACCGTCTTCATGCCTTTGACCTGCTTGAACAGAACAAGACAATACTTAGACAGAGAACTATCAACTACTCAAGGTTTTGGACATCAGCAAGTCCAAGTATTATGGGTCTACTTTCTCCTTCAAGGAATGGCTACCCTTTTGCTTTGCAAACAGAGCAAATGAACTCTCTGGGACCACGTCTTTAAGGATGTGGATCTCCTTGTCATGGCTTCTGTTCCCGGAGGTCCATCTCTGGACCATCACACTAGGGATTGAGTTTTATCGTATCCATTCTGGAGACCCAAAATTTCAGTCTCTAGAAGTCACTAAAAATAGATTATAATGCTGATAAGTAAAATTCAGTGCCTATTGAGATCCTTTTAAAAAAAATACCTCTTTCAAATTGTCAAGAAGGAAACCTGCCAAGAGAAAACTAAGCTCTGTTATAAACTGGAATCCACAGAATAAGTCCAAGTAGCAACGGAACATTGAGAAGGGCTAAAGTATTCATGAAAGTGGGTACTAATTCAGTAATTATGATTTTATAAATATGAGGCTGGCAAAGGAACAATAACAACGGCCAGTGGGGATGCAGGAAGGAAAAGCCTCTTTTTGTACATTGCTAGTAAAACATAAATTGCTACTGGCTCCTTTTTAGAATACATTGTGGTTACATTTATTAAAATTAAAAATACATGTGCCCTTGACTCAGCAGCTCTACTCTGGAGGATTTACTCCCAGGAATAAGATTCTTGGTACAGAAAAGATACATAGTTATACATTTTTAAGGACACCTGATGTGACATTGTTAGAAATGGCAGAGAAGAAGAGAAAGGAGGAGGGAAGGAGAGAATAAGGAAAAGAACTATAGGCATAGAGTATAGGTAGATGGATGGATATGTGTGTGTGTGTGTGTGTGTGTGTGTGTGTGTGTGTGTGTGTGTGTATACATACATACATACATAGAATCAGTCAGATAGACAGACAGACTTTGGAAAACCAACGTCAGAATAAAAATTTAATGACCCCCCCCCCACTTGGAGAAGAGTATAGTATCGGGAAAACTCATCAATCAGAACTTCCACTAGGTTTCTTTGAAAGGCAGGCAGTGTAAAGATGCCCCACATCAGCATCCCTTTATGTAGAACACATCCCCTCTATAATGCTCATTCCACGAAGAGGTAAAGATGGTATAATCATTTCAGGCTCCGTTTCTGCTTCCCAAGGGTGAAGGGAGCATAACAACCAGCCACCCTTGCCATTTCGTTAGGAAAGGGGGTTTTCCTTGACCCCCCTGATCCATAGCCTCTGTCTGTTTGTCCAGCCCTGGAACACTCATCTTATATTCCAACCTCAAGGGTTTGCAAAGGTATTTCCCAGTGAAAATGAGAATTTTTAAAAATCTAAGTTTTGAAGCCCCTGTTAGTAAAATAAGCTTCAGAGAAGCTTATTTCTATAATTAAAAAATTATTACAATGATGATACTCCTGCATTCTATTATCTTGTAAGTCAATAAATCATCCTATCAACTTGACAAGCCAATAGCAAAACTACATAAAGCAGCGTGTGTGCTTCTCCCTAGGATTACATGAAAGCCAGGAGTAACACACACACACACTAGGTTTTTCTGAAGATTTCCTCAAGAAATACAAATAGAGAGTGCATGAAAAGAGAAAGAAAGTCACAGCCCACAGATTCAACTAAACAGGGCTCCTAGGGCCTCACAGAAACTGAAACAGGAAACACGGACCTTACATGGGTCTGCGCTAGGTCCTCTGCACACACCTTACTGTTGTACAGCACGGTGTTCTTGTGGGACTCCCGGTGATGCGAGTGGGAAGCGTCCCAGACATTTTGTCTGTGATTGGGACCTTTTTCCTCCTACTGGGTTGCAACATCCAGCTGGGAGCCTAGGGTTTGTGCTCAGCGCTTCAGTCCTGTTAGGTGATGTTAGCTGGATTTCCCTAGGAGGCCTCCCTTTTTTGTTTTGAAAGGAAACAGCAGAGGTTGATCTGAGGGAGAGGAGAGGTCGGGGAGGGACGGGGAGAAATGGAAGGAAGGGAAACTGGCCTCAGAATGGAACGCATGAGGGAAGAACAAAAGTTAAAGATAAAATAAAGCATAATTAGATAATTCAACAACCCTCCTAACAGATAAACGCTGGCTAGAACATGGGGATAGAGGCTGCATTATTCACTGCTAGCAGAAGTATAAACCAACGCAGCCACATTGGAAGTCAATGTGAAGGTTGTTCAATGCAATCAGCTGTTCATCAACAGATAGCTAGATCATTGTTTAAATGCTTGTCAACAAAGGGAAAAAATGAGACATACACACAATGGATTATTTTTTTTTAGCCATAAAGAAAAATAAAATTATTAAATGTGCAAGAAAGTAAGTACAACTGGAAAATATTATATTAAATGAGATAACCTAAGCTAAAAAAAAAAAAAGAGAAATGCTAAACCAATTATTAACTGCAATGTGATTATACGAACACATTCAAATAAAATAAATCTTAATGTGCTAGTCGTATAATTAGCTTAAAATAGTAATTTATACCACAGTATGGAACCATCTTTATTTTCTTAAAACATGCAGTATGCAGGTGGTTTTCTGAATACAAAAATATACAGTACTCACTGAGCTTTTATTGTGTGCCATTCACATTTGTACAAATGACGTACACCCTAGAATTATCTCACAAACACTCTTGAGATAAATAGTGTTTTCTCCGTGTCTTATACATGCGCTGTTTAAGGACTAGCATCTAATACCTGATCACAAAAAACCTCAGCAGGAACTTAGAAATACATATGTCACATGAACATTACTTACAGGTGGCAGTGGCTGAGTGTGGGGTGTGGGGGGAAAGGAACACAAATATATTAACTTTGATTTATTCTGAGCACTGTCACTATTTTATGGTGAGTTCCTCTTCTATAAACAAGTGAGGGTTTTTTTTTAATTTAACCAATACTTAAATATAGAAATGAACAATTTTCCTTATCTTTTATATACCCTTTCTGAATTTAAATCTAAGCCCCTCCTCAGTATATGTACATTCAGTTTTATTTCTGTCTCAGAACACCATTCAGTTTCCTCAGTCTTACTTTACTTCTCATTTTCAAAGAAAGATAAATTATAATGCCAATCTTCTCTCTAATACACACACACACACACACACACACACACACACACACACACACCAGGGAGAACACCAGGAGGCAAGCTTACAGAGGATTACAGGTGTCAGAGAAACATATTTTGATGTGAAACAGATCTCAAAACAAACTCTCAAGGATGGAACCATCAAGTACTGTTGAGGAAAGCAATCAAGCACTGTGCCTGGGGTACCACGGGATAAAATTTATTGTCATCCATGGGTAAAAGGAAACAGAATTCAGGTAGTGGATTTGTATGCCTTCAAAGTCATATGGATGCCTTCAAAGCCCTCGTATTAAAGAGAGATGGAGTGCTGCACTCCAGTGTCAAATCCCACAGCCTTCTGAAGAAAAATTTGGCTCAGAGAGAGAAAATCTCTTCAGCCTCTTAAGTCACCAGCTCCTGCCTCTTCTTAGCCTTTGCCTCTGAGCTTGTCCCAGGCACCAGTTGGAAATGTGATCGGCAGTGGATTAGGCACAGCCAGGCTTTCACGCTTAAACCTTGAGCATTACTGGGTCAGCAAAGCCAGGTTTTCCCATTAGAGCTACAGAACTTCCAAGTCCCAAGTATTGATTAAGCTCCCAAGTCTGAAAGGCCTGAAAGAAGAATGTTTGCCTCTGGCCATCAACAAGGGACTACATCTTATGGAGGATCAGGGTCTAGAAAACAGCAAGGGAAACAGCCTGAGGCAAACCAGTAGCATTTCTCACACACTCCTGAGTCTAAAGAAAAAAAAATTTATGAAAGAGCATAGCAATAAAACAGAGGGAATAAAAGAGAGGGAGCAATAGTCATAAAATGCAAGGCTGTTTAAAAAAATAAAAAACTCCACCAAAAGTAAGAGTGACAATTTTACGATTTTAATAATTTGTATGAATATTCATAAAGGGTGCTCATTTAACCTCAGCTCCTTCTTATTATCATAATAAAAAATGTGGCGAGATACTCATACCCATAGCCATCTTGGTTTATAACTTTCTTGAAGATGTGGAGTGAGCTTTAACCCTCGGTTAGCACACCTACAAGTGCATGCTTTCCTGTGCAGCATTTGTATGGAAAGTTTATGAGTTCACAAAAGACTAGGAGAAGAGAAACTTGGAGAAAGGGGAAAAATCTCATCCAAGGGTAAGAAGGAAAGTATAGGGTGAGGATGGGCTGACGGAGGAGGAAGGGGAATGACCATGATTCAGCACGTCTCCTGGGTAGTGCGGACCCTGTGTTAGCCAGTCACGGCTCCCTGCTTATGTCTGCCAATTCCCAAGCTGCTTCAAGCCCCTCTTCCTACCTTGTACCCTTCTAAATGTATTCTCAGATAACTCATAATCCTTATTGGCAGATAAAAGGAGCAGATCTATGAAATTTAAGTTTCAAACCACTCAAAGTCTGATGGGCTTTGACCTATCACTAATTGAATAGTGCTTGCAGAAGCCAGTGGAAACGTTTGTAAAACTACATCTGGATCCAGGCTCCTCCTGACACACTCAGTTAATTGTGTCTGAGATGAAGAAGTCCTTGCCCACCATACTCTGCCTGTTCCCATCCCAACACCTGTCAGGAGCCAATCAAGAAGTTTTTAATACTTCCCCCTTCTATGAACACAGGCAGGGAAGGAGAAGGAATTGCATAAAAGCATTTGGGGAAAAAAAGAGCTTTCAAAAATAAGACAGACATTCTGATGTAAAACAGTGGGTGTGTGGTCTAATTTTCTTCCACTTGTTCTTATTTTTTTAATTGGATATTTATGTATATGTGTGGATGGATGGATGGATGGATGGATGGATGGATGGATGGATGGATGGGTGGATGGATGGATGGATGGGTGGATGGATAGATGGGTAGATAGATGGATGAGAGCAGTATGAGCATGTGAATGCAGGTACCTGAAGAAGCCAGAACAGTGTATTGGATCCTCTGACTGACACTGGTTTTGAGAATGGACTCAGGTCTTCTCCAAGAACAGTACTCTTAGACTTAGAGCTATCACTGTAGCCTCTCTATTCAAATTTTAATACCTCACTTTCAGGCAATTTTATATCTATAGAAAACATAAAAATAAGGCACAGAGATGTCCCACACACGCTCTGCCCCCATATGTATAAATCCCCATTCACAACTACCATCACCTACCACCTGCCCTAAATCCCTTGTGCTTCACCTGTCTGCATGCCCCTGTACCATGCCTGCCATGACATGTTAGAGTACAGCCTCTAACTTTGAACCAACCTTCTTTAGGTTGTTTTTGTCATATATTTTTATTGCAGAAACAAGAGAATTAATTAATACAGTGCCCTTCACATTTTATAGTCCGGCTTGCTCCTGATGGAAAGTGGACAAGTCAAAAACACTTATTCCCTTATAAAAAGCCCCTCTATCTTTCAGCTATATGTAAGCTTTTAGTTTATCGCTATCAAAATGACACATATGGCTTTACTAACCTCGGGACACAAGTCTATGTCCTGGTTGTTAAGAGCAGAGTGCAACAGTGGAGAGTGCAAGTAACAAAGAGCATCACTTGTCATGGAGGAACCAGAAGCTCTCACGTGGAGCCTTTTTGCAGGACATTTATCATCAGAAACTATAGGGGTGCTGATATAAGCATCTGCCCAGTCAGGAAAACAAATAATCATCAATAGAGCTCTAGAAGGTTCAATATGACAGACATTCAATGCTACCCCACAGGCTATGTTGGCTGAATCATGACCAGGCTCAAGACTTCCTCAGATGCCAAGCATTGTGAAGATGAGGGGGTGGATAAGCATCACTATATGATGCATGTGAGTGGAAGTGATTAAGAGGGTGCTGCATGGAAGGCAGAGGTAGGCAAATCTTTGAGTTCAAGGCTAGCCTGGTCCTCAAACTAAATCTCAGGGTAGCTAGGAATACACAGAGAAACCCCATCTTGAAAAAAAAACTGAAAGAAACAAACTAAGAGGAGTCTAGAGCCATTCTTATGATGAACCTCCAGTTCTGGGAAGTGAGGAATCTCAGAGATCAGTGATCAGAGTGCTTAAAAGGTTCCTCAGCAGGTGGGGAGAAAGTGATGGAGACTGTCCTGGGTGGATCCTAACACAGCCGCTCCTGTAAAAAGCAAACAGCCAGTGTCATTAGCTTGGTTGCTTCACAGTGGTTAAGCTTCTGTGACAAAGAGAAAAGAGAAGAAAAGACTGAAGTATTCTTACCCTGAGAAAGTAGAATTCATTTTAAAACAGCTCCATTAACTCTATTCTGACCAGATTCAAAGATGCCTCAGTGCAATAAATAACTGTATATAAATAGAAACACTACAGAGAACTTAACAGAAGTGGCTAAAAGCTTGGGCTCTGGGGTCAGATTTATCAGAGTTGATTGGGTTTTGCTTATCAGCTGTGACCTTGTAGAGATCCCCTTCAAGTTTGAGAAATGGGTTTATGTCAGTATCTCTCCCCACTGAACTGTTGAAGATTTCAGTAAGGAAAAGCGCTGTAGGATGCTTAGAAATGTGCCCAGCACAATATCCTCAAGAAATATTATTCATAACTATGAAAATGATCTTAAAATCATTTTGTCACATGCTGAAAATCTAAGGGATCCCTGTGCTTTTACATGCCCTGATGAAATCTTCATTATTTGGGCCTACTTACCGAATTTAAAGTTGGTGAGATACTGAGAAAATAGTGAAATGTGTGAGATTGCAAATCATCTCAACTAGCTGAGGGGATAATCCAGCCCTAAGATAAAGAAATTGAATTCCATAACTCATTGTTTCAGGTACCATACTGAGCTTAGAGTACATATGGGCAATTACAACAGCGTCCTTTCTCTCAATGACCTCAAAGTCTAGACGCAGAGAGACACAGATGCCAAGGAGGATAATCTCTCCATAGAAACATTGTCATGTCCATGGAGAAGAGTGTAATCTTCCAAAGGTTGGGAATGCCAGGACAGCTGAGGGAGTATTAATGTCACCTTTGCTGGACTGAAGGCAGAGGCAAGATGCATAGGAGTAAAACATTAACTTTGTTAATATCTTTGTTACTAACTTTTGATACTGACTTAGTAGAAGAAAAAAATGATATATGGGGATAGAAAGGGTGGAGAAATTTTTTCTTTTTAATTTTTAAAATTTAATTAACTTATTCAGATTACAACTCAATTGTTATCCCATCACTTGTATACTTCCATTCCTCCCCCCCTTCCTGCTTCCACCCTATTCCCCTCCCCTAGGTCTAAGACTGAGGGGGACCTCCTCCCCCACTATATGGTCATAGGCTATCAAGTCTCATCTTGGTAGCCTGTTTATTCTTTCTTTGAGTGCCTTCAGGCCTCCCCACCAAGGGGAGGTGGGAAAATATGGGGCACCAGAGTTCATGTCAGAGTCAGTCCCCGCTCTCCACATAACTGGAGAGAGTGTCCTGTCCATTGGCTAGATCATAGTAAAGGTTTGATGTTTACTACTTGTATTGTCCTTGGTTAGTGCAATAGTTTGAGCAGAACCCCCTGGGCCCCGATCCACCTGTCACGACGTTTTTATTGTAGGTTTCTAGGACCCTCTGGCTCCTTCTATTTCCCTATCTCCTTTATTTCTCTTACCTAGAGCCCCAGTAGGATGTCCTCACATCTATCCCAATCTCCTGGTAAGTGAAGACTTTCATGGGAGATGACCTTTGGGCTAGTGCCTAATTATGAAACTGACCATGGAGCAGGGAATAGAGGTTATCAGAGTTCATTTTTGCCTGAGTCAGACAAGGCTGCCAGGATACTGTGCCTTACTATTCTCCTCTTTTTGCTAAGTGTACTCAGATTCTTCCTAAGAAACTGTGTTGCAGGGCTTCTAGACTTTTCTTGGCATCTGAAAATATTGCAGGTGTCAATATCCCTGGAAAGAAGAACACTCTGCTCTGGTGGGACTTACTTGCCTTACTCACAGGGCAATGAAACAACCAACATCCATGCCCCCAGCTACCCGGTTGTCTGTTGAGAGAGTTACCATTTGTTGTAGCGGCATTGTTTATTTGCCTTTAGTTTGATGTAAATTATGACCTTCCTTTCTTTCAATCTATATGCCAGGCTTTGTAATTTAAGACTACTATGTTGATTAACTTTAATTCCCCCTACGCTTTACTAAGGCCAGAATTTAACACAACTTGGAAAGATAATCACTAGCCATGGTATAAGAGCCTAGGAAAACGAGCCAGCAAGATGCAGAGCCCAACGGAGCAGTCCAAATATGTGACATATTATCGGCTTTTTCAGTAGCTTCAGCCTGGGCAGGTGCGCCTATCCTAGAAGCTACTTTCTCTTGGGGAAGGAAGTTGTGTTTGCTCTGTCATTGGCCACGTCTATTCCCTTCATTGCATCTGACCCATGAAGTTGACTTCCTCGTGTCAGGAACTTGTAAACAATCCATATTTAAAGATGCTAATCAGAAAACCATATCAGTGGTGCCTGGGAGGCTGTGGGTTTTCACAGTGAAATTCAGATTGCCTTGTAAATTTGCATTCTACCAGCATTATGATTCTAAACTTCTTCTGTGGCTGGGTTTGCCTCTAGTCTACCCCTATGGTATCTAGGAAATGGCTCCAGGAAGCCTCCTGTTCCAGTTAGCTGTTGCTGTGTAGCAAAGGACTCCTGACCTCACTTATGCTTTAGGAACGTAGACACAAAGCAACAGAGAAGTGAAGCAGAAGTTTATGGGTTTTTTTGGTTTTTTTTTTTTTTAACTCATTTGTGCCCTGTGATGTTTTTCTGGAAGCTGTCTCGTGAGAGGGCACTTGATGTTTTGCTGGAAGCTGTCTTAGGCAAGGGGCGTGGTTTTGGCCAGCTGAAAATATTGGTGGGTAGACTCTGAAAAGAAAATGTAAACAGATGCCCACAGACAGTGAGAACATTCTTTGCAGCGCTACTCTTTTCAATGGTTCATATCACATTGCTGGTCTTCATTTTTCTTTTCTTTTTTTTAAAATATATTTTATTAACTTATTCATATTACATCTCAACTGTTAGTCCATCCATTGTATCCTCCCATTCCTCCCTCTCTCCCATTTTCCCCTTACTCCCCTCCCCTATGACTGTGACTGAGGGGGACTTCCTCCCCCTGTATATGCTCATATGGTAGCAAGTCTCTTCTTGGTAGCCTGCTACCCTTCCTCTGAGTGCCACCAGGCCTCTTTATCCAGGAGACAACGTCCTGAACAGAATGGTCTTCATTTTTCTACATTTCATTTCACAGAGAGAAAGGCTCCAGGGAACTTCTGGTGGCACTCTGGCTGTTTCTGCTGGATTGTGCCACCACGACTGATCCGTGTTGCTGTTTGATGTTTGCTATTTGACTGGATTGCTAGTATCCTGACAATGTAGAATAGAATTGCCCTAAGGAACTATATCTAAAAAGGTCCACATTCCCCACCACTATTAACCTTCATTCTATCCTACCGCTGGTCGGTGGGTTGGAAGGGAGGTAAAAGCACTTAAGAACCCTAAATAAAGTAGGTTTTTGAAAAGCCTAAGCCTACAGAAAAGGTTTGCCTCTGTCTTTCAGTTCCTGATGGAGGGAAGGGGGTCTCTGTGGGGAAATCATGAACAAGCAAGGGTAGTTTAATTGTCTATCTGAAAGCCTGGCTTTCATATAAGTACTGGGAATCCAGACTTAGGTCCTGTGCATGGCAGGCACATTAACAGCAGAGCCATCTTCTTGTCTTCTCCATTGCTTATTGCTTTTTATCATCTAGCTTCAGGGGCCATCTTGTATCTTTTTTTTTTTTTTTTTTTTTTTTTTTTTTTTTTTTTGCTATAGGAATCTGTCATAAGACTGACTGTCCACATTTAAGAGGAAAACATAGACCCTGCCTCTCAGTGGGAAAAAAGCCAAAGAAATTTCAGCTGCCTTCTAAAGTTGCCACATCCCCTGTGGAATTCATGTTAAATTTTGCATAAGAATAAGCTGAGTGTTATGGGGGACTTCCCTCCGAATTTTCTGGCTCTGTATCTGTGAAGCTAACAAACTGGTACAGAGCTTCTAAGCACAACAGGGGATGGGAAGGCAAATCAAAGCTTCCAAGAAGATCCTTGCGGAGCCAAAAGCACAAATGTCTTTGGAATAGAACAAAGACAGGCATCCTGAATACACACTGCTTCCTCTAAGTAACCTCGGGACTCCAAGACTGCACTCTGCAACACTCCAAACTCTGGAGGAAAGTCCTTGATCAGACTGGATTTATTGGACACTGAGCTCTAATCCAGTGAACTCCGAATGTGTTCTGTGAGTCTCAGGGTGACCCGTGCAGCTAATTAGTTATCCAGACATCACCTCCTGCTCACCTGGGGACTCTAAACTGCCTGAGCCTTAGCAGAGAGGCACAGGAAACAGTGACTGTGCTTCCTACAGAGACCTATCCAGTTCTACCATTGAGCAGCAGAGGAAGGGAAGGGAAGCGCCCTCAGCAAGGGAATCAGGATTCTAAAGGAAGCATTCATTCCAGGCTGAGTAGAGAACAGGTCTCTGCATCAACTACCAACTCCCTTTTCTTCACTGTGCACCAGCAAGGACCAAGGTGATTAAGATCATGATTCATCCCTGTGTTTCTGTGAGAAGGGTATGGTGTTAGGCATGTGTGTTATGATTACCAAAGCATCCAAAATGAGGGTGTCAGTCAAGTTGTGGACCACCCCACGTCTACCTAAAAAGGCCATGAAATGTTGACACTTCCAATCAAAAGGTGAAGGCAGAGCTCATGTTTAGATATACATGCACATTTGCATCCCTGTCTCTCTAGTCAGCCCCACAGTGCCCACAGGGAACAGATATAAGGATGTTATATAATGGCCGGTCAGTTTTCATAATAGTAGTTAATAATGGATAATTAGGTTTGCTTAACTCTTAACAGCAAGGGATAAATACGCACTGTAGCTTCCTTGCAATCATCCCATTTATACATAGAGAGACTAAGATTTAAAGAAGTGAAGGGATCCATCCCAAATTATCATGTTTGGAGGTGACGGAGCCAGGATTTGAGTCTATACAATAATGTGTTCAGCCCTACATTTTTTAAAATTTTGATATGACGTCTTTGAGATGTACATACGATATTCGTTCTCTCTTCTCCTTCTAGACCCATGCTGTGCTCTACCATCTCCTTCTAACTTTTTAAATAACCCATTTGGTCACATTTGTGATGTCCATGCACTTATAGGTGTAAGGTCATCCAGGGGAGCATGGTGGGCCTACCAGAGGCCATGCCCTTAAAAAGATACTCACTGAACATCCCCACGAAGCCATCAACTGTCAATAGGTCCTGAAGCTCCACCCCACTCCATGCTAGACTATTGGCCGCTTTGATCTTGTTGCAGGTCTTCTGCAGGCAACTAGGACTGCTGTGGGTTCATTAGTATAATAGCTCTGTGTGCTAAGAAGACACTGTTTCTCTCCCCCTCTTCCCCAGTCCTTTGGCTTTTATAATCTTTTTGCCACATGTTGTGAGACAAGGACCTACAATTAGTCAGGGCCGCCTCTGCTCATGAGAATGCATGAGACAATCAAAAACATCAGGGAAGACTCATTAGGGTAAAGCCAAAAGAGCAAGGTTGAGGAAAGAGGAAGAGGCACTAAGAACACTATGAGCAGAAGGAGAATAGTCCATAGAATACATAGGATCTGAGGGGCAGTGAAAATGAGCAATGTACATACATAACATTTGTGTTATGATATATAAAGATATACCACCACACAACACGTATAAGATTTGTTGTAGAAAGGGGTGGGGATGAGGAAGGGGATGCTCCTAGGAAGACAGAGAGAAAGAGGGGGGGGGCAGATATCTGGCTCAGCAAGTTGCTAGGCAACCTAGAGACAGGCTATTGGAATTGATTTGTGAACGAACTAGCAATTAGATGTTTGCCAAAGCACATCAGGTGTTCAATACCAACAATAGACCCTGATGTAAACTTTGGGATTTGAGTGATTGTGATGCATTAATGTAGACTGATTAATCGTAAAATAAAATCTGCCACACTAGTTAAAGGTGATATTACATAAAAGGAGGAGAAGGGGAAGAAAAGAAGAGTAGCACAGATGATGGGCCAGGACCTCTAAGGGAGCTCTCTACAGCTTATTTCAACTTCACCTTAAAACTAAAGCCACTATAAAAAGTCAAGTCTATTAATAAAAGGGGAACAGAACAGGGTAAGGCTCCTTAAAAATGGGAATCATGTTTGATTTGGAGGGTTCTTTGTTTGTTTGTTGTCTGCCTGTTTTTGTTTGTTTTGCTCACTGTGGAAGCCGTTGGTACCTGACATGTAACAGTTACAGGAAGATCTAAGACAGAACAGGAGTTGTCCTCAGTGCTGTGCTCTGGGATGTGAGAATTCCCAACATCTGTGTTCCCCATCTGTGCAGAAGGTGCAGGGAGAGTCATCACAGTGACACATGTGGAAGAACAAATTTCAACCATGAAAAGCGGAGAGAGAAACAAGAAATTAAACTGATGATTAGGCAGACATGCACCATCACATCAAATCATGTGATCCTGGGGTAACAGTTAGGAGAAGGCACTATCTCCATGTACACTGCCACTTCCTCATTATGAGGTATATACAATGTCATTTTTCCAACCTTCTAAGCAAATACATGACAAATATACAGTGAGAAAGTCTTGTCCCTAGTTTGTACAAATCTCCTGAGGATGAAAGAGTATAAAGTACTTGCTAAAAATCAATAGCTTGGTAAACAACAGAAAACTCGCATTCAATTATTCTAGCCACTAGCTCTTTGTGTCTTTTCAAAGATTTCAAAGCCAGAGTTGAGACTCTTCAAGAATTTCTTCAGCACCAAGGAATCAGTCTGACATCCTAACTGGCTAGTCACCAAGCCTGCTTCTTTTCCCCTCAACGCCATGTCTTTGCTGTGTCTCCTCTACAAAATTCATGGTACTTTTATGTTGTTTCAAAATATTTCTATCGGATTAATTGACAACTTCCTGAAGTACTTCCAGCTTATCATAATAAGCATGTTCCTTCCTTGAAAGACATCTGTTCAAAATACCTAATTCCTTGAGGTTAGGAATTTCAACTTAAAAAAAAAAAAAGAAATTTCAACTTTTAAAAAGACTGGTCTCTTAAAATAAATTAAAACGTGCTGGCTACCAAACAGCGACCCTTCTGCTTTCTGTATGCTGTTAAATACAAATGCACTCAGGCATGCATTTTCTCCATCCCGATGGATGGCTCCTGTAGTTGCTGTGGTCAATCACTGGGCTCTGGTCAGAGGATGTGAGCAAAGGCTGTTTGTGATGTTCCCAGCATGGCCTGAGGGGATGATCCTTTTTTTTTCCCCTTTCCAAAGATGAAAATGGCCTACTACAAGCTGGAGGGAACCTGGATCCCTAAATCACAGCTATGCAAAAGTCCTACCAGATGGCAGCTTAGCAATTAAATGACCCAGAGATCTAGATCTCTTGTGCTAAGCCACTGAGGCCCACGTATTTCAGCAGCTTGCACCGCAGTAACTCAATAATACCCCGGAAAGCCAGAGCATCAGGAAAACCACCTCCAGATTCCCCAGGTAGGCCATGCCTAGCGGTGAACTTTTGCTGCCATTCCATTTGGTGAGGATCCCAACAACATGTAGCCAGAGATTAGAAGTACAAGGTGATGCTGAACTCAATCAGAGGTTCTGTGCAGTTGACTTTCCATACCTCACCATGCACCAGATACATGTTCAATAAAGGGTGGCACAGAAATGGTAAATAATCACCCTAATATCTACCCTCACAGGAGAGCAAGGGGTCTGGATGGTTTAGCTTCCCCAAGTGGAAACTGGAAGTTGCCTACAGAAAGCATAAAGGAACAGATCTTTACTCCTTGTGATAGTTAAGGGAGTAAGCAATTTTATTTTGGTTAATTAATTCATTAATCTGTTGCAATTCTAGAACATAAAATCACACCAAAAACTAAATAGAAATAAAACTAATTGGGCCTATTTTTATGGTTCTTATGCTGCAGCAAGATATATATATATTTGAACTCTTAACTATTAATTGGGATATAAACTGAATAAATTATAATAAAAAACATAAAGAAGAAGCATAGAAAATATATTTTCTCCTAATATGAGATCCCAAAATAGATGAACAGACAAAATAAATGAATTTTAAAACCTATATTCCTAGGTTAACATCAGTCAGACATTCAGTCCCTTGGTTCATATGAAAATAATGAGTGTATTCTAAGTCAGTGAAGCCACTATGATACGTGTTCATTTCTCTTTAAGCATAAGCATGTCTACTTCAAAGACTTGAAGAGCTCACCAGCTGAAAGGCTTAAAGACAAACTAACCAGACCCATATTCCAGAGGTTGAGCTATGCAGCATCAAAATTTACAACAACAAACAGTGTGAAAATAAATATTCCTGTGGTCAGGTCATTGTTACTATTGAGGGGACCAATCTATTCAGCTCCTGGGCACCTGTGTCAAAAGAGTTAACCAAATAACTTGGTTGTAGAAGCACCAATAATGGCAGATGTACCATCCAACTGATCGGTTTTTTTTTTTTTTAATAAAGGCAGATGGTTTTAGATTGAAATCTGGATGGCAATGCTGTCATTAGAGAATTGACATTCTGTCACCAGGCCAACATTCCCCTATTCTATTTATTTCACTCTCTAAATTATCTGCCACCTGGTGGTCCAGAGAATAATTTAGCAGTTTAGTCATGGGCTATTGAGGAAAAAAACTCACTCATTTGGAGTTGGTAATTCATTTGAGAAAATGCCATTGAATGCCTACTACGTGTGCAGCAATATCTTAGATACCTAGGAAGTACGACAATAGTGGTGGCAGTGGCAAAGAAAGTGGCTTTGGATTTTGTAAAGCACTAACAACTGAATAAATCAGGGTAACTAGAACAGGAGGTAGCAAAGCCTTACAGGGTTCAGAACGGTCTCTCTGAGGGAGTGACCCTGGTCCCAAGAGGAAACACCTGTTGCATAACAAAACAAAACGTAGCACTGTAAAATGCAAACCTACTCCCTTCAGAGGTCTTATGAGTCTGTGGACATCTTCTCTACTTTCCCAGAAGTTCTAGCTACTTCTGTGTACTTTCAGCACTCCCTGGACCTCAAACTCATTTCACTCATTATTGCCTATTGAGTCACCTGTTCAAATACTTAACGTCCTTTGCACGTGGGTCTGCATGTGCCTTAACCATGTGGGCTTTACTGGCTAACTGCTGTATACGCTGATATATCCCCATGTGCTACTCATGTCTATGTGCTATAAGTTTGTAAGACTGTATTTGTGAGATAAGCCAACAACATACTAACACAGAAATGACACACATGAGAAAAAAATATATTTACAACTAGCCAGCATTATGCTTGTTCCTCCTCCTCCACAGGAGAAATCTTGGAGTCACTGCTAGGAAATCTCTGTGCTTGTGAGACTCAGATCCACCTCTTTCACAAAGCTGGAATTACCTGAGAGGGAATTACATCTTGGCTCATGGGACTTAAGCAGTAATAAATCTATATACTTGGGGGCTTAAGAGGAAATAGTTTGTTGGACTCCCTGATGCTACATGAAGCAAGATTGAATTTTTGTGGTCTCCGTGGGAATCAGGGGAGAGTTATGTAGAAGTGAGGCACTCGACTCGGGGGTCTTGCAGGCTAAGCCCAAAGTGAGCTGTGTTTGCACTGAAGGCTTAGACTCTCTTCTTAAGCACATTAGCCATCGACAGGACTCTTTTCCTTGCGGCTGTACGTAGTGACACTTGTTTTCTTGCTAGCTGTTGGCTTAGGATCACTCCCATCTTTTGATATCACCCTATTGGCCTTCCTACATGGACACCAATATGCTCTTCTTACCCAATAATATGGCTGCTTTCTGGGAGGCCTATAGGAAAATGTTCCTCTGATTCTTCTGGCTCTCAGAACTAGACTGGGTCCCACGAGGATAAACATTGATAAAACTCAATGTCAAAGGTTTGGGAATATCACAAAAGGGAGGACACAGCATACTCACATGTTCCACCTGCAGACAAGAGTGGATTACATACGGCATGAACACCAAATGATGGGGAGCTTGGGGCTTAGAACTCTTGCCTTCCCTGGATGAAGACTAATTATCCTATCAGGGATCATGCATCTACTGATGGTCATCATAAAGTTTGAAGTCTTTGAGATAACAGAAAACTTTTTATTTTCATAGAAGGAAATATGCCCACAAGCTTTCTGCTGCTGAGGGGAAATACAAGGAAAATATAAAGGACGAAATGTTCACCTCAGTTCATAGTTCCAGGCACTGGTCACTTGGTGCTGTTGGTTTGGGTCCCAGGCTAAACCAAACATCACAGCAAGGAGTATTCGTTAGGGGAAATATGCTTACCTCCTCGTGGTTGGAAAGCAGAGAGGCAGGAAAGGTGGGGGAAAGGGAGAGAGCAAAAGAGCATAGAGAAGGGGCGGGATAGAGAGTATGTTGCAGGATATTTGATCCCACTGTGAACCTTGAGATTGTGTACTGGAAAAAAAAAAACTACTTCTAGTTGTAGAGTGGTTCAGCCCTAGCACACATCTTTCTTTGATAAATGAGCTTTCTATAAACAAGATGAAATGAAGTTAACCATAGGTCAAGAGGTGGAGCAAGCAATAAGTTTTCAGGGAATGAACATTGGATAAAACTATAAAGAGTAAGAGGATGTCAAGAACATGGATATGGAGACACACAGGAAGTAGAAAGGAGGGACATTTGGTTTGAAAAGGTTTTAAGACACTATGGAGAAGGAGAAGGGGCTTTTTCCATCTGGGATGTTAGCTGAGTAGGAAGGTCAGTTGGGTTCTTTCTCTGCCTCTCTAAACTAGTAAGCTTTCAGCCCAGAATCTGACTCGAGTCTTTATTGGTAAAATCAAACATTCAGGAATTTTTTTTTAAAAAACAACAAGAGAGAGATTTTTAAATTACATCTGTGCACTGGGAGAATCCCCTAGAGGACCTCCTTCCTTCCATGAGGCCCCACTTCCTACTGGTCCACTCAGCTATAAACTCATCAGTGGGTTAATTGTTGAGGAGATTAGCACTTTCTCAATCTAATCATCTCTCAAGATCAGCACAACTTGAGCACTCAGCCTTCAAAATATGAGCCTGTAGGACATTACGTACCCAATCCATAGTAGGGAAAAAGGTTGGTGTGCTGGGTGTGATGGAAGGGGGGATTGGCGTAAAGTAGAAGGCATTGCAGATGTCAGTTTACCTAGGACCTTGGGGGCCATGATAATGATGACCCTGTATTTCATTGTAGGTATAAAGAAAAGCCACTAACAGTGATTGGGTGTCACATTCAGAATAAGATGAGGACTTTCTATGAAATGTAGAAAAATAGGAGACACTGATATGTTGGAATTATTTCTCACTTTGTGAAATGGGGGCCTACATTAAATATTCATTGCCGAGCTAGCATTCTATATTTTTCTAGATCCTATTTAGGTGAAAGTAAAATAATATAAATGTAATCACTTTCTAGTCTTGGCTGACCTAATTAAGGTGGGAGGGAATCTAGTCTTCTGCTTTTTTAACGTATCTTCTACAGCCCATGAATGCACCCTTGAGTCATTTTATAAATTCTATAAATAACAATGATGCCATTAACTATATGGAGATATTTTCAGGAGCAAAACATAATTTGTCCACTGATCATGGGAGAATCATAATTGGTGTTTCTAGAAGCTTCTATCAGTGCAAATTTCAAAATAATACTGAGACAAGAGTTTACAGTTTCAAGACGCTGGCTCATCAGAACCATAGTTGGTTTTGTTTATTTTCTTTTTCCTAAAGGTAGATTGGAGTTTGAATTTAAAAACTATTAATCTACTACTCTGCCTCAATCTACTGCAAATCAGAGGCATAACTGCTTCCTAAGCATTTTCCATTCATGCTCTAATAAGATTTATCTGAGATTTCCTGTTCAGATTCTCATTAATAGGGAGGAAAGTCAGTTTTTTTTAAATGATAGAACTTAAGTCTAAAGAGTCATTTGATGACTCATACTTTTGTGTTTGTTTGTTTGTTGTTTGTTTGTTGAGGTGGTTACTCTTTAGCATAACTTATCAAGCCTTATGTGGACTAGAGTTTAGACCATCATCAAAATAAAGTAAAACAATGTCCTCTTATCTCAGCATCTCCTTCTTGTCTCAATAGCTGGGACCTCAAACTGTAAAGATGATATTACCTTATTTTTTTTTCTCTCAGGAAGTAAAAGAAATTTATTCAGTGAAGCAATCTAAAAATAACTTATTTGAAACCCAGTGGCTTCCATGGTTACAGAAATACCCTGTTGATTCTTTGCTCTAACAGGCAACAGCAATTGGAGACTCATTTAGATAGAAGACGGTACACACCCAAAATAGCATGGAACTATTCTAGGTCTGAGGGGCACAACTATAAAACAGAGGCAAGGTGTTTGTCTTTGTGGAATTCCTGTTCCAAGGGTGAAGACAGACAAACTAAGAAAACGTCAATGAGGAAATTATTACTACAAAGTTATTTGATAGCTTTAGTTATTTGACAGCAGATAATGTAGTAAGAAAGGCTTCTTTAAATTTTCAGCTGAGGTCCAGGGGTGCATGCCTGCACTTGGAGAGGCAGGAGAATTTCTGTGAGTTCAAGGCCAGCCTGGTCTATAAAGTGAGTCCAGGAAAGTCAAAGCTACACATACAAAAAAGCCCTGTTCCTTCTGCCGCTGTCCCCTGGAGGGGGAGACCTGGTGGCACTCAGAGAAAGGACAGCAGGTTACCAAGAAGAGACTTGATACCCTATGAGCATATACAGGGGGAGGTAATCCCCCTCAGGAACAGTCATAAGGGAGGAGAATAAGGGGAAAATGGGAGGGAAGGAAGAATGGGAGGATACAAAGGATGGGATAACCACTGAGATGTAACAAGAATAAATTAATAAAAATAAATAAATTAATAAAGCCGTTTTGATAAAATAAAAAACCAGTTTTGACTTCAAGGAAGAAGAGCCAGCCATGAAAGAAAACAAACAAAGAACAACCAAAAAAACAAAAACAAATATACAGATGAAGAACAATCAGGGTGCGAGATGTAAATTGGAATACCAATTACAAAGACCAAAAGGTGAAAAAGCACTTGACTTTCTGGAGAAACCGGAAGCACACTAGTCTACTCAGGGCAGAGGAGGCAGGCAATTCAAGATGAGCTGGCAAAGAAGCCAGAAGCCAGAAAAGGCCATGGTAAGGAGGTAAGGTTTCACTGTAAGTGCTTTAAGAAACCATTAGAGGAATTCAGTTGGGAAGTAATAAGATCAGAAAAGCAAGATTTAAAAACAAAAATTACTCCAGATGATTATATGGACAAACGTGGAGTTTGGCAAGAGTCTGCACACAGGGATCACTTTGGTGTTCACAAACAGGGGAGGATATTGGCTCGGAGAGAGTGCTGCTGCCAGAGAGGTAAAGAAATGAGTAGTGTGCCTTTAAATGACCACATGGAACAGATTGGAAAATACTAAGGAAACCCAATGTCAAAGTCTTCAATGGTATGAACTTGAAAAAATAATGTGTCAACTCATATAAATAATGAGTTGGTTTAATGTTTGAATTTGTAATGGGCTGAAACTCCCTCCCCAGTTTCATTCTTACCACATTATCTGGCTTAGTGGCAACACAGAATGGATTCAGTTATACACGCACTTGCCTTATGGACTGTTGATGCTCCTTTGTATATTCTGTTCCTCTGTCTAATTGCTTTATCCTATGACTTCTATCTCCCTGTCTTTCCAACAGAATGCAATCCCTATTGTGAATAATGTTGGGTTATCTGTACTCTCTGAAGAGGAACACTGAGCCCATAAGTGTTATAAATCCTGGCCTGCCATGGAGACATCCCACAGAGTTGTAGACATTGCCAGAGGTCTCTTTCAATAAGGAAAACATCGAAGACAAAACTGAGGAAAACTTACTTTTAGGTCTCTAAAATCTTAGCAAATAATTCTATGTCAGAATAGCTTAAATAAACCAGGGTATACACCAAGGTGTGACTGAGATTTTATAGGACAGTGTCCCTCAAGCTTAAACATGGCGGGCCTTCTGCTTCAGGCCTTAAGCAGCAGTGCTCAGATTTGGACAAGAGGCAGAACAAGACAGTCAGACCCACAGGAAGGAAAACAAATTGGGAAAGTTCCAGGATTGCTCTGGAAACCACTTGGGAAGAATTTCAAGATCACAGGCCAGGCAGAGTAAACCCACATGTAACTTAATACTTTTCCTAGGCTGGGAAAACAGAAATGAAAACGTGAGGGCCATGGTGCCTGGAAATTGCAGAGAAGAATTTGGAGATGAGGTTTCAGGAAAGATCTGTAAGGGTCAAGTGTTCAACTGAAAAATGATGCATGTTCTCTGTGTGTTAGGAAAAAAAACTTACTATGGGAAATGTAATAAGCCATGTGATTCATAAAGACTGGTAGTGGTGTGTGTTCCTAATAGTCAATGTATGTAGGCGGGTGGGAAATATCTTCATAATACAGGAGGCAGATGGTTGGGGGTCACCACAACATGAGAAACTGTATTAAAAGGTCATAGCATTAGAAAGGTTTACACCCACTGCCTGTAAAAAGGTTTACAATCAGCCCTTGATTAAAGGTTACTCTAGTCCCACTATTAAAGCTTAAGAACAAGCCATTTTGGATGGAGAAATAGCTCAGCAGTTAACAGCCAGTGCCACTCTTCCAGAAGACCAAGTTGGGGTTCCATAACCCACATAGGCCAGCTCACAACCACCTGTAACTTCTGTTCCAGGGAATCCAAATGCTACCTTCTCATCTTCTTGAGAACCCCTAGACATGTGGCGCGCGCGCACACACACACACACACACACACACACACACACACACACATACACCAATATAAAATCATTTTTAAAGAATGTCATTGACAAGATCAAAATGTTTCTAAATTTGTCTCAAAATATGAATTTTCAAAGGAAGACAAGAAATTAATCAAAAACATAAAATCCATAATGCCTAGGATCAAAATGGGAAAGAAGCAAAAAGAAAGTGGGTTTTGTAATGGGAAATGGGAATCACTCCTGGAAATAGAGTCGAAAAAGGATACAGGTGGAAGACAAGGACATTAACTGTATTCCTAACCCAGCTATCCTGTCCTATGTCATTTGAAAACATACTAGATTGGACTTATAGCAGCTTATATGCTGTTGAAGGAAAAAATTAGTGAGCTTAAAAACAGAAATGAGAAATTTCATTTAGAAACTCTTACATATTTCCACATTATTTGCTTTGAGTGGCTATCCTAATTAGCTTTAACTGTCAACTTGGCACAGCCTAAAGTCACTTCAAAAGGTGTCACTTAAGGGATTGCCCAGATCAGATTGTCCTATGGGCGTGTCTGTGGTAGATTACCTTGACATTGATATAGCAGGGCCCAGCCCGCTGTGAGAAGAACCATCCCCAGGCATGTAGTCCTGAGCTGTAGAAGAAAGCTAACTAGTTCTGGCTCTGAGAGGAAGCCAGAAACACCTTTTTTCCCCCAAAAAGGTTTCTGTTGCATTACCTTGGCTGTGGGTTCCCTAGTTAGAGGTAATTCTCAATGAAACAACAAGTTAGCCTGCCTTCAAGTCCCTGGCCTGACTTCCCTCCATGACTGACTATAACCTGAAAGTGTAAGCCAAATAAATTCTAGCCCTAAGGCGCTTTTGGACACAGTGCTTTATCATGGCAGCACAGATGAAGCTTAGGCAGAAGGTTTTCCTCCAAATTCCAGAACTGGGACCTAAAGTCCAAGCCCCACCAGTCAGGTCTGTTCTACTAGTCATGTGAGCAGAACATGTGAGCTTAATTTTTCCTAATTAGACATATGTGTGAATGTTAAGGTAGAGATTATTCTTCCATTCGAAGCTGGAAGCATACAGGCTGGATCTGCTGTAATCAACTTGCCTCCTTTGTGGTAAAAATGGCATAAAATAGAATATAGACATAAGAACCAATGTGAAGAAAAAGGGAGAAGAAAATCAGATTTTAGTGTCACACATTAACCCCTCGGCCACAATATTAATCAAGTCAATCCTATCCCTGGGCTATTTATGAACATTAGGTCAATAAATATTGCTTTTTAATTTTCTTTAAATTTAGCAAGTTGAGTATTTTATTATTATTGCACTTGATCAACTGCAAAAGACATAAAAAGTATGAATTAGGTGGTACACTTAATTTTTGTGGCACAGTGCAGGAATCAAATGAAAATTTATAACACAACTTGTATTAATTGATCATGAGTTTCAAATACGGCCTCAGATTGCTAAAGATATTTCTTTCCTATGTACAATGTTTTGGATTAGAGTAAAGTTTGGATGCCACCTGTCAAGCTGAATATTCACATGAGTCTCTAAAATTTTGAGCCTAGCCTGATGTTCAGTGACATACCGAAACACAGGTGACAAAAGAGAGCTGATGAATAAAGCAAAAGAGAAGCACCCACATCCTGTGGCTTCAAACTAGAAACATCTTGACTTGGAAAGAAGAGTCATTCACAGGGTGATGAGTCCTCCTGCTCCTCCTACCCCTCCTCCTTCTCCTCCTCCTCCTTTTTTGTTTTGTTTTGTTGGTTTTGTTTTGTTTTGAGACAGGGTTTCTCTGTGTAGCCCTGGCTGTCCTAGACTCACTTTGTAGACCAGGCTGGCCTTGAACTCACAGAGATCTGCCTGCCTCTGCCTCCCTGATCTTACCTTCTCTCTTAACCAGGCAAATTACACTGTTGTGAAATTAGAGTGCCGGAGAATTCTAAGACAAAAACCCTAAAATTAAACACTATGTTCAGCCCTCCCAAGACCTAGAAAGCATCTAAAGAAAAGGTGGAGAGATTGTAAAAGCTGGAGGAAGGACAGGCAGTCTTATGAAACTCTTTCTTCTGGATTTGACATGGCTCATGTTTTCATGAACACATAGCTGTTTAGACTGTCTGGAAAAAATGTGCACAAATACAAAATATAACAGAGACATAAAAGGGAGAATAGCTGAGAGAGAGGATGGATATAGGAGGAGGGAGGAGACAAAAGAGGGTGGGAAATGAATATGTTCACAATATACTCATATATGTATGAAATTGACAATAATTAAATAAAAATTAAACATTGCTTGTTGGCACCAATAAAAACCATGGGAAATATTCAGTGGAAAAAGGGGTCAATGCATAGAATTGGGTAGGCAATCTCTCATTCAAGTTCTAAGTTTCAGTAGATCTGTTAAGAGTAAGACATTTCACACATCAAGGACATATGCTTAACCATGTTCATAGCAGCCTTTTTCATAATAGCCAGAACCTGGAAACAATCTAAATGTCCCTCAGTCAAAGAATGGATAAAGAAACTGTGGTACATTTACACTATGGAATACTACTCAGCTATTAAAAACAAGAAAATTCTGAAATTTGTGGACAATTGAATGGAACTAGAAATGATCATACTAAGTGAGTTAACCCAGAAGCAGAAATACTCACATGGTATATACTCACTTATAATTGGGCACTAACCCAAAAGGCATGTCCCATAAAGTCTTCACTTGCCAGGAGATTGGGATAGATATGAGGACATCCTACTGGGACTCTTTGTAAGAGAAATATAGGAGAATGAGGAAATAGAAGGATCCAGGGGGTTCTAGAAGCCTACAAGAAGAACATCGTGATGGGTGGATTAGGGCCCACCTAAGGGGGTCTGCACTAACCAAGGACAATACCAGTAGTAAACATCGAACCCCTACTCTGATCTACCCAATGGACAGGGCATTCTCCACAGTTATGCGGAGAGTGGGGACTGACTTTGACATGAATTCTGGTGCTCCATATTTGACCATTTTCTCTTGGTGGGGAGGCCTGGTGGCACTCAAAGAAAGAATAAGCAGGCTACCAAGATGAGACTTGATATCCTATGACCATATAGTGGGGGAGGGAGTCTCCCTTGGTCATAAACCTAGGGGAGGGGAATAGGGTGAAAGCGGGAGGGAGGGAGGAACGGGAGCATACAAGTGATGCAATATCAACTGAGTTGTAATCTGAATAAATTAATAAAAAAGAATAAAACATTTCATTATGGCTTCCAAAGCCTCAAACAATTGAGACCTAGTGTTAATCATAAATGAAAATAAAAGTATCACAAGATCCACGTCGAGAAATATTTTATACGCTCCACAATGTTTTGTGTTAGACTCTGTCTTTCACCAAAGCCAAATGGCACTTAGTTCCACGTGTAGCTTTCTTATTACCCCCGATCCTTTAACACACATCTTTGTAGGACATGTGCCTCTACTCCAGAGATCTTCCTTTATAGACATTTCTAGTGTCTTCTTTAAGAAATCTCCAAGGTGCATCAGTTTGTGAAGGTCCCTCCATGCGAAGATCTGAAGGCCTTGATCGTTTGTTTCCCTGTGGAGCTCCTACTCCTTCCTGGACCTCCCATCCCCTCACCCTTCCCTACAACTCTCAGCATTCTGCCCAGAGTCCTGCTTCGAGTCCCAGTGTCCGTCCCAATCCCCCACTGGGTGGAGTCTCTCATAGGACATCGATGTTGAGCTAATATCCACTTCATATGAGTATATACCATGTGTGTCTTTCTGGGTCTGGATTAAGACCAGATAGTTCCGTTATATAATTAAGCTTAGTTGTTTAGGGATTAAGATTTTTTTTTTAGGTCTAGATAAATGTTTTAAGTTGATAGAGATGAGATATGATAGATTTTGATTTACATTCAGAATTTTAGACTCACCAAGAAAGGAAAGATGCTTTCTTTCAGGTTGCCAAATACAAACAGACCAAATACTATGAATATAACATTAATATAATTCCTGATTGTTTTTGTGGTTCTTCTTGCTGTATGTAGTTTATTTTACGTGTGTGTGTGTGTGTGTGTGTGTGTGTGTGTGTGTGTGTGTGTAATAATATAAATGTATATGTAAAAATTAACATATGAAAAGGAAAGAAAAAAATAAAGCTCCAAGGATGTGGTTCTATGGGTGACATCCAAAGACAAGCAAAGATAAGAGTTTTTACAAAGACAGAGAGTTAATGCTCCCCACCTGCTTTGTTTATCATGTCCAATACCATGGCGATGGGAGGGGCAATCTTGAAGGAGAATGGTAAAACAATGTAAAGCGATTGTGATTTTTTAAAATTCTTCTCAAAATGCCTCTCTCTGAGTTTGTCTTAGAATCCCTGTCCCAAAGAGCCAGGCTATTCAATGATAAAATAGGTGAAGTCATTGCTGGTTTCTTTTAAATAACCCTGGGCCTCTAAGGGCACAGATTGCCTGGACTCTGTTTCTTGCTCATTGTAGTGATGCAATTTCTTTTACATCAACTCAAATCAGATGTCTTTACAAACACAATAGATTGTGAATTCTAATTTTCCCAAGTCTACCCTGGAACCTAGCAGTTTTCTGTGAAACTCACCAGTGAAAAGAATGTATGTCTCTCTATTATTGCAAAAGTAAATAATTGCTCTTCCTGAGAAATTGAATCCATTGTGAAGATTTCAAAGAGTCATTGTTGTCTCGTATTCATTTTAGAAGATCCTTAGGGTTTCTGGAGTTAGACTGTGGCTTGTCTCCTTTCTGTCAGTTGGAAAGAACGAACAGGGAATCGGGCTGATACAACCTGCCTCTGACAACTCAAGGAGGTAGTGACAGCCATGCCTTCCAGAACATAAAAAGTTCCCCCTCAAAGAAATTAGTGAAGTCCTCATCATCATCCAAACTCAATCAATAGTAAGCCTTGGGGGATGGATTAGTAGAACAAATGCCTATCTGCAATCTTAAGCCTTTCTGGATACACAAGGGATTATTATAGTATTTACATATTCGTGGGTCAAACAAACCCACCCCTGAGTGGCTTGCCAGGGTCCATCTTCCAGAAGGGATCACAGAAATTCAATCTTGCCTCATCTAGCACCAAAGAGCCTAAAAAGCATCTTCTACTAAGCTTCAAAGTATATAGACTTTGCTTAATCCCTTATCAGACCATTTTAGTTTCAAAAATGATGTGGATACATTTCTTGCAAATTCAGAGAGTTTCTGGTATTGGCCCCGAGATTTTTCATGTTAAGGAGGATAAACACTATCTTGTTTAGTTTCTGTGATGGTTGGCTTAAATTGTCATTTTATCACAAACTACAACCACCCGAGAAGATAATCTCAAGGTGGCACTGTCCATATAGAGTTAGCCTGTACATGTTTGTGGGGAATTGTCCTAGTTAATTGATGTGGGAAGTCCCAAGCCCACTCTGGGTGGCACCATTTCCTAGGCAAAAGTGTTCTAGACTGCATAAGAGTACAAAAATAGAACTGAGTATAAGGTAGCAGCAAGTGAGCAATACCATCGATTTCTCTCTGATCCTGAATATGGATATAATGGTCCTAGTTAATTGAAGTTCCTGGGGTCTTCACTTTCCTGTCGTAATGGGCTGGAACCAAAATTATAAACTGAATTAAGACCCTTTCTCCCCAATATTGCTTTTTGTCTTGGGCATTTGGTCATATCAACAGAAGTATTCTGAGGATAAGGAGAGCTGAGAATAGAGCTAGAATCTAGTCTTTCAGGTCTACGATGAGGCCATCTAACAGAAAGTAGCTTACTTTAAGCCTCAAAGGATCTAGACATACTATGACCTGCAGTATCCTGCAGACCCAATGGGCAATATAGACATCACAGTAGCTCTGCTCTCAGTTCTTTCATAATGAACCCAGCCTTCCTTCTTCTGACTCTTTATGATGAGAAGAAACATAGATAAATGAAATCATCTGCAAAGAAACCTCTAGCAGTACAGACCTTGACCACCTCACACTGAAAGAGGCTTTCTAAAAGAATCTCAAAAGAGATGAACTGCCGAAGAAGAGTGAGACAGTAGACCTGTGTTCTCTTCTAATCGTTTTTTTTTAACTGCATATATACAAAGGTTACTGTCTATATTTGCCCCTGCTGCCTGCTTCTTCATATCAGGAAAGCTCACGGGGATCAATGAGTGAGCTTACAGCAAATATTCTTCTTCTATCACTTTTCCCAAGGAGGGACCCTGGGTTCAGAAAAAGGACTTAAGTTAGTAAGTCACACAGCTAAGAAATCAATGGTTGAGTCAAGATGCCAGCCCCTCAACAGTGGCCTGCCCAGAGCAAGCTCTTGAGTATTAGGATGCATCACAGATAAAGTTTTTCTGGAAGCTTGTGGTCATATAGAGGTGATTTACAAAAGTCTCCTCAAGAGAACACGTGAAAGCAAGCCACAGCCATCCACCCTTGAAATAGAGCCTTCTTTATACTCAGTATGACACAGAGCAAGCCTAGCACAGGTTGCTCCCTCCTTCTACTACCAAGAATAAAAGAAAAGTCTCCAATCATGGCCTACTACATGTTAAGTGATAACACAGGTCTCCATATCATTCTTCACCTCCATGGACCACTCTTTCCCCAGCTAGCGTCATCCTGGCCTCTTCTGGAGGTTCTTGTGTCAGGGTTTTAAACACGGATGCCACTGCCTTTGGTCATGCCACACTCTCCATATAGATTATTTGTCTCCCTTTTTCCAGGCCTGGAAAACACCACATTTTCTAAAAATCCTTCAATTACATCTCAGTCTTACTGGTTCTAGACCCCCTAGTCTTTGCTCAACATTGTTGCTGTTCATTCTCTCATTTGTTTTACCATTGTACACCCCAAGGACATACTGCTGGAAAACATGGAAAATATTACTGTTTTTAAATTTTCCATACATGACTGGAAAATGCGGAGGGGCAGCCTCTGTGTCTTCCTATTTACACATAGAACAGTATTTGGAGCCCACTAGAATTCAGTAAGGATAGTCTCAATTGAAAAGCCAAAGGATTCATGGTGACCACTTTATTTCTAAATTCTCACAGCTTTGTGCATCTCCTATACAACTGCAAAATCCATTTTCTACATTTTCCCCAGGCTTCTGGGAGAACAATAAGCCCTTCTAGACTTCTTCCTGCCAGAAACACGAGACTGTATTGACCAGGTGACTAGGGCTGAGTCAGCAGACACTGCCCACATTCCAAACCTTTATCTTAGCCTTGCAGGAAGAAAGAACTCTCCTGTCCTTTCTAGGCATCCATGTGCCAATAACTAAGTCTGAGGGATACAATGTGCCAGCACCTGCTGTTTGGATTGGCTTCAGATATCCTCATGAAAGGAACTGACTCTGGTCCCTAAAGTGTCCATGATAAACACTCCATCTGTATGCAATGAAGAACTATTGACTGAAATGGAGGAGTCTTTTGTCAAGACTACAATTGATTCTCTAAAGAAAATAAACACCGTTATTGGCCAAAAGCCTGATCTATTTGCTTTGAAAGGGATTTTAAAAATATTTTAAATCTTTTCTGATTCCGTAAGCTGCCATTTTGTCCTTTTGACAGTGTCCTTTGCCCTACTGAATCTTCTCAGTTTTATAAGATCCCATTTATTAAGTACTGATCTTAGTGCCTAAGATGGTCGTGTTCTGTTCAGGAAGTTGTTTCCTGTGCCAACGCATTCAAGGTTCTTCCCCACTTCCTCTTCTATCAGGTTTAATGTATCCAGTTGTACAGAATAACCATGCTACAAACCACAGACACAAAGAAGCTAAGTAACAAGGAGGGCCCACGGGGGGAGGGGGGGATGCTTGAATCTCACTGAGAAGCAGAAATATATTAGACATTGGGTGTGGATAAGAGGGGACTAGGTGGGCAAGGAGGTGGGAACAGATGGATGAGATAGGAGAGGAAGAGGGAGAGAGTACTGAGAGAGACAACTGAATTAGAAGAGGACATCTCTGGGATGCGATAGAAACCTAGGACAATGGAAATTCCCAGGAATCTATGAGGGTGACCCTAGCTGAGACTCCTAGTAATGGAGACTATGGAGCCTGACCCAGCCATCTCTGTAACCTGGCAAGACTTCCAATGGAGGAATTGGGACACCAACTCATCCACAAAATCTGAGCCCCACAATTTCTCCTGCCTACAAGATGTACATGGGTTTAAACAGAGCAGATTTAAATGGAGCAGAATTTGAAGGTAGGTCCAACCAATGACTGGACCAGCTTGAGGCCTAAACCATGAGATGGACCCCCACCCCTGCCACTATTAATAATAATCTGCTATATTTGCAGACAAGAGCCTAGCATAACTGTCATCAGAGAGGCTTCACCCAGAAACTCATGGAAACCGATGTAGAGATCCACAGCCAAACATTAAGTAGAGCTTTGGGAACCCTGTGGAAGACAGGGAGGAAGGACTGAAGGAGCCAGAGGGGTCAAGGACACCACAAAAAAAACCCTACAGAATCTTTGATCTTAGCCATTCTGATGGATGTAAGATGGAATCTCAGAGTCGTTTTGATTTGCATTTCTCTGATGACTAAAGATGTTGAGCATTTCTTTAAGTGTTTCTCAACCACTCAGTATTCCTCTGTTGAGAATTCTCTGTTTAGTTCTGAGACCCATTTCTTAATTGGGTTATTGGATTTGGTGGTGTTTAATTTCTTGAGTTCTTTATATATTTTGCATATTAGCCCTTTGTCAGATGTAGGGTTGGTGAAGATCTGCTGGTGAGGAGGTGGAGAAAGGGGAACACTCCTTCATTGCTGGTGAGAAAATAAACTGTACAACTACTTTGGAAATCTATCTGGTGCTATCTCAGAATACTGGGAATAGGGCTTCCTCAAGACCCAGCTATTCCACTCCTTGGAATATACCCAGAAGATGCTCCACCACACAAGGATATATGCCCAACCATGTTCATAGTAGCCTTATTCATAATAGCCAGAACCTGGAAGCAACCTAAATGTCCCTCAGTCAAAGAATGGATAAAGAAATTGTGATGCATTTACACTATGGAATACTACTCAGCTATTAAAAACAAGGAAATTCTGAAATTTGTGGACAAATGGATGGAACTAAAAATGATCATATTGAGTGAGTTAACCCAGAAGCAGAAAGACTCACAGGGTATATACTCACTTATAATTGGGCACTAGCCCAAGAGGCATGTCCCATGAAAGTCTTCACTTACCAGGAATTGGGATAGATGTGAATACATCCTATTGGGACTCTGGGTGAGAAAAGTATGGGAGAATGGAGAATTAGAAGGATCCAGGGGGGTCCTGGAAACCTACAGGAAGAACATCAGGACTGGTGGATCTGGACCCAGGGGTTCTGCTCAAACTACTACACTAACCATGGACAATACATGCAGTAAACAGCAAACCCCTACTCAGATCTAGCCTACGGACAGGGCATTCTCCACACTTGAGTGGAGAGTGGAAACTGACTCTGACACAAACTCTGGTACCCCATATTTGACCACTTCCCCTTGGTGGGGAGGCCCAGTGGCATTCAGAGAAAGGACAGACAGGCTACCAACATGAGACTTGATATCCTATGATCATATAGTGGCAGAGGAGGTCCCCCTCAGTCACTGACATAGGGGAGGGGATTAGGGTGAAAGCAGGAGGGAGGGAGGAACGGGTGAATACAAGGGATGAGATAACAATTGAATGCAATCTGAACAAATTAATTTAAAAAAAGAAAACCTAGAGAATCAACTAACCTGTGCCCATAGAGACTGAACTGCCAACCAGAGATCATGAATCGGATGGACATAGGCCCTCTAAACATATGTAACAGTCGTACAGCTGGGTCTCTATGTAGGACTCCTAAATTGGGAGCAGGGACAGTCTCTGACTCTGTTGCCTGCCTTTGGTTCCCTTTCTCCTAACTGGGCTACCTTTTCTAGACTCAATAGAAGAAGATGAGCCCAACCTTACTGCAACTTGATATGCCAAGGCTATGTGATACTCATGAGAGGCCTGTCCTTTTCAGAGGAGAAGGGGAGGAGAGACAGATGATGGAGAGGGGAGGGGAGAAGGAGGGGAGATGGAGGGAGGGACTAGGAGGAGAGGAGGAGGGAGGTGCAATTAGGATGTAAAGCAAATAAACAACTGAATTTAAAATACTAGTTTAAATAGGAGCTAGAATTTCTCAGGACGAATGTGAAGAAAATTGGTGAAGGATAATAAAAACTCTTAATGCAGATTTCAGCCAAATCCAAGAAGGGTGTTCTTAGTTTAGTACCATGCTTGGGCTCAGTTGGTAAAGTGATGAGAGCCTGAGTCTGGATCCCTAGAACTCATGAAAAATAGCCGGGTGTGGTCATGCACATCTGTAACATTCACACAGGGGATAGCAGGAACAGGAAGACCCCCGCAGACACCCCAGAGGTGTCTGTCCATCCAGTCAAATCAATAACTGAATGCCATACTCAGTAAGACTCCCTGAAAAGACAAGGTGGGGAGGAACTGAGGAAAACGCCTAATCTCTGGCTTTCATACACATATACATCCATGCCCTCCCATATGTACATATTCACACACATTACACATACATGCATACACACAGTAAAAATAATATGATGAAAAGTTAGGTTGATCTTTAAAGTTTGCTTCCACTGTAGGATTAGGTGAGTCTCTCAAAATGTAAGGGTGTTCAGGTTCAGGTCACCCGAATAACAAGGTCTTTCTCCATCCCTGCATACATTGATGGAAACAGGATTTGAAAACAGGAGTATTCAAGAAATGAACCGTCACCTAAACCAGGAGGCCCTGGCAAAGAATCCAGAGTTCACGTGCTCACGTTCTAGGTTCCTAATCTCAGTTGTCAGCCTGACACAGAAAGCAAGAGAGACCCTCAGCTGAGGAGTCGCCTCTCCAGACTGGCCTATAGGCTGGTCTATGGGCATTTTCTTAATTGCTGATTGATGCTGGAGAGCCCAGACTATTGTGGGAGATGCCACGTGAACCTGGGTTGCATTTTTTTTTTAATGTAGCAGAGCAAACCAGGAAGCAGCAGTACTCTGTGACCACTACACTTCAGTTCCTACACCCGGGAAAGAAAACTAGAACGCTCTGGGACACAGGTCCAGGGACACAGCCTCACTTACAATAGGGACTGTACCTTGGCCATTCGCGCAGCATTCCCTAGTGCTAGGCCCACATCCTCCTCACATATGCTAGATGCTGAGAAACATGCAGCGGGTGAGTTGTGATGTGGAGCACTAAAGACTGAGGACACGAGGATACAGAGAAAGACAGAACAGAGCTGGCTGTGTTCCCATGCAAAGGCATTTTCTGTGTTTTGAAAAAAAGGCTGCCAAAATTCCATGCAAAGTGGATTTGTAAAAGAGCAGACAATGACATCACACTCTACAGAGCATCTGGGAAGAGCCATAGGCCAAGAGAGCAGAAGCCTCCAGGGTTCCCTTTGAGCTGACTGAATGGGGCATATGGCAGAGGACAGAGGAAAGAGACCACTCTCCTACTGAGAGCAGTTTAGCAGACTCTCATCTGGAGAGCCTTTATAAAAAAAAACATCAGTTCAGGCCACATTTATAAATAGCGTTAGCACTATTATGTAGCATCAAGACAGGTTCAAACAATCTGTTTTGTCTTCAGTACACAACACTATTCTCAAACGAGATGAGGACTCCAAGCTAACAGGACAGCATCATGTTGGGTCCAGGCTTACTATCTGACCTGAGCTGTACCAAACACAAAATAAGTGGCAGCTGCCAATTTGAAATTCCAAAATATGACTTTTTAAAATGCTGGCATCACTCAGGGAATGGAAAATTCCACACTTCAGCTCCAGTGACAGGTCAGTCAAATGCAGGTGCACTAAAAATTGTCGTATGGGATTCCCAGTAGTTTATACGTAAAAGGTGACAGACGGGGGCTACAGAGATGCCTCAGTGGTTAAGAACACTGGCTGCTCTTCCAGTTCAATTCCCAGCAACCACACAGTAGCTCACAACCATCTATAATGAGATCTGATATCCTCTTCTGGCCTGCAGGTATACATGCAGATAGAGCACTCATATACATAAAATAAAATTTTAAAAAGGTGACACATGAAGCCATATTCAGAACTTGGCCTTAGCCATACGTATATTACTATATGTACGAAAATATTTTAATTTTTTAAAATCTGAAAAATGAACACTTCTCATCCCAAACATTTCAATTCCCAGACATCCAAATAGCGTTGCTGCTCCTGACTGGATTTCTTTAGACTTATTTACAAGAAAGGTCTCATTAAGCATGGGAGAATGGCAAAGTAGAAGGATCCAGAGGGTCCTAGAAACCTACAAGTAGAACATTATGATAGGCAGATTTGGGCACAGGGGTCCCGCTCAAACTAAGGCACCAGCCAAGGACAATACAGGCGGTAAACCTTAAACCCCTACCCAGATCTAGCCAATGGACAGAACATTCTCCACAGTAGAGTGGAGAGTGGGATATTACTTTCTCACATACTCTGGTGCCTCACCTTTGACCATGTCCCCTGGAGGGGGAGACCTGGTGGCACTCAGAGGAAGGACAGCAGGTTACCAAGAAGAGACTTGATACCCTATGAACATATACAGGGGGAGGTAATCCCCCTCAGGAACAGTCATAGGGGAGGGGAATAAGGGGGAAATGGGAGGGAGGGAAGAATGGGAGGATACAAGGGATGGGATAATCATTGAGATGTAACAAGAATAAATTTATAAAGGGAAAAAAAGAATACCTTCGTCATTCATACCTGTGAAAGAGAGGCGATAGATGCAGAACTGCACGGAAGGTTTGAGTCATGATAAATCCCAGCAAAAGCCTCTGTGCGTCTCATCCCAAGCACTGGACCAAGCAGGCACGTTGAAGCTGTCAGATGCCATGGAAAAGAGGCTGGACCTTGACATAGCACACAGAAGGGGCAGCCGTGCTTTCAGGAAGCCCAAGAGGACTCAGACTGTGGTCACGGCAGCTTTTTACCTTTGGACATTGCCAAAGAGAGAGCCACACTGAAGGCTGCCTTTCAGAGTACTTCTAGAGGCCACAAAAGCAAACAAAGCAATGGCTTCTGAGAGTTGCCTGGGTGCACTACAGAGCTTACCCAAGTCAGTAAACAGAGTGCTTGGAGAGACTGTATGACCTGCTCAAGGCTACGACAAGCAAACGGCATGCTGGAACTAAAGTGAAATCTTCTGAGTTCTAGTCTGGTCCTCCTCTCCCCAGGCATTGTGTTCCTCCTTATTGTGCCTACAACTGCTCCACCTCCTCTGTATCCACACTTTCTACATCATATCGGATGATTACAGTTGCATATCATTTCCCACAGATCAGACTGTTGGCTTTACTCAAGAAAAAACAATATAAAAAGAAGAGTTCTTTCAAATTATTTTCCCTTTATGAAGGTTCTCATGTATTTAACAAACCATCCTTCATTTGAAAAGCACATTTCATGCACACACTTGAGTGCATGTGCACACACACACACACACACACACACACACACACACACACACCACAGATTCCTGAAATAAATATTTTAGCCAAACTCCTTCTAGATGAAATCTCCAGGGATAAAGGCAAAGTCTTGCCACTTCTTTTTGCACAAAACCTCAAGAGGCGGAGCACATTAAAGCCTGTGAACTATCACTCCAAATTAACCCGAGCACTGGTCCAAAGCTGCGATCACATTGCTTTGTGCCTGTAAGATGACTTCAAAAATCATTTTTGCAGAAATAAAAACTTCTCAAGTTAAAACTACGTTTTAGGAGATCCAGTCTCCAGTTTTGAGAAGACAATCAAATTCAATGCCAGAGAGAAAGAATCTCCTGGTAAGGGGGCAAGACACCAGAACCATTAGGACCAGGATCCTAATGAATTGATACGTATTGCTCTAGCAAGCTTACTCCCAAAAAGAGCTTCTAAATGTCTATCTATAACAAAAACAAGGACTTGAGCAAGTGTTCAAGAACTATTCACAAAGACATGACATTTTAAATAAAAAGACCTAATTGATATAAGTATATTATAATACCCTACAGCATGATCTATAAAACCTCCCAGTTCATACATCCTATTATCAGAGATGTTTTAGCTTATTTATTTTAACATTGTTTACAAAATGAGAGAGAAGGCTTGAATCCCATCCATTCCACAACAATTGGTACATCCTTGTATAGGTTACGATACACAAATAACTTGTTTTTGGTTTGCTAACTGTTCGTGCTTTCACACGGCCTGCTAAGTGTTTATGTTTGCACTCATAGCTCTGTATTGTGTTCAACTTTTGCCAAAGAAGCTTCTTTTGTAGTGGGCTGTGGTTAACGTAGAGACTTACAACACATTAAAGGGCCAACTATGGGAAACTAGGAGTGCACAGCGGCGGATGAATCATCAATAGCAACCCAACCCACCCTGAAAAAGGATCAAAAAATTTTTCCAAAGAGGTGAAAAGAATACAAGAGCAGTTGTATGAGAACTGTGAAATTAGGACAGGACATGGTTGTCCTCACCAATGCACAGCCACTGTGGTTACCTGCACAAGATCAAGACAGTCAAATTTTCAGCACAGATGGAAGAGGGGCTCCCAGATTCTGTCCTTGGAAGACGAGATATTGTCAATTGATGACTACTGAGGTGAGGAGACGCACTCTCCTTTGAAAAGGTGGCTACCAATAGGATGCTTACATGCCTATGGGCAGCTTCATACCCATGTGTATAAGGGCAGCATTACCTAGACTTGGAGGGCTATAAGCAGCCTAAAAAAATGGCATGAAGTGGGTGAGAGAGAAGAGGAGAGAGAGAGAGAGAAAGAGAGAGAGAGAGAGAGAGAGAGAGAGAGAGAGAGAGAGAGAGAGAGAGAGAGAGCATTATGGGAAGTTAGAAGGAGGCAATGGCTAGTGGTAGATGGACATTAACTAAAATATATTGTGTGAATGTATAAAAATTTCAAAGAATAAATAAAATATAACTTACTTTTCAATACATATACTGTTTTATTCAGAGGTGACCTTAGATTTTCAAATCTGTTCCTTAAATAAGGATAGAGAATAATAGGATCACTCCAGGGCATGATCACATTTTATACTGTTTCCCACCTGAACTCTCTCTCGTTCTTTGACTTATGGCAATATCAATAACAATGATATCATGATGAAGGTATTGATGATGCTGGTGCTGGTGCGGGTGCTGCTGACGGTGGTGGTAGTGGTGGTAGTGACAAAAAATAAATTTTACCCTTTAGTCCTCATATTCAGTGATTCAAGCAAAAACTATGAAGGATGTGGCTACCTCTATTGGTATCTGTGGCTCTCCAGATCCCCAAGTTGCCTCTTGTTAATTGAATCTATAGCAAATTGAGGAAATAAACAAACTCAACTTGAAACTACAAAAATATGACAGTCTAACATCAGTTTAGCCATAAGTCTGCCTTATCTGGTGATTTTTGACCATTCATTTCCTTAAAAGTTGCTGAAATCAAAGTGTAGTTCAAAGAAAGACACAAAGATTTGGGGATACGTTTAGGGATGAATTCATGTGGGGATGGTAGAAAAATACATTAAAGAAATCAACTGTCTAAAAACTCCATTTCTAGCTTCAGCCAACTCATGGTATTTGTTTAAGAAATGCATTGTTTTCTCTTCTGGTTGCTTAAGCACTGTGTCTACCCCTGGATGATTTTCTTATTTTTTTCTTTTGCAGAAATATTATTCAGTAACTACTATACAATGAGCACTGCCCTTGTCACTAAAAGCACAGGGTCTAAGCAGCTTAGCTTTCTTTTTTTAATTTTTTATTAATTTATTCATATTAAATCTCAATTGTTATCCCATCCCTTCTATGCTCCCAATCCTCCCTCCCTCCCACTTTCACCCTATTCCCCTCCCCTATCCAGATTTAGCCAATGGACAAGACATTCACCACAGTTGAGTGGAGAGTAGGGACTGACTTTCACACAAACTCTGGTGCCCCATATTTGACCATGTCCCCTTGATGGGGAGGCCTGGTGGCACCCAGAGGAAGGATAGCAAGCCACCAAGAAGAGATTTGATCATATAGAGGAGGAGAAGGTCTTGGATGATTTTCATACCTGAGTTTTGCTATGAAAGCTGTGCCCTGCACCCATGGCTTGAAAATTTTCAAGAGGTACCCTGGATTAGCCTATCTGCCAGCTAATGAGACTTTTCATTGTCTCAGGAAAGAAGAAAGGGCTACTTCTTTGTTTTGTCTTATTTTTTAATTGTAAAAAAAAGTCAGTAGACAGTCTCAGGAGCCCTGTTACCACTGATGGCCTCAGAATAAAGAGATCAGAAAACAAGACATTCTAAGAGTCCTTGACCTCCTGGAACCAGACCACATAAAGCAGGCTAAATATTCCAACCAGAAATAGCTTCTCTCAAAAACTAGAGCCTTCAGGTTTAGCTATCCATGGGGTTCAGCATAGATATATCTAAAGAAGGGAAATCTCGCATGCCCACTGGTATTTTTCTTTGAACAGAAATTGGAATGTGAGGTCACTCAGAAATGATAAGAAGGGATTCAAAAATTTCTCAAAGAGCTAGAAACAAACTGCCATATGACCACACAATACCATTCTTGAGTATGTGCACATCCAATGTAAATGAAATGTGTTTGTCAAGAAGAAATCTGCACTCACATGTTTATTACAGAGATGTTCACAGTAGCCAAGCTACAAAATATGCCTAGTGGAAGAATGGATTTTAATGGTGTTGCTCACAATTATGTCATCATAATAAAATGAAGTTCCATCACTTGCAGCAACATGGATGGAAGTGGAGGACCCTGTTTTAAGTAAAATATACCTGGCACAGAAAGATGAGTACCACATGTTCTCACTTATACATGGATGCCAAAGCAGACCTAGAAAACACACCTACACAAAAGTGGGTCTCAGAGAATTGGAAGAGTGAAGAGGAGGGAGAGGTAGGGAATGCTGGGTAAAGAGAACATATGCCCAATGTGGGGGGGGGGGATAACTTTCCAATGTTCTTGAGCACAGTGATATAAATATGGTGAAAAAAACTAAATTGGATATTTCAAAATAGCTTTTAGCATTTCCAATGCTCCCTCATGAAGAAATAGTAAATGTCTGAGGGAATAGGTCTGTCAGTCATTCGACTTTGTCACTCATTGTTTACCTGTATTGAAATAAATACCACTTGGTAATATACCATAAACATGAATAATTCCTAATTCAATTGAAATGTATTAATAAAGATAATCAGATGCTTATGGGGAAAGAAGGAAGGACTCACAGGCAGCTATACTAGAGTTTAAGCTTGAGCGTCCCTCGCATCAGTTAGAGATCCTTGTATATATTCAATAAAAACTATTGCTGAATTTAGGGAGACAATAAAATTTGTTTTGAAAAACCTGAGATAATTCATAGACTTAACTAAAAAAAAACCAAATAACTGGGAACTGAGAAGCCTCGACAAAGGGATGTTTCAAGATTCCAAACTCTAGCTGTTAGAATCTAAGCCGTTGGTATCGGCTCATCATTTCCCTTTCCCCTGGGCACTGTCTACACCGTCTCTGGATCAGAGGCAGGAATGTAAGAAATGCAAGAAATGAAAAACAGACAGAAACAAGCTGATCTTGTTAAGTATAACAAAGACATAATGTTTTCCTTGCAAGGATATTTCTTACTACAGAAACCATTCAGTCTATTATATAAAGCACAACTCAAGAACTTAGCATGAGTCAGGAGATACCGGGCTCATCTTCCTTTGTGGAAGGAAGAAGGAAATGAGATTCAGGAGACACATCCTGCAAGCCAAGCATCCCTGAAATAAACAATGCATTTAGACCTCTAGGAAAGGAATTGGATGTCCAACTGAGCTGCTTATAAGTGTCTTTAGCTTTTACCACAATTACCGCATGACCTGTTTAGACAATGACGTAAATGCTATTAACTACATTGCTTCTTGCTAGATGATGTACCACTAATCTAATCAGACATTAAATTCATGAAAAAAAAGCATCATTTCTATATCAAGGCAAAAAAAAATGTTCCAAGAAATCTTGGAAAGAGATACATTGCGCATTAAGAAGCTTAATATGTTTAAGTGCTGCAAATAGGTATTATAACTGCAGGATCTTTTCACTTCATATTGTTGTGTAACGTACTATACGAGGTAACACAGAAAGGCAGGAGTGGGTGGCTAGGAGAAGTCACCTGTACCTCTTCTCTGCTGGCTGCTTGTTATAAATAGAGGACACATAAAAAGAGAGGAGATCAATACACCCTACATGTATGTGAATTTGCAAAGACATCTCTAGAATGAACTAGATTATTAATACTACTCCTGAAACTAAAGAGTAGACCACAATGACCTATTCCAGGACAAGAGAATAACTATCCCTTTTTATCAGGTGCTTGACAAAAACCAGGATACAATCTATGTGCCCCATGATTGTAGGAAATTTTCATGCTTGAAATTAATCATAAGTTCATTCATTAGGGCAAGACATTGAACATATAAATAGCTTAAAAAATATCATCCATTATCCTAATCCTTCATAGAATTCATAGTGTTGTGAGGGTGACAGATTATCAGACAACTATTAAGTAAAAGTGTCATCCTTATACACTCAGAGAAAATAATTGGGGGGAGGAGTCATCAGAAAACTATAATTGATGTAAAAGACAGATACTTGTTAAAGATAGCACATTCAAGGTTCTTGCTAAAATTCTACATTGATATAGGTCTTCTTGGCTAGGAGAGAAAGGCAGATAAAGGTTTGTTTGTGTACATGAAATATTTCACATTCCAGGAAGGGCACTGTGGCTTATGTCTATAACAACAGTATTCAGGAGGTAAAAGCAACGTACTATATGGGATCCCGTCAGCCAAAAAGGAAGATCTCAAATTTTATGTGTTTGCCACCTATTTAATGTACCATCCAAATGGCATAGCTTCTCCGTCTCATGATTAAAGAAGTGCTAGGACCATTTTCTTCCACCACGTAGGGAAACAGAGCTGTGAGAAGTGACTCATCCGGGGTCTGGTGGCAGCTACCTGGGAGAGTTGTGACTTGAATCCAGTTTGGCTCACCTCCAAGCCCAGTTCTCTGAAGGCACTGCAAACACACTGCAACGGGCTTTGTTCAACACAAGTGACATGGAAGAAAATCACCACAGACAGCTGCTGTTGGAACTTAGGACGTTGAGAGGTAGAGCCAGAGAGGCAGTCTTCACCAGGGAAAAGCACACCAATTGGTTATTTAATACCAAATGGTCATCCCTCAAAATATACATACAAATAACATTATATGGACTGATCATGTTATATTTATGCATTTAGGAGCATATATGTGTTTATCATATATACATAAATAAATATCTACAATTAAAGATGAGAGAGGCCACTAAAACATGCCGTGTTCCCTGTCTGGAATTACTCTGCTTAAATGCTAGCCCTTCTCCCTACTGGATCTGGGCTAGGGAGTTTCAGTTCTGCCAGATTTTCAGCTGACCTCCTAGAATGTACTGTGGAACCATCAAACACCAAACAACTAGCCATGTCCGAGGTACAGGAAGAGGACTTTCCATCTGATCTTGTACCCCAGCCATGGTGACTAGTTGGTCCAGTGAGTCTGTGGGAAACAGACCGGCTGCCAAGATCTAGTTTCCACAAACGGGCTGTCAAGACGGGAAACCTGATGCAAGAATAGACATCGTGTGCTCAGGTGATAGGAAAGTGAAATCCGGCACTCGTGGATTGTTTACTTGCTTATATTCAGCCAGCCAACCAGCCATCGTCTCTGTGCAGTTGTGTGAGTTAATACAGGCCTTTTAACAATAACCACAGCAACAACAAAAAAAAATGAAAGTCACATCTTTTGCGACTGTCCTACCAAAAGCGTCCTAAATTCCTCAATGGAAATGCAATTCACAAGAAGATTGAGGGCCTTTTCCTGAGGTGATGAAGGCCTTTGACAGATGAGTGACTGTGTCCTTGAGCTGTAGGAACTCCAGTACACCCATGAAGCTTATTTCTTGTTATCAACAAATACACCTTTTCCCCTTTCAAACAGAAGTCTAAACACTTTCTGACCTAGGATCACCCAGGTAGTGGTCCAGATCTTAACTCGTTGTACACTCTCATGTGCTCCAGACAAAAAGGCCACTGGACATGGTTTGCAACTGTGCAGAGTCACGGTGTCTTTAATTATCTTGCAAGAAGGGCCCTAGGAATAAGGGCTGCACAACCAATTGTCCCCTTCAGTGTGGTGTCTGTGGCACAGCCACAGATAGCTTCTAAATTTAAGCTTGAACTGCCTTTTAATTGGGAGGTTAGGTACTGCCTCCCACCCACACTTGCTACTAGCTTAGCCTCAGGCTACTAATTACCAGCAAGACAGGTCAGTTGTTGAGTGTGCACCAACTCCATCATTTTTGACATCCTCATAGTATGACAGGCTTGCCCATTTCCTTTGGGCAAATCTGGGTTAGCCAGGGTTTGGCTTCATTTTCATAAATGCAAGAACCCTCAGCACTGCCATCAGTGACTTAAATTATTTAGCTAGATGTCCTGCAGGTAAAATGTGCCTGTCCACTCAACACATATTTATTCAGGCTCCTTCTGCACTCAGCCTTCTCCTAGGCTCTGCACATACAGAGGAAAGTTAAATACAGAAGCTCTTGTCCCTGTGGAAGCTACTACTGTCCAGTGCCCTAATAAAACACCAGGAGAAACAAAAATAAATACAAAACATGCTCAAAGCCAAAGGAAAAGAATGCTATGAAGAAAAACAGGAGAGTCCATTTCAAATATAGAAGAGAGAACAAGAAAGATTTTTCTGGAGAGAAAGCAGAATAGGGCTATAGTTCAGCGGTAGGGCACTCACCTAGCATTGAGAAGGCTTTGGGTTTGATCCCGAGCAAAATAAATTAAATAAATAAATAAATAAATAAATAAATAAATAAGTGCCAATTATAATTAACTGGGACCTAGATTAGAATAAGGTGACACCTGTGGCTTGTAGGTAACAGCAGAAAATAGGAAAAATCCATACAACATCAGCAGACAAGTCCACAGCGGGAAGGCTACTGGAGTCAGAGCTAAAAGAGAGAACCTAAGGAGCAAGAGAGATGAGGAAGAGGAAGAGGAGAAAAGGCCTTGTCTGCCATGCTATGAAACTAGGATCTTGTTCGGCTTGTGACAGAAGCCAGTGACAAGCTAACTCATACCTTGATCCATCAGTCAACAGCTGGAGAGTATCAGTCATCACAGTAGAACCCAAGAAGATGCCAATACCAGACTCCCTGACTTCCTGGAGCTTACACTTTAGGTGGAGAAGTTAACCCACATCGGCATGATCTCTCACAGGTGGGAAATCATAGACAATCAAAGAAAGGAGGCCAAGCAGCAGCTATATGGTAGCTGCAAGGAGACATGAAGAAACATGGAGGCTGCTGGGCTTGGCAGTGGAGAATAACTCTCCTGGCTTCTCCTCAGAAAGGCATGTGTGCTAGGGTTTTCGTTTAGTTTTGAATATTTTTCGTTCTTGCTAGAGTGGCGATCGCTTTCCATGGCTCCATTATTTCATCTTCCTAGTGGTGGTGTAGAGAAATACTATGAGTGACTGGCTGGAGATGAGCTGCATATGATGGCCCAAAAATGACTGGTGCAGGGCTGTGCCTTGTAGACTCCTTGCAGCTTGCATACCTAGGCTGCAAGTGGTCACAGACTCAGGCTGAAAGAAATCTAGCTCTTCAAACCCCCAGCAACATATCTTTTTCTATTCCTACCCTGCCTCTCCATGTTTTTCCTTTGTTTTACATTCCTTCACACACTACACATGCACATATACATACATGCACACACACACACACATGCACGTGGGCAAAATTAATACAGGTTCCATCCCACAGAGAATGAATTCTGAATCATGGCAGCAAAGCCCAGTTTTTCCTTTTCTAAGTGTGATGCCAGGCTTGTCCGTTTAAGAGTCCCGAGGAGTAACTAAAATGTCCACATTTCTTTGTAATCCCTCACCCCGAACATTCAGAGGGATGTCTAGGAATGCTCGTTTTAATGTATCATGCAGAGTTTTGTCAGTTGTCCATGTGTTTGTTTCTTCACTTTCTTCTTCAGAAGAATGAACTCAAAAGTTCAACTCAGTGTCTGCCCCCTCGTCCCCCTCCCAGGGTGAATGAGGGCCCATGTGAACCAAGGAAGATGAAATGATCTCTAAAGCACTTTCACTCATGGGACCCATGAGAGGCAGAATGGAGTTATGCGTCAAACGCAGCTAGTGGTTATGTAACCCTGACCAGCACACCTCTCATCTTGAGAATGGAGACAATAGCACTTGCTGTTTGTTGTGAGACTGAATGTCTTGATAATAAAGATGATGGTTATTCTATGATTTTTTCTTTCTTCTTATTCTATTAGGGGAGAGAGAGAGAGAGAGAGAGAGAGAGAGAGAGAGAGAGAGAGAGAGAGAGAGAGAGAGAGATCAGAGAAGTAGAAGATAGAAAAATACTATAGATAATCTATAACAGTATAGACTGATCATGCCTCATTTTCTTTACGAAAGTGACTTTTATTCAACATAACTACCACCTGAGTAACAATTCTTTAGCCGGGGCTCATGTGCAATGCCAGGCAGAGTCCCTTATGTAAGTGAAGACATAGTTATTAGCACCAGCAACACAAGCTCAACTCCCACTCCCATCCTCGCATGCTCACTGTAGGCTGCCAGAGCCAGGCTGTCAGAAAACACTTCCTTGATCTGCCTCTGCAGAGCTCTGCAGCCTAAATTTAACTCCTTCCACTGAGGGAGAGGGCAAGAAGGAGCGGAGAAAGGGTGTCACACACTGGAACCCCTTAAGAAACAAGTTGCGATATACAAATATAAATTATACAGTAAATATGTGCGCATTTATTTGTTTGTTTCCCAAGTGGCAGAAGGAAAGCCTAAGACTCAGGGGAGACAAAACACACGCCTCAGGATTGCCTGGCATCTTAAGCCACACATCTGTCCCTTATAATGGCTGACCTCTTCGTGCAACTCAGCATTCTCCCTTTGTATGTCACCCTCCCAGACTCCTGTGCAGATAATGTTAGTCTGAAAGCCAAGGATGCAAAACAAAACAAATAGAGACAAAATGGTGAAGAGAGAAATAAAAGTGAAGAAGGGATTCCAAGCAGATCCAACACCTCTAACCACATGAGGGGAAATCACACACACACACACACACACACACACACACACACACACACACACACACCATGCAATATGGTTGTCAGAGTGAACACCTGCTAATGCATGACACCACTGCTTGGGAAAACACTCATGAGCCTTGACTGAGCATTTTACTGAAGGTTTGGGGTTACCCTGGAGATCCTGGTGTTGATTACAAAGGCTGCCCTCTTTGCCTAGATCCTCCATTCCAAGTACTCTCACCAGCTTGTTCTAGTAAAGGATCAGAAGATAGCACATAATCTTTATAAACCCAACACTACAGTGTAAACAAAGCTTCCGTCAGCATCTTATCTTTGGCCCTGTCTGACCAGAACATTTCCTGAGACTCTTCCAAAGGAGCCAAGAAGACAAGCTTTTCTCATTCTGATTCTTTCCCCGTGCAGACACAGCTCTGGAGAGGCATGGGTCCATATTCTTCAACATGGGAGAAATGATGCTGGTGTCTTATAGAAACCTGGTGGTCCACTTGGGAAATATAAGTCCCACCACAGCTTCATATCCAGGTCTACAGACATTTCATTGATTTGGTGAGATATCAGTGTCTCTGTCCCTTGGAATTCCACGAGCATAGGTATATCAGGGGCCATGATCACAAACCCCATACCCTAGGTTCTGTGACAAGTAGCTCTCCAAGCGCAGAGAAAAAGCAGAGATCATCTTTAAAACTCTACTCCTTAAACATAACGCAATTTTCAACTGCAGCAGAAATACCAGGCTGCTTAGGGTACACGTGATGAACAGGCATAAGGCCTGTAAACTGCAAAGCTACAAAGCACACTTATTTCAATGAGAAATTAAGAAAGCATGATTATATGAATATCTATACACTAATGTGCATTGCTAGGATATTAATTCTCAAGCTCATACTAGTTGCAAAAAAAAAACTCAGGAGACATTTAGAGGAACTGACAGTGTATGATTGTTAACATTGTGGAAAAACAAAAGTTTTGGAATCCAAAACCACTTAGAAAAATAAGAGCAAATTTGGAAGCCTTAAACTACCTAATTTCCATATACATATAAGTTAAAGATAATTTTTCAACATCAGCACTATTGACATTTGGGGATGAGTAATTCTTTACTTTATGGATACTGGTCTCAGCCCTATAGGATTTTTAGCTGCATCCCTCATCTCCACCTATTAGCTATGTAAGCCCCTAGTTATCACAATTTAAAATGTTACCAGGCATTATCAAATATTCCTCCCACCCCATGAATCCAAATCACCAGTTCTTCAGGACCACTTGACAGTAGTGATGAAGACAGTAGGTTCTGGCTTTGAAATAAACAAACCAGTGAAACATAACAGTAAAGCCCACACAGACACCCAAACATACATGCCCAATTGACTTTTGACAACAATCCAAAAGCAATTCAGTTCGGAGAATGTCATTTCAACAAATGGCATTTTAACTATTTGATATCAATCAGCCAATAACAGAATGCCAATTTAATTCAAACCTCATACAACACACATGAAAATTAATTCAAAATGAACTTTATGTGTAAGTACAATGTAAGACTTACAGGTTCTGGAAAGCATGCAGAAGAAAGTAATTTAAAACGTCTGTGACTCTGGTATAGCCAAAGGGCTTTTAAGTTATGACACAAGTGAAAGAGCAAGATAAATAAACTGGATACTGCAGAGCTTCAAACTTCTGTTTTCCATCACTCACTATTATGAAAATAAGAAAGAACTATGTGAGAGGTTACTGTTCAGATCACAAAAATAATGAAGGTCTTATATGTAGAAAAAAAATAAATCTCAAGGGCCATAAGAAGAAAGAACTCAATTAAAATGGATAGAAGATCTGAATAGATACCTCTTTATCAAAGAAGTTATGGGAATTCCAAATAAACACTTGAAAGAATGAATGAAGTGTTCAATATCGCCAATTATCAGATAAATGAAAATTGAAATGACAATGGCATTCCATTAGCTAAAATCATAATTAGCCATGCCACCTGTTGACCACCAAGGGGAAAACCAAGCTCTTACAGTACTGCTCCTGGGAATGCAAAATCCTGTAGTCATTTCAGAAGACAAATGCCTGCTTCCTTAGGTGTGCATGCGCAGCTCTGGCTTGCAGGAATACTGCAACAAAGTACCACAGACTGGGAAACTTAGCAGTATATAATCTCCATGCTAGGGGTCAGTATTCCAGTTGGAGGATAAATGAGCTTGGTGCCATACCCCTGCTTTCTGGAAGATGAGTGGAACCCTTTGGTGACATTGACTTGCAGAAGCCAGGCCTTAGCATCTTGCCTTCACCATCACAAGACATCCTTCCATGTGCATGTCTGTGTCTTGGTCACCTTTTTGTAGCATTGATGGAGATGTTACTAAGCAGATGGATAGTACCTGGTGATGGCGAGGGCTGGGGAGAACAGGAAGTGTTTTTACAGAGAGGAGTCAGGAATGTTTAAGGACTAACTGGCTTGTTCTCTATCATCTATAATAGGTTTATGGGTTTATACATAGGTCAAAAGTAATCAGTGTGTAAAGATTACATTTCAATTATACCTCTCCAAAGCTGCTTTTTAAATACCTTGCACATAGTTCCACTCATAAAGGATTAGCATTGTTCCTAAGGACATTGTTTTAACTTGATTACCTCTGTAAATACTCTCGTTACAAGTGATCATATGCTTGGAACTCTGTGTGAGGTAGAAATCTAACCTATTTTTGGAGAACATAATCTAAACCATAATACCCACCACATACCTCAGGCATTCTATTCCTGAGAATTTATCCAACATAAATTAAAAACACTTAATTACATGTTTACAGTTTCTTGATCCAGAATAGTCACAAGCTAGAATTGAATCAAATATCCATCAATGAGATCAGCAAATTGTGGCATAGCTACACAATAGGATAGAGTTGGCAATAAGAATGGATTAACCTACTGATCCTAAAATGATAAAGATGTTAAAATAAACTGTACTCAGTAATAAAAGCTAGGCAAAAAGGAACAAATCTTTCCCAACACTAGTTCTATATAATTCAAGAAAATTTAGAAACAATTTATTGTGATAGAAAGCAGAAAAATAGATGTCTGGTGATGAGGGATCTTGAGGAGATCAAGGTAGGTTGTGCTAAAGAATAAGGAAACCGAGTCAGGTGTGGTGGCACACACCTGTAATCCCAGCACACAGAAGGCAGAGGCAAGAGGATCGATGTGAATTCGAGGCCAGCCTGATGTACACAATGCACCCAGGACAGCCAAGGCTACACAGAGAAACCTTGTCTTGAAAAAAAAAATAAGAAGAAGGAAATCTTGGAGGCTGATTGGTTTGTTTACTCTCTTGGTTATAATAAATTCACAGGATTATACATATATCAAAATTTATGAATGTGCATGGTTTATATTTCAATTATATCTTTTCATGGTATTTTTTTCAAATAATTTGTACCTAAGGCAGGGTTCCTGGTAATGTGAACAGCTAGGAACTGTCATGCTGATCTGATGACCTGGTAAAGCCAAAACACTGTAAAGAAAGGATGCCACTACACTACACTTAAAGACACAGAACTAATGTTTCTAATCCAATTGTCATTTGGAAACATATCGCGAAATAATAGAGAGCTATGGTGCCCTGAATAAGATGTTCCTATCTGGAAGAGGAGTGCTACTTCAGATTGGAAGAATAACACTTGCCAGTGGTAGCTTCTCTTCCAAAAGAGTGGGAGAAGAAAATGCTGCCCAAAGAGTAGAGCTTCCAGGCTCAAGTGGTCTGCCAAAGCCACATCAGCTATTGTTCAGTGTGATATACTGAGCTCTGGGCATAGTGATGACTGAGATGCGCTTCTGATCTACAAGGCTTTCCTAATCTGATGGGGAAGGGCAAAATCTAGATGCTTTCACCCTACCAGAATGCTATTTGATCAAGAGTCTATGAAGATGAGGTTCCAAGTGCCAGGAAGCCCAAAGAAAACTGTGGGTGGAATTGTCAATCCCAACCACTTCTGTCTAGACCTGAATGGAATAAAACTTCTCGGGAATATATCTGTTGTCAAGAACGACATTGTACACTTGTAATCCCAATACTTAGGAGGTGATAGCAGAAGCATCCAGAGGTCAATGTCATCCTTAGCTACATAGTGAGCTGGAGGTCAACCTGAGCTACACGAGACCCTGTGTCATGATAATAACAATGAAAATACGTAAATTGACAGACTGCCCAGATTAACATCTCATATTTGATATCAAGACGTACCATGGGCATAGAAGAGAAACAGTTCTCTTCATTGGTGCTGGTATGGATGGTTAGAAGTTGTTCCTACAAATTCTAGGATCTTTACTTGCTCTATTTTAAATATACTTAAGTCTAAATGTAATTTTATTTGTTGGAGTCTAAGATACAATGCAATAAAAAATATGGAGTCTGTAGTTTGAATAAGCTTAATTTTTATTTGTTTTGTGCATTTTACATCTTGGTTGTAGCCATTTGAATCAATCCAGTACAAGTAGTTGTCGTAATACTGGCAGAGTCATTTATAGTCTAGACCTGTACCTTGCTTTTTATGGACATCTCCATGGATGGGGCATTTCAACCTTTATCTGTCTTGACAAGAAGTTCATTTATCAGCAAGATGACAGTAATAAGAGGCTCCCTACAGGACATAGCCAATTAATTCAGGAAATAATTATACTTGATAGATCTGTGTCTGGACCAAGAGTTCTTAAAGGTGGTAAGATGTTCTAGTACAATGAGACAGACAGTTTGACCCCTGAGATGGGTGTGAATGTCATATATGGCATGACACACACCAGAGATACTCTACTGAAAGGCAACAACTTCAAAGGGGGGCCTCGCAGGGAAACCAGATAACCAAGGACGTAAAGGCAGGCTCACTTTTGACTCAGCAAATAATGAGAAGTTAGTCTGCCAGAGAACAGAGTTCTAGTGAGAGAGAAATGAAAGACATGTGGATGAGGAAGGGGATGCCAGATCAGAGTAGACGGCTTTCCTAGCTACACAAGAAGCGTGTGGATGCCTCGGAGGGTCAGTAGTACAAAGCTACTATTAGAAATGGTACATGTAAGTGAAGATGTCCTTCATTTACAGTGTTTGGTTTAAATGTTGCTAGTATCATCAGATACACAAGGATTCAGCTTGGGCAGAGTGTCCAGGCTATACACTCACCTCCAGGACACAAAACTGCGTTACATGTCAAAGACGAATTTCAATCTTGAGTGTGACGCGGCATGGTTGCTCACCTTCTACAAGAAACTTAACATTTAACAATATAACCACCACTTCTGTGCCTGAGACTGCTGTTCATTCCTCTACTTTTTTTTTCAATTTTAGATCACCAGAGTTCATGAAGTTCCAAAGATGCTGGTCTACTCTTTTTGCTTTCTCTTGCAGGGAAGCAAATGTGTTCAGAGCGTTGATTGGGTTTTGAGGAAGACAGACCCTACTGTTTATCTTTGGATATTTTGGATATTTATTCCCTCTTTCTCTCTGCCTCTCTGTCTCTCTCTCCTTCTCTCACTCCCTCCCCCTCTCCCTCACATACACAAACACCACACAAATACTATAAACACACACACATGCGTGCACGCACGTACACACACACACACACACATATTTGGCACCATTCCTCATGGAGGAGCTTCTGAGGTACCACTTCACTGTAGCTCTTTGAGGAGTTTGAACCTTGATGATGCTCGTGTGTGTGTGTGTGTGTGTGTGTGTGTGTGTGTGTGTGTGTGTGTGCGTGCGTGTGTACATATATATTTATATGTATATGCAATAGTAAAAAATTTACTATAGCCTACCCATGAACCTTCCTGACAGATGAGTATGTATCTTAAAGCCTTTAGATAGTTGTTAGCTGTTAGTTTATATTGTCACTAATATATTACAAAATGCTCAAACATTTGTTCAGAAATTCAAAATGGGCAATTTGTGGAGGTGCTATTTATATAAATCGGAAGAATCTGATGGTAGAAGAAGGGGTCCTTTGATGAGCATCAGGGATGAAGTGTTACGTCATTTTAAAAACATTTATTTTGTTTTTTTATTTATGTGTGTGTATGTGGTAGCTACCCATAGAGGCTAGAATGGGCATTAAATTCCCTGGAGTTTGAGGCACTTGTGAGCTGTGTGATCTGAATGCTAGAAACAAAACTGTGGTCCTCTAATAGGGCAGTGAGCACTCTTAACCACTAAGCCATCTTTGTAGCTCAGCATGCACCATTTTTATTTCCCCCTTAGGATGAAAATTGAGATCACTGCATCTGAGAGCCTCAGAAGAAGAGCATACATTATGCTCAACAGAGGAAAAGACAGTGTGCACCCAAAAGGCTTCGAAAAGGCTGTCACTAACAAGTAGCAAGGCCATTATGCTAAACCACACCTCAGCTCTGATTTCTAATCCCGAAAGATAACCAGCTGTAGAATATGACTAGTTAATCTTAGATATGTAAGTTCTCCAGCCTTTGATAACCTCAAATGCTTAGCTGATTCATATCAAAGCACCTACCTTCATGAACTACCCTAGGTCATCCTATAACTCATAAAGATATTTTATGAATTTACTAAAACAAATTTATTAATATAAAATATCAGAATGATTCACAAACAATATTTATAATATTAGATTAAAATAATTGGAGTTTCTGGAAACTCGTTTATCTAAGCCAGGGTTAGCACAGGTTACTGTATATAAAATTAACAAATAATGAATCGTGAGTCATTAAAAACAAACTGAAAAACAAAGCCCAATAATCTAGATCTATAATCCATATCTAGAGGAAAGTTATTCTAAGCAAAGTGGCTCCAAATAACAGAGATTTTAGAGAAATCATCTGCTTCTGGTGCAGGGGTTACAGGGTTATAGAATGGCAGCCATAGAAAAGTGATGTAAGGAAAGCCTGCTTGCCCAAAGACTCTAGCTTGATCATGCATCTCAGTGATAGATCACATGCATGAGTATTGTTCCAAATTGTTGGTTTCCTGTCTCAGAAATTTTAATTTTCGACTTCTGAAATCCTTTCTATAAAACACGTTAGAAATATAAATTCATCCATTGCCTTATGCATAAACTAGCTTAGGAGGCCTATTCATTGCACTACTTTTTCTTGCATTAATCGTATATGCCCAAGCTTAACTGATATGATAAAGGAGAATACAACAAAGACATGAGTTCCAGTAAATCAGGAAGAACCATCAAATATTTAGCCAAATGCAATACTGGCTTCGCTTCGTCAGAGTGAAGTTTGGACAATGGAGCAGTGATCAAAGACGACTTGCCGTATTCCTACTGTCAAAATAGCATCTACTCTATTGACTATTCCCAGAGAGCCTCCAGCAATGAAATTAGAATGATATAAAAAAATTTCACTTATCATCAAGATAGCAGGTCCTGCACTAAATGCTATGGGGGGAAAAAAAAACCACAAACATTATATAAGACATAGGCGTTATCCTTAAGAATTTTTCTAAAACCTCTGACAAAAATTTACATACCAAATTGCAAGAAAGTAATAGAACATACTTCACAATGAAAAGCAAAATAGTTCAACAATAACAATTAATTTATTCTGCGTTCACTGAGGGTCTACTGTGAGATAAGCTTGATACTGGCACTGAGGGTAAAAAGATTTGCTTACCATTCTTGGTCTCTGTCCTGAAGAATCTCACTTTAAGAAGAATTAGGAAAAAAAAGAAAAAGAATTAGGGGCCTAAAGACAGGGCTTGGCAGAGCACTTGCTGTTCTTCCAGAGGATCTACGTTCTTCTCCCAACACCTACATGGTAATCCCAGTTCTGGGGGATTCAATGTCCTTTTCTGATTTCTGTGGGCACTGGGTACACACATGGTATATATACATACAGGCAGGCACTCACACATACACACAAATAAAAATAAAATTTTAACAAATAGAATTTCGAGTTCATTTTGACCATTGAGCCCTGTCTCCCAAACGTGTGTTCATTAAATTACCCTGAGAAATGCTAGCTTCAAACCATGCTTGGTCCGAAGTTTTCAAACAAGGGAAATTCATCGTTGCCAGTAGGGAAATCTTTATGAACACATGGATTTTAACCAAATCATGGGATGGTGGATAAGCCCTGTGCTGAGAGATGAGTCAAAGGTGGAGATCTTTTGACTAAGATGCTGATGAACAGTGAACATGGGAGAAAGGAATTGTTGAAATAACTGACTTGTTTAGACACCACAGTGACAACTAAATCTGACAGATGAGCTGAGAGTAATGCTTCGGAACAAAAACCACCACTCAAAGGCTTTGTTCTTTATTGATAAAGTGATAGGACCACTGGGTGTAATGTGAAAGCATGCCCCAAATCCTAGAACTTGGAGAGTGGAGGCAAGAAAAATCTGTTTGAGGCCAGCATGCGTTCTATGAGGCCCTGGGTCAATAGAAAAGCAAGAAAGCAGAATTCCCCAAGACACAACCACAGCAATAGAAAAGAAATTGACAAAAATAGGAAACCATACTAAGAAACAGCTTCAACCTTGAATACAGTTGGCAAAATACCAGAACATAAACGCTATGCTTTGACCAGAGAAACAAGTGATATGATAATATGAAATAAAAATTACTTAGAAAAATATTTTAAAACTATCTGCTCCTCAGTTCATAAGGTTTAGACATGACAATGACATGAAATGTCATGTTTACTGAACCACCCCGTAAGCAGAAATAAACAGTAACTCTCACTTTGGGTACAATTATTACTGCCCGTGGCTTTTATGTTGGTGGTGGTGTCATGCCTCAGCCCATTCAAACCTCCTCAAAAAATACTATAAACTAAATGACTTCCAACAACTGAAATGTCTTTCTTGCAATTCCATAGACTAGAAATCCAAGATGGAAGTATCAAGAAATTTGGCACTGGGTTAGGCTTGTTTCCTGAATCACAGATAAGCTCCCTTCATGGTAGGAAGAAAAAGAAACTCTCCAAGGTCAGCTTTATAAGTACACTAGTCCCATTCCTAAGGGCTTCCTTATGGCACAAGCACTTACCAAAGGCCCCACCTCCTGGTGCCATCACCCTGGGCGTTGGAATTTCAATCTACAAGTTTGGGGAGGTCACAGATATTCAGACTCTAGCATGGGTAGGGCATCCCAGTTCAATGTCACTGTTGCACTGACTATTCAACATCCTAAGTGAAACAGTCTCCGCATGTTGTCCTTCAAAGAGACTACGATGCCATTCAGAACACTGGAACATTCTAGACATCAAATAAATATTGTCTGTTTCAAACAAAATAGAGTTCAGGAAAGAGAGAGGGGAACATGAACTTTAACTTGAACGGTTGGAAAAAGGTTCTGATGTCTGGAAATTATACAGCAGGTAGGATGCATTAGTGTTCCTATTTCTGCCAGTAGACACTCATGGAAGCAAGTCTAAAAATGTGCAATTCAAGAGGAGCAAGAGATTTAAATAATGATCCAGCCAAACTCTCCAACCCCTAAATAAGGAAAGAACATGTCCAGGTTATGTCTTGCCCACTCTGTTCCCCCTCCCTTAACACTGTGAATGCCCAGGACCATGAGTACTAGTGGGGGGGGGGAAGAGAGAGGGGGGGGGAGGGAGGGAGGGAGGGAGGGGGACAGGGAGAGGGAGAGGGGGAGGAAGAGAGGGAGAGGGAGAGAACACAACTAGAAACAGACTTCCAGGGAGGCAGGCTTGACTGGGAAAACAAAGACTATTTAAACCTATGGAGAGTAGGTAGAGGCTTTCAGGGTGAGGATACATCACTGGCTGGGCTAAGGTTCTGGAAATGCCTTATTTGCATAAGGAGGAATTCTAGGTGCTTGCTGGGCATGATCTTATAAGGAGAAGAGAAGTTTAGCCTGTAACCTGGCAACCAGGCAATATGACCATCTCAAGGTGGCAGAGGTGGGGACTGAAAGCTATATGTGCCAGGACATACAGGCCCAGGACAAGGAGAGGAAAGTCCTGCTCCTGCTGGTCTCAGAACAAGATTTTCTGGGTCTGGACACACTTCCACCCTACTCTTGCTCCAGGCCGGCTCCCCTGGCCCCACAAGGTCACACAACTGCGCAGGAAAATGAAAACAGGAAACTGCTTTGAGATCCTCCAGATCGTGCATGCCTCAGTTTTGAGGCATTTTTATTCTCACTCTGAAAAGGTCAGCCAATTCCTGCCATAAGTGGCTGAATATGTGTATTGTCCCCCTCAGCCCCTGCCAGGTCAGGGCTATGTCCTTTCTGGCGGTGTCTGCTTTATCATTAGAGAACTCCCTAAATTGACTTGAACTCAACACCTTTACTGTTAACATCCATTTTAAAAGGTCCAGTTGGCAGCTTGCTGAAAAACATACCATTTCTCTCACAATCAATTATCATCAGCTCCCAAAGGGCATCCTTTCTTAAGGATCAAGGAACGGGACCTAGAATTGGGGACTTCAAATTTTTGCTTCCTTTGTTGAGAATGTTTGAGGCAGTTCTCCTCCAAGACTGAAGATTTCAACTCCTACTTCCTAGACACCGCTGCAGACTTGAAACTGGATTGGCCTCTCCCTGGCTTAACTTATAACATTCCTTCTGATGTCAAAAGCAATGTTAGCTTTTAACCTTAAAATGTTTTTCAACTTCTATGGAGACTTAAAGGAACAAGTATGCAATATCTATTGCTTTTTTCACTTCAGTGAGTAACACAATTGAAAAAAAGATTAGAGTGAGGGGTGGGGTATCCTATCTCCCACCTTAGATTTGTAGGGCTCTCTGTTCTAGAAACTCAGATCATGTAGACATAGATTTAAATTCATTTTCTGAAACTCCTGGGATGCTTTCTCCTCACCGACAAATCATGGGAAATTTTTACATTTCCCCTCTCTTCTTGAGAGCCTCCTGGCTCCTTGTCATTGTCACCAGCTGGATTATAGTCCACTAATGGCAGTGGATTCCAAAGAGACAGAAGGCTGTTTTCGATCCATTCATTATTTTAATGACAACGAATTGCCCCATAAGCCTTGTTAAAATCTCATTTAATCTAGAAAAAAAATAGATGCACTGAGACACTTAAGCAGGAAGAAGGTATTATCAGCATCCATCAAAGCAAAAATAATGGAGTGGAGGGGCACTCAAAGAGTCAGTCCAGGAGGATTTGACTGTTGGGGAATGAGCCGGAATTATACTTTTAGCCATTTAACACTAGGTACTGCATTATCAACCCCTAATTGACCAGAAACAGAAAACCTTGCACACTTTTTTCTCAAATTTGAGATGCAAGTGGTTACGAAAACCTTAATGCAAAGTGTACAGAAACAAAGAAAAAGAAGTAAAGGACAAGTGACCGATAGTGCAGGGCTCTAGAGGTCATCTGAGAATAGTCCCCCTCTGATTAGCATGCTGAGACCTGAGTGGAGAGGGAAGCAGCCAGGCCTTTCCTTAACATTGCGAATGGCCTCAATACCATCTGAAATACAACTGACCAATAGTTGCTGTTCTTGTCTTGGGTTTATCACATGTCGTCGGCATGATCCTAGAAAAGCCAGCTGCAAGACACATTTCAGTTCCCCCATCTGCAAAACAGGGCTGACCATATCACCTGGCTCATCATGTTGTCGTAAGGATTAAATGAAGTGTGCACGCAGAACGCTGGCCACATCCCAAACATTTGAAAGGCCTCGGGATCACCACTGCTTTGCGTAGTTGAAATTTCAGTTTAGTGCTCCCTAGAGAGCAAGATGAGCTTCGTGGTGCTCTCCTCTGGTCCTGTTTCCTACATGGATTCCTGCTTTCCCTTTTAAGATGTGTTGTATAAGTATAGAACCTTCCCATTTCCCATGCTCTTACACTGATGACCTTGGACACGTCGTTTACTAAACTAGTTCTCAGGGTCTACATCCATACAATAACAGCATGTGAGATCGGTGATGTCTAGAGTCCTAGCCTTCTGCTATTGAGATGGTTCTCAGAGGCAGAGTGCTAACCAGCTAGCTGCCTAGGCCCTTTGTTGGGCGCCTCTAGTCCCTTCAAAAAGCTACTAACGATTGTCCTTGGCTGGTGCCTTAGTTTGAGCGGGACCCCTGGGCCCAAATCTGCCTATCATAATGTTCTACTTGTAGGCTTCTAGGACCCTCTGGATCCTTCTACTTTGCCACTCTCCCATGATTCTCTCATCTAGGGTCCCACTAGAATGTCCTCCCCTCTGTCTCAGTTTCCTGGTAAGTGAAGGCTTTCGTGGGACATGCCCCTTGGGCTAATATGCAGATATAAGTGAGTATATACCATTTGAGTCTTTCTGCTTCTGGGTTAACTCACTCATTATGATCATTTCTAGCTCAATCCATTTGTCCACAAATTTCGGGAATTCCTTGTTTTTGATAGCTGAATAGTATTCCATAGTGTATACCCCTACCCAGATCTAGACAATGGACAGAACACTCTCCACAGTAGAGTGGAGAGTGGGATATAACTTTCTCACATACTCTGGTGCCTCACCTTTGACCATGTCCCCTGGAGGGGGAGACCTGGTGGCACTCAGAGGAAGGACAGCAGGTTACCAAGAAGAGACTTGATACCCTATGAACATATACAGGGGGAGGTAATCCCCCTCAGGAACAGTCATAGGGGAGGGGGATAAGGGGAAAATGGGAGGGAGGGAAGAATGGGAGGATACAAGGGATGGGATAATCATTGAGATGTAACAAGAATAAATTAATAAAGAAGAAAAAATAAAAAAAATAACCTTAAAAAAAAGCTACTAACGATATTCAACCCCACTGACAGTATCTCTGGAGGGGGGGTAAGGGGGTAGTGTGAGGGGTGTCTAGATATAAACCTCTGAGCTCACCTCTCCACCCAGGGTTCCATTGGGGATTACTTTGTAATCCTCATGTAACTCCCTGTGGCTGGAGAAAGACTAAGTCTGTTGAAGGACCCCTTTACCTCAACCCTCACTGTCACCAAATTGTCATGGATACACACAACATGGTACCTCATGATCTTCCCGTGTGCGTCTAAACTAATCTTGAGGAATCCAAGTTATGAGTGAGTTGGAGACAATGCTGTTTGAAGGATTCACAGCTGTCCACCCAAAGTATCCTTACTTTCAACATCATGTATCTGACCTAAAAATGTCACCAATGAGACAAGAGATAACTCTGGTCATGAAATTCAGAGCACTTGGGTTTGTAAGGCAGCATTTGAATTGCTATAGTTTCAAATCTCTGCTCTAAGGCAGGGTCTTAGTTTCCAGATCAGGTTGCCTTCAGATTTGCAGTGTTTTCATTTCAGCCCTACCCCTACCCCCCCCCAACACCACAGGCATTCATGATTGATCCAGATGCATGTTGTCAAGCATTTAAGGAGATGGTTTCCATGTCTTGTATTTTTCTGAGAGCTTCACCTTGACTAGTGCAGTGCATCCTTATGAGGAGGATTTTGGGAATGAGGTGCCTCACTGTGTATACGTTACAAACAAGGAAACATGCATGGCCCCCACCAAGGTCAAGTGTATAATTTTGCTGGCCACTGACACTAGGATTTGATCTTCAAGCTGTATTTATAATGCATAGCTTTTTTTTTTCCTTTTTAAACAGGATTTGTTTATTCTACTTCAGACATTAATTAAGCCTTCTTCACGTCTGTGTAGCAGATGCATAAGATCATTAAGAACTATTGAAAACCGTCAACAGGAATGTTGATGTTTCTTATAGTAGAGCTATTACTGAAAATGCAAACGTGTGCATGTTAAAATAAACTGACCTGGTATGCACACTTCTGTATAAATCCAGTGATCTTTTCACTGCTCCATTTTCTATCTTCAGATACAATTTTGCAGTTGGGAAAAAGAAAAAGAGGTAAACGTTTTCCATCCTTAGCAGAAACTAGAGACCATGCCAAGGTAATTTCTCTCATTGCTCCCAAATACCTCTTTCAAAGTAAAGCACACTCTAAGCTGAAGAGATTTGGGTGCACATGTTCATCTGAAATCCATTCTGAGGAATTGACTTCCATGTTTGTGGAGGCTAGAAAGTCATATGCCCTGCGCTGTGAGAACTGAAGTCCCAGGAAAGTGGGTGGTGGTCTGAGACTGAAGGGAACCAGGGAAGCTGGTAGAGTTCTAGTTCAGATCTGAAGGCCTGAGAGTCAGGAGCACCAGAGGTGTAAATCCATGAGAGGATGGAAGAATACAGAGGCCCCAGCTCAACCCTAAGGCACCGAAAAAAACTTCTCCTGCCTTCCTCTATCACTGTCTTCTTCTTTTCTGAATCTTATGTATTTTCTGGGCCTTACCCATCCCATGGAGGTCGATTGACTTTGCTCCAGACATTGATTCAAATGCTCAAATTACCTAGGCACATCAAGAAGCAACACCTAGGCAAATATCTGGGCAGATTATGACCTAGTTAACACATAAAATTAATCGCCATCGGTTTTAGAATGCTATTGTTTAGAAAACAAATTGAAGCAAAATAATAATAATTTTTTACTCTTATATTATTCATTGAAAATAGACTATCTTTGAGATCATAGAAAGTTCCACATACATGTGTTTATTCTTTATACATATAAAACTTTTTTAAAAGTCAAGAATCATATTAGGCAAGCTTTTATTGACCTCACATCACAGACTGGTTTTTAGAAAGTAGGAGGGGCAGTGAAGCCAACTAGGAAAAGAAAATGAGAAATCTCTAAACACTTTAAAGGATGTATAAGGCCAGTTATTTACACTAAAATGTAACTTCTAGGAAAAGTATTTGCTCACTGGAGGCCCCACTGTGTGCAAATTCAGCATTTAATGGCTAAGTCATCAGCTGGAATTGAATGCTCTCTCCCTGAGGTCTTCACACAAATCTTTAGCTCAGCCCAAATTAAAAGCAACTGTGGCCAACATCTTAATTTTTCCCCCTTGCTAAATTACTATGGAGATGAATTTTATCAACTTAATCCACCCAGCTTAAACTAATTCTTCATTAAAGCATAACTTTCTCCCATGGGGAAACATCTAAATCCAGCAGATACACGCGTGAACACCTCCAGTTTGTTTTAATTATTTTTCTTAAATGAGAAGCCGAGCACATTTTACCAAAGATTAAATAACCCGGGGTCTCACACATTCAGTATTCTCAGACTAAATTGGTGGTCTCATATAGCAATTCTTTTCCAATTGGAGAAAAACTATTTCAAGCAACCATAAAAAACGGTACTGAAATGACCCAAGAAGGTTACAAAGAACTTAGGTAAACCCATACCTCTTGATATTTTTACTCAGTTCAATATTGATATTTACAGGTGACATTTCTCCTTTAATCTCTAACAGGCTTTCAAGTAAACAAGAAATGTTTGTAAAAGTTAAAACACTCAAGCGAGTAAAACAAGCCAAAGAGTTTGAGAAAATATTTATAAAGACATCCAATATATATTCAAAGTACATAAAGAACACTGAAGGCTAAATGATAAAATAAATAAACAGCCAAATTTAGAAATTAGCTGAAGATCTAAGTGGGCAATGACCAATGAAGATACAGTAGCAAGGGAGCACAGGAAAAGGCACTTGTTATGATACAATCATCAGGGAAATTCAAAGTAAGTAATAGAATGCTACCATACACTTTCTAGAATGACCGAAATTCAGAACCCTAAGAATAAATACAAGATAACATATGAGAAGAGGCTAAAGAGATAGCTCAATGAATAAAGAAAGCATTTGTCACAGAAATATGAAGAATAGAGTTTGGATCACTAACACCCACAAAAAGTGGAGGGGAAGTTTCAGAGACCCACCTGTAATCTCAGCTTGGGGAGTAGAGACAGGGGATCCCCAGGGTTAAGAGACTTCAGTAGCCAAGTCTATGAAGTGGGCTTCAGTAAGAGAGCCACTTTCTGTACAATAGAAGTGTAGAGGTATCAAGGAAGATAGGCAACATCAACCTCTGGTCTCCACACACGTGTGTATACACAAGTGCATGCACTAATACACACATGTGCCTACATTCATAAAAGCATGCATACATACATGGATGAGAGAGAGAGAGATACAGACACAGGCACAGACACAAGTACACACAATAGATACGTACACAGAGACACCACATAGAGCAACTGGAGCTCCTGTTTGGTGATAGTAGAAACACAAAATGATCTAGCCACTTTGAAAGACACTTTTAACAGTTTCTCACAAAGTAAAACGTACTATTAGCATATAAACCATCAGTTACACACCTTGGTACTTTTACAAGAGAGTTTTTGTAAAAACATAATTTCACCCCAAACCTTGTGCATAGATTTTTTTTTCTGAATTTCTTTATTTTCTACATTACTTCTTGTATTTTTAAAGATCATATCATTGCATAATTTCCCCTTTCTCTTTCCTCCCTCCAAACTCTCTCATTTATCCCTCTCTGTTCTCTTTCAAATTCACTGGTTTGTACCCACCCAAACTTGGTAGTATGAAGATAGCTTTGATGACTGGATAAACCCTGTACATCCGGACAATGAACCATTATTCAGTTCTACAAAGCAATGAGTTGCAGAGCCATGAAACAGCATGCCAGACCCCTAAACATGTGCTACTCGGTGGGAGACTCTGATCTGAAAGAGCTAAGTGGTGTGTGATTTCAACAGTATGACAGACTGAAAAACATGAAACTGGACAGCATGAAGAGATCAGTGGTTGCCATGGCCAGAGAGGAAGGGAAGATGAGTAGGTGGAGCACAGCGAATGCTTGGAGAAGTGGAAATACTTGCCGTGACACATTTGTCCAAACCCTTGCAACTTGCAACACCAAGTGTGAAGGCTAATGGACACTCTGGACTTTAGGTGTTCATCAGGAGTCAGAGTAGGTCAACCGCTTGTGGCCCATTCCCTTCTCTAGCAGAGAATGCTGATAATGGAGGACAGGATATATGAGAGGCTGCAGGAAACTATCAACCCCTCACACTATTTATAGGAAACTTAAACTGTTCTTAAACAATGCCTATTAAATAAAAATTAAGATACTTTCCAAACCTCAGAATCAACTCATGTACTACATCAAACTTCCTCTCTTTTTACCTAACACATAGATAACAATGTCTAATGTCTAGATGTTCTCTTGATTTCACCTCCTGGACTGAAGTGCTCAGCCATCCTCAGCTGTCAGAGTAGCTGGGACTATAGGCATGGCCCACAACACCTGGCCTCCAGATCTGCTGGTTATTCTTTGGGGGAAGTGGGGGATAGGTCTTCTTTATGTAGCCTAAGGCTTCTTCAAACTCAATAAATAGCCCAAGGCTGCCTCAAACTTGACATATGGCCCAAGCTGGCCCCAAACACTCAATGATTCTCCTGCCTCCGGTTTTCAAGGACTGAGATTACACATAGGTACACAGGTTTATCTCTGCTCATTTATAATTATAAAAAAATTATAAAACTCTATTGATTTTTTAGAAGTATGGACTAAAACAGATTTTCTTCTTTAAAATACCTACTACTAGGCTCAATAGGTTTATTGGCGGATATCAATCCTAAGCAGTGCTCTTATGGATACACAAACAATGTACACAAGAATGTTTACTATTACATTGATTATAGTGTGCAAAATTCTTATGCATCCCAAATGTCCATGGATGAGAAAATTGCCAAATTAGTTATACTAGATGAAAACTAAAATATAATATGGAATGAAGAGAACATGGCAACACATTCAAAATATAATCTATGCTACAATTTATAAAATTACGCAAGTAACTCAGTCTGGCATTTGTTGAAGTCCCCAGCCATTAAATGAAGCAATTTGATAGAGTCTGATATGCACACACGCACAGATGCCCTCTCCTTACAATGCCGTTATGTTCTGAGCCTCTCATCCTAGACTGAAATGTTGTGACCTGGAAATGAATTCAGCATCCCTGACCTAAGCACCCTCATAGCTTGGCAACATAAGCCAGGGAGGAAGACTCATGTCATCCTCACGATCACATGGCTGACTTAATAGAGCTCGCTTCCCCTGGTTAGCAGTGGGGCAAGGGTGGTGCTGCACATTGCCAGCTCAGGGGAAATAAAGATCTGATGTCAAAATGCAAAGACAGTTTCTTCTACATGTGAATCACCTCTACATCATCATGGTCAAAAGGCATTAAGCAAGGCTGTCCTCAAGCAGAGACATGCAGGTGTGCAGATTAATTGAAAAAGTTAAGGAGGAGAACCCCAAACCACCAAGCATTTCAATCTGGAAATAGAGGTGAAGTTGGAAACAGTCTACCGAAGTAGACCTTGATTTTGTTTTCACTGTTAGCGGTTTTCTGCGAGAAGATTTTGCTTTACAACTAATTCAGTCGAAAGCTTAAAGCCACTGTCCTCCCAGTTCTACGTGCTTTGACATACAGAAATGGATTAGAGTCGATAATGCTGAATGTAGTCCTGTGTCCGGAATGAGGTGACCCCAGATCTCAGTTATAATTCTAAGTCAGCATCCACAAGATGGGAAAACTAGGTTGGGAGGAAAGCACTCTTATTAAAATACTAAAAAAAAAAAAAAAATTTAATAACCACCATGAGCACACTGACCCCTAACAAAGCATCTGTCTCATCGCTGAATTATTCACACTTTTGTATGTGTGATCAAGTGTGAAAAATTTGCTTTTAATTTACTTTACAAGACCTTCTCCATATCCTTCTCCCCAAACTACACAGTGCATTATTAAAGCAATAAAATAAATCAGATTCCCCTGAAGTCAGCATCGTAGGCATTACCTAAAGAGCCGATTCAGGGAGAAGAGAGATGGAACATGGGCAATAAGAGAAATAGCGTCTTCCTACAATTGAGATCCAACAAATGCACCCAATCAAAACAGCAATCTTTCCTTCATAGCTCAAGAACCAGGGTTGGGCGGTACCTCCCATTGCATTTCTGAACTGTCACATCAAGCATGCTATAATGCATCCACTCTATCACATTTTCTTACAGTGTACAGTATTTCAACATGATTTGATGGGCACATGCTTTGAGGCTTCAGCTCCTGCTATTAGAATTCTTATAGACAGATGACACAGGGATAAGGGGCAATTTCTTGGAACCATGCAGTTCAATTATTGTTCAGTCAGTGATCCAGATTAAATGACATGGGTAGAATTAGAGCAAGTTTTGAATATGCCCCGGAGTCCATCATAAGCTCACCTTTTAGATTCTGATATAAGAGCATGCTCAACGTCATTTATGCAAAAATCACTTTGCATCAAGTCAGGAAAGACACTCAGAGAACTGTGCACATCTACAGGCATGAGCTTTAAGGGATATGATTAAATAATGTCCTAGTCATTTTACTACCTTTCAAGCTTTAGGGTGGAAATAAGTTTGATGTGCTTTGACACAATCAAATTCAGGAAACTCTGTTTTCCATCCAAAAGAGTTGTCCTCAACCAATTATTATTTCCCTCAAGGGGAATTTGATAATGTTTGGAGATAGAAAATTGCTGGTGACACCCAATGAGCAGAAGCCAGAAATATTAAGAAGCATCCTAGGAAGCATCAGGCATCCCTACAAAGAACCGCTGAACCCAAACTGCCATGCAGACCGAGGTTCTTGCAGAAACTTAGTTTGCAATTAATCATGTCTGTGACCTTTTTCTTCCAATACACAAAATTCTTAGTCCCTACCTCTGTCAGAGTCTTCATCTCTTCGCCTTTTACTTACAAGATATCTTACCCTAATATAGACTTTAAATATCGCCACAAAATAGCTATGACTGAGGTCACACACCACCTACTTTTCATTTGGTTTTACCTCTTTTGTGAAAGAATCTCTCCTGTGTCCAGAACCCGTTGCTTTCCTGACTTCCTTGTTCTTTTTACCTCTGTCATTGGCATTTCTTTCATTCTTTCAAGATCACTGTTTGTTGGAGTGTTCCCCCCTCACTCACTCTAATTTTTCTTAAGATGACTGTTAGTTTCCTATTGCTGCTATTAACAAATTGTCACAGACTTAATGGATTCACATTACATGGATGCATTGTCTTAAAGATGCAGAGTTAAACAAAAGTTTCAAAATGAGTCTTGCTGGACTAAAGCCGAGATTTCAGTGGACCCTGCTCCTAAAGACTATCAGAAAAAAGCTCTCTCTTTCTTTACCAACTTTTAGAGCAGCTGTTCTCAGCCTGTGGGGCTCAACTCTTTTAGAGTTCATATATCCAAATATCCTGTATATCAGATATTTATGTTATGACTTATAGTAGTAGAAAAATACAGTTATGAAGTAGCAATGAAATAATGTTATGGTTAGGGGTTCTATAACATAAGGAACTGTATTAAGGGGCCTTAGCATCAAAATAATTGAGAGGCACTGTTCTAGAGTTTCCTGTCCCAACTCCTGGCCTAGAGGTACCCTTCCATCTTAAAAGTCAGCAGTGCTTACCAAGACTTTCTCATCCTGATGTTGACTATCCACTGTGGTCGGCTAAAACTCAACTATGTGTTATTATAAAGGAAATTCCCAAGTTAAATTTGTATGTGTGTTTGTGGGTGTGCACACGCACGTGCACGCTGAAGCCACTGCACTACCTGATTGAGTATGTTGGTGCGGAGGCAGGTTTAGCTAGGTTTAATTCTAGTTCATAATTACCATGTTAGCAGCCTGGCTTCTAACTACTACCTCAACTCCCCATTCTATACACAATAACATTCTCAGGTTTTGGATATTAGTATAGTCCCATTGGGGAGGCCATTATTTTGTCAAAGTAACTTACTTTCCATTAACATCTCTGTATACACAAAGCACTTCTATATTTGTAACTCTTCCACACATACACAAGCAAATACATACATACACACTACATGAAGTACACATGCACACAGCCTTACTGGCACATAGTACTGCAAACCCCCAAAATCTCCAAAGAGATATGAAATTTTGTTGCTGTTGTTGTTGTTGTTGTTGTTGTTGTTTGAGACAGGGTTTCTCTGTGTAACAAAGCCCTAGCTGTCCTGGACTCACTTTGTAGAGCAGGTTGACCTCAAACTCACAGAGATCCACCTGCCTCTGTCTCCCAAGTGCTAGGATTAAAGGCGTGCGCCACCATGCTCGGCCAGGATTCTGATTTAGATGCTAAAAAAGTGGCTGGTGCCTAGAGGCGATGGAGAATTGCTGGGTGATAGAGTGTTGCCGAGGAGGGAGGGCATATATTTAGACGGTTATTAATTTCAGTACTGTCTTCCCATCTCTCCACAAGAGAGTGTATTTGAAGATTGAGTCAATAAGCAAAGCCCAATGATATAATCAAGCAAATCTACTTAACAACTCCCCATAAAAATCTAAAGGTGAGACTGGAAATCTTCCTGAATACATGGAGATGCTTGAAGACCAGCACATATGGGGAAGGCACAGAGGTACCCTGCTTCCTACATGCCTTATCTGGGTCTCTAGTTGCTCATCTACATCCCTCGTGTGATCTTCTACAATCCAGGAAACCCAATTATTTCCTAGGGCTTTGTACCTACTCTGGCAAATTAATGAAACCCAAGGAGGTGAGGCACCATTTTGTAGTCTGTAAGTCAAGAGCCTAGGTTCCTGATTTGCATCTGAAGTTGGGGACAATCTTTCGGGACTGAGACCCTAGCCCATATGCCATGACACTGCCTCTACAGACTCGTGAATTAGGAGAAAAGTTGGTGTCCTATGCAGGGCTGCTTTGTTTGGGAGAAAGGCACACACATGTGGTCATGAAAGTGATCCAGGTTGTGTAGAACAGACATAACCTAAGCTCTAGGACCACATGCCAAAAGTCCAAGGGCAACCTGTTCTCAGACCTAACTAGCAACCTCACTCCCTACATGGGGCTTTGCCAATGTTATTTGATTCATTGAATAGCATCACCAATCATTTGGCAATGCAAGCCAGTACCGATTTAATCACCTTAAAACTGTGTTTCTTACTCAGTATTTCAAATCCTTCCACTTATTTTGTTTTATGTTTATTTTTGTAAGACAGTGTCTTTCCGTGTAGTGCAGGTTGGCCCAGTACTCACTTTATATCTCAAGAGAAAGTCAGAGTTGTTATACACCATACACATCACTTTTAATTTTTTTCTATTATAATATTTTTTGAAATAATTTAATCACTTCTGCCTTCCCTTTTTCCCTTTCAAACCCTCCCATATACTCCCCCTTATTCACTTGCAAATTCATGGCCCCTTCTCTCATTAACTGGTGCTCCGTACATAGCACTTTTATTTTCTAATTATCTTCTCTTAGTAGAACACCAAATCCTATTTCTAAGTGTCTCCTGAATTTAGTCACTTCTTCCCACCACTCCTGTGCCATGACTCTCATTCAGAGAGTATCAGCTCATCAGACCTTCTAGGGGAATCTCTTACCTACATCAACCATGCCCGTCCTGATCAATCTCTGTTCTTCACAGGGCAGAGCACACTTTAAGGAACTTGACTCTAAGTCACCCTGTGTTCAAATTCTTCAGAAGTTTCCTGCATCTCTGGGTATTATAAAATTAAACATTTGGTTTTGTGTGAAAAGATGTCACAAAACCTGATATCTATGACCCTCTGTAACTTCACAACAAACTTTCTCCTATTGTTCTTACCGGAGGTTTAGAAACTACTGGTAGCTACCTTTGTCTCCTCCCGTGAAGTGACACACACCATTTTCTGCCTACAAGTTTTCTTTCTCATGTTTAGTTAAGCTTATATTCACTCCAAGCTCACATCCTAACCATCATCTTCTCACGAAGGCCTTCCCATGGCTCCAGCCTTAAGGCACCCTTTGCTTTGTGTTCTCTAACGCCTCTCATGGCTATGGTTTAAAATTTTGAAATGAGGTTATTTGATTAATAGTTCTCACAGTCATTTGATCACATGACCTATGAAACAGACACAGGCAGGTCCTCACTAAGAATTGCTGCCCCCTTGCCTGTTACAATATTTGCATTTAGTCCATAGATGAATAAGTGCATGGCTCAAGGGGTAAGATCTACTGTTGAACGTACTCACAGCAATGATTGCTACTCTTCTTGTGGCTGGTTCATTCAATATAGTTTGACTGAGTGTGTCTCTGCTTCAACTACTACTAAGCAATTTTTTCACATTTTGTTTTGTCTTCTATTTGGAATCTCTTGGTGTCGTAATACAATCTAACAATTGCATTTCAAAGTCAAGAGGAAAGAAAAATGCTCTTTTGACAGGTCCTGATTCTTTTCTAGATTTAATTTTCTTCCCCTGAGACCAATTTATACTACTGTTTCAGACTGTAGCTTAACACTGTCCTCAGTCTCATTGGCAACAATTCTCAAAGCTGCCAATGGCAGTGAGGACATGTATTGGAAATGACAGCAGACTTCAATATGGCATTGACTTGCATGAGGCTTTCCTGGTGCTTAAAGAGCTCAGCCACATGTCAGAGCTGTTCATGTTAAATGATCTATTAGGGACCATGATCTCCAGAAAGGTCACCTGTCATGCAGTAAGCCAGATGTGTCACCTTCGTTTAATGTGATATGAAGCCAAACTTACAAACTAACTAGAGAAGTTGGCATATGTCACTGCCATGTGATCAAAAGTTGAGGGTCTTTTTTCATACTCACAACTATGCAAGCAAACAAACTCCCCAGTACGACCATGGCATGCATGTGTGTTGACTAAATGGAATGGCGGTTAAATCTTGGTATCTGTATCAGTAGACTCAAACGATTTTTTAAAATTTTATCTATGCCTATTTGTCTACCTTTGTGCACATGTGCATCTGAGTGCAATGCCAACAGAGGCCAGAAGAGGACATTTGACCCCTGGATCTAGCATTACAAGTGGTTGTGTGCTATCTGATATGGATGCTGGCAACCTAACTCAGGTCCTCTGCAAGAGTTGCATACACTCTCAACCATCTAGCCATCTTTCCAGCCCCTCATAATTTTCTAATGAATATTTCTATGAAGAAGACAAGTGAAAATGTATTTCTTTTTTGGCTTCATAAAGGAAACTTTAATAGTTAAGTAAACTGTTAAACTGAATCTCTCAGACAAGAAAGATTTTAACCACAAAGAAGTCCATGTCTACTTCTCAGATGTGATGGTACGATAACTGAAGATCTGGAAAACCCTCACACTGGTTGAAGGCATCACTCACAGCAGGACCAGACTTGGAAAAACCCCGCACCATCATCACAAGTTTAATGGAATGTCCCAGAAGAGATGACTATTACACCTCAGAGTAGTGCACCAAATAGCTGTCATTGAACAAATCAACAAGGGCAATTATAAGGATTGACCACATAGAAAATAATTCAATTAATGTATGTATGCTAAAAGTAAACCTATGCTGTATTTGAAATATACTGACATCAAACAAGATCAACTGGATATCTATGGCCCGTGTTATCACTAAAGGCCATTTGGACATTCATTGTCTATGTTGCAGCCTGAAGTCATGTTGATGTCCATGGGCCTTGCTGCTGCCAGGAGCCATACTCATGTTAGTGGCCCGTGCTGCCATCTGAAGCCATGGTAATGTCTGGTTGATGCTGATGCCAAGGGCCATATCTGGGTCCATGGTCCTACTGCAGCCAGGGTGTATGGTGATGTCTATGGCCTGTGTTGCCACCAAGGGCCACGTGGATGCCTGTGGTCTGTACTGCAGCCAGAAGCCACCGTTGATATCTGTATGCTGCTACAAGGGTGTGGAATGGGGGATGGTGCATATTGGTGTGAGAAGCCTGTACTGCCACCTGAGGCCATAGTGATGTCCACGGTCCATGCTGTCCACAGATGGGGGGCTGTGTCTGTGGTCTGCGCCGTCACCAGAAACCACGTGGAAGCCCATGATCCATGCTTCTGCTAACTATACAAAGCAAAGAAGCTATTTTTGCAGTGATATCGATGATTGCAGACACAAAGTTGAGAAAGGATTCCGTGACAACTCCTATCCCACACCAATCCCCACTCCCACCCACAAAAAGTAACAGCTTAAACAGGAAGACATCCAAGAGAACTCTTTAAAAGTCTGATAAGGATGCTGAAGTTAGCTCTCCATAACTGATGGCTTCTGGTGGGTATGCAGGAGGGGAACAATTCAGTTCTCTTTAAGGGGCGGGGCCACTGAGAGTTTGACCATGCTCCAATGAGTACATTAATAAGACAGATTGGACTTAAATTATTTGTGGATGTGGGAGTCCCAAATGTAGTGCTTGGGCATGGAAGGACTGGAGAGTGTGATCGGGATACATGATGTGAAATTCCCAAAGAGTCAATAAAAATATTATGTTCCAAAAGATCAACTAGATACACTGTCAACCTTGGTCCAAAGATATTTAAAAGTAAAGGAGAAGACAAGTGCTTTGAGCAGAAGTTTCATGTGCAAGCTACATATATTTTCCCTTTCTGTTTTTTTCCTCAATGTCATAGATCAAATAATCTTAACCAGTAACCCGGAAAATTGTTAAGGTGACTTTGAATTATAAACTGCATCCCTTAGAGGAATCTTAAGTGTTTTGGGGATCTTCTTGTTTGGGGTAGGTTTTATTTGCAGGGGAAAGGGGGTTTCTGCCTTGTTTTGTTTAAGTTGAGTTGAAGTTAATTACGGAGAGATTTTTTAACATAGATTTAATCACAGGTATTAATAAAAAAGTGAATGTTCAGGGAGGCATTAGTCTGCCCAAGTGTGGGCATGGACTTCTCAGACAGAGTTTCTTAATCAGAAATCCAAGATAAAACAAAATAAAACAGAACAAACACAACAACAACAAAAACAATCAAAAAATTTTTAAATCTGAAATATCTTTTTAGCCAGCTGGTGGGAGCCCATGTCTTTAATCCCAGCACTCAGGAGGCAGAGGCAGGTGGATCTCTAAATTCAAGGCCATCCTGATCTACAGAGAGAGTTCCAAAGAACCCTCTCTCAAAAAGCCAAGGAGAAAAAAGAGAGTCCCAGAAACAATCACACATCTAATCTTGGGAGCTCCTGAAGTTGTAGTGTTGAAAGGATTTCAAGGGGGAGATTTTCTTTTAAATACTTTTTAACTTATATTTGAAATCTTCATGCATATATTCAATGAATTTTTATCAAGCACACTAACCCAGATAAACTATGCCCTCCAACATGTCTCCCTCCCATCTCCATGGCCTCGTTTTTAAAGAGTCTAATTAGTACTACCCATGTGCAGAGGCGCCTGGCATAGGCCACCCACCAGAGGCCACATCACCAAAGAAAAGCGGCCCTCCCACTCGCAGAGGCCATCAATTACTGATAAATCCTCAGCTAGAGATAAGCGGCTGCACAATTCATGCCAGAATTTTAGCTGGCTAGCCTCCAACTCTTCAGCATACCCTATCAGTGAGAGCTGCCACAACTAGCAGTAGATATGCTTTTATAAAAATTAATCAAAGCAAGGTCCTGAAGAGCCTCAAATCCTCCTCCCTTTGAGACAAGAACATGGACATACAAAGTGGTTATTTCTCCATCACACGCTTATGGGTAGAGCAGGCAAGGGCTTCAGTCTACACATTTTGTTGTATACGTTGCGAACCCATTGCCACACCTCCTACAGCCATGGAAGGCTCTAGAAATGATCAGTCTTTACAGCCTTAGACTCAAATGAAATGACTGTGTCTTTACATTAAAAATAAAAGCCTCAAGGAGCCCAAGCCATCAAAAAGAGTGGATTAATTGGCAACATTATAATTTATAAGTTAGACACAACAAAGAATAGCATAAACAAACAAACAAACAAAAAACCCCAAGCTGAAACAAGTTGAAGAGGAGGAGGGGACATTGTATCAGTCAGAGCTTAAAGGAGGCTTGTTTTGAGAATGTATGAATCCTGCCAATGCGACAGAAGAAGAAAGAGATAACCCCAAAGAAGTTAAATCTTCAAAAATATTCAGAGGCAGCTTATGAACCAAGGAACTGAAATGGACAACAGATGAGTGAAAAAGGTGCAACCGTATGTGCAAATAATGCAAATGACATAGCATCAAATTGCCAAAGCAAGCTTCTGTGCCATTCACGAGTGCCAGGGATGATCTACAGCTCTGGGAACTATCTTAACTGTTGCTAAGAGTTCAGACTGATGCAAGGATGTTGAATGGCAACTCACAATCCCTATTAAAGCTGAAAGTGCTCCTAGGTCAGCAGTTTTCACCAAAGGGAAGGTTTGTCCATTCGCCCTATCTAAGAGCATCTAACAGTGCCTAAATACAAAAAAAAAATGGCTGGCTGTCATAATTGATGAGTGTCAGAAGATGCTGGGGTGATGAAAGATAATCCATGGTGCACAGATGTCTGTACCCAACAAACAGTTATCTGGTTCAAATGAGCAAGGATGTTGCGGTTTGGAACCTGTATTGGTGGACTGAATGGGGCATCTCACATTATTTATCTACCTGGAGCCACTAAATATTTAAGTGCATTTTTTAGAAGAGTCTTTTTCAGAAGTAATTGTTTTAAGTATTTTTGAGATGGTACCACTCCGAAATATCTATATATGCCCTAAATGTAATGGCAACATCCTAATTAAGACTAGACAAACACAGAGACAAGAAGACAAAAATTTCAGGGAAGGTCATGTCAGGGGGAAAGGAATGGAACTCTCATTGCCTGTGGAAAAATCGGTGAATAGCTCCACCTCAGGTTTCTACCTTCCAGAATTTTGAGAGAAAAGAAATAATCTTCTGTTTTGAGCCACCTCAATTGTGGTAATTTGGCCACACAGATTAGGACTCTAATATATTACCTGCTATCATTTGGACCTTACATGTGTCCAAGAGCATACTGTGAAAGGATTTGGCCCCAGTGTAGTGCTAATGGGAGGGAAAATGACTTTGGGGAAGTGAGACCTAGTGGAAGGTCCTTTGCTCATTGAAAGTGTCCCTTGTGGAGAATTATGGGCCTCTGGTCTCACATTACATCTCTCTTTTCTTCTGGGCATGTAATAAACTGTCTCATGGTCCTGATACGATGTCCCACCTTGTCAGAGTTCCAAAGCTATGTCCCTACTCCACCTCCCTTCTCAGACTAGCACATCTAGATGAGTGAATGACACTAAACCTTTCCTTTTCCTGATGAGTTAACTACCTCTTTTGTTATAGTGATGCGGCTGACTTAAACACTCTCCTAGACTTAAACTTGAAACACTTGTAAATTCAAAGGTAAAATCACAAAGCTTTTTTTTTTAGTAAACTATTGTCAACTACTCAAAAATAAATAGAAAAAACTTGAATTTTTATAAAGAGGAACTGCAATAAGGAGATATTAACCAAAGGACACATTGGTTCATCTAAGCAGATGAACAACCTCCAGTGATCTAATATACTGCCTGTTGACTTTAGTTAATGATAGTGTATATGTCATATACATAAAATGTGCTATGAGAGTAAATCTTTGTTGTTCTTACCACAAAATAAAATGCTTAATGTCAAGTGATGACATAATAATTAGTTTATGTAAATCCTTCACAGTAGATATTAAGCTTCCAAGTCTATGCCTTACTCTATACATACAGATGCATGTATGTATAATGCATATTTGTATGTGTATGTACTTTTTAATTGTCAAGAATTGGTATTTTGTGGAAACAGATGTTTTATACTATAGAATTTCCATTTCTAGGTAAGCACTATAAAAGACTCAAAAATAATTTTTTAAAAACCTAGAAAATATACTTAAGTATATCCCTCAGTGCTCTACAGCATTAAAAACAAGTAAATTGGAGGTTCTTACAGCAACACGTATTCATTTCAAAATATAAATTGGAGAGAGAAAAGCCACTCAAGACTACTTGTGATATTCTGTCATTTTCCAAAGATTTATAAACTTATAAAATAGCATTGAATGATGCTTATGGATTCATAGATATCTGAGCCTATAGCAAAAGCAGGTGGGGAGTGACAGGGACACATTTTCACTATATTTAGACTACTTAATTTCTATGGCTAGAATGATAGAAATTTTACATGATATTAGTATGTGACAAGGCTGGGGGTATATGGTACACTCTATGTTCCTGTCTGCTTTAAATCATTGGAGTTTTTGTAATTTGCTAATGTTTTATGACATGCCACATAAATGAAAATGTTTTACAGGTCTTAGGGGAATGAGAGGAAACTATGTGTGTTCTGTCCAGTGTTCCATGTCCTGCCTCTGAGAATCTTCTCAAAAGGTCAGATAAGGTGAGCAATAGGGATAAATGCTGGAAACCAGAAGCTTCTTCCAACTGTGTTCCAAGTACAAGGCCCTGAGTGATCATGAACTTTACATCTTCCAACAAACCTATCAAAGTCATTCAATGGGGGAAAGTAAAAACCTCTCCTTTTGCTGTGGAGGGAATCCTGGCAGTGTAGAGAGAATGCTTTGGAAAGTAGAAATATCCAGACTGCCTAACCATCTAAAATACATAAGCAATTGCTATTCCTTTGTTTCATGTTGTCTTTGATGGCAAAGACTCTATTTTGGTAATTGAATGATTGGCTTGAAATAATTAGAAGATAGCACCACAACATCTGTTCATTTGGCCATAATAATGGCTATAAAAGAAACTTGTCACTCATTCATTTTTATATGAGGTACTGTAGCTCCAAATGTTACATGCAAACAGTGCTGTTCTTCAAGAAAACAAAAGCAAAATCCCCGTATTTCCATTTTTGCTGCTCACTCTCTTCCTTTGTCAACTGCATACAATCTGCTCCAAGACTTCAAATTAAGAGTGTTTCTATGACTTTGTTCCTATGAACCTTGGTGTCAACCACAAGCCCTTTAGACATGCGCTGTATTTGGACTTTGTATTGGTCACTTCTCTGTTGCTATGATAAAATGCCATCACCCAAAGCAGCTTATAGTGGGCAGTTTAGTTGGTCTATGGCTCCAAAGGAGAAGCTATGAGAGTGGGAAAGGCATGGCTGTAGTCAGACAGAGCAGGAAGTTGAGAGAGCACATCTTCACCCACACACAGGAAGTGGAGAGAAAACTGGAAGCAGAGAAAGACTATATATAGAGGAAGTGATGCACTTCCACTAACAAGGCTTATGCCCACTAGAGGTTCTATAGTTTCTCCAGACAGCACCACCAGAGTTCAAATATTTGAGCCTATGGGAAACTTTTTTCACTCAAACCATCACAGGCTTGCATGGAATCATGTTGTTTCCTCCAAACTACGTTCATTAGAACTGATACCCTATGAGCATATACAGGGGGAGGAAGTCCCCCTCAGGAACAGTCATCGGGGAGGGGAGTAAGGGGAAAATGGGAGGGAGGGAAGAATGGGAGGATACAAGGGATGGGATAACCATTGAGATGTAACAAGAATAAATTAATAAAGGAGAAAAAAAAGAACTGTTAATTTGTCATATTGACTAGAATGGAAACTCTATGGGAGAATGGATAGGAGCTGCCTTGTCTAACACTACATAGTAGTGCTAAATTTAAAGTTTGTACCATAGTAGAAGCTTGTCATGGACCACAGTGGATTTTTATCTTCAGGTGATGAGCCCTATGGAGACCATGCCACTTGTGTGGTAATTAGAGTTAAGACTAGTCTCTAGTTCTGTGTGTCTGGTGTTTTTGGAGAGAGGGAAGCGGGGAAAGAGAGGGAGGGCAGGAAGGCAGGAGGGCTGAAGGGAGGGAGTCAAAGTGGAGAGCACACAGCTCACTCTGTCATAAACAGAGAAGAGACCACACTAAAAGTGGACGGCCACTTACACAGGATAGAGGTCTCACCAGATGCCAACACTGACATCACTTTTATCATCGATGTCTCCCTTCTAGACTATGTGAAGGCAACTTGTTTTCTGTTTAAGCCACCCTACCCGTGGGATTCTACAGTGGCTGCTGGAATTGACTAACATGAAGCTCAAAAAAAAATTCTTGTGAAATAGCCAGTGTTATAGCAACACTGATGACTCTGCAGACATGCACATATTAGCAGAATGTAAACAGCAAATGTGAAGATGTATAAACTGTTAGAACCACATTAATTCACTATGTATAGTCTCTTAGATCAAAGACATTTGATTACTTTTAGCAAGAAGAGATGCAGAAAAACAAATTTCATTCTTGGTTATGTTGTTTTAAGAATTCAGTTTAATTTTTTAAAAACATGTTTGACCTTCCTCACATATTTGAGCAAGCCCCATGGTTATTAAGTAACAGTTCAAAACTTCACATAATCCCACCAGTCCCAGTCATTTTGATTTAATTATATCCTGAATATCTAAGACCTTTATTGACTTGATCATATATTCAGGAGAGAATGATTAATGTTACTAGATGATATAAGCCATTCCTTTATGAATTTTAATATATATGTACACAAACCCACATTCACACATGTGTATTCACACATCTCACTCCAATAAATTTTATGTCTTTCATCTTTTCCCCTCTTACCCTTAGTCAATTGCTTCATAACACTTAAAATAATTAAAAATTATAAATTTGTGATTTATAACACGACTCTCCCATTAAACAGGAAGCGTCACAGGGAAAAAGGTTGCCAAATTTGATCCTATCTCAGTATTACCTGTTCTTACCACCTTGCCACATAACAGATAGTGAATGAATAAATAATTTTCATGGAATAATTATAACTTTTACTCACTTCCTCAAATTTCATGGGTAAATAATAGCTTCCATTTTATGTCTAAAATCAACCTGATAACACCAGATCTCTCTAAGGAACCATTTGAGAATTGTTTACCCATGGCAGTCAACACAGAAGCATTTTTCTCTTGCCAGAGTTGAGTGAGCACATCAGGAGAAATAAATGCTTCCAACAACTTACAAACATTATTCTGGGAAATTGCCAAATAAATAAATAAATAAATAAGGCCTTGCCAAGTGGACCAGTCATTCTCTTCAAATCAACATTCAAAAATGGTTGACTTAACACCCAGAAGCTATACTACAAAAGTCCAGGAAACAAGCACTCTTTTGTGATGAATGTGACCCCCCAGTGATGGATGGGCAGCACTGTGGATCAGAATGAAAAATCACAAAAATCTAATCACTGGTACCTATAATGATCTTCCTTCAACTGGGGCCTATGAGATTACATCCAAGGAAAGATCTTTCCAACATGCACGGGTGGCCTAGGTCGTTACCCAATCATTTATATTTCTAAAAAGGCCTTTGGACAATAAGGTGCGAGTGCGCCATAGTCTTTAAAAACCAAGCCTGCCAGAAAACACACTATGAAAACAGAAAAGCTCATGATAGAAATCTTTATGTTGGTTTAAAGTTTAATAACTCTTTCTATATTCTCATCTTGTACTCATTTACTCTGGGTGTATGGGGAAGTGCAATAGATTCAGTAGACCTTCTGGTTGGCAAAGAATAAAGAGGAGAGGTGCATTAAGCCTGTTAGGCCATTAGGATAGCATTTAGTGCCTTGGAGAAGGTCATTTACTTAAGAGCAAGGAGCCAAGGTCCCTCTTAAAGATGGGCCGTTTAATCCCAGCTCGCCCACATGCTCCTGCCCAATGTGCATTCACTAATTTAATTTCCTCTATAGGTTTTTCTTTATTTGTCTTATTTTATTTTTCCCATTTTATGGTCACGTTGCCTAATTTAAACTTAATTAAAAATTTCAATTAGAACAACCAAAACAAACAAAAAAAAAGAGTTTTGGAGGCTGCCCAGGAAACATTTCACTAATGGGAATGACTTCATAAGCAAAATATCTCACTGTGCAAACTAGATAGAGCCAAAGGTTCAGAGTTCACAGGTGTGTGTGAGAGTGTGAGTGTGAGTTTGAGTTTTGTGTTGTTGCTGTTACTTCTTTTTCCAAAGTCTGGCTTCTGCTGGCCCTAGATACCCAAAGGCTTCAGTTTCTTTAAATTGAACATTACACAGCTTCCAAGATAAAGTACAATAAAGTATCTGATGTGCCTGACCAATGTGACTGATCCAGGAGGGAGCCACAATCCAGGACAGAACTAATAAAGCCTCAAACACAAAGGGACATATTCTGTAACCATAAGGAAAGAGTCTCTAACTTTTCTCAGCTTTGTAATTGCACAAGGCGTCATTTGGAAACCTAAAAGCCAGCAAAGAAAAAAAGCAGAGCCTGAAACTCAGGGGACAGATTCCCAAGGGTGTGAACACTTGGTCCGGGGTGTCAGAAGCTCATGTTACTCTACTTTCTAGGAAAATAGGGGTAGAATAGGAAAGTCTTCCACATAACCTCAATTTCAAATCTATTTTACAAAACGGGATATGAAGACTGAGAGATGCCACGTTTACGTCTTTTAAAAGTGGGCTGAATACTTGGTCTCACTAGCACTGGAGCTCACGTCCTGAACCGCCTGCTACTGCGGCTCACTGCTACACTCCCTTCTCAAGAATGTATTTTTCAACACTCTCCCAAGAAACAGAGCAAACCCACAATAAACATGGAGATGGAAAGGGACAGAGAGACGACAGAGACAGATACTTTTCTGATGAATTAAGGCCCACAATTATGGAAGCCTGGTGTATCTACGCGGCACAAGAACAGTTATAGGTCAAGTTCAAAAGGCGGTCCACCCCCGAGGATTCCTGCTTGCTCGGGAGAAGTCAGCCTTTGTTCCACAAGCTTCTGAATGCTTAGGTGAGTCCCACCGTACCTAATAGACCAGCTTGATTGTATTCCAGGCATGCTTATTTAAATATCAGCCTCAATAAGAATCACCTACGTGGAATAATCCAGAACGGCCAAATTTATGGGTACCGTGATCCAATCAAATTGACACAGACACTAACCACTCTCGGGATATATGCAGGTGGTTCTTTTGGCCTCTTTGCAAGGACCATGGCAGATTTAGGAGTCTAAGAAAGTTCAGAAACGGGCGTCATTTCCTAGAGGTCAGCTACTGGCCACCTTGCACTGACAAGTCATTCTCAGACCTTCTTCATCAATGTCCCCATGTGGCCTAGAAATCAATCCATCAATGGCTGGTCTGCCCACGGCTGCTGCAGCCCAGGTACTTCCCAGTGCAAGCAACTGCTAAAGAAGATGTTGGCCACCAGGAACACCACAGAGGGTAGCCTGGGAGGCCAAGGCTGCTGAGGTAGGAAAATCTTGGACCCCTGGCTGCCTTTCCTCAAGGAAGGAAGTAACTCGAAAATGAGACCAACCACCGTGAAGCTGATCTTACCGAGTACTTCATCAGACATGCCTTTTCTTCTCTGCTGCTTTTTTTTTTCATTAACATCATTATTCATTTTCCTGGTTTGTAAGTCACATCTCTCAAAGAACACTTGCACTTCTTCCATAGCCCCCTTAGCTGAGAACCTTGGTTTGACACAAGTGGGCTCGTGTATAGGCTGTTAGATTGAAAATTTACCATACTTTTCATTCTTGGCTTCAAGCTTTCAAATATTGCTCATGAGCTGTTTTTCTCTGGATGTGTTAAAAAAAAATCACCTGTATCATTTATGAACATGCACACTTAAGGTAATGTATAGGTTTCTTCTCCCATAATATCCAGTTATCCAAATAGGAAGCACATATGACTTCCTGGATGCTACCTGCCCTGGTTTATCACACCCACCTGCTGATACATGTCATTGAGTTCTAAATCAATGGTCTCCAGTATAGAAAAGAGCCCAGATAGCAAAATGCCACAGCCTACGGGGCCATCTATCGAGACCTCTATAGGACACTTGGTGGTAGCTGATGGGGGCTGTCTCTATGGAACCTGGAGACTTCTACCTTCCTACAAGTTATGTAGAATGTACAATCAACAGCCCCAGGGAAAGTTTCCAAACTTAGGACTCTGAGTGAACCATAAATCCATTTATTTGTAGATTAGGCCACATCCTCCCTTTCACAGATCCATAAAGGTATCAATTTGTGGATTTTCTCCCCCAGCTAGAAGGATCAAGTAAAATCTTTCTAGATCAGGAGCTTCCCTCTACATAAATAAATTTAGGTTTCTTGCAAGATCAATATGATAGGATCCATATGACTCCCTGGAGTTAGAACGTTGGTGGTTACAAAACAAGGCAAAATCTATATTACCTCCAGATCCACCTCAAATATTCATAGGGCACAGGGAAGCAATTGATTTTTCTCTAACTCTACACTTCTCGGCACATCACAGGTCACGGTCATCCTCAAATGGACACCTTACTAAGTTACTCACTTGGCTACTCACTAAGTTATCACCTTCAGTGACATCACAGTGTCTTGAGGATTAATAATAAATGTGTCAACAGCAAAGGCCAACAGTGCTTACTGTCCCTCAATTTCACATTCTACCTCATAATTCTCTACTATTTCAAAACCCAGGCTCTCGTACTGGGTATAAAGCTCCATGAATAGAGTGCTTACTCAGCATACGGGAAGCCCTTGGTTCAGTCCTCAGCACTATGTAAAACTGAGCATGGCGGCACCCACCTATAATTCCATCATTCGAGAGGCAGAAGAAGACAGAGAAGGAATTCAAGGTAATACTCAGTTAAAAAGAGAGTTCAAAACCAGTTTTGGAAATGTGGGCGTCTCTCTCTTTCTCTGTCAGAAGAAAAAAAAATCAAACTCTCACTCCATCTCCCAGCCCTCCCACTGGCTATATCTGTATGCATTTCTTCTCTAAGGATGTTCCTCCCATTCTATAGTTATTTACTCACGTATCATACACAGAGGGAGTTCTAACAATCCCTTTCTAAATTATTTCTTCTTATCATGTGCTTTCAGGGTATCCCTACGTCCTGTTTTATAGCATTTATCTTAGGTATAACTTCCTGTTTGGTGTGCTTCCTGAACACCTGAACACGTCCTCTAAAGGGAGAAGAACAGTGTAGACCCATAAACATGGTCTATAATCCCATGCTTTGTGTGTTTGTCCTTAGCAATGACTGATATGGACATATATAAAAACTGATCTCTTAATAACATAACATTATCTTTGATATCCTTCCAATTTCTGTCCCCAAATTAAAAGGTCATTTATTTCTCCGAGAGAAAGTTGCTTTGCCCATAATGTAACCTGTCAATCACCAAGAAAACTTACTGAGAATACATCCTTCTATGTCATTAGCACCTTTCTAAACTCAACCGTGGGATTATACTCTTAGAATTCTAGCGACATCCTGCCTAGTACCATCCTGAGGAAGCGTCCTGTGTGTAGACATAAGTGTATTAAATGCTGCTTACCAAAGCTCTGGGCGTGCCAAATGGTAACATGGTAGATATGTAAAATATTGTGGTCACATCATCCATCCTTGGGGAAGAAATATTCACATAGGAGGGACCAACCACATGCCAATCTAATTCATGATAATTCTGACAATGGTGATGATAACAATAATAAAATAATTATTTCTTATGGACCAACTCATACTAGCCTTATGATGCTATTATTCTTATTTTGTAAATAAGGAGAGTGAGTGTCAAAATTGCTCAAGTTCACTCCTGTAAACATGAGCAGAGGTAGAATCTTAATCTCATTACACTGCTGTAAATCGAAATGCAGATAGGGGGCTGCAGATGTCAGAATCACCTGGTGTTTATTAAAAACATAGTTTTCAAATAATACCCCACAGAGACTGGAATTAGAGCCTCTCAGAGTGGGGCCCATAAAACTGCCCTTGAATTCACCTTAAAATTCAGTAAGCATCACATTAAACTACACCTTCAAATATACCACCTCGGCCTTAAGCATATCTTTAAAACTGTGCCCACACCAGTCTGAATGGAATTATCTCCCCTCATTTAGCTATCCCTAAACTCATCTGCATTCCCAAGATAAAGCACTGGGAAGAGAAAAACAAACCAAGAGGCTTCCGCGTACATATTTTAGGCATGCCCAAGAGACAAAGAAGAGATTTCATAACTAAGTGGTCAGTCTACTAAGAAGATAGAGAAACTCTTATGTGTGGGTGTGCCAGTCACTAGAGCTGCAAAAAGTAAAAATGAAATGAAAGCCAACACAGCTTGGAGCTGGATGGATGGTTCAGTAGTTAAGAGCAATTGCTACTCTTCAAAGGGGTCCAAGTTCATTTCCAGAATCTACATATTGACTCACATCCATATATAACTCCAGTTCCAGGGAATCTGATGCCCTGTTTTGGCCTCTGTGGATACTATACTCATACAGTATACAAACATACATGCTGTCAAAATACTCATAAACATAAATTTTTTGAAAACTATTACAACTAAAAGGTGAATCTATGAGCATAACTGAGGATTTACATGGTCTAATTTCAATAATTCATAGTATTAGAGTCAAAGTAAGCAAGGGTTCAGATTTCATGCCATCAACCAATAGGCTCTAACTTACATGCACACAGAAAACTCCACTCAATAACAGAAGAGCACATTTTTTTTCCAAGCAATCATAGACCAGTGACTGAAAAAGCATATACCCTGGGTCACCAAGCAAACATAGCAAACAAGAGACTTGAAAGCAGATGGAGCATGTTCTCTGCCGTAATAAGATCAGACTAGAAATCAATAAGAGAAACAACAGTAAACTCTCCAAACACATAAAAATTAAGGTTCTTTTGAAAACTCCCATGTGGTGCTCTTCCCACGCATCATCTCAGTAGGTTGCTTTAAAAATAAAACTCTCCTGTCTATCATTTGTCTGTTGTATCTGTCTTGCAAGATCTGATAAAAAATTAGGAGACGCAAAAGCACAGAAAAGAAGTATTGTGTCTTCAATTTAAGAAATTCTCGCCCTCTCAAATTATGGAAAGCGGAGTCCAATGATGAACACCAAATCTGGTAGCATCTCCCTAAGATATGTCTACAGGCTCATAAGTTATTTAGGATGGTCAAGCTCTTCATTTGGGATACTAGGCTTTGAGGACAACCCTGTCTTTGTCTTTAGATGCCTACTATATTCCTGTAACAACTGGAACATAAAATGGATAGCAAAGGAGGAATGGATTGCCTGAATAATGGTGTTGTGGTATGTAATCATGGCTTGCTTCAGCAATAGATGGCATTCTGCCCGAGTAACACATGAACCCAGAAGAGACAGCTTGCCCTTGCCTCTTTGAAGATCCCAAAAGGAAAGGGTCTCCAAGTGACTTTAATTAAAAGGTGGATGGGTAAAGAGGTCTGAGATTGCAGAGAACCCTTTCATTTGAGTCTCAGAAGTAAAGAGTGAAGCCTAAGGGGTTAACAAACATGATGCTGACAATGGCAGAGGAGGTAAGAATTGAAGTTGATTCTTACTGCCTTGCCATGGTATAGATAGAGGCAGGCAAAGGCAACAATGCATTTGGGATACATACAGGCTCTTTGCAAATAAGGATGCTTTAACTCTGACTCCTTCATCAGTTTATGTCCTTATTGGTGTCTGCATGACACCATGGCCCTAGTAAATAGATACGGTTTTTGTTTTGGCTACTGTGATGCTTAGATCTTTTCAATGACGTACTGACACCTTTAAGAATAAGGTTGGCAGCACTTGCTGCAGCCTACAATCACTCATGAAATGCCTCTACTTATCACACATACTTGGCTTGATTTCTGCCCAGCCTTCTGCTCCATTCTCTGTTCCAGCCAAAGGGCGCTTCTCAGTTTGTTCTATATGCCACATTCTCCCTAACCCAAGAGACTTTGAATATTCTCTCAGTACCTAGTGTGTATTGTTTCTGTCCTTTCACCTGGCTAACACACATACAGTTCAATGTGGGTACCTGGCACATGACCTGTGTGGGTAATCAAAAGCAAAAATATCATTCTCCATTACTAGAGGTATCTCCCCTATAAATTCAAACCCCACAGATAGACACATGACTAAACATTAGCAATCAGGTCAGTGTCCTGTGGCTCTTAACCTTTGATACACAGGAGAATACTTGTGTAATTTTTTTCAAGATCCCAACCTTTCAATGCATTGATTCAGCCTTTTTCCAAAGGTATTTAGGGAATTACTACAGGGACAGCAGGAAAGGCAACATTTCTCTTCCAAAATTCAGCTGCAGCCTCTTCCCTGCTGGTTGCTTTAGAGCTACAAAATGAGTTTTTACTGTCTGTCTACCATTTTGATGACAAAAGTATTTGAGACAAAAGGTTGGTATCTCACTAGCACTATATCAACTGAGGAAGCAACTTGACTTGAAACATGAATTGTTTATCTGTCAAGTGAAAGCCATGGACTGTGACCTACTACCTCATAATAAGTGGAGGTGAGTATTAAAACAGCACTTGTAAATTTCCAAGCACAAATAGAAAGTAAAGCAACTTTATGGTCTCCAAGTCATAAGTAAAGATCAGGGATTACAAACCTTCCTTTTTCTATATCTACTGGGTGAGACATTAGAGAGGGACATCACTGGGAAGGGACAGATGAAAGACTGTTTCATAGAGTCAGTGTCAAAACTTCATGTGAAATATGTAATATGCATAAAATCTTGACCTGAATTTTGGCCACCCATTATCTATAATTCTTCCAGCACCCTGCAGCAGAAATTAGCAAGCTTTTTTTCTATAAAAAGTCAGATACAGTTTTTTTCAATTTGTGGGCCATAGCGTCTTCACCATGTCTTCTGAACTTTGCCACCAAAGCAGGGAGGGAGCTAGAGACGATATGTAAGTGAGTGGGTGTGGTTCTGTTCCAATCAACCTTTATCTGCAGGCAGTGAACCATCGCCATACACCAGAGTGTATTGGCCTTGTTCTACAGAGGTCGTGACTGGCACCTTCTCTGTTGCAGGTTGCAGTTCCTGTAAAGCAGGACACTGAGAAGAAATAGAAAACAGGAAGAAATAAAATGAGGTCTTAGAGTCCAGACCCGTGCAAAGGAGAAGAAGAAAGAACTGGAACAAGCAAGGGACTGAAGTTGAGACAAAACCTCAGCGTGAGCCAATGAGATGGCACAGCAAGTAAAACTCTTGCTGCACAAGCCTGACAACATGAATTCTGTTCCTGGAACCCACAGTGGAAGCAGAGCACTGACTTCTGAAAGTTATCCTCTGGTATCTACAGGAACTCACACTCACAGACACATCATACACACACACACACACACACACACACATACACACACACACATCACACACCACACATACATATCACACATCACACACACACACACACACACACACGCACACATCACGTATCACACATCACACAACACACCCACACATCAAACATCACACACACACATCCGACACACACACATATGACACACCACACACACTCACACATCACACACCACACACACATCAAACACACACACACACACACACACTGAATACTAATAAATAAGATATTCTTTAAAACTTACAAAGAGCTCCTCAGTGGACTCCACATGAAGTTCCAGAGCAAGGACAGCTCTTTAGAATGGTGTAGACTGCGTATGGAAAATCCGAGCTTTGGACCACATATGAGCTTCACATTAAACATACCTTTCCCCCAAGAAGGGGACCTGATGTTGGACAGCATGAATTTCTTGAGCTGAGGCGATTCCTGCAGAACTGAGCAGTGTAGATCCCTGCCAGCAGCACTCCCCCAACTGCAGTGGTGTAGCCTTTTCTCCTGAAAGGGCATCTAGGCAGTGCCTTAGTCCCACCCCACACAGCCTTCATCTCCCTGGAGATTCAGCTCTTTATTTAATGTAACAAGTTGCTCCTCCAATGCCGATCAATGTTAATCACCTATTTCAGATTTCAACAGAGTCTAACTTTATTGTGTACAGTTTTTAGAAAAAAACTCAGCATCGTTGCCTTATTTCTCAGCTTCTCCTTTAAAAGTGCTGGGGGTGGAATCAAACCAGGCTGATACATTGCTGACTTGGGCTCAGTTCCAAACACATAAATCTCTTAGTGTATAAGGGTTAAGGCCAACAAAGGAGTCATGTATGACGTTTTCATACAGCATTACTTATGTTCATGAGGAAGAACGAAGGATTTGGTGACTATGCTAACTTAGGTATGTTCCACCTCTAACAAGCCTGGCTCCAAGATTCTTCCATGGGTCACAGCATAAGGATCTTCAAGATAAGAGCACCTCCATGGAAATTCTGTGAACATTCCAAACAAGAAATGTACTCCAAGGTTTGGTTTTGGCACCGGCAGTGGTGTCCAAGGGATGGTGTTATGAAGGGGACAGAAGTACACTAGGCAAGAGAGCCAGATTAGGCGGCTTTGGATGTTTTTTAAGAGCCTGGGTGTGTGAGGCATCCCACAGGGTCTTCAGTGTTTTCCAAAATGTAGCTTCACTAATTATATGCACTCAGAGTAATTGCATTTGGTTGCCCTTTATCAATAAGTCAGGATGCTTGTAGCAATCAAAATGCATTCTGAGTGGATCCACAGCAAACAGCCCACAGCTGGCAGGCAGGCTGGGAGATACTCTGTGGCCCTTACAACAAGCAGTCTAGGAGAAAGCCTGGCCTCAGGAGTTTGAGAGCAGTTCTTACCAGGACAGCATTTTCTGGTAGAGAAAAGAACCAGACAGAACCAGTCTCTGCTTAGGACTGGGCCCAGTAGAAAAATAAAATGGCCAAAATGCACTTTCAACTTCCTCCTAGCCCCAAGGTGCCATATTAAAATGAGTAGCCCAGCAACATGCCTTCCATCTAAGTCTCTTCTTTCTAAAAAAAAATTTTTTTAAAGAGAAACTTCCAAGGAAATGCCTGGGCAAAACAGATAAATAACCTATAAGCTATCTTTGCGTAGATAAGAGGATTATTGTTGAAGGAACCATTTCCAGGATGCCCCACAGGGGCTCTCTGCTCACGCCAGGCTTGAACTGCACTATGGCTGTGGGTCGAATGTATAAACAGAGGGAGTGTCCTGTACTAACTCAGATTTCACATTTTTCACCAACGGCATTGAAGAACATATAGGCCCTAAGATCCCCAGACAGCTTACAACATAATTATTGTTAAATAAGTATGTAAAATCCATTTTAATATACATATAAATATAGAAGCATTACTACTGACAAACAAAAACAATTTAACTTATTCACTTTACATCCAAATCACAGCCCCCTCCCTCCTCTATTCCTGAACCCACCTTCCTTCCCTCTTTCCCCCCTCTTCCTTCCCCTACTTTTCAGAAAGGGGGGGAGCCTCTCTTACCAACTGCCCCAGCTCATAAAATCACATCAGGACTGAGTACATCCTCATCCATGGAGGCCAGGCAAGGCAGCCCCACCAGGGGAATGTGATTGAAAAGCAGGTAGCCTCTATTCCTCTTAATAGGGGAAGAACATGAAGACAAAGCTGCCTACCAGCTACATATGTGTAGAAGGCATAGGTCCAGTCCATGCATAGCCCTTGGCTATAGTGCTTCAGTTTCCTCAAGTCCCCTGGCTCCAGGTTAGTTGACTCTGTTGGGTCTTGTAGAGCTCTTGTCTCCTCTGGGTCCTTCTATCCTTTCCTCCACTCTTCCAAAATGCTTTCTGTACACTGCCTAAAGTTTGTCTGTGAGTCTCAGCATCTGCTGCTAAGTGGAGCCTCTCAGAGGACAGCTGTGCTAGGCTCTCATCTGCCAGCATAGTAGAGTATCATTAATAGTGTCGGGGTTGGCTTTCTCCAATGGGTTGGGTCTCAGGTTGGGCCAGACTTTGGTTGGACATTCCTTCAATCTCTGCTCTATTTCTATCCCTGAACATCCTGTAGACTGGGTAAATTTTGGGCCAAAGTTTTTGTAGGTGAGTTGTTATTCCCCCTTCTGCCGCTAGAAGCCATTTCTGGAAAGATCTTCCACGCTCATGGATCAGTAAAACTAACATAGTAAAAATGGCCAACTTACCAAAAGCAATCTATAGATCCAATGCAATTTCCATCAAAATGCCAACACAATTCTTTACAGACCTTGAGAGAACAATTTTCAACTTCATGGAAAAAAAGAATAGCTAAAACAATCTTGTACAATAAAAGAACTTCTGGAGGTATCTCCATCCCTCATTTCAAGCTGTACTACAGAGTAATAGTAATAAAAACTGCATGGTACTGGTATAGAAAGAGACTGGTGGATCAATGAAATCATATCTAAGACCCAGAAGTAAACCCACATACCTATGGACACCTGATTTTTTGACAAAGAAGCTAAAACTATACAATGGAAAAAAAGAAAGCATCTTCAACAAAATATGCTGTTCTAACTGGATGTCTACATGTGGAAATGCTAATAGATCCATACTTATTACACTGCACAAAACTCAACTCCAAAATGATCAAAGACCTCAACATAAAATCAGAAATACTAAACCTAGTAGAAGAGAAAGTGAGGATCAGCCTTGAACACATTTGGCACAGGAGACAACTTCCTGAGCAGAATACCAACAGCTCGGGCTCTAAGATCAACAATTAATAAATGGGACCTCATGAAACAGAAAAGCTTCTGCAAGGCAAAGGACACTGTCAAGAGAACAAAACAGCAGCCTACAAATTGGGAAAGGATCCGCACCAACCCTACATCCAACAAAGGATTAATATTCAAAATATATAAAGAACTCAAGAAATTAAATACTAACCAACCAAATAATTAAAAATGAGGTATAGAGCTAAACAGAGAATTCTCAGATAAACAGAGGAATCTCAAATGGCTGAGAAACACTTAAAGAAATGCTCAACATCATTAGTCATTGGGGAAATACAAATAAAAATGACTGAGATTCCATTTTATACCCATCAGAATGGCTAAGATTAAAAAATTCATGTGACAGCACATGCTGGTAAGGATATGGAGAAAGTAGGACACTCCTCGATTGCTAGTGGGAGCGCAAACTTGTACAGCCACTTTGAAAATCAATCTGGTGCTTTCTCAGAAAATTTGGAATAGCTCTACCTCAAGACCCAGCTATGCCACTCCTGGGCACCAAAAGATGCTCTACCATACAACAAGGACATTTGTTCAACTATGTTGAACATAGTTTTATTCATAATAGCCAGAAACTAGAAATAACCCAGATGTCCCTCAACAAAAGAATGGATGAAGAAAATGTCGTACATTTACACAATGGAATGCTACTCACCTATTAAAAGCAAGGAAATCTTGAAATTTGCAGGCAAATAACGAGAAAAGATCATCCTGCTGGGCAGTAGTGGCACACACCTTTAATCCCAGCACTTGGGAAGCAGAGGCAGATGGATCTCTGTGAGTTCAAGGCCAGCCTGGTCTACAAAGCCAGTCCAGGACAGCCAAGGCTACTCAGAAAAAAACCCTGTCTAGAAAGAAAGAAAAAAAAAGAAAGAAAGGAAGGAAGAAAGAAAGAAAGAAAATAAGATCATCCTGAATGAGGTAACCCAGACCCAGAAAGACGCACATGGTATGTACTCACTTATAAGCAGATATTAGCCATATAATACAGGATAACCACACTACAATTCACAGACCTCAAAAAGCAAAGTAACAAGGAGAGCCCAGGGGAGGATGCTTGCATCTCACTCAGAAAGGGAAATAGAATAGAATCACCAAGGGCAGGGACATCGCTGAGACAATCTGAAGACCTAAGACAGGGTAGGCTCCTGAAAGGATGTGGGGGTGACTCTAACTAGGATCCCTAGTAGTGGGGGTCATGGAGAATGACAACTAATTTTCCCCTGTAAATAGTTGTTTATTGGCAGTGGGCTGGAAAGGATGGCAGAATTAGCATTCACAGACAATGCCACACACCAGTCACAAGGGCAGCAAGAGTGATGGGAAAGAGCCTGAAGGCCCCTCTTCAATAGCAAGTGGGTAGGCAGGTGCCTGGAGTGTTGAAGGGGCAGCCTTAGATTACCTCTGGCATGGTTAGGGATAAAGAGAGATTCACTGGCTGCGGCTCCAGACTGACCACGTGGGTGTGTACTTTCCTTGACAAGGGAGGCTGTTGGCCAGGGCTCGCTTGAGGTACTCCTCCTGAGCAGCCTTCATGTTCTCCTTCTTCCTGCCCCAGGCCTTTAGAGCAGAAGCCTGCAGGCCTCAGTCATAGGAGAAAGGCAAGGCCCGTGGCTTCAGCAGGGGGACACTTGTTAATAGCATTGAGGTTGATGAATGCCTTCTTCCTCACTCTGCCCTCCAGACCAAAAATAAATGTGACCCCAGGGACCGCAGGGGGCATTGTGTGAGGAAGTTCTGTGACAGTTGCCTTGGCAATCTCCTCATTGGAAAATTTCTGGATGCCAGCATGGCCTGTGGTGACCACGTTGGGCTTCAGCAAGGTTCCTTCCAAGTAGACATGGCAGTCACTCAGAGCCTTGTAGACAGCTCCCAGAACCTTCTCAGTTACATACTGACAGCACTTCAAGTCATGGTCCCCATCATGGAGGATTTCAGGCTCCACTGTGCCATTCTGCTGGCAGATGCTGGCATAATGGCCCAGAGTATTGGCATTTTCCATGATGGCAAAGGCTGAGGGAGTATGCTCCCCAATCTTGAGCACACAATGCCATTTGGCAAAGTCAGCTCCATCCTTCTTCTACTGGGCATAGCATTCAGACAGCCCACCAGGCCTTGGGTAGTGGTCTCATCATTAGTTCCTGCCAGGGGCACCACGCCCCTATCTACCTTAATGCCCACTACACCACCATTGGACTTGATAACTTGGAGGAAGGGACATCCATCATCTGCCTTCTAGTACAGTCTCTCTCTCTCTCTCTCTCTCTCTCTCTCTTACACACACACACACACACACACACACACACACACACACCAATGCAGAAGCACCCCATTCTCCTCGGTGTTCTCAGTGCCAATGGAATGCAGCCCCTTGGCCATGCTTCCAGTAGACTCATCGGCAGCCAGGAGGTCCTGGTCCAGAACCACAATTCAATGAACGATATCAGACATCTCTTTCTTTTGCTCTGGGGTCAGTGCTAGGTATAGGTAGGGCATGGTGTCGGTGGCAGCACTGTCCTGGCACAGGAGTTGGCAGGCCTGCTGGGTACGGTGGTGAGTAGGTGAAAAGACTAAAGAGCAAACAGGGATAGGGTCACCAGAACCCTGTTCTGCCTACAACTCATTTTTTTTAAGGCACAAAATATCTTGATTTCAAAGAGAAACCACTGTTTGAAATCACTTAATCCCAGCCTCAGAAACACTAAAGTCTACCCATATCCAACATCTGGAAATGTCATGGCGTTTTCATTGTCTCTCTGCTAGTAATCCAGCATTTACTTGCCCCACCCCCAGAGTGAGCACAGATTAGCACCATTTTTCTACATCAGAATCTGGGAGGAAATTAACTATGGTTTAGAGCAGCACTTCCTGGAATCAGCTTAATCACATACTCATATTTAAAAAGTGAAAATCCACTGAGAAATTACAGTATCTTGGAAAGGGACCAGCAAAGTCGCTCAGTAGGTACAGGTGCTTGCTGCCAATCTTGACGGCCTGAGTTCCATCTCCAAAACCCACACGGTGGAAGGAGAGAACCGATTCCTAGAGGTTGTTCTCTGACCTACAGACAGATGCAAGGTCACATTTGTGTACCCACATGCATGCACACAGAGACGTAGATAAGTAAATAAATAATCAAATAGATGTTTAAAATGAGAATCTGTTGAATGAGAAAAGGAGAAGAGGCGAGGAGCAAAAATCAGAAGACAGTCGGCGTGTATGGGCATCTGTTTGTCTTAATTGAATGGCTTGTGTCTTAGGACAATCTCATTACTCTCCTCGCTGCCCAAGTGCTGAGTGAAGGGACCATCCTCATTAGCCTCGGAATGCTGAAATCAACAATCCGCAATAAATCTAAGCTAATTTGTTGTCAGTAAATTGCACATAATGCCATATTTTGCGCCTAGGGACATGGCAGGATGTTTCAAGAATGTCTTTGTCATATTGGGATGGGGTGCAGGGTTTACCTGGATGGCTTTAGGACCTTCTGGACAGCATGCAAGTTATTAATATTTACATAGATATGTTCTTCCAGTGTAGTTCATATTTTTCTTAAAAATTTGGAACATGATGGGATATGTTTATTTCTGCACCTTTTTCTGAGAAATTTTATGAATGAAGAGAAGCAAACATATGCTCTTCAAAGTGTTTCCACACACACACACACACACGCACACGCACACACATACACACACCAGTAACTGCTCTCCTGACACTTGGATTGCAGTCCACAAGTCAGAATCCCAAGCACTAGAGACTAATGTAAGAGGGCCAAATCAGTACAAGGAATATGGGCCAACAATCACCCTGGCAAAATCACATGCACACTAAAGTTCAAGACTCCTCAGTTCAAAAGCAAATTTACTCTCCTCTTCCTCTTTAAGGCTTTCACAAACACCAGTCTTTGCTCACTTTGGAAATTTGGATATTTTCAGAATCATCCTAAGAAGTTCTAATAAATATGTATTTGGAGACATCTGCTGTGGGGCAGAATCTAGAAGGTGGAGGACAAGGTGGGTCCAGTGTCAAAGGCTTCCCAAGTTTGAAGCCCAGCTCCGTCACTTCAGCAAGTTAATTAACCTCTTTGCAGCTCAGATTCCTATTTGTAAAATGAGGGTGACAACTCCAGGACCTGTGGGCTGTTAGGATGAAACAGGCTCCTTAATGGACGGCTCAGAACAGGGCTGGCCCAAGGTAAGCCCGAGAAATAAAGAGTGGGAAAGCTGTGGAGAAAGAGTCCCAGCCTCAACAGCACTTCAAATACCAGGAAGCCCCCATGAAGAAAAAAAGACTCAGCTAAGCACCCATGCCAGAATGATTGCCAGGGAAAGACCCAGTAACAAATTTGTTTATTAAAGAGTAGCCCAGGCCTAGGGAAGTGACTCACCTAGAAAAGTGCCTGCAATGCAAAACAAGGATCAGTGTTCTATTCCTAGAACCTGTATAAAAATCTGGGCATAGTATATACACTTGTAATTCCCCCTTCACTGGGGAGGCAGAGGAAGGCAGAGCAAAAGACTTGGTGCCCAGTCAACTCAGGCCAGCTGGTGGCTTCTGGATAAAAGTGAGAGAGCCTATCTCAAAAAAACAAGCAAATGGCATCCTGAATAACAAAAATGGAGACTGACCACATACAGGTACGTGCACGCGCGCACACACACACACACACACACACACACACACACACACACACACACACACAGACACACACACGTATATATACATATATTTTTTAAAATAGATTTTATTAATTTATTCATATTACATCTCAATGGTTATCCCATTCCTTGTATTGTCCCATTCCTCCCTCCCTCCCATTTTCCCTTTACTCCCCTCCCCTATGACTGTGACTGACGGGGGACCTCCTTCCCCTTTATATGCTCATAGGGTATCAAGTCTCTTCTTGGTAGCCTGCTATCCTTCCTCTGAGTGCCACCAGGCTTCCCCATCCAGGGGACGTGGTCAAATATGGGGCACCAGAGTTCATGTGAAAGTTAGACCCCACTTTCCACTCAACTGTGGAGAGAGAGAGAGAGAGAGAGAGAGAGAGAGAGAGAGAGAGAGAGAGAGAGAGAGAGAGAGAGAGAGAGAGAGGTCTACAGTATTCTCAAGGCAGGAGCAGATGTTAGGATGAATATTCTAACTCCATCCCCACTCCGATCTGAACTGTGTATGTGGAGTAAGTGGAAACAGTCGCTTTGCTTTGTGAAGTTCAGAGCCCAGTGTTCAGGGTACTCATGAGTTAATTTCAAAGCCCCTTCAACTGATGTGCAAGACAGAGAAAATGCCAACTTGCTCCAGAGGCAGAGGCTCCATCCCAGGAGAGAGACAGAACAGAGACAAGGTGAAAGGCAAAGGGGGAAGAGCAGAGTAGCACCCAGGGATCAAAACCAGTACTCCCTCTAGTCAAAAATAGTTTTCCCTTTACCAAAGTTATGTCTCAGGTTAGCCCACAGTATGCTGCTGCTGCTGCTGCTGCTGCTGCCCTTGATGGCATTTCTCACAAAATAAATTGTATTTTTAAAAAGAAAATCAACAGGAAAGAACATACACCTTAGGACTTGAGTCTGTGGGAATAAATGCGTATTCTCAAGTTCATGATAAACAAGGGCATATTAGTGAAGAAATAAAGGGAAAGGAAATGATGAGAAGAGAGTCTAAAACCTTGAGAGTGGGTGGGGAGACAGCACCACAGACACCCATCAGCCAAAGCCTGGGGATGCAGGTGACAACTCCACAGCTCTCTGCAGCTCAGCATCTTTCCTCTCCTCCTTCTACCTCAGACCTCAGACTCTGGTCTAACTACATTACAGAGCCTTTCAGGTGCTTCGTATCACACGCATTTCTCTGAGTAGCAGTAACAGTTGAATGACAAGAACCACCAAGCTATTTCCAAGCAAAGATTGGAAACCACTATTATGTAAGTGAGAAAAAAAAATTTAGATGAACCTGTCTGCCTATATGAGCTCTCTTCTCTTATAAACATTTCTTTAAGTCGGAAAGAGAAAACAACGAGTGAAAAGAGGTTTTAGAGCCTGCCTCACTAGGTTGATGGGGACACAGAAAAGAGTTGTCACCCACATGGGGTCTCAGAGCAAGGAGGCAGCCAGGCTGGGAGAGGTCCACAAGTCACCTGTCACCTAGTCCCACTTAGACATAGTCACAAAGACACAAAGAGTGATGATTTTCAGTTTAAGAGTTATATAACACATACACACACACAGAGAGAGAGTGTATGAAATTGCTGTATCACACACATGGCATAGGGTGGGGCATGGATGTTCAGAGAAAGGGTAAATTAAAAAGTGAATCAATTTAAGGGATAACACCAGGTAAACAATGTGATCATTGATATGTATGTGACTTGACAGCTTTTGAGTGGAACTGAAGTTATTGAGAGACATTCAGATTTCCAGCCCAGCCTTCTGGTAAGAAAAAGAAAGAAAGAAAGAAAGAAATCTAGCTAGCAAGTAAACCCCCTGAGCGCCCTTTGGAAAGTCAAGCAATTCGCTTCCCAGCGCCTCCTTCCAGCCCCAGTATGAAGAAATGAGCAGTAGGTGTTCAAAGGAGTCAGACAAGCATAATATTGTATTCACATTCAACATCCATCTCCAATATGAATCTTCATTGTTCCCATGTAACCAAAAGTAAATATTTACCATGAGCCAGGAGAAGCAGCATCTCTGCCATCAATCACCACGAGCCCGCTCACATTTTAATAACCTGAGGGAGGAAGGGCGGCAAGGACGGCAGAGCCTGTCCAAGAGATACGAGTACATAGGCAAGGGCAGTTCACTCAGTGGCGGAATAGGAAGTGAGTTGTTCATGTACAAAGCTGCCTAAAGATGGGCTTGTAAATATGGGGCAGGAGAGGAGCATGGTTAGGGCTACAACCTCTGCAGCTGGACCACTTACTCCTCCATACTCCCTATAAGGTGCAGGAGCTTGACGGAGAGAAGTTCTCTAGGTCTTTTTTTATCTGTAAAGTAGAGATGATAATGGAAACACTTTGAAGAGCAGCTGTGAAGATTCAGTAGATACATGTGCTCACAACTGTGAGAGCACAGGGAAGTGTTCAGTAGGTGTTAGGAACATCAGGAGATGGTAGGCTCCCTAGGCTGAAAGGAGATGGCCAACAGCGTGGTACCCAATGTCTGATGTCTACAGCTCACTTAGTCCAAGAATCCTATCAGCTGACGTACAATGTGTGTGGCTGTCCAAGCTCACAGAATTATATTAAGTGGTGGAACTGAGATCATAGCCAAAGGAGTTACCCTTTAAAAGCCCATGGATGTAAACATTATACTCTGCCGCATCTCCCAAGGGAATAAATCATAGCACCTTGTTGTCATGTTTTCTCATTTGTTCCCTGCTGTGCACCCTTCCAGATAGAAACAGCTTAGATGTTGATAGGTAATAGATAGATAGATAGATAGATAGATAGATAGATAGATAGATACATAGGTGATATAGATCATAGAGAGAGAGAGAAATAGAGACACATAGATATAGATGATATAGAAATAGATATAGGTAAATACCTATGTAGAATCCACCCCTATGTAAATACATAATTATATTAAACTTTTAGATAGGGACATATGCTGCTCACACTTAACTCACCATAAGTTAGGTAATCTAGCCACGTGAAACATCAAACAAGATTCAGGACACCTGTGTTAAAATCTCAAGTAGAATAGTAAAATTGGGGGTAACTAAATCTTGGGTGATTATTTAGAAAGAAGGCAAGTCTTCACACATGGGGGGGGAAACAATCTTGCTCCCTAAGGCTAAAGAGACAGAGACCCACGTCTGCTGAGTAAGAAGTTATCAACAAAGATGTACTACTATGGGGTTAAGACAGAACATCCCAGGAGTTACTGCAGTGGAGTGCTTGCTGACATATCTCCCAGCCCACTCTCCCCACACCTGTTCTCCACCCTCATTTTCCTCCACACACCCTCTCCCACCCAGGTCCCTCCCTGCATCCACCTCCAATATCTATCCTATTTCCCCTTCTCAGTGAGATTCAAGCATCCTTCCTTGGGCCCCTCTTGTTACTTAGCTTCTTTGAATCTGTGAACTGTAGCGTAGTTAGCCTGTATTATATGGCTAATATCCCCTTATAAGTGAGTACATACCATGTGTGTCTTTCTGGGTCTGGGTTACCTCACTCAGGATGATCTTTTCTACTTCTATCCATTTGCCTGCAAATTCCATGATTTCCTTGTTTTTAATGGCTGAGTAGTATTCCATTGTGTAGATGTACCACAGTTTCTTTATGCATTTTTCTTGATGCATAGTATGGTGGTAGCAAGAGCTGGCAGCTTTGGGTACTAACTTTCTGAATGAAGCTTGTGCCGTTATAAAATACACACCACAAAGTTCTCTCATTTTTCCCCATCTTATGAGGACACACCTCATAAGAAATCACCTCACATTTAGCAGAGTCCCTAACCAGAACCCAACTGGCATGCCCTTGATCTCAGACATCTGGCCTCTAGAAAAGTTAAGAAACAGGTTTTTGTAGACTGTAAGGATGTCGTTGTCTGGTAGCTTTTTTGTAGCAGTCTAAAGAGTGGCTGAAAAATTCAAGTCAGACAAAGCTCATCCTAGCCCTATCTCTTAGCATTTGTGTAACTGTACACAACTTATACAACATCCCCGAGACCCTAGTCCTTCATCTAAGAATATAAGAGGAAGTGGGGATGTGGTTGAATCCATCTCATAAGACCTGTGTAGTCAAGACAAAGTGTGGATAAAGCTTAACCCAGTGCTTGGCTGTTAATAAACCCTCTATGCATATTGTCTGTAAAGCTGGTCTAGATTATGAATGCATGTAAATGTTGCTCTATATAAAGATAACTAGTTATTTATATTTTTTGCCCCTCTAGAGACTCATGTTTAAAAGATACCTGGGAGAGTATTCAGCTGTTCTTTCATTCATTTAGTGAACAGATGTTTTCTGAGCCCTGACCAGGGGTGGCCTCTCAGGACTGATGAGGACGATGACAGTCTGCCTACCTTCCAGTTTAGAGTTCAAGCACAAAGAAATAGCTTCCCTGTTTGTTATACAACTCTAACCATGGTGTGGGCTGCAAAGTGTGGTTCCAGAGGGGACATTAGAACCAAGTAACTGACAGACTGAGTCTAGGGGAGTGATAAAGCCTCTGAAAGTCACTCTCAAATGTCAACTTGATATAATGTAGAGCAATCACGTTTAACTTGTAGGTCTCAAGCCTTTTGGCTTGATATTTAAATAATGATTCATAATGGTAGCAAAATTACAATCATGAAGTAGAAGCAAAAGTAATTTTATAGTTGGGAGTCACCACAAGATGAGGAGCTGTATTAATTGGTCACAGCCTTAGGAAGGTTGGGATCCACTGTGTATAGTCACCTAGGAAGGGTGTTTCAATGAAGAATTACTTAGACCAGGTTGGCGTGTGGAATATGCTTGGGAGGAGTTGTTATTTTTTGAGTTAAGTGAAGTGGGAAGACCCACCCTGAATTTGGATGGAACCATTTCATGGGCTGGGCTCTGAACTACATAAGAGGGAAAAAATTAAGGTGGTCAAGAATGCGTACATGCATTCCATTTCCTTTGCTCTTGACTGTGGATGTGACAAGTTGTTTCAAGTTCCTGCCTTGACTTTCCTTTGGAGATTGACTATAATATAGAACTGTGAGGTAGAGTGAAACTGTACTCTCTACGCTGTGCTTTGTCTGTCTGCTTCATCACAGCAACAGACATGAAACGAGGACAGGGACAGCTATTCTAGGGGAGTGATTCGAGGTAAGTCACTGTGGTGGTTTGAAGATGTCTCTCATGGTCTCAGGCATTTGGATACTTGACTCCCCAGTTGGTGGTGCATTTTGGGTAGGTTTTCGGGATCTGGCCTTCTTGGAGGAAGTAAATCATTGGCATCAGGCTTAGAAATGATTTGCAGCATTTCAAACTCACTCTCAGATCCATAAGCCTAAAAAACCCCTTCTTCTATAAACTGCTATAGTCATGATGTTTTATCACAGCAATACAAAAGTAGCTAATGTCACCTCAAAATGGATCTCTGACCCATGCCTAAGTGAAATTCCGAGCACAACCAAATAAGGAAGGCGCTAGTTCTGTATGACTCAGAGAGGCTAACAAACCATTGTGAAGATCATGAAAGAGAAGGAATTCTTACCAGTAAGAGAAAAGAAAGAATACCTACAAACACTTTTTTTTTAAACCTACAAACACTTAAGAAAAATCCCTGAACAGATACTCACATGATGACTTTTGTTATGAGTACCAGTCATTAACAACAACAAAACTTTAAAAACAAAGTAAGTACTGTTCTCCAAAGTTTTTTCAACATAGTGATATTTATTAAAGAAAGATGATGTATTGGTTGCTTTTCTGTTGCTGTGATTGCTTACCATGATGGAAGCAAAAAGCAAAAACAAAACAAGACCAAAAAATAGTTTATTTTGGCTTCTGGATCCAGAGGGCTAGAACCTCATCATGGCAGAGGAAGCATGGCATGATGTTGGGAGCCCAAAGTTGTCTGATCAAATTTCACGCACACCCTACCTAAAGCAGAGAGTGAGGGAACAGAAAGTAGGAGGCTATAAAAGCCTACCCCCAATAATGTACTTCTTGCAACAAGGCTGACCTTCTAAAGCTTCTGTTTTTCCAAACAGGCCCACATGCAAGAGACCCAGAGTTCAAATAGCTGAGTGTGTGGGGGTCATTCCTCATTCAAAGGACCACAGCTGAAAATAAATATTGCAAGAAAGTATCTAGCATTTTGGGAGTCAATAATTTGTTCCAACTATTTTCTATGTGATATTACAAATGTATTCAATATACTCTGCAAGAGCCTGTGGTGATGTAGGAAAAAGTACTGAAAATGTGAAGGAAAAATGCAAATATGTGAAACTGTAAACACTATAAGTATAACCATACTTATCCAAATATCCAAAGTTTTAAAAACCATAAAGAATTAGTAGAAAGACCTAGATTAGATGACATTAGGATATAGAAATTTTGGGAAGATTAATTAATTGATGGGTACTAGATTTTCTAGAAGAAAAAGGTGTTGGTATTTGTTTTTGGTTTTTTGATGATGATGATGACAAAAAAGTCTTTCTCAATTTCTTTCTTTTCTGTTTCTTTTTCTTTGTATGTGCCCACCTCTCACCTAACAGGAAGACATAGCCTGGCTGTGACATTTCCTCTGCCATAGTGAAGCCTGAGAGGGACACAGAATCTGCTCCTTCATGTTCACAGGTATGGTTTTAACCCACCTAAGATCAAATGGAAATCTGATTTCTAATTTAACTGCTGAGAGGTGGTTGGGCATTTAAAGAGTCATTAGGTTGTGGCAATTCCATCCTGATAGAGGAATTCAGATCTTTCCCTTGGCTGGATTAGGTCTCACAGAGCAAACTAGGACTCTAGAACCTGATGGATCATCAACAGTTATTGCTAGAATGTGCTGTTATAAAACAATTTTACCTCGGGTATTGTGTGACCTCCCCATGTTCTCAGCTACCCACTATCCCAGGATGCAACACCATCTGCCACTCAGACCTAATCAAATTCCAAGCAGATTCCAGAATCATGCACCTGTAGCCCCCAGAAATCTAAATTTAAAAAAAAAACTTTATTCTCTGCCATCTATTCTACCTTTGATATTTTGTTAGAGCCCCAGAAATAGATTAAGATACAGGAAATACCATCAGGTCATCCTCAAAAGATGAAGACTGTCCTAGTGCCTTTATAGAAAAACTACACTCCTGAGACAAAAACAAAAACAAAAAACAAAAAACAAAAAACAAAACAAAACAAAAAATGCATAGATGGGGGAAAGCTGGTTGGAAATCTCCCTTATCCCTAGAAGACTGGCGACCTGAGTTTGGTCCCTGGAACTTTTGTGAAGTACAAGGAGAGAACTGACTGCAGGAAGTTGTCTCTGACCTCCACATGTGCACCATGCCATGCGCACTTGCACAGACACAAGTACATATGCACACACACAATAATAATCATGCTATTAGAAAGGAATACACAGGCTCTTGCCAAATCTCGGTACAGAAACAAATCTATGTTTCTACAACACAAGTCCATCACATCCTAACACATATTTAAGACAGTTTCCCTGGGCTCCTCACCATAAGACACTGTGCCTCTAGATTCCTAGATTTTTTTTTTCATGAATCCCTTCACATCATGGACCTCTAGGACCTCTGGCTGCCTAGTGTTGACTTCTTCAACCATCTTGGGAAGTTTTCAGATCCTTAAAGAGTCCCCCAAGCTCTTATACAGCTCAGGGTCCTTGCATATATTGTTTCTTCCATCTGAAAACTTTACCCTGGATAATTCCACTGCAGAAAACCTTACCTTGCCCCAGAGACCAGGCTGTTCTTTCTCACTCTGCTTACTCTGCCTTCTCATTAATGGCTGTCTTCAAAGCCTAAGCTTCTTATCACCTTCACTTTGTAACTTAGTGACTGTGAGATCTAGCCTGATGCTCTCTGGCCCAGCTCATCCTTCAGCCTGACACAGCCTAACTCAGTCCCTGCCTTTGTCCTCCATCCCCTGTGTGTATCTCTGTGTGTTGTATAAGCAGAAGCACACATTGGTTGCACATGTGCATGCATACACACCGTCGATACATGTATTCTGAGGCTACAGCTCAACACTGGCTGTCTTCGTCTAACACTCTCCATCTAACTTTTTGAGACTGAATCTCTCAATGATTGACATTGGTTTAGTTAATCCCATGATCCTTCTGTCTCTGGCCTACCAGTGCTAGGATTACAGGTGCATGCCGCACATCTGGCATTCGACCTGGGTACTAGGGGTTTGAACTCATGTCTTCATGCTTGCATGGCAAGCATTTATCTATTGAGTGATCTCTTCAGTTCCTTTATCCCTCACTCATCAGTATTTTTTTCTGGATGAACAGTGCTGCACAGATAGATTTTAATCTTTTCTTTTCCTACCACTCAATTAAACTTCCAGGCCTTGAGTACAAATTCTTTATCAGAAAAGCAGTATCTCGGGAGGATTTTGTTTTCCTGAGCTGTATGGAACAGAAAAGCAGCTTCTTGGAAAAAAAAATATATACCACAAATCGATCTCGCCTTCTGCGTTTTGGAGACTCAACCCCAGACTTGCTCACACCCTGCTGTGGAGAGACTGTTTGAAAGGGTGATGAACAGAGAAACACTACCCCCCGTATGTGGCCTGTGAACTGACTATCAAGACAGAAATATGGGAGTAAGCTGCCAGCAACTCTTAAAGCAAGTTGTTTTGGAGAAATAAAACAAGTTCTCAGCAATGTTATCAGTCTGCAACACATTGAGATTTGCTTTAAATCCTGCTCATTGCAGGCAGCTGAGAGTCCGGGAGCTCTGTGTGACAAGCGAGGAGTAAACCTACAAAGACCGCTTCCCTTAGCCCTGCTAACCTTTGACCTTGGCTGTGATTCCTCATTAGCTTTGATCATCGCCTTCATGGGGGACTATTATTGCTATGATGAAACACCATGACCAAAAAATTAAGTTGAGGAGGAAAAGATTTATTTGGCTTACATATCCTGAGTTACAGTCCACTGAGAGAAGCCAACATAGAAAGTCAAACTGGGGAGGAATCTGAGGTCAGGAGCTTGCTGACGCAGAGGCCACTGAGGGGTGCTGCTTATTAGCTTGCTCCTCATGGATTCCTCACCCAGGACCACAAGTCCAGGCTGGTACCACCCACAATGGGCTGGGCTTTCCCATATCCATCACTAATTAAGAAAATGCTCTACAGGCTTGCCTACACCTGGAACTATGGAGGCATTTTTCTTACTCAAGGTTCCCTCCTCTCAAATGACTTTAGCTTGTGTCAAGTTGACATAAAACTAACCAGCACAATGAAGTCACGGCCTTTATTTTCCTGTTCATCACCAAGATTATACGGTAATAATATCAAAATATAAAACATTCCAACTTTTTAAAGGGCCCCAATCTTCAGAAATTCAAACTATTAAAAGTTCAAAGTCTCTTTAAAATATTTAAAATCTCTGTAAAAAAAAAAATCCAACGTCTCTTTAAAATGCTCAAAGTTTCTCAACTGTGGACTTCCATAAAATAAAAAGAAGTGAAATTCTCTTTTTATTCCAAGGGGGAGAATCAGGGCACAGTCACAATCAAATCCATGTAAAACCAAACTCCAACAGTATTAAAAAAAACTCAGTGCCCAGTGTCTGGGGTCACACACCACCTAGGGCTTCTCCAAAGGGCCTGGGGCACCTACTCACCCCCACAGTCTGCAGTTCATACTGGTTGTCTCCTAGGCTCAAGTTGTCTCCACTCTACTCCCGCTGCTGCTCTTGTTGGTCATCCCCTGGTACCAACATCTCCAAAAGCTGGGGTCTTCTGCTGCAACTGGGCTGCATTTTCAGCAGCAACCTGTCATAGGCTCTCTTCATGGTGCAAAGCCTCAATTTCTCTGCATGACCCTTTCTGTCCTGGCCCTTCCGCTGCCACTGAGGCTGCCCCATCAACAATGGCCTCTCCTGGTCTCTCACAGTGCCAAACCTCAGCTGTGCCCCATTACTCCTTCATTCCTTCAAACTAGTATCACCTGGGTGACTCTAACTCTGTCACGTCCAGCCACCAACATGAGATACAACCTTGGCTGCCTTTGGAACACAGCATCTCTATGCTGACCCTGGTGAAACATTTCCAAGATTTTACCACACTGATGCTGCTGGACCTGCAATGTCCCTATAAAGCAATGATTTTACTTCAGTGGTGCTGGTCTCTTATTACTAACAGCTGATTCGTCATCCCAAGCTAACAAATTATCAAATAGGCGGATAAAAGCTCTGCTTCCCTCTGAAACTTCATAAGCCAAGCCTGTGCTGTATGCACACACACACACACACACACACACACACACACACACACACACACACGCATTACACTCGAATCATCCATGTTCTCACAGTCTCTCATCAAGCTTTGAAAATTAAATGGTTTTTTTAAGCCTCAGGTTCCAAAGTACTTCCACAATACTCCACAAAACACATGGTCAGATATTTCCCAGCAATACTCCACAATCATAGTGCTAATGTCTGTTCCAGAGGAACAGAGCTGATAGTATTAAATAGATAGGTAGATGGCTATCCGAAAGAAGTAGGCTCCAATGCCAGTGAAAACAGAGACAAGCAGGCAGCAGAAGGTGTGGCCCAGATTAAAGGTGGACCTTCCCACCTTAAGAGATTCAGATTTAGGGTGGGTCTTCCCACTTCAAATGACTCAATCAGAGCAACTGTTGGAGAACCTAGTTCTGCCAAGTCAGAGCAATCAAAGAGTATAAAATGCCCACGATGAAAGAGCCAATCTCTTTCTCAGACATAACCAGGCAAAGGTGTCCTGCATTCTGATCTAGTGCCTAGGAACAATGCTCTTAGCAGCGAATGGTTTTCATAGCTCCACCCAATGCCAGGCCACTTCACCCCGCCATACTAACATTCAGAACCCTTGGAGTAGGGTTATTGTAATCTTCGTTTTAGAAACAAAAGCTTAGAGCCAATGTTTTTCCTATTTTGTGTGTGTGTGTGTGTGTGTGTGTGTGTGTGTGTGTGTGTGTGTGTGTACATGCGTGTGCATGTTTGCATGTGTGGGGTTGTGTGCATTGCATACATGGGGAGGTGGGAGTGTGCATGTGGAAATCCAAAGTTGGTATCAGACCAAGAAGAGACTTGATACCCTATGAGCATATACAGGGGGAGGAATTCCTCCTCAGGAACAGTCATAGGGGAGGGGAATAAGGGGAAAATGGGAGGGAGGGAAGAACGGGAGGATACAAGGGATGGGATAATCATTGAGATGTAACAAGAATAAATTAATTTTAAAAATTAAAAAAAAAACAAAGTTGGTATCAGAGATCATGCTCCATTGCTCGTCAACCTTATGCCCTGAGACAGGGTCTCTCAATTAGACCCAAAGGATTTGGATGAAAAGGCCAGATTTGCTAGCCACCTTGCTCTGGGGATCCCCTGCATCCACTTTCTGAGGCTGGATGAGTATCTGTCACTTACATGTTTGCTCGGCATCCAAACTCTGGTTCTCATGCATGTACAGAAAGCACTTTAGCTACTGAGCCATCTCCCCAGTCCCAGAGCCAGATATGTAGTAGATAATTTATTAACTTAGGAGGTTTTTTTTCTAGTCACCTATTCTAGTTCCCAAGTAAAGCACACAGAGACTTATTAGATTTATTAATAAGCTTTAGGCATAATAACTGGAAAGATATGCTTGAAACTAATATTCTAAGCTAGTCGGGCTACTTCCCAGCCATATGCCCGAAGTTACTTGCCATATTGGTCCTGTCTGGGCAATCTCTCTCCATTAGGCCAATTCCTCTTGGAGATATCCTTTCTCTCCTCTTCCTCCTTCTCCCTGATTTTGTGGTCCCTACCTGAGAACCCCAAACTCAAGAGTGAGTGCTCTGCCTACCTCTCTTCTGCCCAGCTACAGGTTGTCTTTTTTTTTTTTTTAATTAACCAATCAGAGATATTTGGGAGCAAAGTTTACACAGAATTGTTCAGAGTACGTGACAATGCACTCGTCCATAGTGCAACCATATCTTGAGGCCCAGAATTCAGCATTTGTATGCACAGATCACCAGACCAACCCATACGATATCTTAATTAAGCTGCAAAAAGTCAAATAGGATGCAGTTGTAGACACAGATACTCAACACCTAATTGCAAATGTAATGATGCAATAAGTGTCCAGACCTGGCCCCTTAAACTTAAGTCTATACTTTCCTACCTACATTCTTTGGGTCTTTATCACTATAAACAGACCATATTATTCAAAAGAAACATTAAAGAAAACAGAATACATAAACACACACACACACACACACACACACACACACACAAATTGAACTTGGAGTTAACCTACCTGGGTGCCAGATTGGATTCATTAGTAGCCTTAAGGTATTAAAGAGACCAACACAAATTTCGCCACTTATAAAAATAATAGCCATGCTGATACCATCTACCTATTTTGAAGATTTTTTGAAATGTTGAATGGAAATAGTAAATGAAAATTCTTCAAAACTTGCCTCAAACTGTTGACTTGAACATGCTGCCAATTGCTAATGACTTGCTGTGTTAGCTTTCTGTTACTGTAACAAATACTTGAGGTAATCAATTTATGAAGGGAAAGGGTTTATTTGGCTCATAGGTTTTGGGGGCTTTGGTTCATGATTACTTGACCCCATTGTTTTGAGGGTTTGTAACGAAACAGCGAGGAAGAGAAAGAGGTTTGAGTCTCTAAGCGTTCCTCAGAGGCAAACCCATAATGATCTAGTTTCCTCCCCATTAGGCCCCACCTCTTCAAGGTCCCCACACTTCCCAATAGCCCCAGGATGGACTAAACCTTTAACATATGAGCTTCCAGGACATTCTGGGTCTAAACTATAGCTTGTGACAATCACACATTCACTATATTTGCCTCAGAGGGGTTCAGAAGGACTGGAGTCCTCCTTCCCCACAATCAAACAGCCAGCAATGTAGACCACTGAAGTCAACAGATCCAGCCAAGCAGATTTGTTTCACAATCTGTCCAAGCAACATGACTAACAGACATGGAGAACACAGAAGGCGATAGGAGATAGCATAACCGATCCTGGGTGCCATGGGACAAGCATGAAGGAGAATGGATTACCGAGAGGCAGGGTGCTTTAAAAAGCTTCCATGGCAAAGAAGCTTACAGACAGGGCAGAGTTCAATTCTGAGGGGCAGTCTGTGAGGAAAGCTGGGACTCAACTCCCACCTTCTGCTCCTGAGGAGTCAGAAGGTTGTAGGAACTGACTAGCCTGAGGCCTCACAGTGGCTGGAAGGAACAGACAGATCATCTGCTCCCGGCTCATCCTTATTACCTCGGGAGTTTGATTTCTCAGAGGAGCCATGTTCACAAAGCAAAGAGGGTCCAGCACGGGGACTTTTGGGCGTGCTGACAGATCTGTGACAGGTGCAAGATAAAAGGAGGGTGGCTTGTGTAGGACTCATCTTCTCCTCTGAGAAAAGCCTGCCCTTGCCTAGAGAGGGACTCAGAAGAAAAACAATGCAGGGCTGTCTAAAAACACCATTTCACAGACAAATTGTGTCCCATGGGAATCCCTGCTGGCACACAAGCTCTCCAGGTGCCACTGACAAGGAGCACAGAATGGCCAGGTTCTCAGCTGCTCCACAAAAAAAAAAATCTGTCTGCCCTTGCCCATCCACCCCCAACATCATTGCAAAAACAGGCACTGGACAACTTGCTGGATTCTATGAATATGAACTTGATGTCACAATTGCAGAAACAAGCTAGATAAGATCGGTCAAGACTAGTGTAAGGAAGCAACAGGCATCCTTAAATCATGTGTCATTATAGGCCTGGATAATGCTTTCAAGATGAAGTTGAGTCTCCCCAACCAAGGCCCAAGAGGGCGGGGTCCCAGGACAGTCTGATCTTCCCAATATTTAAGCAGTTCTGGAGTGGAAAACTTGCAAGATATTCTGCAGCTAAATGGAATTCTTTTCCATGGAGGTCCCCTTGTTTATACACACAGTCCTTGGCAGACAGGAATCCAGTGAGAGTGCACTTCTGTCTCCAGGGTAACGAGGCCTGAGACACAAAGGGGCTTAAACATGGTAGGACCCTGGCCACCATCAGAACTTTGCTATGCCCTGAGTCTGCTGCTTGGGGAAAATGGCCTTTCCAGATATTGCTACAAGAATGAAGGACATTCTTATGACTCCGGTCTTACAGAGGAAGATAACAGTAAATCTATGGGCCAGAAAGATGGCTTAGTGGTTAAGAACAAGTACTGTTCTTGCAGAGGACCTGAGTTCAGTTCCCAGCACTCACTGTGCAGCTCATAAGTGTATAACTCCAGTTCTAGGGTGTCTGAAGCTACTTTCCCACTTCCAGGACCACCTACACATGTATACACATTCACACACAGGCAGACGAACAAAAAAATAGTAAAAGTAAATTTGATCATAGTGTACAGAAATGAAAGAATGTGATGACTTTCCCAGGCAAGGCTGCACCATATCATGGCTGAGAGTTCCTGTTTATTCTCTTGCTTTTCAGTGAAAAACGCAACTCAGGAAAAGTGGGTACAGTTAGTGTTCACTGCATGCCTTAGTGATTATGTAGCATAAGAGCATGAGGATTTGCCATTCAGAAGATGTAGTAGTGGTTTTATTTAATTAGGTTGCACATTCCCACACTTCCCACATGTCCTCTCTTTCTACTCTTCCCACCTTTGACTTGGGTCTTATTTCTGATCGTTGTCCTAGACTTATCAAGAGAAGCAGGCTAATTATAAATTCATTCAGTTATCAGTTTTAACCAACTACTAGCCAAGTCCTTGGGTACATGCTGAAGTACTCCATTTCTAGGAGGAAACAATGCAGTGGTGGGTAATGATGTCTCTGAAAGACTTGATGTGGGGGACAGGATAGGGATATATCCATGATGGCCACTTCCCCAAGCATTCACTCTCTCACAGATAAGTCACAACGACAACAAGGAGCTGTTAAAGCCACTACTTTCAAGCAGTCTGTAGGTCCAAGCATGAGTACTATAAGAATGTTCTATCAGCTGCTACTGAAGGGCAGTAAATAAGTAGGAATGGAGGAAAGATGAGGAGGGGAGAATGAGGAAAAAGAAGAGAAGAGGAGGGAGGAGAAAAGAACAAAGGGAGAAAGAGAAAAGGAAAGGGGAGGGTAAATGAGAGTGGGCTTGGGAAGAGAAGGGGAGGGGAGAGGAGGGGAGGGGAGGGGAGAGGAGGGAAGAAGAGGGGAGGGAAGGGAAGGGAAGGGAAGGGGAAGGACAGGTAGGGAGGGAAGGGGAGAGGAGGGGAGGGGAGGGGAGAGGAGGGAAGAAGAGGGGAGGGAAGGGAAGGGGAGGGGAGGGAAGGGGAGAGGAGGGGAGAAGAGGGGATATAAGAGAGAAAACTGAATGCCTACAGACTCCATATAACCCAAAGAATAAAAGCAGTACTGCAGTCTTAGGGCACAAGCTTTCTGGATGAGCCCTTGTTTCTGTTCAGGTATAAGACTCCTCCCATTTAGACTCCTTTCTCAGTAACAGCTTGTGAATAAAGTTAGCAACTATTAGCACATTTCTTTTCCCTGCATTTCCTTTGTCCTTCCTTTATTCATTAAGATGACTCAGACTCCAAGTGAGAGCATTCACTTCCCAAGTAGCTGAAACACAACAGTAAGCAATTTACTATCACATATGAACAACAGTTTGGATTTAGGATGGCCAGTGCCTTGTGGATATTATTAAAGACTCAATATCACTCTGATTTTTTAAAAACATTTTTCAGAATGTTCCAGAGAATGTTCTCTTGTGTCTCATTGGGTGGGGCTGCTTAAAGCCAACCACTGACAAGAAGCTGTGGACATGCTTGGCTAGAATTTGGCTGAGGCTCTGAAACTGTGGACTGCACTTCATGGGTATATCACTCACCCACTTTGCAACGAATCTCAGCTCTGCTAGCATGGGAGACCTTGGGGGGCCATGACCCTCAAACAGTGAAAGCATTCATTGCTATTGAGGGCAAGTGGAAGGACAGGGGAAAAAACTGTGTTTATCTTTTGCTTCTTACATTTTAAAAATGAGTCTGGTTGAAATTAGATGTACATGAGATAAATAATAACATCTCTCCATACCATGATATTGGAAAAGATTATCCAAGACATATAAAGAGAAAAGGGACAAAGGTAAGCCAAGGGAGCTGAGGAGATCTCGGGCTCTGTCACCCTGAACTTGCCTAAGATTCCTCTCTCCAACCTTTTCATCTTGGGCAAAAATCAAAGGACCTTTCCTTTAGAGAGGGGCTGAAGGGAACAGAAACATGAAGGCAGAAGTCACGTTGAAGGAGTGCTCAACCCCAAACCAGCCAGCCAAAGCCACAGCATCCTGATGCATGGTTCTTCTCTTCTGCTTCCTCTCATGAGTTCTACAAAGGGTCAGGGAGGGACCAGGGAGGAACTCAAGCACCTCAGCAGCCATGATGTACAAATGATACACTCCAGCAGCCTCATGACTGCCCTCAGCCTCCATGAACCCCTCTTGGCTTAGTGCCCACCCCTCGTGAAGAAGAGAGGCTCTAAATTCTTTCGCTTCAGCTTTCTTCCATTTTTTTTTCAACAAAACACAAAGTGAGTTCACTGAGCTTCAGCCTCTCTGATCAAGAGGAATGCAAAGCCTGGGGTAGGTTTGCTGTGAGTTAGCAAACTGAGCTCCGTGCCTCCTTTAGAAATGGGTTTTTTTTTTTTTTTGGTTTGGTTTTTTTTTTTTTTTTACTCTTTATCAAAAAAAAAAAACTTCCTTGTACAGTGGATGGTAGTTAATACAGAGACTCAAAGCTGCACAGAGTGCAGGGCAGAAGCAACTGTGATGTGCCGAGCCCTAAATGAGTCATCTATATGATGTTTTCTCACTTCCAAAGCTTTAGGGCTATTGCAGAACTAGGGCTAAAGGAGTGTAAGTGGCCAAGATCATGGGAGGTTATTGTGAAATAATTCTCCCAGGCGTGACAGGACCGTTTCGCTTATGAACTCATCACAAGGTCGCCAGTACAAGTCATGTACAATATCAAGCCACTGGACACCACAGCACGGAGGAGGAAGAGGTTCAGGAGGTCTCAGCCCAAGCTGAGGAGCTCTATGTTTTCTTAAGTTGTGTGGTCCCTAGTAAGTTGTCCTAGTAAGGCTCCGACAAGTAGCCTTAAAGCCATGAGCATTCAGCCAACTGGGCTCGGTGAGTTACACACACACACACACACACACACACATAAATAAATAAATAAATAAATAAATAAATAAATAAATAAATAAAATATTTTCTTAGGAGTTTCACGGCCATTTCCTAATACATTTTTAAAATAAGTTTTTATGACCCCATGGCTAAAGTCCTAAAACTGCAGCAAGGCTAGACCAGCTCTATAATCTTCCATCTAATCCAATCTAAACATTCCATTGCCAGCATTTCCTTCTTGTTCTTTCTTATAGACTCCTCACAGAGTTTGGAATCTGTCTTGTTTGAATATCTCATTTCTCTCTCCTCTACTATTCTGTAAACTCAAGAAGGGCTCATTTGCTCATTCTCTAGCTGAGTAACTGCTCTATGGTAGCAGTCCCATGCACCTACTTTGCTTTGTAACGCTGATAAACAGTGACCCAGAGCAACTTGGACAAAAGGGGGCTTATTTTATTATACGTCTTCTAGTCCACCATAAAGGGAAGTCAGACAGATAGGAAGTCAAGAAAAAAACCTGGAAGCAGGAATGGAAAACAAGCCATAAAGGAATGTTGCTTACTGGTTTGCTCACCCTGGCTTGCTCTGCTAATGTTCTTGTACCGTCCAGAGCTTTCTGCCCAGGCATGGCCCTGCCCAGACAGCGCTGGGCCTTCCCTAATCCTCATTAATAACAAAAACGCCCATGGACTTGCCTACCATTCAATCTCATGTAGGAAATCCCTCAACTGGTGTCCCTCTTTGCAGATGACTGTAAGTGGTACCAAGTTGCAAAAAGCTAATCATCAAAACAGGTATCAGTAACTATGTCTTGGCTGATAAATAAGTACACAAAGATCTGATCATGAAATCTACACTGACATTCTTTATATTATATTATATCACATTATGCATTATCAATCTGATCTTCCTGGTCATTCTTTGAGGTTGGAATCATTAATAAACAGGTATTAAAGCTGAGGCCAGATGTGTTCGGTAGCTTACCCTCTTGCATCATACAAGCAACAGTAGCATTTAACTCAAGTCCCTGAGTTCCTGGTTATCCAGGTGCAAACAAGAGCTGGGTATCTTTTATCTCTGACTTCATCTAAGACCAAAGCCAGGCAGGTTTTACTGAGCCAGCCCTGCCAGGGATGTATAGAGGGGATGCTGTTGAGATTTCAGTTGGTTCTAACACCACACATCTCAAAATAAACCGATTCCTGGAAGTTCCAGGACTCTAATGTAGCTACTGATGTCAAAACATGCTTGTCTGTAACCAGGAGCTCAGGTGGTCAACAGCTCAGAAGGCACACTGACTTCCTCTCATGTGCTCTTTCCATCCTGTGCTACCTGCTGGGGAAATTTGTTAGGAACAGGCTGGGTGACTACCCTTCGGAGCATGTGGGGAAATATCAAACCAGCTTCTCAAGCTGCTAAAAGGAAAAGTTGCAGAGGAAGGAAATAATGCGAACACCTACTGCTCTTGAATTAATTAGGAAATGTATTTTTTCTGTCTTTAAAAATGGGAAAAGAAAAATAGAACACCTTGTTCTTTGTAGTTGCTAAAACAGTTCTCTTTTTCATTTAGACAGTTGAGAAAAACCACTTAAAGGCTCTCAATTGTTTTCTGAAAGAGTACCTTGTTCCCCCAAACTTGGAGAGGCACCATTTTATGTGTTTCCAGAACAGTCCAAGATGGTGTGAGCTCTCTGTACTGTTATCCACAATATTTCTTCACTTTCTCATTATGCCCACATCCTACAGCTAGCAATTGGGGCTTTTAGGACTTTGATTCTCTTTCTAGCAAAGGAAATTTAAGGGCAACCCTTCCCTCTCACAGGCTTCATTTATGATGCAGTATACAGAAATCTTGAGTCATACATACAGTCTCCAATGTCTGGCCTAAACCCAATCCTAAAAACATCAGAGCTACAGATTTTAATCAAATAACTAAAAAGAAGTTGGTGGTGCATACACATAATCTCAGAGCTTGGGAAGTGTAGACAGGGGGATTAGGAATTCAAAGCTACCCTCTGCTGCCTAGTGAGTTCCACTCCACTCTGGCCTTCATGAGACTCTGTCACAAAACAACAAAAGGGAAAGAAAAAATAAATATTGAATTCTTTAAAAAGGTAACAACCAAAGTTTAGGAAGAGGAGTGTGTAGATGCATGAACACGTGGGCCTACAGGGGACAGAGGATGATATCTGGTACCCACTTTCCCGCCCTATTCTCTTGAAACAAGGTCTCTCACTGAACCTGAGGCTTACTGAATTGATGATGCTTGCTGGTCAGTGAGCTCCTTGACTCTAACTGTACTTACCCTCCAGAGATGGGGTTATAGGCATGCACGTCTATGCTCAACTTTTTTTACATATACATTTATATTATTACACACATATATAGTAAACTATGCACAGCAAGAAGAAACACGAAACAATCATGGATTATATAAATGTTACATTCATTGTGTCTTGGCTATTTGTGTTTGGCAACCTTAAAGAAAACATATTTCCTATCTTAGTGCATTTACAATCCTGATTGTAAATCAATATCTATCATATCTCATCTCTATCAACTTAAAACGTCAATCTAGACCTAAGAACATCTTAGTCCCTAAAGAACTAAGGTTAATTGTAAAACTAAACTATCTGGTCTTCAACCCCATCAGAGACTTGAGAAGGAATAAAATTAATTACCAGAATATACAGGAAGTACAGGTTAGCAGGTTCCCAAATGAGAAGATGACAGAGACAATTTGCTGCCTGAACAGTCACCCAAAACTCTATAATGTTGGAGCATCATCTTCAGCCTTCTGGACCAGTATATCTGACAGAGCTATTTGTGAGGCAGGAACTATTGAAGACTTGCTTACTCTGTCTTAGCAGAGTGTGGCCATCAACTCTGCCTGCATCCAAGCTTGCCTAATTTTAGGCAGAAATCTGTCTGCAGACAAAATGAGGACATTTTGCCCAGTGACTTGTTTGCCACATTTGAAGCCATGTCTATAAGGAGGTTCTTTGATGCTCATCATCTTCTTTGAGGTAGGCTGGGTGTTGCCAAGAGTTAACTTGCCTTATTGTCAAAGTATCCTTAAAAATCAAAAAAGCATCTTTATTTGGATGCTGGGTGTTCGAATTCAAGTCCTCACATATAGGCACACAGCAAATGTTCTCAACTGAGCCATCATCTCCCCAGCCCCATAATTGAAAGCTTTTTTTTTCAAATTGTAAAAAGTGTTTTATTTTTAATTGTTCATTGAAAATTTCACAACATGTATGTAGTGTAATAAGATCAGATCCAATTCCTACCCATCTCTCCCAAAACTCTTAAATATCTACAATTTTAAGAAATACCTCCTGGCAGTGCTGGGCATGTCTCTCAGCTGGTAAAGTGCTTGGATACCATGCTCAAAGCCCTGGGCTTGATCTTCAGTGCTGCATAAAATCAGGTTTAATGGTACATTCCTACTCAGGGCATGGAGGCAGGAAACGAGAAGGTCAAAGTCACCATCTACTACATAGTGAGTTCAAGGCCAGCCTGGGCTACCTGAGATACTGGCAAAAAAGGAAAATAAAGAACTATTGATTTCCCCCACTCTGAAGTTGATATTCTTAAAGTCAGCATTTGTCTGGCTATATATAATTCTATTAACTCTAAGCAATGAATAGGTTTTACCTCACTTCAAAGAAGCAAAAGGAAAATCTGTCCCTTCCTCCTTCCTGTATGGAACTGTGTGTTTTTAAAAAGCATGAAGCAAAACCTATGAAAGTTTTGCAGGTGCATGGAGAACTGGGATGTCATAAAAAGCATATTGTAGAGCTGATCCATCACCACACATGAGAGATGGAGAGGACTACAGAATACTCAGGAAAATAGTGACTGAAGTCCTAGGAGTTAGGTTCATAGTTAAGTTAGGGAGGTAAGCCTGATCCTGGAAAAGCATAAAGCGAAAGCAATGGTAGAGTTGATTAGCAGAAGGAAAATACCTGGGTCTGAAAGGTCACAAAGAATGTCTCTAATGTTATCATGGAAGAAAGAGAGGGGCTACAGACAGCAGCAGAAAAGACTCAACAAGATGGTCCAAAGTCAGAGTCCCACCTTAGGATGAGGGAGCAATGAACAATCAAGCAGAACTATTTTATCAGACAAAAGAAAGAGATGTGCTTAACACACATGAGGACATTTTGCCCAGCAGCTTGTTTGCCACATTTGAAGCTATGTATATAAGGTACAGAATATAGACACATACTATAGGTTAGCCAGGTATGCCCACTTATGGTAAAACAGGAGACTTTAAGGCCAAGTCAGTTAGATCGGAAACCAGGAGGTCAAACATGAGAGCTACAGGAATCCCATCTTCTGCTTAGATGATTCATCTCATATTTTCAAACCATGCATGGCCTCTCAGTGTTGTGAGCAGTGTCCTCAACTTCATCCTGCTTGAAATGGCATTCCTCCTCTATGTGATGAACCTGGCTGCTTTTCGCCCATCATCCCTACAGCTGCATCGATCCTGTCTCATGATACTCATCCCATAATTTTCTCTCATGGGGCAAGCATAACCCTTGAGTAAGAATTAAGGGAAAGCTCACTCCATACAGGTTTGTTTATGGTGGTTCCAACATGATCAGAAGAATAGAGTAGGGGAATTGGCATATAGTATCAGTCTTCAAACTCCACCGAAAACAGACTTCTCACTTTTTCTTTTGTTGTTTTGAGACAGAATCTCCCTATGTACTCCAGTCTGGCCTGTGGCTCATAATCCTTCCAAGTCACTTTCCTGTGAGATGAAACTATGGGGTGGGAGTCAGGGTGGGGGTATGGGGCACACTGACATGTCCTTCTCAAAACTCTCCCAGATGATCTTCATAGTCACCGCACTTTCAGATTGTATAAGAACATCGTATATCCACAATAATGACATATCTGTACTCTCCCGCATCAGAACAGCACTAAAAGGCACTCCAGCTGTTGATCCCAGTGAGCCATCATCAGTCCTGAGGCCTGAAGTCATGAATACATTCCTGAGTGTTTCCGTGTTCTTCCCATCCATAATTTCAGCTTCAGTCTGAGCTGACATTCCACTGGGTAACGTGAGAAACAAACAAACCAACTTCATTTCTACCAGCTTCTGCATGTGCCTTGAATTCCTACAGCATACTGTGATTTGGTTCTCAAACAATGACTTCTGACAGGCTCCCCAACTTGCACTGTTTATCTGTGGCACCAAGAAACTGTCACCTTTTAGAAGACTCTTGTTCACTGCAGACTGTTGGAAGAATCCATCGATAGGGACATTTTAATCTGAGATTAGATCATAAGAAACATCCATTCTCATTTCTAAGAGAAACACATGGAATCTCCCTTGGGCAACTGAAGGTCATTATTATGCACTTCCTTGATATAATTATGGTCCCCTCAGTTTTTCTTCTGCTATCTGGACTGTTTAATGCCATCAGCATAATCTTCAAAACCAATAATGTTTTCTTATCATGGTACATGTCATTTTTTTTTTTTTTATAAAATGCCTCTAAGGGGGAAACGCCCAAAGAAAATTAAAATCCCCCAAACCTCTACTTCACTGGGATCTTTATGCTAGTGTTTTAACTCCTTCTTAGTATTTGTTTTTACCAATATTTTCTATGCATTAACATTTGACAATTTTATGTGAGTCACTTTGCTAATTGGCTCAGCAGTTAAGAGCACAGGCTGTTCTTCCAGAGTGCCTGGATTCTATTCCAGCACCCAGATACAGCTCACCATCATCTATAACTCCAGTCCCATGGGATCCAATGCCCTCCTCTGGCCTCTGTAAACACAGCACACATGTAGTACATAGATGTGGTGTGGACAAAACACTCATTTACACAAAATAAAAATAAATTCATTTAAAAAATAAACTAATAGAACAATTACCCAGAAGCCTTTCTTATAGGAAAGACGACATCATCCTCACTAAAGATATCTGCACTTCCATGGTCATTGAAACATTATTTAAAATACTCAGATTGTACAGGGCAACAAAATAAGCATTCATCAATGCACGTATCATTTTTTTAATATGATGTATATACACAAAGAGTATTATTCACCCCTACAAAAGAATTATCTCTGTCAGTAGCTATAACATGGATGAACCTGGAGTTATGTGGAATAAGCAACATACAGAAACACAAGTAACACATGACCTCATTAATATGTAAACCCTAAAACATACATCCATAGTTAGAGCTCAAAACACTAGTTACTATAGATGAGAAGAGGGTGGAGCAGGAAGGAAATGAAAGTTATGACAAAGGATACAGAGTAGGAGATACGGAGGGAGAAAAAGTCCATACGTCTAAGCACAAGATGAAGACTGTAGATGATAAAGAGTGAGCACTTGCCTAGGATGCTGAAAACCCTGGGTTTGATTGCCAGTTCCCCATAAACTAGGTGCGGTGATATGTACCTGGGGTTGTAGCACTTGGGAGATGAACTTAGCAGGATAAATAGAGAGTTCAGGGCCAACCTAAGCTACATGTGTCTCAGGACAAAACAACCATACTGTAGGGTTGGATCCATGCTACTGTAGCTATTATTGCCACAAATAATATATAGCCATGTGAGATGATGGTTATATTAATTTTATGCACTATAGCAATCTTTCTACTACTTATATATCATATACCATATTGTTTTAAATATACACAATAAGGAATAATTTACGATAGGAAGATGAATTTGAAAACACTTCAGCTGATGTGGCTTGTTTATGCATCACTACGTGAATCTTCACTTGACATTCGGCTACCTTTTTAATTGAAGTCCCTTTGCACTGTGCTTCTGTTCATTATTATTTCATGTTTGTGAGTAATTACCAATCAAATCAATAGTGTGGTCACAGTACATATATCCTGATTAACTGGTTGGCAGCACCAGGCAAGGGGACCACATGACTGCCTCAGCTATTAAGTTACTTAGCTGGGTGACTAAGTCAGTCACATCTCACACCACCACCATTATAATTAATCATGCCAAATGTCAGTGTTTTTTATCTATAAGCTAAAGGAGTTAAATTAAATTGTTTCTCAGTAGTTTTCAGGATTCTTGTTTTAAAAGTTAATGGTGTGTAGGTCCAACCAAGAGCCAGCTAAGAGACAGAGCTAAAGAATGGCTCTGGCACAGCCATTCCCAAGCACAGAACTGGAGGCCTGAGGCCGCCTTGAAGGCTCGTGCTCATAAACAGCATAAAGGGACCCGAGAAGACAGCTCAGTAGGTCAAGTGCTTGCTGTTCAGCGTGGGAACCTGAGTTCAGATCCAGCACACATGGAAGCTGGTCATGGAGACTCACATATACAGGCCCAGCAGTGGTGGAAATGAGCCCGAAGGATTTCGGGGGCTCACTGTCAAGCCAGTCTAGCCAGGACAATAAGATTTAGAGTCAGTGAGAGACTCTGTGATATATATATATATATAAATATATATATATATATTTCAGAGCTATTGAGGATGAAACTCAATGTCCACAGTTGGCCTCCACATGCATGGGTGATAACATCTGAACACACACACACACATGCAAAGGAGCATGAACACATGCACATATGCATGCACACATGCACTCACACACACAGATGCACATATACACACAAAATGGAGGAAACTCTTTTTTACCATTGTTCTGGCCAAAAGTATAAGCAAATTAATCATTGAATGAAAAAATATATGTTATAAAATGTGAATGAAAAAATAAGAACAATAAGACCCAGGTTCAGAGATAACAATGAATCATCAGTATCAAGGAGCAGGACAAATGGATAGAAAGCAATGACTGAGTGATGCTATGATCATCTATGTTCAAATCTGGAAGAATTAACTACATTGTTTAGGAAAAACTTGAATTTATAAATAAACTCTGTGGGTACCAAAATATTTAAATTGATAGCTTATGTATATTAGCAATAGTAAATTTGAAGATAGAAATTTTCAAAGTACCCAACTCATAAGAATGCTTACCTGTACCACAGAATGCTGATGAATGAGCTAAAATTTAAAAGTAGCAAAACAGATTAAAGTTTTGAAAATAGGCCCACAGTTATGGAACCATCTGGTTATAATCTGAAATCTCTGAAAATGGCCCAAGTTATGACTTATATTATTTGAACTGTTTATCTCTGGTACTCATTACAATGAGAAAAATTAATTCTAATACAGAGGCTTACTGAAATTCCCAAACTGTAGTACAAGGCTAACGGATCAAAACAAGCTTGATGATGTCATCCTGCTGAGGAAGTATTAGATGTAATGGAGAGCGAAGCTTCTAGAACTGTGGAGCAGAGTGTTGGAGAAGAGTAAACTATAAAGAGAGGAAGCACAGTGTCAGAGAGGGGCACAAAAGCCCTCTTGAGTCTTTGGCTAAATACAGATTTCCTCTTGTACTAGAAGAAATGACTTGAGGCCAGGAAAAATATCTTCACAAAAATAAGAGCAATTCTACAGGCTCACAGATACTTGGGCATAGTGTGTATACTGCTTCAAACTAGACTGTAATGAATACATAGCATACATTATAACAGACAGGTGCCTCCAAAAGGACATCCTCTTAACGGTGAAAGTGGCCTCTAACAGTGGCTTTGCATCTCCTCTAATAGTATATAGAGAATGTTTTAAAGAATTCAACTGATTATAAGTAGTTAAGCTGAAATCCAATACTAAGCTTCCAACATGCAACTAACCCTATCAGTCAATAACCAGAAATTCATAAGATTGAGTGTGACATCTGATTAAAATGTATGAAGCATGATAAAGAATCCACATAGATGACCCATTCATGTACAGATGTATAAAGAAATGTGACGGCAGGGTGTGGTGGCGCACGCCTTTAATCTGAGCACTCAGGAGCCAGAGGCAGGAGGATCGCTGTGAGTTCGAGGCCAGCCTGGTCTGCAAAGCAAGTCCAGGGCAGCCAAGGCTACACAGAGAAACCCTGTCAAAAGAAAGAAAGGAAGGAAGGAAGGAAGGAAGAAACGTGACACATATCCTCAATGAAATGCTGTTAACCCATAAAAAGAACGAAATCCTGCTTTTTGAACAGTATGTATGGGACGGGAAGTGCTATAGTAAAGCGGTATAAAAACAGGCATAAAAAGACACATAGCACATAGTCTTACATGCATGTGGCAAGTTTTAAAAGTCGATGTGATTAAAACATATTGTACAATTTTATGAAATTCTCAAAGAATAATTTTTTATTTAAATTGATCTCAATAAAATACCAAGAAGAATAGTTAGCACGATCTGGGAAGGGTGCTAAGGACAGAGCAACAAAGAAAGGGTAGCTGGATACAGAAGGTATAGACAGCAACCTCTAACATCCTAAGGGGAGTAGGGTATTATATGTGAAAATTACTGATTGACTATTTAAGAAGAACTTGTAGAGAAGAATATCAATATACTCAACAAAGGGTAGTTCATAGATATGTTAATAATTTATATGCAAATAAAAGTATTTATATATATGCAAAAATTGGGGATAAATATGTGAGTTATAAAGATTGGACCATTACACTTTATACACTTCATAAAACAGCACACTGTATCCCATAAGTGTGTCCAATTACAAATGTCCGCTAAGAACTAAAATAAAGGAGGCTGGAGAGATGGTTCAGTCATTAAGAGAACTGGCTGCTCTTGTGAAGGACCCAGATTCCATTCTCAGCAGCCCCATGGTGGCTCACAACCATCTGTAACTTCAGTTCCAGAGGATCCTATGCCCTCGTACACTAGGCATGCACAACAGTGTGTAGACACACATGCAGACAAAGCTCCTATACACATAAAATAAAATAATTTTAAAGAATTGAAATATCAAATTAATTACAAGCATGCAAAGAGATACATAACCTAAAACATAATTTCCAGAAAACACACATAGAAATTACAGTTCAATGGCTCTAGTAAATAAGTATAATAAAGGCATTTTTTTAAAAAAAAAACCTTCATCTGTATGTTCAGGAAGGAAAAGAAAACTTGAACAGGATATAAATCATAGAAACAATCCAAAATAAAACTTTAGAGATGAAAAGTATAATGATCATAGCAAAAAAATTGAACATTATTAATATATTTGATAGGCATGTCTTAGAGATAACCATAGTGATTATCCAAAACGAAGCACAGACAGCTATCACTAACATGCTGAGAAAATGTCACTTTCAACCCTTTAACAGAGTGAAAACATTATTTAAAACTAAATACTAAGTAAAAATTACCCAGACTAGTAAGTGTGAAGAAAATGTACAACCAACAGACCCATACGAGAAAAATAAGATATTTGAAAGTCAATCCATTTAAGTCATCCTGTTAGCCATCTGAAGAAAAGAGAAGAGATGGCACAGAAAACAAAGGTCAGCACCCATTCCTGATATATGAAAAACAAAACTATAGGTGCTGGAGGCGCGCAATAAGACGACACATCACTCGTACAAAGGGCCTGAGCTCAGTCTCCAGCACCCACAGTAGGCTGCTCTCAACTGCCTGCAACTCCAACTCCAAGGGACCTGATGACCTCTCCTGGACTACAATGGTACCTCGTGCATGTGACCCACACACAGACACATGCATATACATATAATTTAAAAAGAAAACTAAACTGTAAAAACTGTAGCAAACTAGTAATTTTCCAGAGTTCTCAAAGAACCAGGTATCATAAAATAATGAAAGGTTTCACTGACCTTTATATCCATTTGCACTTTGAATCTTATTAATTTCCTCCTTGTTCTACTATTTCTGTTTATGGAGGATTTAAGGTGGTCTTGTTTTCCTTACTTATTTAGGTTAAAGATGAATAACGTATTTCAAAGTTTTCTTCTTTTCAAATAACATTATTTATGGCTTTGAATTTTTCTGGAAGAACTACATTAACAGGATCCACACATTTTGATACATTACTCACACCCTTCCTTAGTTCAGCATTCTTTCTCATTTTCCTTTTTTGTTTATTTTTGACCCATGTGCTATTTAGAAATATTATATATTACACCCAAATAGTTGGACTTTTCCAGACAGCTTTCTGTTAATGCTTTCTAATTTAAATTCTAGTATTAAAGACCAGGCTTTAATAGAGATACAGTGCTGTACACTTGTGACTCAGCACCTGTGAAGATTAGACTGGAGGATCATGAGTTCAAGACCAACCTAGGCTACATAGGCAAGGTTAGGCTTACATGTGTTACATAGCAACTGTTACGTATATAAATTTCCAGGGTAAGATAGCAGAGCAGAGTTGCCTCTGTGTGCCCCATGAAACGAGAAGTCAGGATAACCCAGAGTATGCCAAAGACAAACGGAAGGGCAGGGGAAATCACGGACAAACGGAAGAGCGGAAGTCACAGAGAGACTGATTGGGCAGCTTGACCACATGTATGGGCACCTTGTGTGTGCCTGGTGCCTGTAGGGTCAAAGGCATCAAATCCCCTGGAACTGTATCGTTAAGGAGTCACCAGATGAGTGCTTGAAAGCAAATGTACATCTTCAACGAAAGCAGCCATGCTCTTAACTGCCGAGCCAACTCTCTAGCCCCATAAAAGTCTATTCCAAATGGAAAAAATAATGGTAGCACGGCAGAGATATTTTCACAAGCCAAAACTTAAAAACCCTTAGAAATGAAATATCAAATATGAAACTATGTAAAGAATAGTAATATGTCACAGAAAGGGGGACAAAAACCAGCAGAAAGATCACAGAAGAGGAAAAAATTAGTCAGTGCTCCTGGGGGGGAGATGAACCCCAAATTCTCATCTCTGTCTAGCAAAAACATGACTTGCACAACTGAATGGGGAACATTTTGAATATCAAAACAGAAAACGTCTGATATTTCCAAAGATGTATTTGCTAACAAAATATTCACAGATACATAACTGTCCACAGCCAAATTACTTACTACATGCAAGAACACAACAACAACAACAACAACAACAACAACAAACTGACATTTAATATCACCAAGGAAGTTGGATATCTTAATTTATTTTCAATTATATTTTGTGACCCTCAAAACTTGTTATGTGATAAAAATAATTTTTATGTAACATTAAATAAATAAATGTGATTATTCATAAGGAAATAAACTCTCTCTCACTTCCCCCTCCTGTGTGTGTGTGTGTGTGTGTGTGTGTGTGTGTGTGTGTGTGTACTCACACCCATAAAAGTTCAGACACACTGCAAAATTAACAGTAATCTTCTCATTATGAAAGTGTAATTCTTTTGGTTCTGATTCAAGCCTCTTCTGAGTTTTTGTATCTTTTTTATTGAAATTACATTTCTTAGGAAAGCAAAATCAGGAGAATGTGTCTATAGACATTTAAGCATTCTTAATCTCAGAAAGGAAATAGAAAAATAGATTGTGTTTGATTATTATAAGAAAATAAGTTATAAGAAAATAAGTCTCCTGCCCACCTCATTCCCCCTGGAAATAAAGTACATTATTTTTAGGTCTATTAAGTTTTGGATAAGCCACCATCATCATGTGCAAATGTTGATGACGTGTGCAGGAAATGTCCACTATAGTTTCCCCCCAAATAACCCTTGCATTTTACCACCCGAAAACTACTCCTCTACAAAGGAATTAAGCCAAATTCCCTACAGGGGCTGCTCCTACAGAGACTGGCTGGACCCATTTCCTAGATCCAGCAGGATATAATAACCTGTGTCCCTGTTTATCAGTGTGTAATAACCCCACCTAAGGAAATGCTCAGCTATATGCAATATTGCCACCTCTCTGTTCAGTCATATGTAATAAATATACTTATCTTCCAGGATACTGAGGTTTCTTTATTGGAAAGCCCAACACACTCAATTCTAGCTTTCCTACGTTCTGTATATTTGCCTTTTCCTTATTCTGTCACCACCACCACCACCCCCAGTCAGGTTAAGTCACTGGATCTGTGCAAAGGAAGTATCAGACACTCCACTGCCCCTCTGAGTAACACAGGAGTGTGGGACAGCAGGTGCACTGTGAAGGAGTATGTGCCATGTGCATAGCAAATATTATCATTCTGAAAAATGCAAGGATCAGTTGAGTCTGAGGAAGGATGGATTCTTTTATAAATTTATTAGCTCTAGTTGGATGTTATTGAATGCTATTGAAAATAGCACTTCAGCCCTGATTCGGAGCTGTAGGGTGCACTATCAGCCTAATTAAAAAGAAGGAATCTCAGCCACTTCCCCATCTTGCTTCCTTATTATTGTCTAATTGTTCAGAATATCTGTCTGTTATGGAGACAAAGCAATTAAGCCCAGTAAGTTGCAACAATGGGGATCATAAAGCAGGGGCTGCTTCATTAACAGCTTGGATATCAGCATAGAAAACATTAAAGGAAGAAATGCAATTGTAATTGGAAATAATTGGATAGCACAGTTCACTTAGCTGGGGGAGACTGCTGTCTGCATGTGTGGGAACGTTCACTTCGTGGGCCTTCTCTCACCTGGGCTCAGAAAATGAGCTTTGTAAACCTCACAGCGTTGTTGTCAAGGTGAGGAAGGGCTCTGTGCATGTCAGGCTGTTCTTTTGAGAACAGTGCCTGTCTGCTGCTAATCCAAAAGGAATCTGTTTCCATTCAGTGTCAGCAAGCTCAGAAAGAAACCAGAGGAGGGGTTGATGCCCTCCCTGCCCCCTTTACCGCAGGCCCCTCGCCCAGTGGTAAACACAAATTTCCGTAATAAAAACGTACAAAATTCCAAGATTAAGTCCTGTAGTCAATACTTTTAGAAAATAGTGATCGCCTCTGATATATCACAAGCAGGAGAGAAAAGGCTCAGCTATATTTAGATATGAGGTTGACCATGGTCTCCAAAGTCCTTTCTATGAAAAATTTGAGTCTCAGGAGAAAAGGGGGTCAGACGTTAAGAAATGGAAAGTGTGGGTCCTCCAATAACAGTTATGTGATGAACCTGCTATCTATGGTACTCAAACTGCACAGCAGGCATGATGCTGAACATTTTAAACACATTACATCTCAGAACCCAATGAGGAACATGAATTATGAATTACAAATGAAGAAGCCAGTGCTTGAGAGATTCTGTAACATGAAGCTAAACTAGGAATTAAGCGATGCATCTTATTATAACACCCATGAGCACAGTTGTTTAAATGGGCCCACCTCCTCCCAAATTCAAAACATGAAGAGGAAGAAAAAACTAGCATGTCCTATTATTTCCTGTCACTAGATCACAAGCAAAAGAAAGAAAAGTGGGACCTGTTGCTTGTTGCTTTACAGCTCGTGAACTTAGAATGGTTTTGCATCTATGCTTTATATGTATATACGAATTATACACAAGGGGTTCATCAGGATATTTTCATGCTTATGTACTATGTATTTGATCATACACCCATTCTTACTCTCTTTTATCTCCCTCTCTTCCCCTACTTCCCTTTCCACATGCCTAGTGGTCCTCCTATAAACTTCACATTTTTGTGGTTAAAAAAAGGCAGGAGGAATCATTACATTGAGATTATGTGAAATTTAAATTTTTGGTACCTATAGTGTATCAGTGTGCTGAGCACAGCCATACTTATTTACCCACGTGTTCCTTCCTTCAGAAGCAGAATTGACAAAGACTGTGTCCCACAACACAACAGATATTTACTATATGGTCCTTTATTTAAAGGAAAAATATTGCCAACTCATAACTTAGATCTCACAGTAGGTATAATTAGCAATATAAAAGAAGAGTTGTATGATTCATCTGCCATGGTTATGAGGTAGGAGAAGAAGGATTCTGTGAGAATGATTTTGTCGTGGTGTTGCTGGTGTCTCTTAAGGAGGAGCTGGGAGGAGAGCCACAGTGTTGAGGTTGTTAGACTGTCTGATCATCTATCCTTGAAAGGAAAATATAACCCAAATGCCTTTGAATATCTGTTGAGTCCTAACCCTCACTCTGACGTGTGATTTTTCTCCTATTTGGACCAATGATTTGGTCAAAGAAGTGAGTAAGGTTGGCAGAGGCCAAGGGAACAGAAAGGAAAACCCAGCAATAGAATGAAACGCTGAAACCTGTTTTTCCTGCTGGGTACGGAAGCTTGTTGCACTTCCCTTAGAAGCTCGTGTTAGTTCCATTCTTGTGAGCATGTAGGAGAAAGCCAAATTCTTGAGAGCAATTTTGTGCATCAACCAGTCTGTGCAATTCCCACTGCTGGACTTAAAGACCTCCCATAAATGCAGGCCAATTGAAGAATTTGCTCACTTCAGAAAGAATTAATAGCTCACCAAACTCTTTCACTAATGCCCTCAATCTAGTTTGATTTCATGGTGAATATTTTAGGATTTAACTTTGAATACAAGTCATCTTTTCATCTAAGAGGACTACAGGAATGTTACAGTGATCTGCAGGAAACGTTATTCAAGTGTATACAATAATTTCATGCTCAGTGTGAACTGGCATCCTGGTTCATGCCCATCAAAGACTATTAACTAGAAAAGCATCACTGTTGTTAAGCTGAAATAATTATTACTTTAAGAATGAGACTCGGGATTGCATTAATTCTACCAAAGGCCAGCTGATGGATCACTTGAATAGATTTCTGCTCTTTGTCTAGAAAAAAATATCTCTCTCTGAGGGACTGAGGAGATGTCTCAGAGGTTAAGAGAATGCACTGCTCTTCCAGAGGACCTGAGTTCAGTTCCCAGCATCCACGTGGAACAGTTCACAAACACTTGCATTTCTAGTTCCAGAGGATCCTAATGCCATGCCTCTACAGGTAACTGTAGGCACAGGCGCACATGCACACTCGCATGCATACACAATTAAAAATACTAAAAAGAAAACATCCTAAAAATCCTCTGAAGTTGTGTAAACAACTAAAAGATATTGTAGCATAAGCAATTTTAACATACACAAATTCAACAATATAGGCTATGTTTTAGATACTGTTCTACTGCTGTGAAGAGACACCATGACCAAGGAAACTCTTATAAATAAAATAAATGTACAATATCCAATTGTGGGTTTGTATATAGCTTTAAAGGGCTGGTCTATGATCATCATGGTGGAAAGAAGACTGACATGGTGCTAGAGCACTAGCTGGGGAGCTTGAGGATTGATCCACAGGTGGCAGGGAGAGAGGGGGGCGGGTGCTGGACCACCAGGGATAGGCCTTTGAAACCTCAAAGCCACCCACCTTCAACAAGGCCACACCTTCTGATCCTTCTGCAAACAGTTCCACTAACCAGGGACCGAGCATTCAAGTACGTTAGCCTGTAGGAGGCATGCTCATTCAAACCACCACAGGGCACCAGCCAAAGGGAAGTCCTCTGGCTAATTCCACGGCCCACTCCATTAAATGCCTTCACTCACCACAGCTCAGGGAAGAAGATGTAAGTTGCTATCCGTACAATCAATCAGTCTCCACCACGTCATCCCAAGGGGAACTGGGTTTGAAGTAACATGCTCCTCAGATTAGGCTGTGTCCAAATACTGATCTGGTCAACTTATCCAAAGAATCAATAACAGGAAGTGGCCCTGGCAGTCATGAGCCCCATTGCACTTCTTATACAGCGGCAGTTGTCTTAGGTACTTTTCCCACTGCTGCTAGGAAATTTCTGAGAAAGGAAACTTAAAGAAGCGTTTATTTTGGCACACTGAGAAGAGATACAATCCGTCATGTCCAAGAAGTCACGGCCACAGGAGTGTGAGCAACTGCTCACACTGCATCCATAGTGAGGAAGCAGATGAGGGTGGATGCTTGGACTCAGTTTACTTCTATTTCAAAATATATTCTTATTATTTTTAAAATTAAATTTTAATTGCTTTATTTCCTCCTGTCTCCTCTTTTCATCCTTTTCCATGTACGCCTTTGTTCCCTCTAGAAAGCATAGCTTTTTAAACATTGGTATATGTGTGTAGGCATATGGCTAAATATATAAATAAAATTTTTAAAATCTATTTAGTGTTATACACATATATACAGATATACAGATCTATACATGTAATATATATATATATGACCTCCTCCTAACTGGTTATTTGATACCAAGTAGTCAGACCTTAAATCATGTGTATATTGTATGTATACATACATACATACATACATGATTTAACAGCTGACCACTAGGTACTGGATAACCAATTAGGAGACTTATCCCTGGAGAAGACTTTTTCCCCTGCTGTCACCATTCCTTAGTTGCCTGTAGCTCTTTGTCTAAGTGTGGGGCACACTACTTAATCAGTCCAGCATCCCAGCCCTCTCACAAAGGTGCTGTTCACACTATTCATGCTCACACACCTCACACTGTTCACGCTCACACAGCTCACACACTGTACACAGTCACACACCTCACACTCACACTGCTCACGCTCAGAATAGGTCATTGGTCTTCAGTTAAACTTTCTAGGAAATATCCTCACCTGCACATATGTGTTTCCATAATGATTCTAAATCAAGTTGACAATGGAGATTAGCCATCACAGCTGGTAAGTCTGGAAAGTAACAGCGGCTAAAAGGAATTTTTTAATTATCAAAGTTCAATTTTTGTTTCATATGCTAACTTTCTGATTCTTATGTAACAAACAACTTCACTCTTGGTGTCTCAAAGTCTTGGAATATCTTCAAATTCAAATTTCAAATGCTTACACAGATTCAACCTCATATGGAGACCAGGATGGGGGACTTTTTTCCACCTATTCTTTCCGGAATCTTGATTCTCCAGAGAATCTTCCCATGCTGAGTTCCTTGAAACATCCACTATTAACAGATGTTCCTTCAAAACAAGATTCTGCAACTTGAAAGCCTCATGCAAGGCAGCGTAGTAGAGACTCATCTCAAAGGCACAATGCACACTAACATGCTAAGACAATCCTGCAGTACAGAAAGCAGTTTAAGAACTAATGGGTGGAGCTTAGTGATAGAGTGCTTGCCTAGCAAATGTGAAAGCCTCCGTTTAAGAGAGAGAGAGAGAGAGAGAGAGAGAGAGAGAGAGAGAGAGAGAGAAAAGATGCTGATTCAATCATTCTGTGGTAAAGCCCTAGGCACTTCATTCCTACAAGCCCTTGGGTGGTTATGACATTGCTGATAAAATGGCTACATTTTGAAGAATAAGACACTGGGAATTATACTTAGCATCCTTTTCCCTTTCTTCCTTTATTCCTCTCACAAGTATGCAGAACATTTGTCTCCAGTGGCTAAGAGTAAGGTTGGAAGTTAGAGGGAGAAATGGTCCACTTAACATTGGCCTCTAGCCTGAGCTGATCGTTCCAACTTAGCTATAGAGGAGAGAGAGCTCTGGGGAGAACCAGCCACTAGCTCCAGTGGTGGCACTTTTAATTAGCATCTTCTTGCTTTTGATGTGTGAGATCCCTTCAGTAATCCCACAGAGAAAGCTGAGATTGACAAGCAGACTTCATGCATTTCTGCATCTCTCATTCATCAGGCGTATTAACATGAACAAAACATCACTGAGGCCCACTGCACTGTGCTTTCTGGATGTTGGCTTGTGATTTGCATAGGGCATTTCTCAGCAGATGGCTATGGTGTGGGGAATAGAGCATCTAGCACTGGGAAGGAAGTCTGTTTCTGTAAGCCTGTGTAAGTCGTTTGTCTTCCAGCTGACTCAGTGACTCTCACGTTTGCCTGGGCTATGGCTTTACGTATGGAACTTGGAGCCCACAGGATCAAAACTGCAGCTTGGAATCTGCTATGTATTCTTTTTTTCCTCACCAGGAAACAAAGAAGCATAAGCTAGATCTGTACCTGAGCAACAGGCAGCCAGGTTAGCTGGCAAACAGTGCAAGCTGGCAACCCCACAACAAAACTCAGGGAAAATGACCTCCCGGGACATGTTAATGCAACTGGGAAATGGGGGCTTTTGTCCGTAACCAAATGCTGAAGGAAACAAGGGCATATTTTAAAAATTAAGTTACTGAAACAGACAGATTTTTTTCACAGTTCAGACCTGGCAGGTAGAGAATGGTTCCTTCCAAGCATAAATAATTTTTTATATTAGGTGACAATGAAAGTTAATTCACGGAGGAAAGAAGGAGGCTGGAGAGCCCCTTCAAACTTCTTTGTAGTCGTTGAAGCCTCGGCTTCTAAAACAGGTCTTGAGAATTCTGATATATTATTCAAGAAGGGGAGAAAACTGTCCTAGCCAGGACCAGCATTCTGGAGGAGAGTTTGCCTCCTCCTACGTTCTGATTTCCATACTAAAAGTAAAGGTAACTTTTTGTGTGTGAGAATGATGTTTTGATGCGCATCATACTTGGGGAGCTGCGTGAATGCTGGGACTCAAAACAGAAAGAGATTTCTGGTGGATAAGAAATCGGTAAAAATCTGAGATTCTGTAGCCCAAGAGATTTTGCTTAACATAAAAGCTAATCTCTCACCACTCGGTCATTTGCCACACATTCCTCACCCTTTGCTTGCAGAAATGAAACTGAATGGGAGCCAAGGTGAGAGGCTTAGTTCACGTGATTTATAGAGACAAACACAGAAAACAAGAGACGTGATGGGGCTGGAGAGATGGCTCAGACGTTAAGAGCACTGACGGTTCTTCCAGAGGTCCTGAGTTCCATATTTAAAATTTGAGCAGGCTCTTTGGGAAAAAAAATGAAGTAGATGTCCTTTTCTCTATTTCTTCTGGAAGTACAATTTAAGGCTCAGGATATTATATAACAAGACACACTTAAAAGTAGAGTAATGGCAACACCAGGTAGGAGGACCCTGAGCCCCAAAGTACAGCCTGGCAGTGAGCTCTCTGGGGATTCCCTGTAGCCTCCTTGTTTTATGTTTCATATACAGGTCAGAGCTGGAGCTGAAAGAGCCAGGATCCCTGGAATGCCAACAGCTACAGACAATAAATAAATAAATAAATAAATAAATAAATAAATAAATAAAAGCTTAAACAAAAGTCTGCTTTCTCTAGTAAAGGGCCCTGGAAAGAGACAGCAAGAAGATCTTCTTCAGTAACTGCTCCATGTTAGCCAAACACTACCACAGAGAAAGCTTTGCCCCACCCCTCACTGGGACAGTATGAGGAAACAGGAGGAGCAAATAACAACTTCATTTGCTCACAGGATACAAAAAGCAAACAAAAACCTCCAAGCCTCTTACATTTTATTCTACTCTTTCGCTGTATCATTTTCATTTTTTAATTCATAATGTGTATCTCTTTATATCTTTTATCCTTTACTGTGGTGGTTTTAATGAGAATGATCCCCATAAGCTCATATGTTTGAATGTGTGGTTCCCAGTTGATGAAACAGTTTGGGAAGGATTAGGGGGTGTCGCCTTGCATGGGTGGGGGGGGGCAGGTTTAAGGTTGTAAAAGCCCATGCAATCCCGCATGCCTAGTTAGGTCCTCCTCCCTCTCCCTTCTCTCCCTTCCTCCCTCTCTCCCTCCCTTCCTCTCTGTCCCCACTGAGCTTAGTGCCTATGGCATAATGTAAGATCTCATCTCCTTCTCCAGCACATGTCGGCCTGCCCACTGCCACACTCCCTGCCACGATGATCACAGAGTAACCCTGCGAAACTATAGGTAAGTCCCCCATTAAATGCTTTTTTTTATTAGTTACCTTAGCCATGGTGCCCCTCTACAACAATAGAAAAGTGGCTAAGTGGATCCAAGATGGTGGCGAGCAGTGTGGACCATGTTTGAAAGCTCCAGTGAACAATTCAGGGAATTGCACAGATTTCTGAGCCAGGAACACCAAGGTCCCCACACCACGGCAGCAGAAGTGCTCCACGGTTCAGAGGGACCAGGGTGCGGAAGACCTGCTTGCCCCGGCACACGGGAGGAGCTTGGACTTTCTCGGATCAGAGAAGCAGCGGCAGAGACAGCAGTGGCACCAGCGGCACCAGCGCCACCAGCGCCACCAGTGGCACCAGGGGCTCCAGCGGCACCAGCGGCAGTGGCTGAGGTTTGCAGCTCAGAGCCTTCTAGTGGAGGCGATTGGTGTGGTGGACGGTGGGAGTTGCTGCGGGAGAGGGGACTCTGGACAGGATTTGGGTCACGTGGTGCCTTGAGACCCAAACTGGACTCAGCAGACAGTTCAGCCCCAGAGTCCTGGGTTTGCTCAGTGAGCTGTGCCATGGAGAAGCTGGCTCAGCTTAGCAAGCAATTTTGCCCGAGGCACAGCTCCCCTGCAATAAGACAACAAAAGGAGATCAAGGTTATTCAAATGGGAAAGGAGGAAGTCAAATTATCCCTATTTGCAGATGATATGATAGTCTACATAAGTGACCCTCAAAATTCCACCAGAGAACTCCTATAAACACCTTCAGCAAATTAGCTGGATACAAAATTAACTCAAAAAAGTCTGTAGCCTTCCTATACACAAATGACAAGCTTACAGAGGAAGAAATTAGGAAAACTACACCCTTCACATTAGCCACAAGCAATATAAAGTACTTAGGAGTTACTCTAACTAAGCAAGTGAAGGACTTGTTTGAAAAAAATTTCAAAACTCTAAAGAAAGAGATTGAAGATGACATGAGAAGATGGAATGATCTTCCTTGCTCATGGATCAGGAGAATTAACATAGTAAAAATGGCCATCCTACCAAAAGCAATCTACAGATTCAATGCAATCCCTACCAAAATACCTACACGATTTTGTAAAGACATTGAAAGTTCAATTCTGAACTTCATATGGAAAAACAAAAAACCCAGAATAGCTAAAACAATCTTGTACAATAAAAGGTGCTCTGGAGGAGTCTCCATACCTGATCTCAAACTGTACTATAAAGCAATAGTAAATAAAACAGCATGGTACTGGCACAGCAACAGGCTGGTTGATCAGTGGAATCAAATCGAAGACCCAGATATGAATCCACACACATATGGTCACTTGATTTTCGACAAAGAAGCCAAATCCATTCGATGGAAAAGGGATAACATCTTCAACAAATGGTGCTGGTCTAACTGGATGTCTATGTGTAAAAAAATGCAACTGGACCCATATTTGTCACCTTGTACAAAACTCAAATCCAAGTGGATTAAAGACCTCAACATAAAACCAGAGACACTAAGTCACTTAGAAGAAAAAGTAGGGAAGAGCCTGGAACATATTGGCACAGGAGACAACTTCCTGAACAGAACACCAACAGCCCAGACATTAATGTCAACAATTAATAAATGGGACCTCATGAGGCTGAGAAGCTTCTGTAAGGCAGGTGACACGGTAAAGAGAACAAAGCGACAGCCTACAAACTGGGAAAAGATCTTCACCAACCCTACATCTGACAAATGTCTAATATCCAAAATATATAAAGAGCTCAAGAAATTAAACATCACCAAACCAAATAACCCAATTGAGAAATGGGGCTTGGAACTGAACAGAGAATTCTCAACAGAGGAATATCAAATGGCTGAGAAACACTTAAAGAAATGCTCAACCTCCTTAATCATCAGGGAAATGCAAATCAAAATAACTCTGAGATTCCATCTTACACCAATCAGAATGGCTAAGATAAAAAATTCAAGTGACACCACATGCTGGCAAGGATGTGGGGAGAGAGGAACACTCCTTCATTGCTGGTGGGAATGCAAACTAGTACAACCACTTTGGAAATCTATCTGGTGCTATCTCAGAAAAATGGGAATAGGGCTTCCTCAAGACCCAGCTATTCCACTCCTTGGAATATACCCAGAAGATGCTCCAGCACACAACAAGAAAATTTGCTCAGCCATGTTCATAGCAGCCTTATTCATAATAGCCAGAACATGGAAACAACCTAAGTGTCCCTCAATAGAAGAATGGATAAAGAAACTGTGGTACATACACACTATGGAATACTATTCAGCTATTAAAAACAAGGAATTCCTGAAATTTGTGGATAAATGGATTGAGCTAGAAATGTCATAATGAGTGAGTTAACCCAGAAGCAGAAAGACTCAAATGGTATATGCTCACTTATATCTGCATATTAGCCCAAGGAGCATGTCCCACGAAAGCCTTCACTTAACAGGAAACTGCGACAGAGGAGAGGACATTCTAGTGGGACTCTAGATGAGAGAATCATGGGAGAATGGCAAAGTAGAAGGATCCAGAGGGTCCTAGAAGCCTACAAGTAGAACATTATGATAGGCAGATTTGGGCACAGGGGTCCCGCTCAAACTAAGGCACCAGCCAAGGACAATACAGGCGGTAAACCTTAAACCCTTACCCAGATATAGACAATGGACAGAACATTCTCCACAGTAGAGTGGAGAGTGGGATATTACTTTCTCACATACTCTGGTGCCTCACCTTTGACCATGTCCCCTGGAGGGGGAGACCTGGTGGCACTCAGAGGAAGGACAGCAGGTTACCAAGAAGAGACTTGATACCCTATGAACATATACAGGGGGAGGTAATCCCCCTCAGGAACAGTCATAGGGGAGGGGAATAAGGGGAAAATGGGAGGGAGGGAAGAATGGGAGGATTCAAGGGATGGGATAACCATTGAGATGTAACAAGAATAAATTAATAAAGGAGGAAAAACTGTAAAAAGAAAAAAGAAAAGTAGCTAAGACACTTGCGACATGAGTGTGCCTATTGTTTTAACAGTTATCTTCTTGTAGCCCTCATATTAAAGATGTATTATTTATACACCACCATTTAGAGATTTCACTTCTTACTTTTACCCTGAAGGCACTTACCTTCCAGTGAGCTTTAGATGTCCAGATCTTCTGATGTTGCTCATTAGCATCCTTTATCCAAGAAGGAAGAGGAGCTTATGACATAGGACTTATGATGAACCCCTCACCTTTTGTTGTTAGTCTGCAAAAGACCTAATGTTGTGGTGTCTGAAGGAAAGCTTTGATGGGTACAGTGTTTGGGGCAACTTCTTTTTTCTTTAAAACGTGGACTCTATAACTCCCCTGTCGCCTGGCTTATAAGGTTCCTGCTGAGCAATCTGCTCTTGGACACATCGCAGCTCCCCTGTATGCCATTTCCTTCTTTTCTCTTGCTGGCTTCAGAGGCCTCTGCTTCCTATTGACTTTAGGCAGTTTGATTATCACTTGCTCAAATATAATTTTTCTCAAATTAAATCTAACTGGAGACTTTTAACCTTCTTGTGCCTGGATGCCTGTAGTCTTCTCTGGGTTTGCTTCTGGTTTTTTTTTTTTTTTAATATTTTAATTGAAATTCTATTTTAAACTTTATTATTTTAAAAAAGCTTGTAATAAAAAAAATCACACGCTGAAATCAACCTGATTCAAAGACTGTATACATCAATGAGTGTCTATGTTCTTAGAGCAGCCATTTGAAGGAGAAGCTATGCACAACACCACTCCTCAGCCTTCAGCTCTTACCTTCCTTCTGTCCCTCTTCTGAGATGTCCCTAGAGACTTGGAGGTAGGAAGTTAATACAGATGCTCCATTTGGGGGCTGAGCACTCAACAGACACCCTTGACAGTATATCTAGTTGTGGGTCTGCATCAACCGTTGCCTACTTGAGACAGACACTTCTCCAGCCAGGACTAAAGGTAGCACTCGACTATGGACATAAAAGTAAAGACTTAGAAGGTAGCTTGTTTAAGCATTGTTTAACAAAGCAGCAGGAGTAGGTTCCTAGCCTGGCCTGTGGCCTTTAGGATCAGAGGATTTTAATCTGGTTGACATCACCAAGCCTGAACACCCCACCCACCCACCCACCACCCACCCACCACACCCCCACACCCCCACCCTCACCCTTGCGCATTGCCTCACAGTCAAACAGGTGCTTTCTGTTGCCCCGTACATTGTATAAGCCTTTTTTCATGCTTTGTTATTTATTTTTCTCTTCTGTCTCTCCAGGTTCAATTTTTTCTTAGCTCAATTAAGTCTGGTATGGAACTTTCTATTGCGTTATTCATTTCATTCATTTTTCTTCCGGCTAAAGACTACTGTGAAATGTATGTTATATTTAAATCCATTTGTTAGACTTCTTATACTGATCACCTGATGCTTTCTTTCCAGGGCTTGTTTCTTCATTGTCTAACCGGAAGTTTATTTTATCCTTTTGGGCATGTCATGTTTCCTTGATTTTTCTTCTTCCTAGTGGCTATGCATTGGTTTCTACATATGAGTAAAAAGGTATTTATTCTAGTTCCAAAGACTGGATTTGTCTTTAAAATAAAAATGAGAGCCAAGAGTGGTGGTGGACACCTTTAGCCCCACATTCCGGAGGCAGATACAGATGGATCTCTGTGAGTTTGAGGCCAGCCTGCTCTACAAAGTGAGTTCCAGGATAGCCAGGGCCATTAAACAGAAAAACTTTGTCTTGGGGGAAAAGCTGTATTAAAATAAAAAAAAAAAAAAGAGTTATTCAATGGTGAGCTCATCCAGCTACTGCTGGCTGTGGAATAGAACAACACTCAACCTCATATGTTCTCAAAAAACAAAACAAAATAAAACCAACGAACAAACAAAAAAACTCCCATATGATATCCAGACAGTGTTGATTCCAAACGAATCAAGATCTCAATTTTGACTTTTATATCAGCTCTCCATAAGGGCAGGGGTGCTCCTTGGAGAGGCATCCTGACATGGAGGCTTCAATCCAGAAGGCTGGAACTGAACTTCTCTTTGTTCTAGGGCTCAGTTCACGCTCACCAAAATGCTGATTTGCAAGCTAACCAGCCACTATAAAGGGAGTAACCTGTCATCCTTAACAACCCCATCTGACAGCATGGGGATCCTCCGTCCCTTCATTGTTCTCTGCTTTTAGCAGCTCACTCCTGGGCGCCGCTATAAGGGCTGTCTGCTGATGTGGTATTAAGGCAGTAAATAAAGTGACTTATATATCATAAAACCTAACTGCCATCAAGGGAACATTTCCAATATAGAGAAATATGTTTATTACACCTCTCCTTCCAACCTAAGCATTTATATGGTTACCTTAGGCCCAGACTTCCTGGCACTTTAAGCCAATCAGATTGTTTTTCTTAACCTAATTTTCCAAGATATTCTTTTTCATCATGTGAAATTTTATTCATTTCAGCATATGGTTCTCTAAGAATGCGAACCATAGTATCTCGTGGTATTCTGTTATAAATGAGTGTGTACATACATGCACAGGCACACACACACACTTACCACCTTTATCTCCTGTAGGCCTTCCTTCTTAAGCTTTGCCTGCCAATGATAGAGGCAACATCCACTCAGGTGGGGTGAGGAAACTTTAGATAGTGAGAGCTGACAAAGACAGCACATAGACAAACCTTCGAGAAGAGGAGAGATATAGCCTCAAAATAGATTGTGTTTAAGACAATCACACAAGATTCACACCTGTTAGTCTAACTTCTTAACACACTGTAATGCAAGGATTTCTATCTCTTCCTTTACCCTTGAGATTAATTTCTAAAAAGCCCCACCCTTCTCTTAGCATCCACTGCCTTCCGTGTGCTGTTGTCTCAGAAACGGTCCGGAAAGACTCTAATCGCCCACATGCTCTGTGCTAGGCTAGAGGACCGCACGCTTACTTCTCTAGCCGACACATTCCTTATCCTTCTCTCTGCACTCCAAGCCTCTGAAATGTGAACTGGCCATAAAAGACTAGGGGATCTCCCATTGTGAAGTCCCTCCTGGTCTCTAGTGTCCAATGGGGCAGCTCCAACCAGTATTCCCAAAACCTACCCACCGGTCTGCCTTCCTCCTGTCTATAATCTCCCAGAAGCCAGAGATTCTAATGGGTGGCTGGACGGATGAAGCTCCAGAACGGTAGACTGACCTTGACAGTATGAACCTCATGGAAAGGCCGGGGAGAACCACAGATTGGGAGAGCTCGGTGACATCTTTCCTCTTTTCTTTTTTTTTTTAAGGTATATTTGGTCTAATAGATAGATAGATAGATAGATAGATAGATAGATAGATAGATAGATAGATAGATAGACAGATAGAGATAGAGGTATATATCTGTGTACGTATGTGAAGGTAAGTGCAGGTGACCACAAGGGACAGAAGAGGGCGTCAGATCCCCTGAGCCTGGAGTTATAGGCAATTGTGAATTGCTCAAAGTGGGTGTTTGGACCCAAGCTCGTGTCCCCTGTAAGGAATGTTAACCACTGAGCCATCGCTCCAAGCTACTAATACCCTCTTTGCAAAGATGAGACTGGTCAAGGAAGTGATTTAGTTAAACGTGCACAATCCCTCTTCCACCAAACTGTTTATTCCCGTTCATTCACAGTGAGCAAAGGAGTGTGCAAGCATGCAGGAGCTTGGTGGACACTGTGGCAGGAAAAGTCAATGATGCCTCCTCCTGCACTTTACAGTATGGAGGGAATCCAAGAGTTCACAGATAAGTAGGCAGGTCCAGGGACAGGGTAAGACCATTCAAGTCAGGACTTGGTTTTGCTTGGATTCTAAGTTCAGTACTTTGTTCATCGGTGACTTTGAGTCTTTTTATCCATTTTAAGCTTTGCATTAAAATTGCATTATTTGCTGTGGTTCCTCGGAGTTGAGGAACTTCATACATTGTGTTCCTAAGACAAGTATCTCACTCACCTCCAATTAGTCCCAGGCCTATAAATAACTGGAAATCCAAGTGGGGAAGAGAGCAAATGACCTATGACACACGTCTTTGCACATGTTTTATAAAGCATAGGCTTGCTAACTTATTAACACCTGAGACAGCTTACAGGTCCCACATTATAAAGCCATCTCTTAAAATGTGTCAGTTTACTAGATCATTTCTGTGGCTCTTTACTAATTATGCAAAGTTAATTTTTATGTAAAGTCTTGTGTCTGTGGGTCACGTCAATAACCAACTACTAGGGTATAATTTGTGACACAAGGAGGGTACTGTGGGGTTAGGGCACATCCATCAGGCTTGCGTATTACTACCAATGCTGTTCTTCTGAAGTGGCCCAGCACTGCATCATTACTAATGATAATGCCAACATTGAAATAAATTCAAGGAATGAAAAGAAGAAAATGAAACCGTGTAAAAGGGCCAAGTGGCCACTGCAAGTAGTCAATTACCAAGACCACTGAGAAGCCAGCAAACTTGCAGGTCATGTGGGTAGTAGCTTATACACCCTGCCTTTATGAGCCCTTGCCACACTAAAGTGACTCACAGGTGCCCTCTGACTTTAAGGTGGCCCTTTGATCCAGTAATTAGAATTAAGGGCACAGAGTCAGATTTATAGATCCAGTGTTGATATACCAGTGACCTGAAGAATTACCTTGTGCAAGCAACTTGACCTTTCTATGTGTCCATCAAAGAGCTATGTGGCTGTTACATTTCCAGGTACTTGTTAGAAGCTGGATGCTTTCAGACAACAGATAAACAAGACGAGACTTTTTTTTTAAGGACTCACAAATGCTAGGCTGCAGTGCTCAAGACAATCTCAATTAGTGGATGGGCGTAACAAATAGCAATGAAGGGTCTTATTGCAGGAAGACTACTCAGCACAAGTTTCCAAAGCAGTTTACTACAGCCTATCCCCAACAGCACTAAAAGCAAAAAGAGTGGCAGAGAAGCTTATTCGGTGGGTAAGGGCACTTGCTGTGCAAGCATGAAGGCCTGAGTTCGAATCTCAAGCACTTACTTAAAATAAGCAAAATTAATGCAAAAAAAGAGAACTCGCTTGTGTTAATACAACATGTTAAGGACTGACCTCATTCTACTGTTAAACTTCGTGGAATATTGGCATTGTTTTTTTTTCCACAACATAATACATCTGCCTGGATTAAAACGCCAGCCAGTCACTGACCAGCTATTGTGTGCAGATGTGTGTTTTAACTGCCTGTGCCAGGTTTGTCCCATGGGCTTTTTCTAAGGATTAAGAGATCACATTGGAGGGCTTAGTATAACATCAGATATGTAGAAAATATGCTCAATACCAGGGGGGAGGGAGAAAATGATCAAAGTAAGAAACATTTGTGATTCACTTTAGTGCTGTTCCCAACGCCTAGGAGAGTCAATGTTCAGGATGCAGCAGGCATGGGACAGATGTTTGAATGGATGCTGAGTGTTCATACATGCCAAGTGCTGTACTAAATCGATGAAAGGGAAACAGGAAAAGGGGTGTGGGATAAAGACAGCAATAAAAAGACACGTGCCCAGCCCATGAGACCAGGACATTTATTAGGACCCATAAAGTCATATGTATTTGGTCCTCTGGCTACTCCTTCTACACAAAGTACACAGTGAGTTCTAGTCCTCAGAGTTCTGCCAACGGAGAGGATTCTTAGTTGTTGTCTCTCAAGGACAATATTGCAGATGCCCCACATAGCGTGTCCACCTTTATGTAAACCTAATCTTGTTCTTTTGTTTCTTCTCTCATCTGATCTTAAGAAGGACAGCACATGGTCTAGGAGAGCAGCTCAGCCGGTAGGTTAGAATAAGAACACACAAAGCCATAGGCTTGAGCCACAGCACTGTATAAATCCGAGAATAGCACATGCTGATAATCCCAACACTTGAGACGTCAAAGCAGGAAGATCAGAAGTTCAAGGTTATCCTTGGCTACATTATGGATTTTATAGACCAGCCTGGAGTGCATGAGAGCCTGTCCTTTCTTTTTTTTTTTTAAACATAATAGTCAACTTTTATTCAGCACATCAGACAATTTAAACTCGGAGTAAAGCGTACAATCACAAGGATTGACTTCATGTGACAAAAACAGGTTTTCTACAGAAGCATATAAAAAAATAACAATAGCCAGTTGTAATGAATAATTTGAAATAAACTCAATCTGTATACCCGGGAGGAGCACGAAAACACACCCCGAGTACAATTCCATGTTTTGAAAAAAACTGAGTGAGAAAACAAGACAAAAGACTTGTGAGCCTGTCTGAAACATAAAATGGGTAGTGCATCTATCCAAAGGTGTAAGTGCAGAAATAGGGCTTTTGCAACAATAAGGTGACATAAGTTTCTAGATGTGTTCATGCACCTGCCTTACAGCTTTGTAATGTGCAGCCGACTGGTTAGTTGTCATGAGCTGTTGGAGTTCACTGAGAAGCTAGCTGTTGACCCAAGCACACCTTCTCATTTTAGACCCAACCATGCGTGTTTCAAAGTGTCCTCATAGGTAGGCTTTTTGTCTAGAGATGGTCTCACCCTCAACACAGGAGCTCAATATTGTGTTCTCCCTGATGACCAGATGGCCTAGGTCTCTTCAGAGAGAATGGGAGTTGACAAACCTTTGAATGTTGCAATCAATGTAAATTATTAAGCCATGTATATAAATACAAACTTTTATTCTTATCCTGTTGGAATTCAGTGCGGTTTTCAAATCACTGGTCACATGTCACATTCCTACAGTCACATTAATCTACTGTGGCAAAGATGACACCTAGAATAGCAGTCTATATTTGGGGCATGTGTGCGGATGGGTTTGGGAGGGACTTTTTCTTCCCTTCCAGGGGACATCAGGTTTCCACACCGGACACACTTGGGAGTTTATAGACAAGACATTGACACTGACACTCCAGAGTCACGTAGACACATACAAGTGGCTGTGATGGAGCCATGTCTTCCCTTGTCCTGCAGTGAAATGCTGTCTGTGATTCGCTCTACTTTGAATTGAGGAATAAATGAAAATGCAATTGCAAAGCTTCCTGTTAGCCTTCATCGCCATGACGGCCCTGAACACAGTTTACTTTAAGAGTGAGGGAAAGTAAGCTCCAGGAGTTCCTGTTGTCATAATGGACCTGCTACAAATTGGACTATGGACAGGACTCTTTTTTGAACCCCGAGCACGTCTACTCTCTACTCCATCTAAGTACCAGGCCCTTGGATATCAATGGCAAAGTTGAGCTCTTTATCCAGCAAAAATGTGAGTTTCCTCATCTACAGCATACAGTTACCAGAGTAAGAGGCCAGGAGTCTCATGAGGGAATACTTAGTGACACCTTTGTTGTGTGTGTTTGCCAGAGTGTCCTTCCTTCCGGGAGCTTATCTCCTCTTTAATCAATGGACTCCAGCTTTGCAAAAACTAGGTCAGGACTGGAAACTGATCAAATGAGCAAGGCTCCTTTGGAGCAGCCTTCCACAGCTTCCTGAGGTTTCTTTTCATTATCTCTTTTGGTTGGCTGAAACACCTGATTGCAGACCTCAGTACAGTCCCTGTGTTAAGCAAAGCAGATCCCCGCTCTTGGTGGGTCAGAACCTCTCTGCTGCCGCTCTGACCTCGCCACTCGTTATGATAATTGTATCCAGTTGGCTGCTGTGGTTTCTGGGCTCTGTCCCCTTCACTGTGCCAGAAAGCCTACTTTTATAATAAACTCTGCCCTTTACATGGTTTTTGAAGAGAACTGTAGCTAAGAAATCAACTGGGTAGGTGGGAGATTTGAGAAGGTATTGGATTTTTTATGAAAAAAAAATTGTTAGAGTAGCCCATGTTCTAACTTCCCAGTTCCCCCTTATCACACAACTTCCCAGGAAAAAGTGAGATGAATCTACTGAATATCAGGAGAAACTGTGAAACAAGGGACTCTAAAGGCTAGAATCTATAGCTATAAACCAAAGCATGGCTGAGAAATCCACCTAAGGGGCTCTAGCCTACAAAGGCCAGGGGGTGAGTATGCTTGGATGATAGGCATGGGCTATAAGGAAGACAAAGAGATGTGACCTGCAGGACCCATTCTTTAAATGTCGCTGAGAACACTGGGTGGTGAGAAGCTGTCAGGGAACCAGGTGAACCGCACATTTCCCTGAGAATGATGGTAGAGGAGCAATGCAACAGCGTTTGTTGTGGTTTTGTTTTGTTTTAAATATCCGTTGCTTCGCAAGAATTGCGGCAAAATGACCTATCTAGATATGGTATGGCCCCCAAAGAAGTCACCTCTAACTTCCAAGAAAACAAGTCAGTTCTGATTATTCACTAAGCCCAAGTGAAGGTCAGGTTTAAATGCTTGCCAGAGAGGAAAGAGAAGGCACGCGCTGATCTACTCTTTCACTTCTCTACCCTTAGGAAAGCAAAGTTCTACCCATTCACAGCGAATGCTCTGGACCTATGAGTTAAGCTAACAACAACAAAAAAAACAATTTATAAGGGGAAAAAAACACACAACTCTATCAATATTTATGTGGATGACAGTTCAAAGCAAAAAGGTGAAGTTCAAGCGCATTTTGGGGTTTGCCTGTCTTTTGTTACAGAAGGAGATACGTGGGCTTCAAAGGAAGATAAATCATAGGGAGGTAGCTGAGAAATACCTGGTGGAAATTCACAGAATGTAAGCTACTCTGGAAAAGTCTGTTTATGCAAAGTTACCTCAATTCCAGTATCTCGTCTTGAGTGATGCTCTCTTCTTCCTGGAATAAGGGGGCATCTTCCTCAAGACAAAATATATGCTCTGCCTGTAGACAGACAATAGGGAGGCAGTGAGCACCGCCCACATCAGCTGATTCTCAGCTGCCTTTGGCTTCAAATAACTCTGGCATCAACTCAGTATTTTTCAGATGGACAAATTCTGATCCCCTTCCCTCTCCCCTCATTTCTCCTAGACTGAATAATTTAGGGGTCAAGTGGGACTAAGAAAATAACTACAAAGTGGGGAATGAAAAACCTGCTCAGTCCCAAGCTGAGGGCAGAGGTGGGGGTGTGGTGAACAAAGCATAATAATCAATGAACAGACTTTGGGGGAAGTGAAACAACCGCCAGGCTCTCTGTGATCTAAGAGCATGAAGACAGACTATAAAACCCTCCTGATCTTCCCCAGACCCCGGGAGGAAGTGCTGGCATTGTGAGACTGTCTCCATGTGCAGTCCTGTGCACTTATGGCCACTCTAACCGAAGGAGGGTTGAGGGTGTGAGAGTGGGCAAAACAGAGTTGTTTGTGGAGTGTGTTCTGTGAGGATCTCCCTGTATAGTGGATCAATCACTGCCTTAACTTTTTTCTTAAAATTAATTTTAGAGCAATTACATTTTGCAGCTATCACCTTGGGATTGCTGATCTAACCCCACTTATCTTGTGGGAATGGAGAATATTAATATTGGGGAAGTGTTTATTGATGTTTTTCTATTTCTTGAGATGGATTTGGGGTATATGAGATTTGGGGTATATTGACTGTTTTGTTCTGTTTTCCTTGCAGCTGCTCTTAAATGTATAAATGGTACTGAATTGCATAGCTTATATGTCTCAGGGCTCTGGGTTAGCTATCCTACACTGTAGAAAAATCATTTTGATATGTTTCTCCTGGCCTTTCCATGAGCAGTCTAGTGCAAGGAGAGAAGGCAGAGTGTTGCTCTGAACGTCTCAATTCCCTCTTCTAATGTACAGGGAACACAGGCAGAATGGCTTGGGAAAAAACATGACTCTTTCACACATCATAATAGATTTATTCTATACAGAAATCCTCATACGGTGATGGTTAAATACAGCCATTAAGCAAGTTCCTTCCTTGAGAAAAGGGGTTGAAAAAAAGGAAACTAAGGGAGGGAAATGTCATCTAGACATCTCCAGGACAGCTGGATTTCATTACCACTATCCTCCCAGAGTCAATTAGTAAAGTAGTGGGCGGCTTAATTACATTTTTAAAAATTCCAAGTACACTAACAGTGCTCATCATGTGGGAAATGCTCAGTAGTCATGTGTTAGATAAACAGTAGATATGGTGTGGAATTCCAGGTACCAGGAAAAAATACCAGTGTGTTGTCCTCCAGTTATCAATACAGTGCTGAGAGCTGGGTACACGTGCTGAGCAGAAACAAAAGGTTAAAATAATAGTCTAGATATACACATCTCCCTGATATATCACATTATGGGTTTTATACCACTTTCATTGTATAAAATTACCTGGATCATTATATTTTCAATGTGCTTTGAAATGCTTATTTGTGTTACGAATTTGCTGTTCTTAGTTTTTGTTCGTTGTTCCTTCTTCATCACACGCCTGGGTCTTTGACACAGCTCTGGCCATGGTTAACCTCCAGGAATACTCTATCTAATTTGTTGGCCTGTCTGACTGACCTCCTAGTCGTAGGCTGGAGTACCTAAAACCCAGGAAGTACCTGGTTGTAGCAGGCTGTACCTGGATCATGGTAAAGTACAGAGAGGTGTAAGTGTGAAAGAGGGGATTGGCATAAGTCACAGAAGTTGCTAGACAAAAAGGCAGTACTCCTGGTCTAAAGGATGGGGACTGGGCTCCAGGCAGCACCCACACACCCTCAGAACACATCACTGTCTTCTCCTAGAATAGAATGAGAAGTTGAAGAAATGTAACATCCTTGGATGGAGCCAAGGTCAAGGTTCCAGAAAAGACTCTGTAATAGTAAACATCATCTGGCTAGATATAAAAGCACGGAAACTTCTGTGCTCAGAAAACACCTTTTAAATGCCATATGCTGTATGTCTCTGAGGTTTTTGAAGACCTTATCTAATGTTTTACCTTATCTTTCCACAAAATCATATCTATCTGTTGTATATAAGATGTATTATTCTTGTGATAAAAATAATTGATATGACCGTGATTTGATCAACTAACAATTAACTTGTATAACTTATTTATCCTAAACAGCACAGATTTAAAATGGCATATACAGGTTTTCTCACTTGAAATAGCAGGCTGAATGTGCATCATTATTTTTTCAGAAAGTATATTTGATATACAAAAAACAAAAATGAAATGAGAGCCACATATGTTAAATCAGGAAAGTTCAATATGAATTCAGAAGGCTATGAACAAATAGCATCTTCAAGGTCCATCACAATATGGCCAAAAGCCCGTGTGATGGTTTTATTTACAAAGCATTTCTCACAGGGCCTCACACAGCCCACGTCTCCAGTGCTATTTTTCATTTAGAGGAAGTGTAGTTTTTTGTATCTGGGACTAGAAAACAAACCAGAGCGGGTCTGTCACATGCTCCCACTAGAAAAGAGATGCAAAGACCACAGCTTTGAGGAAGCAACTCCACCCAGGCTGAGTGTCAGAAAGGGAGCAGTGATCACCACTAATTGAAAACATCCATACTGCTGTGACTGTAACGGTATACAAGAAACTGTAATGTGTGCAAAAGGTACCGCTACAGAACAAAAATAAGACATGTTTGGTCTTACTGAGTTTAATAGGTAGAAATGTCTTGATAGAGTTTTGAGCATTTCAAAGTATACTTGGACTAAAAACATATAGACAGTATATATATATGTACAAATGATGTATATTGCATGCATGAACACACATTAGGACTATGAGCTCCCTTAAAATATAAGAACAAAAATGGTCCTCGTAGAAAGTCTGTTTCAGGAAGGCTGACCAGCTTTTGGCTCTGGGCATACTATCTAACTGGAAGGAGAGCCCTACTGTCATTAGCATCAGAAATCACAACTAATGACTAATTAAAATGAAGGTCCAGCAGGTGCTCCAGGAGGAGAAATCGCCCGTGCTCTGAAGAATGAGGGGAGTTAAATGAACTAGACCCCTCAGCTCTTAGAATAGTAAACTCCATGCAGGCCTTATTAATTATAATGAAATCCCAGTAAGGCACATGTAAGTGTCTAATCATTTGACCCTACCAGCACACCATATCATAACTGCAATACAATGGGATCAGTAATGTTACCCTGGCAGAGACTAGGAGTGGTGTCTACTCTAGTAACAAATAACTTACTTTTGTATCATTTTCAACCTTATTACCAAGGCCCAGAACATAAACAGTTAGGCTACCTACAAAGAGCTTAAAGCTTCCACTTAGCTGAAATTGTATTTTTTTTCCTTTGATTGTGATAAGAATCGTTATAACCCTAAAAAGACATGAAACAATAACTGGTTACTACATGACTATAAATTTAGCATAGAAAGTGAAAGAAATTCTCTTTAAATAAAAATGACATCTTCATCTTCAACTGAATTTTTAATCAGGCTGTAAAAGTTTGTCTAGTGGGCATTAATATGTAGATTTTCTTCCATCACTTTGGTATTTGTGATATTTCGGACATGTCCAACCTGCAGCTCAAGGGCCACACGCACCTCAAGATGGCTATGAATGTGGCCCAACACTAAACTGTGAGTTTAGTTCAAACTTTGTTAGAGTTTTTGCATATGAGCATGAACTCTGTAGATGACAAAATATTTCCATGTCCAAAGGTTAGACCTGTCTGCCAGGTTCACTAGCCTTGTAATTTAAAAAGAATGTAGTCTATTTTTATAACCAACATTTAAATTTAGGGAAATATGTCTTATTAAATTAGAAAGTTTTCGTCTATCAATTCTGTAAGTTATACACAAACATTTAAAAGTATGAAGAATATTTATTTTTCCTTTTTTATTAATTTATTCACATTACATCTCAATTGTTATCCCATCCTGTATCCTCCCATTCCTCCCTCCCTCCCATTTTCCCTTTACTCCCCTCCTCTATGTCTGTGACTGAAGAGGACCTCCTCCCCCTGTATATGCTCATAGGGTATCAAGTCTCCTCTTGATAACCTGTTATCCTTCCTCTGAGCGCCCCCAGGCCTCCCCATCAAAGGGACGTGATCAAATATGGGGCACCAGAGTCCGTGTGAAAGTCAGTCCCCAAGAAAACACTAAATCTGGAAAATTCCAGACTGAAGAATGTTTATAATTAAGTCGATAAAATTCAAAATTGGGCTTCCTATAAACTACAACTCAGTGTTTCTTGGGTTTTAGTTTTGTTTTTTAAACAAAAGATTAGAAAAAATATTTCTTAGCTACTAACAAGTTTATTTATAAATACTGTTTTCCCATCCAAAGATGTTTAAATGGTGGGGGAGGGAATAAAAACCATAGGGCTGAGACTGCAGCTTAATGGTATTGCTTAAAAGCTCACCTGAAATTTTGTATACCTTTTTTTTTTTTACCATTACCTTAAACAAAGAAACAAACAACAACCATAACAAAAGGTGATCATGACCACTAATAAATTTAAGAATCAGGTGAGAAAGCTGAGACCATGCCCTCTACTCTAATCCAGGTGTATACAACTGTATGTGGGTACCCTGGCCTAGGATTCTGCGCTTTCAGTAACTGTTTCAGGGAGGGGATGTTCCATGCACAGTCCAAGAGCAAGATACAAAATATGTAAAATCAATATGTTGAAAATCTTCACAAACACAAAATTCTGAAGACTCATGTCTTTGCGTTTCTATTGCTGGGATGAGACACCGTGACCAAGACAAGCTGGGGAGGAGAGGGTCTAGCTGGCTTACACTTCCATATCACTGCCCATCATTGAAGGAAGTAAGCTCAGGAACTCAAACAAGGCAAGAACCTAAAGGCAAGAGCTGATGCAGAGGCCATGGAGAAGTTCTGCTTATTGGCTTTCTCCTCCTGGTTTGCTCAGCCTGATTTCTTATAGAACCCAGGACCTCCAGCCCAGGGATGGCACCACCCACCCAAAAATGGGTGAGTCCTTCCCCATAAATCTCTACTTAAGAAAATGCCCTCAAGCTGGGCCATTTCCTCAACTGATGTTTTCTCTTTTCAGATAACATTAGCTGTGTCAAGTTGACATAAAAACTAGCTCCCAACAAATGTTTTTATCGGACTCTTCTATTAAATTCAGAGGCCTTACCACAGTCAAATCCATAGAACAGTATTTTATCCATTTGATAAAGTTTAAGTTATTCATTCATAGTCATTAAATAGACATTGCTTGAATAAACATGGAAGACTACTCTCTTCTCTTCTCTTCTCTTCTCTTCTCCTCTCTCTCTCTCTCTCTCTCTCTCTCTCTCTGTGTGTGTGTGTGTGTGTGTGTGTGTGTGTGTGTGTGTGTGTGTGTGTCTGTGTGTCTGTGTGTCTGTGTGTATAAACTGCCCATTAATCAAAGTCCTGACTTACAGTGACCGATCCTCTACCACAACCCATGAAGCATCGAGCTATTGTTTCAGAAGCGAGCTTGACTACCAGGACTCACCTAAGATGAACCACGGTATGTCCATAATCTCAGGAACCGCCATACTCTTGTCTGGGTCTTTGTTCTCAAATATGACCAGTGAAGGGACTGGGTGATACATAGGATACTAATAGCCTTTATAATTTTTATTTGTATGTTTATTTATTTTAGTGCATAATTAGTGTACAAATGCTAGGTTTCATTAAGGCATTTTCAAAGAAAGTTTGGCTTTGTTGATTCTCCTCCTTGTCTCCTCTCCATTCCTCTCCACACTGTGTCCTTCCATGCCCAGCCTCCCCCTACCATCTCCTTTCCTCCTTGATGTTGAATGACCTCTTTGCCCTCTCTCACCATATTCAGCATCTCCTCCCCCTCTAGTGGTCTCCTTTCTAGCTTTATAGTCTATAGCGACACTCATACGCTCTTATATAATTGCATATAAACAGTCAAAGTCATGGTTAGCCTATAAGAGAGCAGGATTTGGTCTTTTTGAGTCTGGGTGGCCTCACTTAATATAGTACTTTCATATCATTCACTTCTCCTAAAACTTTCATAGTTTCATTTTTTTCTTTATAGCTGAGTAAAATCCCATGGTGCATATGTACCACATTCCCACTCTCCATTTATCTCTTGATGGACATCTAGGCTGGTTCCACTTGCTTGCTACTGTGAACAATGCAACAATGAATGTGAATATGCTAGTACCCTGAAAACTTTTAAAAATGATTCATTCTATTTCTATGTCCTCATTCTACATAACTGGTACTTGTAGAATGGGTCTTCTTACTTCTATAACCATAACCCCTGCCTTTGTGAGAAAAATGAACTTTCATCCAAAACCTAGAACAGTACAATGAGTGTCTTTGAGACAATAAAACTCGGGGTCTTTTCCATGAAATGAAGGTTACCGTATTTTCATGCCTCAATTAACATGAATGTCACCATGGAGAGAATGGACTTTAAGCTTCTGTAGAATCTTAAGGAAAACCATCCCCAAAACAAGACTGGCTACAGAGTATACTCCATAAAAACCTACAGCAGGACCTGAGCTGGGGATCACTTTAAATATGTAAAGTTTATTGAATGTCTATGTTGTGAAAATGCCTAAATTCAAAGGTATGGAAGATACCCCAGAGGTACAGCATGATCTGTTTGATTACCCACTGCATGAAGAGTTACCCATTGTGTGGGGTTTTTTCCCCAATAATTAACTTATTTAATCACTTTACAGCCTGACCACAGCCCCATCCCTCTTCTCCTCCCAGTTCCACCCCTTACCTCCTCCCCACATTTTTCATCCCCTTCTCCTCAGAGAAGGGGAGGTCCCCCATTAATACCAACCAACCCTGACATATCAAGTCTTTGCAGGAGGACTAAGTGCATACTCTTCCACTGAGGCCAGACAAGGCAGCCAAACTAGGAGAAGTATCCAAAGGTAGTCAACAGAGTCAGAGACAGCCCCTACTCCAATTGTTAGGCGACGCACATGGTTACCAAGCTGTACATCTGCTGCATATGTATAGGAGGCCTAGGCCCAACCCATTGCATGGGTTCTGTTTTTATTCCTGACTCCAAAACACGTCATATTTGTGGGTTTAGCCAGGATACAATTTTTCAACAATGAAATATGGTGATAATAAGAGACAGTAATGTGTGTAAAGCATACTGTGCAGTGTCTTGGGCACAGGGAATTCTCATCAACTAGAACTCGCATATAAGTGAGGTAAAAATACACATATAGATACTCTGAGCAGGTTACACTCATGAAGAACAAGATGGAGTTAGTGTTACAAAAAAGTACAAGTAAAATGTCAAGAGAACTCAGAGGCAGAGGAAGTAGAGCTAACAGCTTGTAGTAATGATCATGAAACAGCTGGAAGAGGAGACAGTGAAAGAGAAGGTTCTGGCTGATTTCTTTTCCTGAGACCCAAGACTAAACCCTATAATATTTTTGATTTTTCAAAATAAAATCTCTTTAGCATTAGAAAAGTCTTAAAAATCATAGTTGGTGAAAGAGTTTGGGTGACCCTACAGAGTAATAAGAAAGACTCTAGTGCTTTTCAGAGTCAGGAAGAATAATTATGCTATAGAATTAATTAGTAAGCTATTCTTGGTCGTTACTCTGTAATACATTGGTCCCTTGAATGCTAAGAATTAGAAATACCACAACTATATCATATATTTTCTCATATAGTTACGTGGGGGTAACCAGAGATCTATTCTTACCCAATTTTCAAACTAATGGGTAACTGTTGACACTACAAAGTACCTACTATTAAAAGTGAAGGATTCCAAAGTCACAGCTAGTGCATAGTAAGAGGCCCTTATTGAAGAGTTCACATCACTCTAGTGCCTAGTTGAGTATTGCCTTACTCTCTCTGGGATGTTGGAGTTAAAGTACCTTAGGCTAGATAACTTATCAACAACGTCAATAATTTGGTAAGTTCTAGAGCCTGGGAAGTCCAAGGGTAAGCTTCCAGGAGAGCCAGTGTCTGGTGGTAGCTTGCTTTCTGTTTATCAAGGGACCCTGTTGCTATGTCATTTTGCAGTGGATGTAGGGCAGGGGAGGCGGGTAGTTGGCAACAGAGTTCACTCAATCTTTTTTCATAAATGCAAGCATCCCATTTATGAACAAGGAGCTCTCACGCCTTCATCACATGCCAAAGGCCCCCAACTATTCATGCTCTCACCTTGGACACTAAGCTCCAAGGATTTCAGGGGACACCCCCATTCAGGTGAGAGCAAGTAAAAAGTATTTAGCAGTGCCCAGCAACTGTGTGTTGAGTATATAAAGTAAAATTTTACAATTCGTCTCAGCATTGTTTAGACTTACATACTCTACTCTGTTCCTTTCTCCAGAATAATTGGCAGTTGTATATTTTCTACAATTGCTTCCAGACCTCACTTCCATTCTATAAACCCTCAAATTTGGTCAAAGGTCAGCATTTGTTTTTAATGAGAAGACCAGCTCGCACTTTGTGAGTGCTTACCATACTCCCAGCTTTGTGACGAGTGCTCAGCATACTAACTTAGTTCTCACGTAATGCTCCTGATTATATTACTCTTTTATTTCCACCTTTGTGACAGAAAAAAGTGGCATGGAAGGACTAAAGAACATGACAGAGGCAGCCCATACTCACCCAGCTTGGGCAGGCATTACTGTCCTCCACAATTTCATCACAGGCATCAATCAATTGGACTTTAGTCCTTGACTGGAGAAGTAACGGTGTTGGCTTCTGTCTTCTTAGAATAAATCACAAATGGTGACCCCATAAGTAATGACTTGTTGGGGAGTTCTGCTGACCCTTAACCATAAAACTAGATTCCAAGAAGAAAAAGGGGGGGGGGAATGTTCTGTCAGTGGTGAGTGATGGATGTTGAGCTACCAGAAATGAAGCCAGCCGCCTTGTGAATCTCTCACCTGCCTCTTCTCCTCATAAACACTCACCCTTCTTTAGGTGAGTGCTTACTCTCCTTTACATTTTAAAGGCATGATTGATTGATGCAATGGTTTAGGATAGTTCTTACACATGTGTCTTTTCTTTTGAAGACATGCCTGCAAAACATGTCTTCTCCCAAGCATGGAAGTTCAGGTCAGAGTCCAGCTTATCCCTAAAGCAGATTATTTAGTTGCCTAGGAGATGGTATTCGGTGGGTAGGGAAGTCTCTTCCCTGAGAAAGGGGGAACAGAGACAAAAAAAAAGTTATATATGTATATAGAATGCTTTCCTGCTCTAAGAAGCCTGAAGCTCCTCTAAATGGAAAATCAACGTTAATTCTACAATAGTATGTAAACAAGAATTTTAGGTAAAGCCTGTAAGAAAAGGAATATAGTAGGCCCTATTAATGTTCAATTGGAAAAAACTAATATCAAAGTCCTTCCTGGGAATCCAAACACAAAAAGAAAGCAGAATAATAGAGCCCAACAAAAGTGAGGTAAGATGGGGAAGATACCCCCTCTCATTTCACAGATAAGGCACCAAGCAAGAATTGGCCTTTGTCTCACCCTCAAGACACTGTAGTTTGCCTCAAGTCTTTCTACAATGTTCTTTCTACCTGTGACTTCCCATCTTCATTATGCAAAACTCTTCCTCGTTCTCCAAAAACATGCTTAAACATCCTCACATCTCTACATATCCTTCCCATTGCCATGGCATCTTACACACCTTTCTATTGTCATTACTTATATTAAATAAAAACAGGAGGAAAAGAAAAGAGAGCATGAGAGTAGACAGGGGAAGGTGCACATGTTCCTGAGTCCATACCCTTGAAAGCTATGCATGATAATACAGATCACAAGGGAAAGCAGAGCTTGGCAACAGTAACTTGTCTGAGGTCCTGGGTAAATGCAGGGCATAACTAAGGCTCTTTCCTATTGTAAAACTCTTCCATTCTGGCTCACAATCCATCTTCCGTACCATGCACTACTTTGATGATTTGATGCTAAACTTGGAACAGAAACCCTAATGTTACTTCATTTCCCACCACACCCAAGCCACTGAATGCGCAGCGGAGAGCCCTCCATGTTAGGGATAAAAGGATCAGTGTGATGAGCAAGAGGATAAGGAAAGATAGATCTACAATGGAGTGTGTAAGTTGAGTTAATCTAATGAAACTAAACCAATGCCCTGTTACTCAGTAGCAGGCCTGCAGAGACTAAGCCAGGAAGAAAAATGAAGGCTCTAACATGTAAAATCAGCCACAGGATTGCACTGGCCTGCAGTAGTGTCTGTTACACATTAGGCCTTCTATCATCAATGGACACAACTCTTTTAAGGATATGAACTAGCAGTTGGGACAGAGATAGACGGGATGGCTGCTTTCTTTGCATTTGATGCGAATATTTTTGTAGTGTAGATTTCTAGGCAGAGAGATATGTGCTTACTTATTCTAGCAGAAATGTTAGATTTCTCTTGAAGGGGTTGCTAATACACACTCCCCTCATGTATTGCACATGATAGAGTGTTTGGGAGTCTAGCCCGGGCATAGGAGTTCTATCCTGGGAGCTCTGGCTTCCTTTCTAATGAAATGAAAATGTCTCAGAAGTTCTATGTCTGTATTGAGAGTTGGTAGAACACTAGCTTAGAAATCATTCTTGAGGTCAGAATCCCATTGTCCGGAAACAATTTGTGTGAACTCCCCAAGTCCCTCCACACGTAGGAGGATGAGTGGCTTCTACTCCTACTTTCTTTTCTTCTCAGTCCAACACACCCTTTCATACACAGAATAATAAGCCTCCACCTTCAACTGTCTATGGAAGTCAGGTGTTCTCTTGATTCCTGTTGCTGTGGTAAACACCATGACCAGAAGTAGCTTAGGGAAGAAAGGATTTAGTTTAGCTTACACTTCCATGTCCCAAACTATCATGGAGTTAGGGGAGGAACTCAAAAACAGGAACCTGAAGTCAGAAACTGAAGCATAGACCACAGAGAATATTGCTTACTAGGTCCCTTCCTCTGGCTTGCTCAGGTCGTTTCTAATACTTCCCACCCACCTGCCTAGGGATGGCTCCACCCACAGTGGGCTGGGCACTCCCAACATCAACCAACAATAAAATAAAGATGCCTCACAGGCATGGCAATGGGCCAGTCTGAAAAAAACAACCCCCCGCCCCCCCCAATTGAGGTTTCCTCTTGACAGGTGTGTTCAGCTGACAACCAACAGGAGGCATCACAGAAAGTAAGTTCAGGGGGTAAGTAGAAATCAGGGTGCCCCAAGTTGAGAGGCCTTCATATCGATATCATTCCAAATCCAGGCATAACACTGACTATGAGGCTGTCTTATTTTTATGTCAAGAAAAACTAACAACAGCAGGAAAAAAAAAAGAGAGATCTATCCTATGCCATAGGTAAAGTGGATACGGAAGAAGTGACTGTCACAACACAGCACACACTGGCTGCCTGTGTGCAATGTGAAACCTTTCCGCTGGTTCCTCTTTCTCTTCCCCAGCTTCACTACCGTCATCACTTCCTCAAGTCCATTTTTCACTCTGACACTGAGGATGACAGAAAGGTTCATTCATGGAGGTAATAAATGAACCCCTGACTTCGGAGAAGGGCTAATTAGTGCACATTATCACTTGGGCTAATGAGATCAGAGTGGCGCAGTCCGCGCCCAACATGCCCAATCAGGAATTTAAATGAGGCAGCCCTGCTCTCTGTGATTAAGCAGATACTCAATGAAAACCCTGCGCTCCTAGTTCCTTTGTATTTCCATTCACCCGCTCAGTATCAAATGTTTTATGACACTGAAAATATGCTTAGTTGAAAAGGAGCAGATGCCCAAATCTCTGTGTGCTCATTTAACGAGACAACCTGATTTTTCTTTATCTGGGGTGTTATCAGCCAGGATTACAAAGAGACACAGAGACACACAAGTGATTCTAACTGGATTTTGTCGAAATTGTTTCTTTATGAGCTATATAAACAGAGCTTTAACAAAAAAATCCCACTGCCATGAGGAAAATGAAAGAGGGAGACAAGGGAGGGGATGGAAAGGGACATGCCTAAATTCTACCGTCATAGAGACTCCATATTTTATTTGGACAACCATGGTAGCAATGGACAGAAAATAAAGTACGCTCTAATCATTTTTTAAAGATGTAATTGAGCAAAACTCCTATTAACTTCTATTCTGTATCTGACCTTTCCTAGATATTACAGTGTGGATCTGCCATGTCTTCTGAAGGCTCGTGGGATGAGAAGTTTGGTTGTTAGATTACTGCCTTTGAAAGGTGACTGGCTCCTGAGGGCTATAACATACCCCCATCAAATATGCCAGTCCTTCCTGGATTCCTGTATGGTGACATTAACTTTACAGACATGGAAGAAGAAGCTGTTAGGGAAAACTGAGGCAGGGAGGGTGTAGCCTGGAAGAAGTTCCCTCGTCCTCATTCTGGCTTTCAGAGTTCTCTCTGCTTCATGGCCACTGTGAGGCAAGCAGCCTCCTCTGTCATGTGCACCCTCCCTCTGTCATGACCTACCTGAGTACTGGCTCACAGCAGTGGAGCCGACCAAGCAAGTAAATCCTTCCTCTGCTCCATGATCTGTCTCAGGCATTTTGTCTCTGCAGTGAAAGCTAGTGAGCACGAGAGGCTTGCTGTGTGGAGGCACTTCAGCCTGGTAACAAGAAATTAGTTTTTCTCACTCATATCTAGATTTAACTTGCTGTCTATGTCAGCTTCAACCTGGGGATGTGGGGGGGGGACCTACATGAGACACAGATATTAGGCTTCTGCAGTGGTTTGAATAGGAATGCCCTCCAAGGCACATGTGTCTGAATGCTTGGTCATTAGGGAGTGTGGCCTTAGGGATTAGGAGGTGTGGCCTTGTTGGAGAAAGTGTTTCACTGGATATAGAATTCTCTCTCCCTCCCTCTCTCTCTTTTCCCTCCTACTGCCTGCAGATCCAGATGTAGAACTCTCAGTTCCACCCCAGCACCATGTCTGCCTCTGTGCTGCCATGCTTTTTTCCATGCTGATAATGGACTAAACCTCTGAAACTATAAGGAGGCTTCAGTTAAGTGTTTTCCTTTCTAAGAATTGCCATGGTCGTGGTGTCTCTTCACAGCAATAGAGCACTGAGGCACAGCTTCTGTTTCCTCAATCCTTACAAACTACAGCACGTTAGAATTAAGAACTCTCAATAAGCATCATCAGTGGAGTGGAAAGACAAAAAAACAAATGCGGATATGCTATTGCAACATCCAATAACCAAAACCTAATTTTCAGAATATGTCAAGTTCTTCTGAAGATAAATAAAGTGAAGATGGGAATTCAAATATAACTTGGTGAAGAATCTTGAACATTCTGTGAAGAGAAAAACCCAGGTGGCTAATAAATACGTAAAAGACATTAATGCACATTGTAAATTTGAGAATACAAACATAAGTCAAGATACTAATTCATATGCTGTGATATTAAAAAGAAGAGTATAGCAGTGCCAATTCATAGCAAGAATGTGGAACAAGGAAATATTTATCCAATATTAGCCAAAGTAGGTTTTGTTATTTTAAAATGCTATTTGGTATTATATAATGAATCTGAAGGTAGTCACACTCCATGACCAACAAGTCCCAAGTTTCTATCCCAGGTATTTGTTCCTGACTGGTACTTGTGAATTTAAACCAGCATTAGATGGGATTTGGAGCACCACTGTTGGTAGTAACGAAAAATTCAGAAAGAACTAAGACATTTGTTGAAGAGCATAGTCCATGTGGCCCAGTCATACACTATGATGTTCTACAGTGGGTGAAAAAGAAGCAATAAGACAGAGCATGTATAGCTTAGAGACCCTCATGCTAAAGAATAAAGGTTGTGGGCCACTGAGATGGCTCAGCAGGTAAAACAGTTCGCCACCCAAGTCTGATGAACTGAGTTAGTATGGTGGGTAGAGTGAGAATAGTCCCCATAGGGTCTTGTATTCGAATGCTTCATCCACAGTTGGTAGGAATGTTTCAGAAAGATTGGCCTTGCTGAGGGAAGTGTGTCACTGTGGATAGAATTTGAGCTTTCAGAATCCCATGTCATTTGCAGTTAGTGTGCTCTCTCTCTCTCTCTCTCTCTCTCTCTCTCTCTCTCTCTCTCTCTCTCTTTCTCTCACCATGATGATCATAGACTGTAGCCTTCTGTGACAATGAACCCCAACAAACTCTTTCACTCATAAGTTGCCTTGGTTATAGGGTCTCTTCACAGCAGTAGAAAAGAAACTAAGAAACTTACAGTTAGATTCCTGGGACTCACAGTGAGAGGAGAGAACTAACTCCTGGACACTGTTCTGTAACACATGCCAAGATATACATATACTTATGCATGCTCACACTGGCACACATACACAGATACACACACTAAATACATACATAAAAGACTAAATACGCATGCACAAATAATAAATAAAATAAAACTTTTAAAGAACAAAAGTTGTGAAACATGTTATGCAGTGTGAAGGTTCTAAGATATAAAAACCCACACCAAATCCATTCAGAATCTGTCATTCTTGGCACTAGCTTATCAGTTTTGATGCAACATGAAGGCCAAGTGGGTGGTGCAAAGGAACAGCAAAGTAGCCCCTGGTGAGGATTCATCACAAAGCACCTGCACCATAAATAGAGATAGAGGTTTGTATGGAGAGAAAAGAAGCAGAGAAGAGGCAGGGGGAAAGCTATGCAAGGTAGTCAAGCTCTGGAAGTCTTTGCCCAGCATGAAGCACCTTCTGTGATGAAGATACAATCCTTGGCATGTCATCTAATTCTCACTATAGCCCTGTGGAGTACTTAAGATTATCCCTATATCAATAAGGACACCTCTTCTCAGAGGTGCTAAGCACAAATGCTCCTTGTTTTACGATGAGGTTGTGCCCTGATAAACTCACTATAAGTTCAAAATGTGCTTAAGACATCTGAATGCACCATGCACTGTTGCTTTAGCAACAGCACACCATGGGGACCCATTGTTTTCCCTCATGATAAAGTGTGGCTGAAGATTAATGGGCAGTTATCACAAGCGTAGGAAAGAACCAAACTCAAAGCAGAGTTTCTACTGAATTCATGCCTTTTATATCATCAGAGTTGGAAACCATGAATTAAGCCATCATAGGCCATATGTAATTTGCATATATTTGCATAGTCACTGGTGAATAGACTGGCATTCAAATCTATGTTCACCACTGCTGAACTTCCATAAGCATCTTTGTTTGGCTTCAAAATCATCTCCAGGCAGCCTAAGTTGGTCTGGAGGGAGGTTAATAATAAGAAAGAGTTGGGTGATAGTTTTGAAAGGTAAAAGAGAAGGTACACACCATCGGGTGTCACATCAACTAAAGGTTTCCAGATGTTAGAAAAGCTTTGTCTTCAAAGCACACCAACTGGGACTGAACAGCACACACTTGGGATAGTTTATTATAAGAGAAGGCTTATGAAAGAACATGAAGAGAAATACAGAGTTCAAAACAAAGAATAAACAAATAAATCCACAAATTCCCAACTACTTAATAAAAAATGAGGTGTGCAGCATTATACCGCTAACTATATATACAGTGTTTGTACAACTTTAAATTTTCTTAAGACTATTTTGTGCTCTTACCATGATAAATAAGAACCTGGGAAACATTGGTTGGGAAGTATTTGCCATTTCTAGTCCCTTAATTTTGGTGATGGCTACATCACAAATGTTCTCTGCATGTTCAATTCATGGCATTATGCTGTCAAGTCTGATTCTTGGTCACCCATGCAGTGTCAGGATCATTTGGCTTACAGGTCCAGGTCACAGAGCATCATCAGGGAAAATCAAGGGCAAATACTCTGGCAAATGCTCACAGAACACCCGTAGCCAAGCACTCTGCAGTCAAGAGCAGAGAAAGAATAACCGCCTGAATCCTTGCTTGTTTGCTTGCTCCTCAGCTAGCTTTCTCTACTCTCACACAAGTCAAGGCCTCAGCCCATTGAAACAGAGCCACCCACATTCACAGTTGGATCTTCCCACATCAAGGAATAACCAAACCAATCTCCCATAGCCATGCCTACAGCAATCTAACCAAACCCTCATCAAGACTCTCTTCCTAAGAGGTCTTAGATTTGTGTCAAGTTGACAGTTAAAGCACACTCCCCATGAAGTGACTGGGTTGAGCTTTCACTTGAGATTGCCTCTCTCAAGCCGTCACAGCCCTGGGACTATGAGAGCATGCCACCATATCCGCTAAATGAAGAACTCTCTGTCTTTCAAGTTCACTTCCATGAGCCTGTTAGAAATGAAGACAAAATATTCTAATCCTAACCTTTCATGGAATGCAGAGAAGTCATTAATCTTTCCATTTTAGATCAAGGTCGCAAACTACCAACCATTGAGCTTTCTACTCCAAATCCTTTCAAACTAAATCCAAGCATCGTAGCCTTCTCCCGCCCCTTCATCTTGGAGAAGTTAATACATTCACTCTGTAGAGGTTGCTCTATCGCCCTGCTCACCCAATTAATGATAATCTACTGGAGATGAGGACACTGCTTGGGTCAGTGTCAGGGGGGGTGTTAAAAGAACTCCAATTAATTCCACAGAAACTAACTCCCCTTTTGACAGAGACTTCTGCAGAAAAGCCCTGTGTTTATCTCAGCCAAGCAGAGCCATAATAAGATCTAAAGCCTTTAGGAAAAGCAGCCCTGAACATGGACGGGACTAGAGTGCATCCTATTAAGTAAAATACGCCAGGCGCTGTTAAAATGGAGTGCCTGATCTCACTCATCAGTGGAAGCTAAATAGACTTGATACGATGCAAGTAGAAAAGAAAAGAACGGTCTCTAGAAGCTAGGAAGGACTTGGGAGTAGAGGCAAGCTGGGGTAACGGGTACCAGATCCTTCAGGACAGCAGGGTGATGAGAATTTACAGTAATTTATATTTTTACAAAGAATAGGCAGATTTGCATTCTAAGATTCCCAACACAAAGATGGGCTAAATGCTTATAAACACTGAATGTGAATTCCCCAGATTTGGTTATGATATATTGGACACGTGTATCAAGTTATTATACCATGCCCTATAAGCATGCACAAGTATTATGATGGCAAAAATGAAATAACAGGCAGTCCTTTGTCCTTTGTCTTAAACCAGTACTATTACTAAAAGCCAGTCATGACAACAAACGGTCTGACTAGAATGGGGAAACTGCGGGAGGGTCTTCCTGTTGATCTCATGTCTCAGTACCAAAAACCACTCAACATTCTGATTTTGTTTTTTATCATAGGTGTGACTGTCAGAAAGTTATTCAAACTGCTCTGCATCTGTTTTGTCATCAACAAAATGATTAGGAGGATAACGTCCCTCTAGACAGGTGGATTACAATACTGAAGACTTGGAGATAAGTCGATACAATTTTGATTACTGTAAGGGATTTGTTGATGCCCATCAGATGGATATTAATAATTCATTTGAAGAAATAAAGTCTCAAAAGGACAAGACTATTTACCACTTGGGACATATTGCTCATTACTGAAGCAGCAGATCTTTGGATCAACTTGATGGATGATGTCCAACTAAGGAGGCTTCTCCACTGAACATGGTTCCTTAGATCTTTCCTGCAAGGGTGTACCAAATATCTTTCCTTCCACTCAAACAGAGCATCAGTGACAGACCAAAACGTGGCTGTACATAAGCTTAGCCTGGTGAACCAATTAGTTTGGGGTCATTACTTCGAGAAAGAAGCACGGGAAATGTCACCAAAAACCCAGCATGGGTGATGATTCATGAAAGCAGCATCCCTAAAACTCCCTGCATACCTGGCAGGCAGTTCCACTGAAGTTTCCTCTTTGTTGGCAATGGTTTACTATCTAAATAACCTTGGTGGGTGGCCTACCTGCAGCTTTCAAGGTTCATTAGTGTCCTGTATTTTTTAAGCCTCCTTTTGCCTTCTAGAGGGGAATTTTTCAATTTGGAGGAAATAGTTACACAATACCAGGCTTATTAGCTGGTCATCATTCTGAAAGAAACAGAGAACTTTCATTGAGATTTTCCTTTGCTGTCCTGCCCAGAAAAAAACTCTCTCCAAGAGGCTCAGCATAAATTGAAATTGAACAGGACAGTGGTTTACCTCTTACAAACAGAAGACACCAGACACTGTGGCATCTTCCATGATCGGGGCCACTGCTTGTCCACAGAAGGAAACCCTTACCCCAGCCACAAGTGTCCACCCAACACCCACTAAGAGGATCCTCTACCTCTAACATAATATACCTTCAGAGCATATGTACAGCCTGAGTCCCCATTTCAGGAAGGTATGATTAAAATTTCAGACTATCTAGAAATATCACAATCTGATTTTGAAAATGTGGGGTCTTCACAAGAAAAAAAATCAAGAATGTAAAACTCATCCTTGGAAAACTTCAAACCGAGTCTAGTTTTCCTATGGGTTCCTTTATCTTTTGCATGATTAGAAATTACAGTGAAGCAGTCCAATGGCCAGGCATGGTGGCACACACCTTTAATCCCAGCACTCGGGAGGCAGAGGCAGGTGGATCTCTGTGAGTTCGAGACCAGTCTGGTCTACAAAGCGAGTCCAGGATAGCCAAGGCTACACAAAGAAATTCTGTCTTGAAAAAAACCAAAATTATTATTATTATTATTATTATTATTATTATTATTATTATTATTATTATTATTATTATTAATCTTCCTCCATATGAGTCTTAAACTATAACTAGTTAACCCTGGATCTGCTAGGAGCCATGTGCCCAGCTACAGAGAGGAATCCTGTTTGTATTGTGATAGAGTGAACTCCCGAGGAAAGCAAAGCCAAAAAACAAGAGGTGAAAGACATCATTTCAGCTGTTGAGTTGAGGTGTGGCTGAACCCAGCCCTACCCCTGAGCTCTCCAGTTGCCACCTTCACTCACAATGGTATCACCTCAATATCTGTCAGGCAGGAGAATCCTGACAAGCGGAGACAAAGTTGTAACAAGATCAGAAAGTAACCTCCACTAGGATACGGGGCAGATAAGTCCAGTCACTGTGTCCCTGGCATCCAGCTTGATAGTCACTTGATAAGTGAACAAATGGATCTCTTAGGGCTCCCAAACATGTCTGAAGAATCTGTCCAGCAGAGAAGAGACAAGAAGCACCACAGGGTCTGAAGGATCACCATGCAGTCTTCACGGAAGCATCTGCATGCCATCTTTATTCTGATCTACCCTGTGAGACTGTCCAGCAGGTCATTAAGCTCCCAGAGCTCCTCACCTGCCTAGTGACTGGTGATTCACTTCAGCTGTTGAGAACACATTATGGCTGGGATGCTCTTGGTATCCCTGCAGCGTTTGTCTCTAAGACTTTTGGAGTCCTTTCTTCATTCATTCCCCTTCTTCTGCAAACTGAGAACCCTTTTCAAACTGCGAAGAAGTTTTGAGGTAAGATGTTCATTAGATGTTTTAAAATAACTTCACCCAAAGTAGAATCCTTCAGTCTGGTAACCTAGCAACAAGACAAAACACCTCTAGGAGGCAGGAGGGCCAGGGATGACTTAGTCCTTTGTCGTGCTTACTTACCTCTAGCAAGTATGTTACTTACTGATAAGTGAAGTAAACAGAGAATTTTCATCACACCCTTCCTCCTCCCTTACTGTTGACAGAGACGTGGGTATGCCACCTACACAAGTGATACTCAAAAGTCTGTAGTCCATCCACATTCCTCCATTAATTTTTTTTCATTCCCACTCTCACCTCATATTATGCTGGAGAGTTAAGAAAACAAATCTTATTATAAATTCTAATATAGGGTCTTTTTCCTGTGCCTTCTCAAGGAGGAATAGAAAGCCAAACCAGAAAAGTTCTATGTACCTGTGTACCTGGCTGATATCCAAAATACGCTCAGCGTTACAAAACATTCTGATGTTGGCCTCTGTTTTTGAGGGCTGAGGCCAGGGTTCCAAATGGCCTCTCCTAATGAAACACTGTACTGATTGTGTCCATGTTGGGAAGACAGGGAAGGCCTCTGAGGCTAGCAATGGGAGCAGGTGCCTCTGGCAAGGAGCTTCTTGAGGCAATGGTATTTGTGCCTCTGAGTCTGGAGGCCTGCTGCTGATGCTGATGCTGATGCTGACTCTGATGTTACTGTTGTTTATTGTTGTTCTGTGTTCATGAGTATCAGCCAATGAGATCACAAATGCTACACCTACATTTGCTCAAAACCAGGCAACGCTAGTACAACTCCAAACATCACCAGAGTGATCTTGTCAAAAAATACATCTAAGTCCACTTCTCTAACATTTTCAAGGACTCCCTAAGCCATGCCTTTCAGTACAGAACACAAGGCCCTTCGTGGGTGAGGCTTTTACGCAGGACCATGATTCTCAGCTGGACAGAGCCTCACCCTTTCATCCCTGAAGCACAGGCTCCACCTCCCTTCTTGCTCCATCTCTAGTGACTTTCCTATTGTCTTCCCTCAGCACAGCCTCCCCAAATGAAGAGTCAGTGGTAAGCAGCACACCCATCTAGCCCAGAAACCCTCCCCACGATGCTTGTCCCCTCCCCACAGGTCAGCAGCCTCGGGCACTCCCCTCCTCCCTGCCCCAGTAACATCCCAAACCTGCTGCTCTTGTACCCACCAAGGGTCGCTTTAATATCCTGTTTATCCCTCCATCTCCATTGCTAGACCAAGACCTATAGAACAAACACTGTGTGGTGCAGCTGTGACTCACACACCTGGTATAGCATCTGACATGGAGGCAGAATGCCAACCATTTGTTGAATAATAAATAGTGAAACCTTTAATTTTTTCCAAAAGTAAATCATAACTTCTATAATATTCTCAGAAGCATATGCATGTGCTTACAAACGATCATGTACAGAGAGAGACAGAAACAGAGGGGTCACTATCATTTTTTGACTGTTTATTTATTGACTTTATACTGAGTTCCTGTAGTTCCCCCATCCCTCCTCTCCTTCTAGCCCCCCCTCACCTCCCCCACCCTTTCCCACAGTCCATCTAAGGTTTGGCTGTGGGTCTCTGCATCTGTTTCCCTCAGTTGCTGGGTGAAGCCTCTAAGATGACAGGTATGCTAGGCTCCTGTCTGCAAGTATGGCAGAATATCATTAATGGTGTCCCAGTGCCTCCACTGGAAGTCTTGCCTGGTTACAGGAGATGGCTGCTTCAGGCTCCATATCCCCCATTGCTAGGATCTCCCTCATAAGATTCCAGGGAACTTCCCTGGCCCTAGGTTTCTAACTTGTCCCCAAGAGGTGACTTCCCACTCTAGTTGTCCCCCCTGGTACTCTTTTCCTCTGTCCTCCCCACATCTGACCCCTCCTGCTTTCATCCCACCCTACTCTCACCCCTATCCCCTCCCCTTCATCCACCCACAACATCTAATCTATTTCCCCCTCTCAGTGAGACTCACATATCCCCCCCCTCCTAGAGCCCTCCCTGATACTTAGCATCTTTGGGTCTGTGGATTGCAGCACGGTTATCATTTACTTTATGGCTAAGATCCACTTATCCTTGAGTATGGACCATGTGTGTCTTTCTGGGTCTGAGTTACCTCACTCAGGATGATCATTTGTAAAAAGAACTTTTATTTGCCTATTTCAATTGTTGTCTCAGAGGCTTCCTGCCTCTGTCTGCTAACCTTGGCCTTGTCCTAGCCTCCCTACAATCTAACCTAGGCATAGAATGTTTTCAGGCTCTATGACTTACTGCTTAATAAACTCACCCTTTCTTGTTCTTACTGAGCTCTGCGCTGGCTGGTTCAACTCAGCTGTTCTGTCTCAAACTCCTCTCCCAACTAACTTATCCAATCTGGCTTTTCCCTCGGCCTCTGAATTGCTCTGTTTGGTCTCAAACCAACTCCAACAATCTTTTCTAATCTTCTGGCTCCTTCTCATTCTCTGGCTTGTTCCATCATCACTTGTGTTCTTTCTCTGCAATCTGTTTCTCTTTTGCTGTCCAGGTAAAATTGCCACTTCCTGCCTCTCTGCATTGCCCCTTAAGTAGCTTTTATTTCTTCTCTCTTCTCATTAGAGTTGGGCATGTCCTATTCTGTCAATCTTTCTCTCATTGGTCACTTTTTCTGCCACTAAATTACACTGCTTTCAAACATGGGTGCTTTTTTCTACAGACTATCTTTACCTTTATTGTTTGGGATTAAATGCATGTATCACCATGCTTGGATCTAAGCTTTTCTTTACCTGAAACTTGTTCTATACCAGGAAATATCTGCTTGCCTGTCTCCTAGATTAAAGGTGCATTTGTATTCCAGCCAGATCATACAGACCTAGGAGGTCTTTGGATGTGATCTCTTGCCAAAGCAACCCAGTTCTGAATTAAAATTTCTCTACCACCTTTTCTAGTTCCATCCATTTGCTTGAAAACTTCATGATGTCATTGTTTTTAACAGCTGAGTAATAGTTCATTGTGTAAATGATCCACAGTTTCTTTATCCATTCTTCAGTTGAGGGACATTTAGGTTGCTTCCAGTTTCTGGCTATTATAAATAAAGTTGCTATGAACATAGTTGAGCAAGTGCCCTTGTTGTATGGTGGAGCATCCCTTGGGTATATGCCCAAGAGAGGCATGCCTGGGTCTTGGGACAGAACTATTCCCAATTTTCTGAGACATCTTCAATAGCTTGGTCTTGAACTATTCCCAATTTTCTGAGAAGCCTTGAAATGTATTTCCAAAGTGGTTGTACAATTTTGTACTCCCACCAACAATAGAAGAGTGTTCCCCTTTTTCCAAATCCTCACCAGCATGAGCTGTCACTTGAATTTTTCATCTTAGCTATTCTGATGGGCATAAGATGGAATGTCAGGGTTGTTCTGATTTGCATTTCCCTGATGGCTAAGGATGTTGAACATTTCTTTAAGTGTTTCTTGGCCATTAGACAGAAACACAGAGAGAGATTACTGTAAGTTTTTTTTTAACAGTAAAATGCCAACAAGACTGTATACTGTTAAAGGCTGGCCTTTTTCTTTGCATGAGTACATCTGTACCCACCTAAGTCCTTTGTCAGCAGTACATTTCCAGTATCTGCAGGAATAATCACAGCACAAGAAGAAATCATGGATATTTGGTAGATACCCAGTTCTTGCTTGCAACAGCTGAAATTTCCCTAGCAACAGTGTCTGCAAGCACACAGAGTGTAGACCTGTTCCTACAACTGCACAGAACAAGCCTGGTCCTTCCCTGAAGGCAGTGCTCAAGAATCTGAAGAATCCAAAACTTCCCCTGTCCAGAGTAAGCACCACAAATGCCTCCCATGGACCTTCAAACATGTGAGCCCTGAGTCCGTTTCTCAGCCATGTATGTTCCTCAGGGGCATGTTTTCATGATAACATTTGTGCACAGCTGTGCAAATTGCCAGACACCGTGACACGTGCTTATAATCCCAAAGCTTGTCAGGCTGAAGCAGGAAGATCTCAGAGTTTGAAGCTAGCCTGGCCTATGATAATAACATCGTGTGTGTGTGTGTGTGTGTGTGTGTGTGTGTGTGTGTGTGTGTGTGTAAGTAGGACTTAGTACGTGTTCTAGAATGAAATTCTTAAACTTTGCTGAAATTGGAAATCACCGAGGGAATTTATGTGGTCCTTGGAAACTCCATGAACAGAAGTTCTACTTTGTAGTGGGCTGTGGGACCTAGGAATCTGCATTTTGATAAGGAGCTCAAGATATGTGGCTATGGGAAGTTCCCAGAGTAATCTTCCAGATGCACTCATGAAACATCACTTCTGTTTGATCTTTTGCTGATGTAGGTTTACATCTGTCTTCCTGAGCTCTAACTCTTACTCTTCCGTTGGCTAGAATATGCTGCCTAAAGATTGAACGCATACTTATGATAATGAGGTCGGAATCAGACATTCACTAAGCCTTTGCATTCAAGCAAAGGAAGTGCTGGGAGATACTTGCCCTTTCATTAGAGATTGCATGAGAAAAATTGGCCAAAGAAAGGACAGGGTGGATTTGATGTTCTTCATCCTTTCAAAGGCTTAAAGTGTTTAAAGCAGTGTGACAGTAAATGGTCTGTCCTTTATTTTCTGAATGGGCCACAGGAAGTCTTTCCCATGTAGCAAATGCTTACTTCTGCAAACCAAATAAACTGGAAAAGCATTTAGGTATAATTCCAGGGAGAAAAATTACTCCAGTTTTGCTTCGCATCATTAATGTTAATAATATTTGTTTTTTCAAGACTGGGTTTCCCTGTGTAGCCTTGGCTGTCCTGGACTTACTTTGTAGACCAGGCTAGCCTTGAACTCACAGCAATCTGCCAGCCTCTGCCTCCCCAGTGCTGGAATTAAAGGTGTGCGCCACCACAAATAAATTATTAATTGCAACTACTAGTGAACTCTACTTAAAGAGTATCTCTCTTTGAACTGTAGAAGGTAAGACAACATGGAGATGATTCAAAAGTGGGAGACAAGACTCAAAGGATGCTGGAGACTCGGATCTCATCAGCATCATGAGTCTTCTAGTGGTCCCAGTACCAAGAGGATGCTCTAAAAATGTAGTATCGAAACAACTGTTACAGTGAAGGGTCCCAACTTGTTATACATATAGGGTGATTCAGCTATTTTTTTCTATCACCATCAATTCCACATGAAAGCCATTTGTCAAACTACTGCTTCAAGTTCATAGATGAGACCACTAAGGCAAAAGTTTGGTACATGACCATGGAAACAAAATGCTACAAGCCCAAAGCTCCATTTTCCCAGCATCCTCCCTCGCAGAAGGTCACCTTGACATCTGCAAAGCCAGATGTTTGCTCAGAGCAAACTGGTCAGCTGTCCACCTTGAGAGAGCTAGTGGCCACAAGAAAAGCTACAGACCTGGAGTTTGTTCTTTTCTCTCCATTCACTCCTGCATTTCCCATATATTTGCAAGTCTGGGACACAAACTGAGCCAATAAAACCAGATGTCCCCTGCTCTCAGTTCATTTAAGCCTCTGCTCATCTCAGCAAAGCTTCCTGACTAGCCTTATGTCAGTCACATCCTTCCTCCTGATCCATTTATTTTCTCCTTTCTCATATGCTAATGTCTTTATTTATTTTGTCCCACCACTGCTACCATATTGTAAGTTCAGTGAAGACTGTGACCTCTCTAACTTATTTCTGTTTGTATCACATGCCAAGAATGGTGTGTGGCCCACAGTAGAAGCTTAGCAAATGTTTGTCGTCTTGAGCACACAATCTTGAGATGAGGAAAGACTCAAACAGATGAGTAAATAGGAACTACTCAGAAGGAAGCCCACTAGAGTGGAGCTGGCAAATAACCAATGAGCCTTCTGGTGGATGAACCCTCATGGAGGAGGTGAGGGCTAACTTGGGTACCCCATGATGTGCTTTCTGTGCAAGCAGTGCCAGGGGACCTTGCCCTTCCTGTGTGATCGTAGGGCTGTCACTGCTCTTCCCAAGTTGCGGCCCAATCAGCGTTCATCAAATGCAAGTAAAGCACAGCTGTCAGCACCCTCCTAAGATTTAGGGTACTAAACTCGCATGACAGACCTGCCTGGGATATGATACTTAAACAAACTGTCTTCATAAAATCCACCACACACACTACTAAAATCCCAACTCAGAGAGGATTTAAGCCTGAGCCCTTGGCTCAGGAGGCCCCGAACGCTTTTGGGCCAGTATTTTGCACTCATTAGCAGCTCGCACGCTGTAAAGCTTTCAGGTAATCTGTACCAACTAGAACGAAGTCTGTAAGAGGCAACCAGCATATGGGGATACAGGGAAGACATCCACCTCCCCTGTTCAAATACAGATGACAGGCTGATGTAAAACCCAAAAAGTCTTAGGGATCAGGAATTGGGGACTAGCGTGAGGCACAGGGATTTGGCCATTGGTTGTTCTTAAGTGGTTAGTTTCCAAACTAGTGAGAGACTCTGAGGACAGCCTTGCAGTCCCCAGTGGCACTGAAGGGAGAGAAGAAACTCCCCAGTGCATCTATGTGGGTCTCCCCACATCCTCATACTACAATATCACAGCTTGTAGGTAAGAACAGCAGCCCATACAGTGTCCAGGTAACCAGACAATTGTGATGCTAACCTCACTACCACCATCTCTTATCCCTACTTACCTGTAAACATCACACCTGTGGTCCTAGACAGAGCATCCCAGACTGGGACCATATTCCAGACATGGATTAAAATCATTGCATTCTAAGTTGGAGCACAAAGCTCTGATTCATAGTGACTGGTGGCCCAGGCACATCCCTTCAAGTCTAAATCTCCACCGCCTCAACTTTCACCTCTACTAAGGTGTACCGAGACAACCAAAGTAGAAAGCATTCAACAGAGACAATAATTTTACACAAGATAATTCATACGGAGCTATCAGCACACCATCTAGAATTCATTTGTTTGATTAGCCATGAAGTGAATAGAGAGCCACAAGATCAGTCTGGTTTTAGGGAGAAGTTAGAGAAAAAAGACTAAAAAATTCACAGTTGATGGCCATGTCCCCTGGAGGAGGGAGACCTGGTGGCACTCAGAGGAAGGACAGCAGGTTACCAAGAAGAGACTTGATACCCTATGAGCATATACAGGGGGAGGTAATCCCCCTCAGGAACAGTCATAGGGGAGGGGAGTAAGGGGAAAATGGGAGGGAGGGAAGAATGGGAGGATACAAGGGATGGGATAACCATTGAGATGTAACAAGAATAAATTAATAAAAAATAAAAATAAAAAACAAATTAATTAAATTTTTTTCAAAAAAAAAAGATCCACAGTTGAGTGGAGCGTGGGGTCTGACTTTCACACAAACTCTGGTGCCCCATATTTGACCACGTCCCCTGGATGGGGAGGCCTGGTGGCACTCAGAGGAAGAATAGCAGGCTACCAAGATACCCTATGAGCATATACAGGGGGAGGAGGTCCCCCTCATTCACAGTCATAGGGGAGGAGAGTAAGGGGAAAATGGGAGGGAGGGAGGAATGGGAGGATACAAGGGATGGGATAACAATTGAGATGTAATATGAATAAATTAATAAAATGTATCTTTAAAAGATTGCCAGCTGCTGGACAGAATGGGCTAGAGGACAAGGGAATCTTAGATGAAAGAATGACACTAGAAATTTGAAGACAGGCACAAATCAAATAGAATCACCTTCAGAGACTTTCTCCACAGCATGCCTGGCCTATCACACCATCTTAGGGCCTCAATCTTTCTACCTCCGAAACAGGCATAAAGCCGCCTACTTCTTAAGGTTTGGTTAAGATTTCATCAAGTAGCAACAGTCAATTACCTGCCAGTGTTGAGCTTGACACATAATAAACACTTGGTTAATAGCATCAGCCTTCTCTTCCCTTCATGCAGAAGCAGCCAAGTAAAAATATTACAGTGATAATAACAAGATCATGACAGGCTTAATACTTGGAAAGAAATCTGGACCCTGAATAGTGGAGGCTAACATTATATACTCATCCCCAGAGATGTAGGAAATCTGCTTTAAAAGCCATTTCTCTACAAAGGAAAGACAGCTTGATGGGGCCTCCCCAACACTGTGTCAAGACATCGAGGAGGTATTACAAGCGTGCCTGATGGTGGACCAGTATCTCCTTTCATCAGTGAGTCGCTTTTCTAATAAAACTCTCACAAGCTCGAGTGGGCGCACACTGGGAAGGAGCAGTGTGCGTGGATTCCTCTCTCTTAATCACAACAGATACTATTGCTAAAAATATAAGAAAAATCATGATTCACCTAGCAGGAGTCATCTCCATGGATACAAAGAGACAGGAAGTGGGGAGGGAAGGAAACAAGACAAGAATACATGGCCTATAGGCACTTTACACAAGGAAGTGGGCTTCACTTATGGGCTGGTGGGTCCTAATTTCTTCTGACCAACTTTCTGCTCAGATATACTATCTGAGTGATGTCACCACATGACACCATCAATACTTTGCTCACAGTCTAATGGGTGATAATGGGAGTCATTGAGCTTTCTTGTATAAGTCCTTTGTGCCAGCACTCGGTACTCATAGTCTTATGTATTCATTATAACAATTGTTTAAACATGCCATTATTATTCTCATTTCTCAGTGGGGAACCTGAAGCACCAATAAGGTTAGCTTCTGTTGGTAAAGATGGGATTCCAAGTCTAGAAGCCAAAAACAATCATCATTACTAACATATGCTGAGTATGGACCAACTGCCAGTCAATGCCAATGGTTTTGGTACATGACTTCATTCTCTCGACAACCTAGTAAGGTAGCTGCTGTCATACTCATTTTTTCAGATAAGTAATTCACCAGGCGGAAAGGACAGGCAGCTCGTCCAAGCCAAAGGAAGAATTAGAAGAAGGGTTCAAAACCAGAGCCCAAACAGATCTTGTCAACAGCCTTGTTCAAAACTCAGTGCTACCCACACCAGTAGCCAAGACAAGGAGACAGTGCAAGATGTTATAACCAGAACACTATGGGCTGCAGAAGCCTAGAGGGCCAGAAGAAAATGGAACTATAGAGTCATTGTGAAAGGTTCCACTGAGAAATAGCATTGGTATAGACCTTGAATATTGATATACAGAGCTGTGAATCTGTTAGAAACCATTTGGACAGGGTTCAAGTTCACTTGGAATCATCCAGAACAGTGGTTCTTGGTTCATTCCCAGAGTTTTTTTTAATCCAGTAGCTCTGGGATAGAGCCCAAGAATCTGCATTTCCAATACTGTTTTAAGTCCATGAATCTCACTATGATGATAGCTGATCCAGGGAGATGGCATGGGGGAGAAATGCAGGAGTGAGTCGAGGATGAGAAGCATTAACAATAAATAGAAAAGGAAACCGGTAGAGTACTTCAAGAACAGCATGGGCAGATGCATTATAAAACAAGTTACATCGGGGGACAGACTGAAGTGGTCACCAGCCTCTGCATAAGTACCAAATGATCAAGCCAGTCAGACCCTCCCATGGAGCCAAGAGTTACACACCCTTTTGCTGTTACAAAGCCTGCTTCCCATGGCTTTGGTTTTTCATCCTGCTTCCAATTTCTACTTCCTTAAGGAGTCATGTGATTAATGAACTGCCATGGCTCATATTTGCTCAGTGTCTATACCATGCATTCAGGCATCCTTCCAAGCTTAGATGACAGACCTTGCTTCACCAATAGGACAAAAGAGGGGATTAAGATTCCCCAGGTGACAAGCTCCATGAGTGAAACACTCTCCGCACACCTTGTTCGTCCTCTCTGCAGCCTGACATGGTCCCAAATCATGATGAGGGCATTAAAAACACACGTGACCAAACCATTCTGAAATGTCCCAACTAGACCCTGAAGTTCCCTTACTGGCAAACAGAGGCACTGGGGCTTGAAAGTTGTTACAATCTGCCAAGCCTGCTCCTTGCCAGCTCTCAGCTGAAGGTCAGTGTGGGCAGAGAACACAGAGATTCCCTCACTGAGTGAAAAGAGCTCTTCGCATAGATGCCTCCTCTCTCTGAACCACACTGCCAAATCAAGCACCCCTGCATGGAGGCTCAAAGGCTCGTGGGGCTGCAGAAAGTTGCCCTAGGCTGTTTCCAGTTGCCTAAGCAAAAACAAGCATGAGAACTGAGCCAGATGGGCTGTGGAATTCTCTTCACAGGAGCTGTGTATAGGGCACACAGCCTTTGTGTGTATTCCAGTCATGATAGAAGTAGTGCCCAGTGAGTTCATCCCGAGAAGGCCAGCCAAAGTCAAAAGTGTCGGAATGGTGTCCTTTCCATCTGAGGTGCCCTTATTACATATCAAGGGTGAAGCCACACGATTAACATTCTTCAGAGCACTTACCAGGCTTGTGCCATAAAAATGATGCAACATCCACCACAAACTCATGCTCTGCATCCTTCTCTGTGGCTGGTACACTGTGTACACTGTATACAGCTGAACCCAGGGTGCTGTTTTCCCCATACACAGGCAAGGACACAAGGACCAAAAGACCTAGGTGTGAGAGGTGGCCCAAGGTGGAAGAAAATATAGGAGGGTAGACCACAAGGTGTGAAGCCCAGAGTTTGTGACTTCAAAGCTCTTCTAAAAAATGTCCCTTCTGTGTCCTATATATATTAAAGGTAAATTCAGGACAATGGACGACAGCCCCTGACTTTGGAGGATTTATAGCCTACTCAGAGCAGAGAACACACACAGGGAGAAATAACTTCAGCATTCTTATACAGCAATGTGGAAGGAGCAGTGGCCTGGAAAGCCCGAAGTCCCCTTTCACACAAGGAAACCCTCCATGCCCTCACTTAAAGTATGATATGGAACTCAGAGATCCATTTAAGATAATATCAACAGTGAGAGCAGCTAACATCTGAAGTGTTGCTCTAATAAACAGCATGCTAAGTGTCCCTAGGGCACACTGAAAGGGTGTTTGGAATGCAGTGGTCCCCTTTACACTTATACCCAAAATTCTGCTTTCCCAAATTTCAGTTAACTGAAGTCAACAGTAGCCCACAGAGCATTCAGTGGAACATTCCAGAAAAACACAGTTTATAACTTTTACACTGTGTATTGTTCTTATAGTGCATTGAAATCTCACATCACCCAGGCCTGTCTAACTCCTCAAGTGAAGCATCCCTGTGTCCAGTGTATATCTGCTGTTTATAGTAGCTGCCTGCTAGTCAGCTGGCAGCTGTCTCGGTTATCAGACTGAACGTCCCAAGTGGCTGAAACATGATGCCTGTGTAAACAATCTTCCTTCATCTTATCACATAGAAAGTGTGTAATTTGTCACCATTACAAGGAGAAGGAAGAATACAGAATAGTAAGATTTTTACCTAGTTTACAAATTATACTTTTAACATATAGCAGGGTCAGAGGAACCAAAGAATCGACGGGATTTGCTAGTTACTAGTTGAATTCTAGGTTCAGCAGGAGATCCTCTCTCAAAGAAATAATGGAGACGAAGTGAGACCCCTGACATCTTTCTTCACACAGACACACACACATGCATGCAGGCACACAGGTACACACACATACATGTATGCACACACACACATGCATACACAAACAAGCACATACACACACATGCACATACACCTCATTCACACAAATAGACCCAAAAAACTTAATATTTGTTTATTTGTGTGGTGTGTGTGTATGTGTGTGCCTGCATGCATGCACTACGCCTGAGTGTGTGTAAGTGCCCCACATGTGTGCAGGTGTCTGACCCCCCAGAGCTAGAGTTGCAAGGCATTATTGATCTGCCCAATGTGGGAACTGAACCTGGGCCCTCTGCAAAAGCAGCAAGTTCTCTTAATCACTGAACCATCTCTCCAAGCCATATGCGTGCTCACACACATGCACACACACACACACACACACACACACGCGAGCACGCGCGCACATGCACACCACAATGGAGTTCTTACAAGTGTCCAAGTGAGAATCTCCACGTGACAATTATTACAGCAGAGCTTCAGGCATGGCGACATCAAAACTCCCTTGCAAAGTCTACCTCTATAGCAAAGCAGCGGTGACCTTTACATAAGAACAGCTCTGGGCAACAGCCCAGGGAGGAAGAATATGTAACAACTCTAAGGATGGATCTATTGATGAAGGCTACAAAGCACATGGGGCCACTTTCAGAAGGATGGGTTCAGTTCACTGAGAGACAAAGCTCCGGATTAGGTCCTAAGCAATGCTCAGGATTTAGGGGGATTCCAGTGAAGGCTGGATCCATAGAACAACAGAAGGTGGTCAAGTTGTTAGACAATATCCAGTCCAGCCTTCCGCATGACCACACTTCAGCCATTTTCTTTCCTTGAAGAAAAAAACTGGCCTGTATGTCTAACAATTCTAGTTTCTGTGATGTTTTCTCCAAGCTGTGCCTCCTACACAAACACACACACACACACACACACACACACACACACACACACACACACACACACACACTTTAATTAAAGAATAAGCACCCTTTATCATAGGTATGTATATTCAGGAAAACACACAGGGTTATATACTCTCCGCAGTTTCAGGCTTTGTAGGGGTTCATGGAGAACATCACCCACAGGTTAACGAGAAGTACTCTAATAACATTTTCTTCAGCTTACCAATGCTCCATTAGCAAATACTGTGGCTCACATAGACCATGTCAATGCATATCCTCAAAATAACTGTGAGAGGTTATGGTGATACTCCTCGATTTGCAGATGAGACAGCTGAGCTATGTAAAGGTTAAATGGAAGTTTGCTGCCCATTTGTGCTTGTTGAATTCACCAAGAAGACCGTGACAAGTGCTTCTTCAAATGAGCAGGCAGGATGGGACAGGACATAGGAGACGCGTACCAGCCTGCTTTGTATATGTGATAAAGGACACGAATATTTCATCTCTTTCCTCGGGTTTGCATGTATACCACGAGGTCTGTTTCAAAATAAACGATTAGGGTATGTCTCTACAGAGGGTTTGAAAGCCACTGTGCCTGAAGACACACAGCCAGCGATTACAAGCCAGAGTTCAAAGCCAGATGTTTGTCTCCACAGCCCACATGCATAACCTCTCAATCAGGGCCAACCAACGGAAATAAAAAGACAAGGCCTATGGTGCAGCTAAACTTTTTCCAGCAGGCACATGAAAACGCTTAAAAGCCACATTAAAAATTATTAAAACTAATTAACTCAATACATTCCAATTCACTCTATGCGTCAAAAATGTTATCACATCAACACCAAAACGTTCATCTTTAAGTTAAATCAGTAAAAACTGAGGCTTCTTTGCTCCTGTTCTCTATTTGGGAATCTGGTAAGAACTGCGCACTTCATTGCATCTCAGTTCAGACCATCCCAGTGTCAAAAGCTTAGCAGCCACAGGGTATCTAGAGACTAGCACACAAAGCACCATCTCTAAGGCATGGTACGGTAGCCTGCTCCTCGGATTGCGCTACAAAGAAAACCCTCCCCTCATATTTCATGCATCCTCTTAACTTCCCAGCAGCTTCCCTTACATAGTTTCCAAAATAATCAAAGGTAAAAACCAGTGTCCAGAGTCACTCATTTCTGCTTGCGTTGACCACTTTTAGATGTCACGTGGCATTGCAGAAGCGGGGGTCATGGGGGGGGACAGAAACAGTGGTAAAGGGGTCCTACAGGCAATGTATGTTACAGCCTATTCAAGACAAAGACCCTACCACAGAAAGGACTCGCATGGGCAGCAGCCCAAAGCCCGGGGCTTACAAAGCCACGGGCTCAGCAGCAGCCAAACACCAGCTTTTAATAGAAGGTTCTCCCATTAGGCTTTACAGAGATACACCTGATCCTTCATGCTCAGCCCTCACAGAAATTGGCTGACCCCATTTCCTTTGCTTTGCCAAATAAGCAGGCTGCAGAGCAGCAGAAAGGCTGGCATCTAGAGAGTCTTTAGCTGAAGAAGTGACAGCGACTGAGTGACATGGGACAGCCTATTAGATATTCTGAGAAACATCACCCATCAATACGTGGTAACCCTGGGTGGCCCACGATGAGGTTCTGGTAGGCAACACAGCCCTTCCATAAGATGCCTCTGTGCTCTCTTGTCTGCAGGCACACGGACAGATCAAGCTTCAGAGTCCAGCAGTAGACAGGCTAAGAAGAACAAATCAAATATGCCATTGTTTCTGTCCATCTCAGCATCTCCTGCACCTCGCTGGTCATCTAATGGCAAATGTGCTTGTCAGCCCATCTATTTTATTTTCAAAGAGACCTATAACTTTTCATGCTGAATTTGTGGATGATTCACAGAGGAGAAAACAATGTCGAGGCTGAGAGAATAGCATAAGTCACTTTTGCCTTGATGGTGCGGCATTGAGAAATGAGATTTCCGTCCACAGGATGTTTGTTCAGAGGACTGAAAAAGACCAACAGACCTTCCATCATTTACTGAGCAGCTACTGTATGCTAAGCTGGGTTCTGGACACTCAGAAAAATGCTGCCTTTCTCCCTCGCATTAAGACCTCACACAACAGCAAACACAATGGACCATTGAGGGCACAGCCCACGTCAGGAGCTATGATAAAAGTATAAGGCAAGAAAGATGAGGCCCTGGAAAGAGGGAAAATAAATGCGGCCTTGGGAGAGACGCAGACAGACAACTGGGACACGGAGGATATTGTGGCTCCTCATTGCGCGTGAGCATCTCATGAGCTGTAAGCACCATTTAAGTCACATGATAGTCATTAGATCCAATGGGATATACAGACAGCATCGCTGAGCAAAGTGAGGCCTTGCTATCCATGTCCTCACGGATACAATATAAAATTCCTGCCTCATGAGGAATAAAATGGGCATAGGAGATGGCCAGATGTAATTATTTGAAAATAGAAGTATTGTGACTATTGTGTCCTCCTAGTCCTTGTTAAAGAAGCTTCCCCACATGTCAGGGCCTGTCATACCGCCTCTGCCATATGATCACACCTATGAGTCCCACCTCTAGAAATGTGGAACTCGGACTGGATCTTTTTCTTTATCTCTGTGGATTAGATGAACTGAAACTTCCCAGCAGCACTTTACCCACATGGTAGAGAAACAAAATGCAATAGTTGACTTACAACTAGTCAACACATGGAAGTAACACGCATGTCAACCAGCTGATGGGTAAATATAACGAGTGGTATACAATGGAGTATATTATTCGGACATGAAAAGAAATGAAGTATTGATACCTGCTGCATTCTATCAGCATCATGCTAAGCCAAAGAAGACAGGCACCCAAAGGACATCTATAGGATTCCGTTTACAAAATATAAGCAAAACCGGCAAAGACGTTTAAAAGATGGTGGGTTCCCAAGGGGTGGAGAGAAAGGGAAATGGGGAAAGGGTTGACTGCTGTGTGTGGAGTCTCACGTGTCAGTGGTTTGAAAGTTCTGGAACTAGACAGTGGTGATTATTGCACAACACCCCCACAGACCACAGGAGACAGGGCCTGGATATACCTTTGTCCTGCCGACCACCAGCCTGGCTCCTCCCCTACATCCTGCCCTCATAGGGAAGCCTTACCATCTTCTGAGCGCACAGACCACTGCCTCCCCAAGCATGCAGTACGTGTCCACCCACTGCATTTATGCTGGATCCCTGTCGGTGGAAACCAGGCCTTATTAAGAGAACATCAGCAACCTCATTGCTTTCCTGCTTCCGCGAGCATTCTTAATGGCTCCAATGCACACGTATCATTTTTTTTTTCAGAAAGAAAAATGTAACATTTATGCCGTTTCCCAGGAAGAGAACGTTTGTGATCCTTGTAACATATCGCTTCTTGTTTTGCTCCACGGCACAGGCTGGACAAATCGCTAGGGAGACTTGTCACTGCCCCTCCTCTCCCCCATTTGCAAGGGGTGGGGCTAAGGTATGGTTCACTGAGATGGAAAAAAAGGAATAAGGCAGCCAGACAAAAACCATGCAACGTGGCGGAAATTCTCCAGGGCCTCTTCTACAGACCCTGGCTCCAGATGGGGCCTGGAAAATACAAAGTCAGAGGCTGAAACCTCTGGTTCAATTATGAAGTTTTTAACGAAGTGATTGGCACAGATTCAGTGTGCAAAGTGATAGGTTCCCTAACAATGCTTTCTCTCACGCGCCTCATCTGCTTGACCAGATTCAACCCAATTGTCCCCCCCACTGCGTCCTCTCTGCCCTCCAAATAGTTCTTTTCCTGCCCTTCTGCTATCCCCCACCTCTCCAAATGGTCCCTGGTCTCCTTTCATGCTTAGATGCATGTTTCTGTAACATAAACACATATGTAATAGAGGCTGCACATATGAAAGGAAAAAGCATCATTTCTCATTTTGAGCCTGAGTTACTTTGCCTGTGTCTCCAGCTCCACCCATCTTCCTGTCAAAATAACATAATGGTGTCCTTTATAGCTAAGTAAAATCCCATTGTGACACATGCCACATCTTCTCTTTTCCTTGTTTGTGAGTGTGAGCCTATGTGCATGTGTCATCACATGCATGTGGTGGTCAGAGGTCAACCTCAAGTGTCAGTGTTCACTTTCTATCTTGTTTGAGTCAGAGTCTCTTGCTATTTGACCCATGATCTTCTAGAAAGTATCCTCCTCTGCCTCCCATCTCATAAGCTCACTGGGGTTATATACATTAAAGATACACACTATCATGTCCAGCTTGGGTTCTGGGATCCGAACTTAGGTCTTCATATACATGTGCTAAGCAATTTATACACTGAGCCATTTCCCCAGCCTCTCCTCTTTCTTTATCAGTCAGGGGCCACCTAGGGTGATTCTATAGCCTGCAATATTATAATGTTGATGTACAGCAGCAATTCCTGCTGTTAAGTTATAATAAGGGTAGATCATGTGTTAAGGAACATGGGGTGAGTGTATATCTCCTGCCTACAAGCTACATGGGATAAATGTGTGGGTGTGGGTGACTGGCTGCACATGATGAGTATTAAGTTCATGACTGCATGCTTTGTGCATGGAGTCAGTAGTGTCAGCACACAGCACGGTAGGGTGACTGCACAGTAAAAAGCCCCATCACAAAGTGAATGGAGCCACAGCGCTTCCCAGCACTGGATGCTTGAGATTACACTCAGTAAACGCTGAGTATGAGCAAACACACTGAAAGCTATAGTGTTTCTTTTTTTTTTTTAAGGAAATACTTTATTTTATGTGTAAGCACATGTCGAAAACTTGCAAAAGTCAGTTCTCCTTTCCACCACGTGGTTCCCAAGGATCAAACTCAGATTGGAAGGCTTGCGGTATGCCTTGAAATGCCTTTGCCTGCTGAGCTATCTCACTTGTTTCTGAGATGGCTAGGCAAAGTTGCCTCCATAGATGTGACAGTCTTTAACTGATAGGTTGTTGTCTTAATGAATAAGTGACAAATAAGGTTGGATGCATGAGGCTGAGAAAGCAAAGATAACTGCAAAGGCATAGATTAGATAGGAGCTCATCAAGAATTGTCTGGGGTTCAGTATGCATTTTGGTCTCTTAGTTCCCTTGTTAAGTATAACAAAGACACTTGCTTTGTGGTCCATCCAGTGTAAGCAGCTGATAACTGATGGTGGTGATGGTGATGATGATGATGATGATGATGATGATGATGATGATGATGGCAGCACCAGTTTCCCTTCACTAACCACTTTAACAGTAAAACAATTGCTGTGCTAAGTAAGCACTTAGGTTACCTAGCACATGTTTTGGGTTTTCTTGTAATAGCCCTGATTTCCTTCTGGGTAATGAGGTACATACATTTTCAGCCTACATGGTCTCCTAAAACCGAATCCAACCTCACCTGCTGGAGAGAATCATGGGCCCAGGTCTGTGCTAAGAGGAGTGTCATATCTGTCTCAATACTGAACTCAACACTGATCCAGGGACAGACATGTGACCAATCAGCCATTGATAATGACTGTCTCATGGAACAGAAATAAGGGTTATGGTAACAGCTGTAACCTATTTAGAGGCACAAACTCTGACAACAGTTTCTGAGGCTAGGGTTGGCTTTACTCCTGGGATTTGGCCTTTAGAAGGGCAATAGTCTTTTGTCTACCCTGATGTGGGCCCAGTTAAAACCACTTTTAACTTGGGGGCATTCTCATTAATATAAATGTCTGAGCATATCCATTAATCTTCACAAAGTACCCTGAGTCAGAATTTTAGTCACAGGTATTAAACCCCCTTCTAGATAGGAAACTGACTTGACCTCCCTGCTGGCAGGGGCCAAGTCTCAAGCCAGATAGAATGCCTTACAGAGCCATGTGCCCACACACCACACCAGCTGGCTAAAGTCTAGCTCTATTCTTACGAAACAGGACTCTCCAGGAGCCTAAAATAAGTCTTTTCACTCAAAATACTTCTGAAAGCTTAAAATACCTTAAAGGGTGTAAATTTTCTCAAGCTCCTTCAGGTTGGTAATGAGCCCTTTTTGGCTTCAGTTGTCTCCCTGAAGAGAATAATTTAAGCAATAAAAATGTCTTTCCCCAAGTCATCCTTCAACCGCTGATACTTCACTTTCCCCGGAATTACAGATAAAAATAACAAGCTACAAAAGGAAAGACCGCGTGGTTGCTGAGATGAGTAAGAAGGGAAAAAAGAGGCGGTCCTAAGCAAATATCTTCTTTGTTGACGTTCAAGAGGAATGTTGACTGTCTGTCTGTCTGACTGTCTGTCTTTCTGTCTGTTTGGGAGGGGGTTGAGGAAGAGACACTGTGTAACTCAGAATGGCTTCTAACTCACAATCAATCCCCCTGCCTCCGCTTCTTAAGTATTAGGACCATAGTCACAGACCCACTACAGCCAGCAACTACAGTGTACTCGGAGCTGGGGCCATCATATGATAGGGCTTTTTGTAGTGCTGAGGATTTAACTGGGGTCTTTGCCTATCCTAGGAAAGCGGTCTATTGCCAAGCAATACATACCCCCCACCCTGTACATGCTGTTTTGGTCAGCACCTCACGGTCATTTCAGAAAACAAACAAGGAGGTGGGTTTTATGTTTTTGCCCGTTGCACGCAATCTCAGACTGGTGGCATGGTGAGCCACAGATGCTCCATTTGAAAGCCCGGGGAATTAAAAAAAAATAAAACCAAATACTGGCTAGAAGGACAGTTTGACATGTACACTTCATCTAGGGCAATTTTCAGTCTTTGTTCAGCTTCCTTACAATCTTCCAGAGGCTTGGGGTGTCGCTGATGAAGAAATAAGTAGCAGCAATCTTAAGACGGAGTGAAACCAAGGAGACTGTGCCAGGCTGGAGGGACGACAAGATCTCCCCGAGTCCCAAGGAGAACGGAAAGCACACTCCACACTCGGCTATTTCTCGGCTTCCTCCGTTTGGTGGAGGTAAGGAGCCCGGAGACAGCATTTCTGGTTCCAATTGTCATCAAACTGAGTCCCAGCCTGCCCATGACAAAAATGACACACCGAAACTGGATGGTTTGGGTTGGGTTCAGTTTTAAAAGTGAAGAAGGCATATAGTGTTAAGAAATGAGAGAGGGCACCGGAAGCAGAAAGATGGAAGCCAAGCCTCGTCCTTTTGATTTGCCAAGGCTGTGACTCTGACTCCTACCAAATCCAAAAAGCTTCTTTTATTTATCTAAAGTTTTTTTTTAATTAAATAAAGGTCTGAGGGATGGCTCAGAGGTTAAGATCACCTACTGTTCTTGCATAGGACTGGAGTTTGGCGCCCAGCACCCACGTCAAGTGGCTGACAACCACCTGTAAGCTCAGCTCCAGGGGATCAGAACCCCTCTTCTGGCCTTCACAGGTGTGAACAACATGTGCACATCCTCCCTGCTCCCACACACACATACACACTAATAAGAAACAATGGTAAGATGAGGGCGATACTGCTTGCTTCCTAAAGCGATGAAGGACTCCCTGCTCAGAACTAAAAGGAGAAGTGAGGGTTGCCCATCACTGCTTTTATACACACCATTAATAAAGTCTAAACTTCTGTGTAATTATGTAATGCCTTTCCCACAAAAAGCCTCATTAAAACAGCTTCCTGGAAAATCTTGGCAACACAGATCTGGCTATGAGCAGCAATCATTTTGGTATGCTCGATACTCTTATAGAAGTGTAGGGCTATGAAGACACATGAATATTCCCTAGCACATGTTGACAGTACAGGCTTGAACTCCTGGCTTGAAGGAGGTGAAAATTTGGGTGCCAGCAGATGAGCAGGTGCTGAGGTTCCAGCAAGGCTGCTAAGCCTTGCCATTTTATGACACTCTTCCTCACTATAAACACACACAGACACTATATATATATATATATCATATATGCCATATATATACATGCCTCAGTTTCAAACTAAGTCATAGTTGCTGTCACTCAAGAGCCACTCACTATCATATTGACTTGGCTAAATGAATATATAATGTCACACAGGTCTGCCGTCTAATCATAATTTCAGAAATTTCAGACAGAACAATGTCAGCTTGGCCAGAAATCTTTGGCTTTTACCAAACAGCATTGAATTCCCAGAAGATTAAACAATTGGCTCTTTTTAAATTTGATTTCTTGACCTCTTATGGAATAATTTCCAAAGGAGATTCTTCTTCCTAGTTAATTAATTCATATTAATTCTTCAAATCCCTGTAACTTGACATATCTCCTTGACTGTGCTGTGACACTGAATGCTTACTTGTACATCTGGTGGCAGTCTCAGAAAGTCACATGATTTTCAAGATAGAGTACAAAGAAGCAGAAAGTAAACTTCAGTACCTGGGGGTCTCCTCCCCAGCCCAGCGCTCACCCCCCACAGCAATGCTCACATGGCCCTGGGGATTCAGTCAACCATGGCACTGTACAACATGGATTCCTTTCAAATTAGGACCTGCCATTCAGCTGCAAGGAACACAGTTGGCTGAGAGCCTGATGTTCTAGCACCTTCAATGTGCACTTAGGCTTTGAGATGGGTCTTTGGTTTTCTGAAGTAGAACCCAGACAATGACCAAGTGACATAGTTGCTTCTAGGGCTCAGCTTGGGACCCTTCTAACAGGGTCTTTGTTCTATAGTCCCATCTCTGTTGGTTGGTTGTACATGGGGGGGTCCAAGGATGTCATCCACAAAACATTCTTCCTTCCCTCTTTCCTTGCTGAGGTCTCGGTGATCTTGGTCTGACATCATGCTGCTTCCTTTCCCTTATTTCCCAGAATTCAGTGCTCCTAACATCTCTTTCCTGTGGCGTCCTAATGCCACAGGATTAACTTCCTACAACCTGTTCACTCTTCTGCTAACGTAGGTGGCTTCATCATCAGGAGGGAGAGAAGGAGAGCTAAAGGGCTGGAAGAGACACCAGGATAGCATGTTGAGACATAAACAAAAAGCTGTCCCTCCCCTGATCCTTCACCCCATTGGAGCACACTCCACCACTTCACATGCTACTCATGCATGTTGAGACAGTCTTTGTATCTGGAGACGGGGAGAGGGCAGAAGAGGGGAGAAACCATTTGAGCTTCCATGGCATGCCTTTTGAGTCATAAAGAGACAGGCTGTTTTGATGTTTAAACAACTAAACTCTGAACTACTAGAAACAAAGTTTATGACCTAAAAACAGTCTTTAAAGAGGAACTCCTATACCTAAGGATCTCCAAATAGGCATCGCATGGGCTGAGATGAGAGAGAAAAGGAAATATAATCAGGAGAGGACAGGAGCTTGGCACTTTGTAAGGACTAGACCTGGAGGGACCACCTGAGAGTGATGGGCTGTGTCATTGTCACAAGGACAAGTGAGAAAGTACCAACCTTCTCTCAGCTCCTGGGACCTTGAAAGAAGCAAACAAGCCCCCACTGACTTCCAGTACATGACTGGTGCCAAGAAGCATGTGTGTGTGACATGCTGTGTGACAGACAGCAAGAGAAACATCTCTCCTCTGCTCCGTCTCTATCCAACTCAGCCAACATGAAGCCTTTCCCTCGACAGTGTGACATGGTCATTAGTCCACAGCTTCCTAAAGGGCCTAAATACCAAGAGACTTGGTGCTGGGCAGTGACAGTGTGAAAAAGAAAGCAACCCCCACCCCAAATGAAGACCATGGGAACACAGAACTGGGACTCCATAGGTAAATGTCCTCCAGGAACCCTGTATTGCCATTTCATGACACAACTCATTTACAACTCCTTGAGCTAAGAAAGAGTCATCCCCATTTTACACACAAAGTAACTGAGGCCCAAAGGAGCCCCGCAAGTCACCCAAACTCATTTCTCTCTCAATGGGGCACAGTTGCACTCATTCATCTCTGACATGTTTTGAACATTAAACTTTTTGAAGACAAGAGGTCTTACACTCCTCTTCTCCCCCTACTCCTCCAGGGAACACTGAGTCTGGAGCTGGACACGTGTCAGTAAGTATTCTGTGCTCTGACCAGGTGATTTGGGTATTTTTTTTTTCTCCCATGGGGGAAAAAGGAAGCTTGAGCTTTTCTCCCTGCTTTCTCGACACCAAGAAAGCTCTAGGTACAGCCACTTCGAGCAAGGTGGGAGGAAGTGAGTGTATATCCACAGCAGAGATCATATTTCAGGCTTTTCATTTCACTTGACAGGAGCAATACTGATTAAAATCAGCTGAACATGTCACAAAAGGGTAACTGGGTTCTTTTTTTTTCCCCTGTGCAGAGGCAGCTGCAACTGTATTTCAGGAGCTAACTCTTCATGCATAAAATTACTAATAGACACCATCTATCTGATGAATGTCTTCTCCTTAATAATTTATATCACTTGATCTATTTTCAAAGGTTAGTCTTACATTAAAATTACAATTCTGAATAGGTCAGGCTGTTATTTAAGGATAAATTACTTCACCTCTTCATGTTAGTGTTGTGTTTGGATAATGATGAGAATATTTCCAGCCCCCAAGGAGACCATGAAGGCAATTGCCTTCGCGGCCTGACCTCTTGCACCCTGGATCTTCCTTCTTGATTCCCCCTGACTCTCTGTGGGGCACAACCCTGCACATTTTTAAGATACTTTATTCCCACCTTTGCCTTTGTTAGTTTTTGACATTCTTTTCACCTCATTAGCCATATCTCCCAATTTCCCCTGTCCATCTCTCCAAAATCATTCTTGGCCCCTTTTATCATGAATGGAGGGCAAGAGCCCTCCGCTTCCACTGATGCAGACCTTCAGAGAAGCTCTACAATGCCACCTCCAGCTTTACCCAGGCTACAACACTTCACTCTTAGAAGTAAGAACCAGGAAGTCTTGAAGACAATGGAAAGAGAACTAAGGAAAAGTTAGTTTGACATAGTAAGACCCAATTGAGCCAGTGGACTGATTCCAGTTTTTTCTTCTTTTGTATGCTAGAGCATCTGATGCTTTGATGTCTAGTATCTAGGTTCAAATTCAGCACTCTTCATTACTCAGCAGTTGTAAGCAAGGCAATCTCTCTTAGGGTCATTTCCTAATATGCAATAAGACTACCTTATAAATTCATTCTAAGAATTATTTAAAAAGGAAAAATATCTTACACAATGCAAGACAATAAAAGACAACTAAAACATCGTTCAAGACAGCACAGACGAATGAGTGGCCATTGCTTAGTAGATAATGGTTATTTTCTCAAAATAGCCAAGACTTGCTTATGCCAAGTTAAAGAAAAAAACAGCTTCCCCTGTTGAAAAGTAAGGTTGGAAGAGAAGTGTCTTAGTCCTGTTTCACATTCTAATCTTGTTACTAATCTGCTATGTGACTTGAGATAAATTACTTAATGCCTAATCTGTAAATGTCAGAAATTATTCCCACTTTACTTGAGCTTGAGGATATTAAATGGAAAAGACTTATTTTATTGTTTATTGAGGTGTGTAGCTTGTATCAATAGAAGGTACCAATACTGAGATGGGTAAATGTACAACAGAGTGAAAGATCTTAGTCAAGCCCTCCTCAGGTCATCATTGCCAATGTCAACTGAGAAAGAGTTTTGCAGCCAGCAAGTACAAAAACACATAGGAACACTAGCACTATTTTTCCTGGTCAGCCATAGCTGTCAATTTGATACAGCCTATACTCATCTGATGGGAGAAGCCTCCATTGAGGAATTGCCTAGAGCAGATTTGCCTGTGGGAATGTCAGTGGGAGATTGTCTTGATTGCTAATTAATGTAGAAGGGCACCCACTATGGGTGGCACCATTCCTTAGGCAAGTGGTCCTGGACTAGCTAAGAAAGCTAGCTAAGTGTGGGCCTGAGAGTGAGCCAGCAAGAAGCACTCCTCCTTAGCTTCTGCTTTAAACTCCTGCCTGAGTTCTATCCTGACTTTCTCCTGTCCTGACAGGCTGTAACCTGGAAGCAGAAGCCAAACAAATCCTTTTCTCCCACAAGTTAGAGCACTGTACTGCAGTAATGGAATGAAGTGAGAATGCTGTTGTGAGCCTTAGGAATACTAAGGACAGACAGAATAAATGATTTGTATCTGAGAAAGTACAAACCACATGGGGCCTTCCCTGTACACATTCACAAGCAGATGAGAAGAGTCTGGGACTGCTTTCTTTAACAGATAATTTCCATTGTTGGTTTGGTTGTGCAAAGTGATGAAGGATGGGTGTTTAAAAGACAGGCTGAAGTAATGTGCAGAGAGAACTCAACTGATACTCAAAAGCGCTTGATCGTAAATGTACCCAGGGGGGAGATAAGTTCACACTGTTTTATGGCAGGAAGGCTTTTTATTGGCAATTTCATGTAATTGTGAAGCTGGTAGCATGGAGAGGCTAGAGGTTTCCTTTATTTCCAGCGAGGAGCCTCAGCTGCTTTCCACCTTGAAGACACCCTCTGGAAACACCAGCCATCACCTTCCATTTGTGGGGTAAAGATTGTCTCTGAAGGAGCTAAGAGATGGGGGAGGGGGGAGCTTTTCAAAAGGAAATAAAGCCCTCTGCACCTTTCGCAGACTTGTTCGCATGCACCTAAGGATGCCCGTTGCTCTGGCCTGTGCTTTTTACAACTCTCTGAGCAATTTGTTTGAAGATCCCTCAGGCCAAGGTCAGAAAACAAATGTTCTCACTGTGTTTAGCTATGTTTAGTAAGTAAAATACTAGAATCCTTCAAGACCCAAGCAAGGTATGGGTCTCGTTGTTCCTTTGTATAAACTTCAAATGCTTTCCTCATGCTGTCCTAGGTCTTACACCTTGTTTCTTGTGCATCTATTTGATCCATCTCCTCTCACTAAGCTAACTCCTTTACTTCTTCATGAATGGGACAAAAGATGCTGGCAGCCCAGATCCCTCAACTCACTGACTTAAGCTGCAATAAGCCCAGAGATTTGTGTCATAAGTAAATGACCACAGGGTCAGGAGTCTGTCATCCTTGTCTATTGGGTCCCTTTATGGCAACTGTCCAGTCCTCCTGAGTTGTTATCAGAGAAGAGTCATAGACTACATAGGTATTAAAATGCATGTCTACTGGACTAATGTACAGAGGTTATAAGGAGAGATTTTAATTCCTATAGACTAGACCAAACATTTATTAGAAGAAGAAGAAGAAGAAGAAGAAGAAGAAGAAGAAGAAGAAGAAGAAGAAGAAGAAGAAGAAAAGCATGGCTTACTTTCTCTTCTTCCCTAATGGAGCCAAGAGGTGCATGTTGATTCCAATTCAAAAGCTGTGCCCCGTGTATACTCAAGAGAAAACCAAGAGACCTGGGATGTAGTTAATCTGCAGATTCTCCCCTGCCTATTTCTCTCCATTTATCCAGAACAAGAAGACAAGCCTGTGAAACTTGAAACACTCACCTTAGGTCAGAGTAAGCTTGGAACACTCATTTTAATACTTCTGCCTGGTTCTAAAGCCAAGAGTAGAATCTGAAAGCCTCACTATGACTGAAGTCACAGACAAACAACATACATGAGTTTAGCCAAATGCCAGCTGTGTTGCTCATGGATTATTTACAGTGTCCCTTTCCATCAAAGGACCGTCTTCTCAAAGTATTACCTCCTAACTAGACATGGTGGCACACACCTGCAATCTGGTACTTGGAAGGCTGAGACAGGAGAACCAGGGATTTAAGGTTATCCCTGACAGCAAGATCTTGTCTAAAATGAAAAAGCTTCCTAACTCAATTGATCAAACAAGCCAAAAATAATATACTCCCTTGTTAAAGCTGATAAGTCAGACTTAGAAGGATGAAATTGGTTTTCCCAAAGTCACTTGACCAGTAGACAATACAATATTAAGACACACAACACACGTTTTTACTCTTATGACCCAGTTGGGTTTGTCATATATTAGTTTGCTTTCAGATCAAACTACTAGTTCCTCCACGTTTCCCTTTGTAGATACTGTCCGCCTTAACCAGCTTACTCTGCTTTCTGGAGAGATGACTTCATCAGCTAAGTTAACCCAACCTCTTGCCCTCTGGTTTCCAGGAGGAGGAGGAGAAGGAGGAGGAGGAGGAGGAGGAGGAGGAGGAGGAGGAGGAGAAGGCACCATTAAGAAATGACAGTGTGAGGTAAGAGTATGTTCTAGGATCCTTCTTGCAGGATCTATCAAAGGCCACATACCCTGTTAGATGGTCTCTGCCTTCTTTTTCTAGGCTCCAGCAAGCCCTTCTTCCTCCCAGCCTTTCAGAGCTATGTGGCTTAACCCCAGAGTACTCCTGTATCCGATGTTAATTTCCCTTCTCTCTCCTTCTGCTCAACTCTGCAGCCCACTACTCATCAGCAGCCAAGCAGTGAGCCTTCAGTCTGGATTCCAGGCTGATTCAGGCTTCTACAGGTATTATTTTTAACAGTTTAAACAATACCCTTGGGAAAGACAGACTTTTATAGCTCTCCACCTGCAACTCAACATGCACAAATGCTCTTTTGGTTTGGCCCTACTGGGACAGATGTTTTCCAATGCTGTGTTTTAATTTCTTTCTTTCTGAGCCAAAAGCAACACCCTTCACTGGTCTGAGTGTTAAATAGGCAGTTGGAATGGCTGGAAAGCATTGGCCAAGTGTTGATGCTCTTTTTTTTTTTTAACTCTATTTTATTTAAGGTACTGAAGCTTCTACCTCCCTTTCACCAACCCCTTAACCCTGGGTATGAGAAAGAAGATTAGTGGGGAGATGGTGCACAGACCCCTTTACTTCTTCTAGCTGTTTAGGGTCAATGAGTTCTTTGGGGACAATACCAAGCTCAGTCAACAGCAAATGCAGCAAGCAGTCTCCTCCAAGCCACTGTGTTGAAACTTTTCTGTCTATCTCCAAGCCACCACACCATCTGTCTCTGAGCTCTCCAAACTGTTACACACCACACACCACATGCCACATGCCACATGCTGCACACCACATGCCACACTTTCTCTCTCTAGCCTCTCCTATTTATCCTCCCTCAGAGTCCTAGGTCACACTCCTATCCTTGCCACAAGAGGCAGGCTGTTACCAGCTGGCGAATATCATGCTCCACAGGAGGCAATTATCAGCTGTGGACATACTAACACCCAAACTAAAGCCCTACACTTCGGATTAAAACAAAAACATATTTACATAACATAACTAAGTTTTACAAAGAAACCAAAACCTCCATTACACCCAGGTTCCGGTCTTTTACCCTGAGGATTATCTCTACTCAACACAGAGAGCCCAGAAGAAAAAGATAGATTGGTGCCTAGCCCAACTGTCATCAGAGAGGTATCATCCAGCAAGTGATGGGAGCAGATTCTGAGACCCACACACAAACACTAGCAATGGGAATCTCCCCAGGAGGGTGGGAGGAGGATTGCATGAGCCAGAGGGGTTGAGGACCCCATGAGATCACAGCCCACAGAATCAACTAAACAGGCCTCATAGGAAATTACAGAGACTAGAGTGACAATCATGGACCCCATATGGGTCTGAATTCGGTCCTCTGCCTATAGATTATGGTTGTATAACATGGAGTTTTTTGTTGAACTCCTAACAGAGGGAGTAAGATGGTGTCTTCTACTCTTTTGACTGCTCTTGAGACCCTTTTTTTCCTACTGGATTGCTTTATCCAGCCTTAATATGAGGATTTGTGCTTAGTCTTATTGTAATTTGCTATGCCACGTTTGGCTGATATCCTTGGGAGTCCTGCTCTTTCCTTGAAGGGAAAGGGAAGAGCAGTGGATGGGGGAGATGGGAGGGAGGACTGGGAAGAATGGAGGGAGAGGAAACTGCTTGGGATGTAATGTATGTGCAAAGAATAAAAGAAAAAATACTTTTACATCTAATAGGTATCATGTAACTTGATGTACACACAAAACAATAAAACTAAAGAACATTTGTTATAATTTTAAAAAGAAAGAGAAAGAGAGAAAGAAGAGGACACACTTAAAATGCTCCAAGGACATGGAGATGAGGGGAGACCAGGACTATGAAACAGAAAGCTAATGAAAAAAAAGGCAGAAAGCACTTGGTGAACTGCATACAAATGAACCAAAGTGCGTGGGGAGATGGGCCAATTCACCTGGCCTGGGCACAGACAAAAATTACACCTGTCTCTTAGTTAACTGTTAATTTAATGACTCTTACTCTGCAAAACATTAAAGACACAGACAGAGCCATACATTTGAAGTTGAGTCTTTTAAAGCCCAAGTATGGAGAACTACTTTAAGTGGCTCACCATATTCCTCCCTATTCACCCAGATATACATACATAACAAGTACATTCCCTATGCAAATGACTCTGCGTTGCTATTTTGGTGTTTACTGATCCCTGTCAACCAACTGTGCTCAAAACACTAGCAACATCTATGCCCTAAATGAAGAACTTACTCAATCAGAACAGCTTTCCTGTGTCTCCTGAGTGCCCCCGGAGCTCAAACAGAGCTGGGGACATGCTGCCTATTCAGAAACTGTGTGCAGATAAAAAAAAAAATGTCTGCAACACTTTGGAAAGTGCTGGAACAATGGAGTCAAATCAGAGGGAGAGAAAAAATGGAAGGTTTAAGGAGCTCTTGGAGGTGTGAGTACAGATTGCGTCTGCACATGGGTTCCCCTCCTGTGTGCTCACCTGTCTAGGAACAGCTGCCTCCCAGGAAGCACCTACTTTTCCGTTTGGAGCCCAACAAACATGGGTGCTTGCTTACCTCCTCTTCCCTGTAAATGAGCATTACCAGGGACATCTCAGCTGGCATTATGAAGGAAAGCTTAATAACAAAAGAAAGTAAGTTCTGAATTATTCTCCAAGGAGGCCACAGCATGGAACAGGAGGAGAGGGCAGTCCCTGCTGGCTGCTCTTTCTGCACCCCCCCCCCCAATTCACAGGCATGAAAAGCTGTCATGAACCACACCTCCAGCCCTCCTTGTCAGACCTGTACCTCAGTTTTTCCTGGGTGACTAAAAGACTCATAAATAGCTTTTCAGTCGCTGTTTTTGAGGCTCCCTAAGGAATTTAAGGAATTCAAGAATGTCACTGAAGGTAAAATATTTGGCCCTCCAGAAAGCAGGACAGCAAGAGACTTTTTTTTTCTACTGCAGTAAAATGTCTTGTTTTGTTCTCTGTGGTACAGAGACAAATGGAACCCCTACCCAGTGCCCCTCCCCCCAACCCCACCCCACCCCACCCCCACCCCCACCCCCACCCCCGACGACAACCTGAAGAACTTGTGAGAAAACCATACCCCAGAATGCTTCCCTGTGCCTGGCACCTTTGATTCTCAAATTTCGAGGCTTTCATCTCAAATAAATTCGAGGGCTGGTTTTTTTTTTTTTTTTCCTTCCTTTAAAAAAAAAAAAAATCTGGAGCTGGCATTTGCAGATAATAAGGTTAACAGAACAACTTACTTACAATTTAGCATTTAAGTTTATTTTTTCTTTAATTTTTATTTTCTTACCTCAAAGGGAAATGGGCTATTAAAATGCAAACCACCATAAGTAATGAAAATATAACTTGATAAAAAAAAGATCAGGAAAGGAATAAAATGCGAATAAGAAGCATGACGCAGTGTTGGGAATATAGCTGGCACCCAGACCACACAGTCTGCATGGTCCTGTATACTTTCCAGGTATCTTTACACTGACTCTAGGGCTTTCAAGACCAGAGGATACAGCCTAGTGGAAAACAGAAGCAGACAGAACTCCAGTGACTACAAAGGTGAGAGGGACAAGGCAGGGGGCCATATCAGCTGAGTTCCAATGTGAGTTCCTGCTTACCTCACCTAAGAGGAGTCACACAATTATTCTAAATGCGCCCCCTTAGGTGAACAAAATGGAAGTGGTAGCCCTGGATGTGGTTTCCTAAGCCAAACTATCCACTTGAGCAGTGATGCATCGCCATGCTCTTTTGCAATAATCATTGCAGGAAAACCTAGGCAGCAACCCCACCCATCTGTTCAGCCTGCATCCTCCAGCTAAGACACAAAGGGATTTGATCCTACATTACCAACCACTGTGTCCTATTCTTAAGGAATCTAGGAGGGAACAGGCTTATAAATAGTCATTGCAATCCTCAGTAATAAAGACAAAGTGATGGGGACAACATAGTACAGAGCACACATGAGCACCAGCTGCACAGATGAGTTTGTCAGAACTTTCACTTACTTTAATAATTCATTAATGTTTACTTTATGTATGCTGGTCCTTTGACTCTCGGAATGTATGTATGAGGGTGTTGGATCCCATGGCACTGGAGGAACAGACAGTTATGAGATGCCATGTGGGTTCTGGAAATTGAGCCCGTGTCCCCTGGAAGAACAGCCAGTGCTCTTCGTTGCTGAGCCATCTCTCAAGTCTTGTCATTTACTTTGAATGTGAAGAGGTGCAGAGCCCATTACTTTCAACGGGATCTTCTCTGCCCAGGTGAACGGCATCCCTGGATGTATGTAGCAGGAATGATGCTCTTACAGGATCTAGCATAGAACAAAACAGGCTCTTTCAAAAACATACCAGCAATCCTAAGTATGTGCGTGCACGTTAGCTTAGCAGCCGCTGGTTGGATCTCCTCTACAAAAGCAAACATATTCTGGGAAATCAATAGAGAATCTTCTGAAAAATCACATTTTTCTAACACTCTCTGGTGATAAAGCAAACCAGGGTGCTGTGAAGTTGGCATGAGGAGTCCATATATGACACAGTCAAGGAGGAGAGGGAGGGAGCGGACCACGAGACATCCTGACTTCCGGTGACCTCAGTGCCCGATATGAGTCACACACAACATAGCGAGCCTACTACGTTCACATCTGCCTCATAAGGGTAACACATATACAGTGACAAAGTTCTGGTTGACATCTTTAAAAAAAAAAAAACTCTTCCTCTGTGATTTACTGCTTGTTGCCTAGAACTTTCTAAATTTCTTTCTTTACATTTAAGATTTTGCAGGAATCATATACTAAAAGAATTCATTGTTTTGCCAAGCAATGAATTTTTTTTCTTCCTCTTCACTTGTCAATTTGTGTTCTTGGCCTCATTTTGTTAGGTAACCAGCCGCCTGCACCACACCTTCTGGTCCTACTATCCTGCAGCTTCTGTTTAACTGGGCAAGTCAGGTGATACTGTCTGCATTCTGTGGCTTTCCCCACCTCCCTCTCATTTCCAGCCCAAAAACAACACCTCTGTTTTACTTGGTTATCTTGCTACCATTCTCTCTTTTACTAATAAAAATAAATAAATAAATAAATTTTTAAAGACCTATCCTCAAAAATACCTCTCTATTCTTCCAAAAATGTCTCCCCTAAGAGGAAATCTCAAATTTTCCTGTTGATTTTGTGACAATTAGGTACAAATTAAGGACAACCTTTCATGAAAGGGTCTCTACGGTAATTCCCCTGGCTGGTTGATCTCCCAAGATCCTGCAATATCACTGTTTCTCAAGGCAGTTCGCTGACTTGCCATGGATTTTAAGGGTCTCCCAGCACACCATGAACTGATCCAAATTCCAGTTCTTTTTCTCAGGTCTCAAGAGTTGATGATGATTATCTATACCTGTCATTGACCATTTCAACTCAGAATTCTCTCTATAGATAAAGGGACTCGGTTGGGTACCTTCAGATGTAATTAACCCTGTGGGTGTTTTCCCAGGTACTCGAAGTGGGCATCCCACTGAACAACTTGGCTCAAATACAGTGTCCAAAAGCTACTACATATATTCTACATGGGAATAAATAAAATTCCTATAAACCAACTTAGGCCAATGGATGGAATATAAGAGCTCCTGGATAAATAGTTCCCAAATGAAAAAAAAAAAAGTGTGATGCTGTTCTAGCAACAGTCTGAATTTTCAAACGTCTAGCTCTATTCTCTGAATAAATGTTTTTCCATACTTTTCCTTTGTTAATTTAGATCTATACCTAGAGCATGTTTCCTATATCTGACTATATTAGTACACAGACAGATTATTAATAGATAGATAGATAGACAGACAGACAGGCAGACAGACAGACAGACAGACAATTAGGCTAAGGTTGAACCCTAAGTATTCCTTGAACATTTCCATGAAGTTTAACTTACAATAATCTCTCTACTAGACTGTGTGATCTCTTTGCATGAGGGCTCACCATGCCTCTTATTTGTACACCTTTACATGTTTGTCCCAAGGACTTTCACATGATAACCACTCAAAATTTTTCATTTGAACAACAGAGTTTTGTCATAGGAACATCACTCTACAATGAATTTTCCTTGGGAGTAATGGAGTAGTTTAATACAGATGAAGCACTTTAACTAATGCAATTGGAGCTAGAAAGCCCATAAAGATAATTGCTAGATATATAGTTTTTTTTCTTTTTGTTTATTTTTGAGATTACAATTTAATTACATTTCTCCTCTTTCCTCCCTTCAAATCCTTGTATTCGTTGCTCCCCACTTCCTTCAAATTCACGGCCTCCTTAACTCAGCAATTGTTATTGTATGCATATATGTATTTGAAGATATTTACTCATGTTTTAGGCAGCCATGTTGGTGAGATTTATGGGCTTAGTTTCTGATATTTCTAGGAGACACAGTCTCACAGGAATTCGGGACACACAGGAAGGGTGACCAGAGGAAGCAGACAGGAAGCTAGAGTGAGGTCAGAGACCCTGTCGAAACCCTGAAAATCTCAAACTTAAGACCAAAAACTCTCATCTTGAGACAGGCAGGAGCAGGACTGCCCACCTGCCCACCTCAGGGTACACACCATGCAGTTTTCAAGGCGGTCACAAGTGGTCACACAACCGATCACCTGGAATGCCTCTCTATGTCAATGAGGTACCCCAATATCTTAAGTGTCAATGAATGAGATTAACCCACACTGGAAATCCCTTCCCACGCCTCAAGGTTTATATAGTTCTTGCTCGCCTCGAATAAAGGGGCGTAGGCTGTTTCACTACATGTTGTCTAAGAGCTGCTGTTCCGCTGGGCTGTAACACTTGCAGAGCTATCTCAGAGAGGGCTTAGCTCTGTGGAGGTTCACTGCTGGAGCCTGAGGCCACCAGCACAGCAGCCTTGCCAGAGGGTGCTCCACCCTCTGTCCACTCACCACATTGGCCGCCCAACCCCTCTGCTCCAGCTTTTTCTTCCTGTCCCTCTTGGTGAAGGGCTATAGCCACCCAAAAGAGCTGAAACACTGAAAACTCGGAAGAAGGTCTCCTCTGCCCAGCACTCCCCGCTGGACCAGGATCCTGCAGGCCCCACCCTTTCCAGGAGGAAATGGAACACAGAACCACAAAGTAATACAGTTTTGTATTTAAAATTTGTAATGCATGGAATAGGAACTTTGTAAAATAATAATAATAATATAATAATAATAGTAGTAGTAGTAGTAGTAGTAGTAGTAGTAGTAGTAGTAATAATAATAATAATAATAATAATAATAATAATAATGATAATAAAAGATGTGTAAGCCTGAGTCTTACTAAGAATGACAGTACATCACTCCGGAATGACCCAGAAGAGTCAAAGGCACTATACAATAGAGATGTCTGCAACCCACACTTATTGAGCACTGGTCCACAGAAGACAAGTCCTAGAATCAAGTGGGTCTACCAGGAGATGAATAACGGATAGAGCTAACAACAGAGTTTCTGTCAAACAACAGTAAAAATGATGATACTTTTCAGGAAAATGCATGGGACTAGAGATCAGCATGTTAAGCAAAGCAAGCCAGAATCAGACAAGCACTGTACATGTTCTCCCCTATGCAGAATCTAGATTTTCAAAACACAGTGAAATAGAAGGGAAACTGAGAAGATGGAGAACCAACAGGAAGGTGAATATGATCAAAGTACATTCTATACACATATGAAATAGTATAATGAAGCCTGTTATTTTGTATGATTAATACTTACCAATTTTAAAATGTGGGTTTTTTAAAGTAGGGTGTCCCTGAACAGCCCTGGCTATCCTGGAACTTGCTCTGTAGAGCAGGCTAGCCTCAAACTTACAGGGATCCCTCTGCCTCTGCCTCTCAAGTGCTGAGATTAAAGGTGAGTATCACTACCACCCAGTCAATTCGGTTTTTTTTAAATAAGTATAGTACCAAAAAACTTATGCAACATTTTTGCAATCTGAACATTCTCCTTTTGCCCCTTCACGCCTCATCTCAAGCAGTTTCCGCTCATGGCCCTGGCTAGGGCTCAAAGAAAATTTATGTCCCTGTCTCTGTTTAAAAGAAATAGAAATACCCCAAGTCCCCTGTCTCTGAGACCTCTTCCTCCATGAAGATAGGTGGTATCTATGTAATCCAAAGCATGGCCACCTCCTCTTGTTCAAACCAGTTCCTGACATCTGATTCACACTCATCACAATATACATATTAATTACGACCATCAGCCCTAGAGGCTCAGGACCCCAGCTCACGTCCAACAACCACTACCTTCCAGGCTAGAAGCCTTGGACAAGGCACCTAGTTTCTCTATGCGTTGGCTCCTTTCTTGTCTGTCACAGGAGCAGAACAGTTAGGGTTCTGGCTCCTCAGGCTGTTGCAAGGATTAAAAAGATGAAAGGCTCAATTAAGCAGCAGTCATCTCGTCACCTTTGATGGGATTGGTGCCAGGCCTGAGTGCAGAAGAAGGGAAGGATGCAGGGTTCACAGCCACCAGTGGTCAAAACGGTTGGTGTGGGCAGGCAGGTGCAGCCTCCACCACACCCTATTCTTGCAATCTATAGCAAGGCAAATGGGGGAAGGCCCCGGCGCCTGCCAAAACTTGGCCTAGTAAATTATTAATGTCCATCGTGTGTTCTTTTATTCAGGAATGCCTTTGAAGTTTTCCATCGCCCTGGCCACAGGGACCTAGGGAAAGAGAGGATATAGGAAGAGGAAGTACAGGAGAGGACAGGCAGTACATGATCAAAAAAACGAAAAACACAAAGCCATTCCTGCTATATTTGGTCTGGTCTTTAGTCAATAACTGTAACTTTTAATCAAGCAAGTATTTCCTAGCAGTCGACCGCCAAAAAAAAAAAAAAAAAAAAAAAAGAGGGGGGGTGGAGGACAGGAAGAATTCAAATGCAATTCTTAGCAACAGCCTTGGGTGCTAGACCAATAGGTCCCTCCTGGGGAGGTGACAGTTGGTGGAAACAGTCTGAGGCAGACAGGAGTTTACCTGGGCAAGAGCAGTCAGCTTGGCCTCGCAGGGACTAATTATGAAAATATGATTACAGGGGATTAGGATTCTTGTCAATCAAAGCCACCTGCCAGGTAGCACCTGGCACCGGGTGAAAATGCCACAGGACTGCAGAATGTGATGCTGTGGGGGGTTTTTTGTATAAAATGTTTCTCCTCAAGAGGGAAGGCCTGTCTGGGCTCAGAAAGAGAACAGCGGGCAGTGCTGCCTGGATAGCTTGGAGTATCTCTGCTTGAAATTCTGAGCCACTTCCCTTGTTATCATCACCCCCCTGAGAACTGGTCCAACACTGGCTCCCTGTTTAACATGGGCCAGGAAGTTAATGTTGCTGTTTACTCTGATAGGCAAGGAAAAGTAGACTCTCAGAACTGATGGGTGACTGTGGCGATGCCCCCACAATCACTTTTCCTGAACACATGAGGTGCACACACCCTGGTACCCAAGATCTCCATCTCAGTTCATCCTTGTAAAATCCAGTGTCTTCGTTAGGGTTTCCATTGCCACAACCAAACACTATGACCAGAAAGCAACTTGAGGAAATTCCATATAACAGCTCATTATCAAAAGCAGTGAGATTGGGAAACTTATGCAGGGCAGGAACTGGGAGGCGGAAGCTGATGCAGAGGCCATGGAGGGGTGTTGCTTACTGGCTTGCTTCCCATGGCTTGCTCAGTCTGCTTTCTTATAGAATCCAGAACCACCAGCCAAGGGATAGCATCACCCACAACAAACCGGACCCTCCCCTATCAATCACTAATTAAGGAAAAACTTTTCCTCTCCCTGCCTCTATGTAGCTCACCTAAGTAATATCTTCACTGCTGTGCACTTCAAGCATAAGGACTTATGACTTCCTTTGTTCCTTGACTACAGAGGGTCACACAGCATCTTTGGATGGTAGAGTTTGTCATTCAGAACAACGGAAATCTGCATCTTAGCCACAGTCACCTATATGGCTCAGGAGGAAAAGGACTTTCTTATGTCATTTAAAGTAGATATGTCAACTCAACCTGAATTTCATTTGCAAGCTTAGTCCCTTTTTGTTATGAAACATATGTTTATGTGTCTTGAAGGAACCAGAGAATCCTAGAAACCTACAAGAAGAACATCATGACGGGTGGATCGGGGCCCAGGCGGGTCTGCTCAAACTATTGCACTAACCAAGGACAATACAATAGTAAACAGTGAACCCCTACTCTGATCTACCCAATGGACAGGACATTCTCCACAGATATGTGGAGAGCAGGTACTGACTCTGACATGAACTCTGGTGCCCCATATTTGACCATGTTCCCTTCATGGGGAGGCTCGGTGGCACTCAGAGGAAGGATAGCAGGCTACCAAGAAGAGACTTGATACCCTATGATCATATACAGGGGGAGAAGATCCCCCTCAGTCACAATTATAGGGAAAGGAAATAGGGTAAAAGTGGGAGGGAGAGAGAAATGGGAGGATACAAGGGATGAGATAACAATTGGGATGAAATATGAATGAATTAATAAAATAAATAAATAAATAAAAAGACAGAGACAGAAAAAAAGAAAAAAGAAAATACCTTTCAGCCATATCTTATGGATGCACTTTCTCAATAGTGTCTCTCTCTTTTCAAATTAACTTTACCTTGTGTCAAGTTGATTTTTTAAAAAAAACTATCCTGTGTAACTAGTAAGCTAACCACTGTTTATCATTTTTTTTCGTAAGACCAACATTATTTTTCATAGGAACAGCTGAACCCCAGAGTTGAATCTCATTGTCACCAGCTTTTGCCAGAGCTCACATGTCCTCACGGAGCCTGAAATGGCAAGTACAGGGCCTGCATGGGTTTACTAGGTCCTCTGTGTATATGTTATGGCTGTTAGCTTGGTGTTCCTGTGTCTCCTAACAGTGGGAGCAGGTGTTTTGCTGAATCTCTGGCTCTCTGACTCTTACCTGCTCTTGAGACTCTTTTCTTCTTATAGGGTTGCCTTGTCCAGCCTCAATATGAGGGCTTTTTGCTTTGTCATAGTGTATCTTTTTTAATTTATTTATTTTTAAATTCTTGTTTATTTAATCACTTTTCAGCCTGATCTCAGCTCCCTCTCTCCTCTGCCTGTTTGGCTGTTCTTTCCGAAAGAGGAAACAGAAGGGTTTAATGAATCTGGGGAATAGGAGAGGTATGGGGAGCTAAATCAAGTGAAGGAAGCAAAAATTGCGGTTGGAATGAATTATATGAAAAAAAGAATCTATTTTCAATTTTTTTTAAAAAGTGGTAACCTATCCTGGTTAGTTTTTATTATCAACTTGATACAACCTATAGTAAACTGAGAAAAGGAAAGCTCAGTTAAAGAATGGCCATGGTCAAATTGTCCTGCAGTGAGTGTCTGGACTGATGATTGATGTGAAAGGACCAGCCCACTGTGGGAGGCACAATCCCTAGGCCGGTCTGGGGTGGATAAGAAATCCAGCTGAGTGAGTCAGTCATCAGCAAGCAGCACTCCTCCATGAATGATCTTTGCTCCAGTTCCTGCCTGAGTTCCCGCCCTGACTTCGCACTAGGGTGGACTATGACCCGGATGTGTAAGCCGCTTTTGGTTATGGTGTTTTTCACAAAAGCAGAAAGAAAACTAGAATATGCTCCAAACACTAAGCTCCCCGCCCCCATCCTGACTGCAGTCATGAAAGCTTTCTCCATGTCACGGTCACTGAAGAAGCTGCTTCACCCAGCATCCACTGGCCCGTTTTCCTGTTGCTATTACTGGAGCTTTGCCTGACTCTACTGAGCATTAAACTTTTTTTTTTTGCTTGCAAGTTAAATCCTTGGAAGATGTGCAAGGGAAAGTTTGCTGTTCTACTTGATTGGTGAAAGCATGGAATCGTATAAAAGTTGGGGGAATAGGCCAAATGCCGGATGGATACAAGAGTCAAAAAAGATCTCATATCCATTTTCTCTGGTCCCTGGGCTGAGGATTACACACCACCTCTCCTGCTGAAACTCACTCAAGAGGAAGTCTTGCGCAAACCACCTGATGAGCTAGGCAGAGCACTTGGCTGAAGGCTGGCATCCCTGTGCTTTTTTTTTTTCTTTTCTTTTCTTTCTTTCTTTCTCACAGAGTGAACATTGTTCCATCCACTTGTATGGAAGCATCATGTGGTGGGGGTGGAGGAGGCATGGGGAACAGGTGACTTAGGTTGGGGGGCTGGTAGAATTCCATCCCAATTCACAGAATTGTTGTTAGTGAGAAATTCTAAAACAATCTAGTTTTCATTCATGACTTTGATGCTGAAGCATTAGAAGGGAAGAAAAATGATGCGATTGTATTACAACATGAAAAACAGAAGCATCCACAGCTACATGAAAAAGATGAATGAAAAAAAAATGCTTTGGTAACGCTATCATATCCAAAACAAAGAAAAGGCAATTAATAAGTCCATCAAGGAGATCCGAATGGGGCTGCCCACTTCCTTTGCTCAGCTGGCTTGTAGTAAAGCAGCCAGTGTCTCCTGCTGTGAATAAGTTTAGGTGGCTTAGAAAATCCCCACCACTCCCCTGGGAGCTTGAGGCTCACTTTGCTGTGCTCTGTGTGTAGAGCCTGGTGCCTAGCCAAGCAAGATGCTCATCCCAGGCTTACTTTCTGGCTTCCCTCTGGCTTATCGTACACAGAGTCTGAAAAATAAACTAAACGGGACCTTTTCACTTCCTTTTAAGGTTTAACATGTCACGGTCTAGGGGAGAGATGTATATAAGTGACAACATGAGGGATTCACTCTTCAGACTTAGACCCCCTTCTCGCTGACCTGAAAGAAACAAACCAAAAATAGAAAAATAAATAATAATGTTTTAAAGGCCGATACAACATGTCAGCCTTCATCAGAGATAGATGACACTGTCAGAAGCCTGATGGGTTGCGTGAGCCACAATGAGAAGGGATCCATATATAAAGTACACAGAGGAATAGGGAAGAACATTCCAGAAACAGTGATGGATTTCCCCATTTCAAAGACACCACCCCCAGTGTGCCACCAGCCGCAGAGATGGAAGGAGAATTTTTATCAAGAGGGCTGATGCATGCATACCAATGCTTTGACTGATCCATGTGTGAAGCCTTGAAACCAGAGGTTGAGTTTACAAACTCAGCAGGAGAGGAAATACCTGCAGCTCAGAAACCTCCTTGAAAATCAGAGCATCTACTCAGGGAACAGTGTCTGCCCAGCCTTGGATATATGTCTTGTGTTGTGAGCCTATTTCTGAACCTCCTTCTAAGCCTGCAAGGAAATGTTTCGGGGAAAGAAGAGGGGGGACGAAACAGAAAAGAGCAGAAATCCTGATAGTTGAATATTTCCTTTGAAATGGCCAGGTCACTCCTCAGCCAGATGGCAACTTCAAACTCAAGGACATTGGTTTTTATTAAAGAAAACTCCTCTTTTTATCTGAAGAGATAAAACTCATGCTGTGCTCTTCCCTCAAAGGAGACAACCTGTGAGGCTCCCTCAGGGGATCTAGAGGGTCTCAGAAGCAGTGGTGCCTCCCTCTACCCAGTAAATGTGTCACCAGCCTGGCCGAGATGAGTACCTTCTAAAGAGACATGTCAGCTGCTAGGCTGTTAAAGTGGAGGACACTGAAAGCTCCCCGGGAATCCTGTCCTGAGAGAAGAAAAGCTGGGCCAGCCAGGGTGAGAGTTGTTCTCTCAGGGAAGGATTTACAACCTTATACAGACAGTGATGGGTCAACAATAGGTGAGTCCCGCCTCCTCTGGGAACTGCTTAGCTGGGCATATCCTCCCTTGATATATATTCCCTGCCCCCCCACCCCCACCCCCCCACCCCCCCACCCCCCACCCCCCCACCCCCCACCCCCCACCCCCCACCCCCCCACCCCCCTCACCCCCCCCCCCGCTTCAGGACCCGGAAGATAGACTGGAGGAATCACTGCGTCGTTCGTCATTCTTTACAGTGTGGCCATACCAAACAAATGTCCTTTTTCTCCTTTTTATCACTATTCCACTGTTTCAATTGTCTTCTTAAGGCTAAACTTTCTTTCTTGGGGCACAGGCTATGACGACAAATGGATTTTAGGTCTCTGTCTAGCAAAGTCTCAGCCACCTAGCCAGACACATTTTTCTCAATGTCCTTCATGAGCATGAGAGGCAGGCACCTGCTCCTGTGTTTTTAAGATACGGCAGACATGCCTCTGCCCTTGACCTTTTAATCTGCTGGATACCACTCCACTGTAGTAAATCTCAGATATCCCTCATAACCACACTAGAGGCTTTCTCCCCGAGAAGCTTTTTCAAAGGTCTTGGCCTATCTGTTTCAGCTCTGGGTTACCAGGTTAGCCCTCACACTTATGGTGGGCTCCTTTGCCAATCAATAGCTTAATCATTTATCACTACCATAGCGAGTCCTCACACGCAACTCATGTAGTGACACCTGCTCTCACCCCCAGATTACAGATGATGGTAGCTGAAGCACAGAGAAATCATGTGTCCAGACCCATGTACCTCGATATCCTACAACCTTAAATATTATAATGACCACATCTTCGTTCTTCTGGTCTTTCATAGAACTTTATACTGCTGTGTGTCTGATCGTGGTCTGGTGATAGAAATCTTAAAGGGACCTCAATTTCACTCATGGCTTCTCTATACTCCCAAAATTTATTGACTGTTTATCTGCCACATATTATGCTGGACCCTGGGAGTAAGACAACATGTCAGAAAAACCTCCTCAGAATGAGACCCTAGGCCTAGAATCAAGTTTCAGAAAGTATTGAGCCATAAATTGCCTGAAACAAGCCAACTACCGCTAGCTGCAGTCACATATGTGTGCAGTGGTCGTTTGCCTCAAAGAAGCACTGACCTACAAATCAATGGGCAAAAGTGCCAAGGTTTAGCTCCCATTTCAGTGACATGTGATAAGGACTATTCCATCAGTTGGTGGCCACCAGTGAACTCACAGGTTGACCTACCATGAAAATTGCCTGCTGAGTAATTTTTCATTGCCTCCTAACTATCTAGGAAACTGGACCATATTTGGCTGACCTGCAAGACTTGGAGCAATTTAGGCACAAGGGGTTCTCATCAATGCTTGCCTTTTAATGATAAGACAATTAAAGCTTGTTATTCTAGATTCTGTCTGTGCAAATTTGCCTACTCACTAAAATGTATTTGTAGCCCCCAGTTCAGTCTCATGGTGGCTTCAGAGTCATCATAGATGCTCAGAGAAGCTAAGCGAGCAGAGGTTCTGTTTGCTTATTTTAACTCCATGCTAGACATAAGTACTTTGTTTTTGTGTGCGTGTGCCTTTCTAATGAGACTGTTATTTAAAATAGTCCCCAACATAGCCCTGAAAATGTTGTCTAAGTGCAACAAAGCTGTGATTACCTCATAGGGAGTATGTATGCATTGAGTAGTCTCTGTTTAGACATAAATCATATTTCTTGGCCATGAGGTTGGAATCAATAACACATATTAAATAAGACATGTTTAAAGCAAGAACACATAAAACGAGGTGGCACGTTGTTCAAATTATAAATATTGTGATGGGAAATTCTCAAGAACTTCCCTCCTAGGAACAATGATTCAGTATTCACAGAGTCAGGATGCCTGGAAATTTGATAGAGAATTAACTATCTTAATAATGAGAAGCCACAGTATTGGTTTGTGGTCATGGAGTAAGAAGTTGTTCAAGGAGCTCCCAAACCTGTTTTGGATGAGTTAGTGTGATATTGCAAGGGTCATCCCCAAAATAACACAAGGGGAAAAAGGAAAAAATTAGAAATGCTTTGTATGCCTTTGAAAGTGTAACAGTGGGGATTGGGTAGTAGATACTGCTTTCCAATAGAAGTCATTGCTTTATTGCTTTTTTTTTTTTCAAATCATAGTTTGGTTAAAGCAAGGCTTTACAATGATAAAAATAAGAGAACAAAGTAATTCATTGCTTAATTCTCTGTTGGCCTTCTAGTTCCAAGAAATATATTTATAATCCATTTTCTTCATCAAAAACAGAAATTGTTCATTTTTCCTCAGTTTCTTGATCTGTAAATGGGAAATAATACTTCTTTTCTTGAAGTAATACATAAAACTGCTGAAGTTTTAGTGTTAAACCTCACACCGAAGAAACTATAGCTCATTCTAAAGTGGAGGCCCTCAGTACACACCATGAGGTAATCACAGTTTAAGAACACAACTGGAGAGATGGCTCAGCAGTTAAGAGTGCTTGTTGCTTTTGCAGAGGACCTGGGTTTGGTTCCCAGAACCTACCTGGTGGCTCACAACTGTCCATAACTCCAGCACCAGAGACCTGCTACCCTCTTCAGGCTGATCTGGACACCTACACTCATGAGCACATACCTCCCGATACAGGCACACATAATTAAAAATCATAAAATAAATGTAATTATAATAATAAACTATAGTAGGAAGAGTTGGAGATCTTTCTTTTTTTCTGGAGAATTCCTTCTGCATCAAGCCTCTTAGGTCACTGGGTATAGTCCTGCCTGGTCCTATTTACTTATTTCTCTTCATTTACCCTGATATGACAGATCTCACCTTTGGCTTTTTCGAAGGCTAATGTTTGGTCCCATCAAACGGCACCCAAAATCTGTACTTAAGAACAGAAGCCTTAGAGTCACGGGGATCTGGGGTAGAATTTTAACTCAAACATGCCCTTGTCGTGGAACTTGGTGCAATTTAATTAATACGTCAGAGCTTTGGTTTCCTCTGCCTGGATACAGGGGTTACATCTACCTTAAACATCTGTTAGGAAAACTAAATAGGGTTATGTTATCAAGGTTCTCTGAGAAGTAGGCTCCAAGTCAGAGTTAAAATGCAGGTTATAAGCTGGCCATGGTGGTGCACACCTTTACTCCCAGCACTTGGAAGGCAGAAGCCGGGGTATAGCTGTGAGTTCGAGGCAAAGTGCTGAGAGTTGTATTGGAAGATTTGGGGAAATGGAAGGACAGGGCAGGGTTGTGGGGTGCCAGGAGCTCCACAAGGAGAACATCAAGGCTGGCAGATCTGGCTGGGGGATGGGGAGGTGCCGCACAAACTGATGCACCAACCAAGGACATTACAAGCAGAAAACCTAGACCTCCTCCTGTTCAGACATAGCTGATAGACAGCTAATTCTCCACGTGGGAAAGGGATGGGAGGAGAATGGGGATTGCCTCCGACAGGAACTCTGATGATCACTTCCCCTTGGTGAGGAGACTCTTCGGGAACACAGAGGAAGGGGATGCAGTCTATATAGATGAGACCTGACAGGCTGTGGTCAGACGGTGGGGGAGTAGGGCCCCACCTGGCAGAGGTCTAGGGCAGGGGAATCGGGCAAAAGAGAGAGGGAGGCAACCAGTGATAACAATCAGTATGTAATGTGAAATTATAGTAAAAAATAAAGAAAAAAGTGCAGGTTATATATTAGGGTAAGGAATAATTGCTTAATGTAAAAAATGTTTGGGGCTATAAGAAAAATCAGAATTATATAGTATCGATGCCTTTATAATATAATAAGTACAATCAATGTCCTGAGCTATACACTTAAATGTAGTTTGAAATGGAAAGGCTTGTGTTATATTTTACCATAGCCAATGTCATGAATTTGTCAAAGGAAAACACTTGTTAGATACAAAGGGTTGGGAACCCAGGCTCAGCTGAGAGCATCATCAAACTGTTATACAAGTCTGACCCCAAGTGCAGAAGAGAGAAAATGAAAACAGGTGAAAGAACAGAGAACGTCTTGGGCAGGTAGTGACATTCTAAAGAGAATCACCAAGGCCATCAGGGATCCACGCTTTCCCAGGAATGGACTACCTCAATGGCCTCCTATATTCAGCCAAGTTTGTGAACCCTCTATTGGAAGCATGTTGTTAGCAAAATGGCACTCACAGATCTCAGAGCTCAGACACTGAGGACATCGTTTCAGTTATGTTCACTTCAGCTGAAGATCTGAACTGCACAGTCTCATAGCTTCCATGGGGACTGTGCCTGTTAAGTTATTCATCACTCTGGAAAGAGAGAGTAAGAAGTATTCCTGGTTTCCATAGTAACAATCAAAGTCACCATCACTGCCAATCACCAGTACCATGATCTTTATCTCAATGATGTTTGTTCCAAGTAACATACAGTCAACTCTAATTAAATCATTTTTTTTTGTTCTAATTGAACTAAGTGTCACCAATACGATATTTATCTGGGAAGCTTGAACTGCATTATAAACATTAAAATTGTTGAGTCTCTGGATCTATTACAGGCACAGGAACGCAGTAGAGTATGATTCAAAAATAACATGTGTCAAGCACTGTGGGTGGAACCTACACAGTGCCTTCCATCACGACCCGTGGATAGCTCCAGCTCCCAGAGTCCTATTAGAGACTGAAGCATTGCTCATCTGTTGCTTCTTATGCCCTTTCATCATTTCCAGCCCTCATAACTAGGAAAGAGAGGGGTCAGCATGAACTTCCCCCTAACAAACGTAAGTCAAATAAATATGTCAAAGTCGGTAACCCAGAGCCCTACTCACAGTGGCTGAGACTATAACCTGCAATGATCCACGTAGACACTTGTGGTGACGTTTACTTTTTTTTCTTTTCTTTTCTTTTTCTTTTTCTTTTTTGGCCTGAGGACAATATGCATTTCACTTTTGTGTTTCTTTAAGAAAGAAGAGTATGACACTCAATCACACATAATGGGGAAAATCATTTCTCTGCCTTCCTCTAAGGAGAAGTTAGCCAATTTTCTTTTTTTTATATATATTTTTTTCCTCCTTTATTAATTTTTTCTTGTTACATCTCAATGGTTATCCCATCCCTTGTATCCTCCCCGCTCAAACTAAGGCACCAGCCAAGGACAATACAGGCGGTAAACCTTAAACCCCTACCCAGATCTAGACAATGGACAGAACACTCTCCACAGTAGAGTGGAGAGTGGGATATGACTTTCTCACATACTCTGGTGCCTCACCTTTGACCATGTCCCCTGGACGGGGAGACCTGGTGGCAATCAGAGGAAGGACAGCAGGTTACCAAGAAGAGACTTGATACCCTATGATCATATAGCCAATTTTCTTTAAAAGGCAGAGTGGATGACTAGAAGTAAAGAGGTGGATTGGGGCAGTGGGTTTAACTTGTGCTTCTAACTTTAAGCCTGTTATCTTTCTCCAGTCATTTATTTGGGCCAATTATGTGCTTTCTATTTATTCCTTGTGAGAGAAGTAGCTCTACAGAGAAACGGTGGGATCTTAACAAAGATAGAGATTTCATTCTTAGGTTATTCTGCCCACCAACTTAAAGCAACTGTCTCCACAGTGTAGTCCTCTCATTCCTCCCCCTCATACAAACCCATCTACCTCTCCAGGGAAAGGGGGTATTGGTCCAATATAGTCCAGCACTCAAGAAAACTAATGATAGCTCTTCCCTAACAAGTTCATGTACTCAGATTATTTTTAAAGTCTGAATTTTACTTTCCAATCTAAAAAGGAACATATGTCAGAGAGAAGAACATACTAGACATGATGCCATGTGCTGGGATCAAAGACACTGGAAGAAGAAGCCAGGCATGGCAGGACATCTCTTTAGTTGTGGCTCTCAGTAGGCTGAAGCAGGGGGACCGGGAGTTGAGATAACTTGTGAATTCAGGTGGGCTCTATAACAAGAGTCTGAACAAAAACTAAAACCAAAGGTAGTGCTGACATAGAGTAAACAATAGATATACACATTTGTTATGTTCTGGTAAGGAATGTGGGCTGAACGTGAGATGTTATGGGGTCCACATGTGTCACCTTACCCACTCCTGTTGATCCAAGTTGAGTCCTTCAGGAGAAGCAAGAATTAATGAAGAGGTAGATGAGTGATCATTAGCACAAAGAAAATCATATACCCCCAGACACACAAGTAGTTGTGTACTGCTAAGTCAGAGAATTCAGTGAGATACTGGAGTCCTTAAAGAACCGACTGGAAGGGAAATCAGATACTTCTTTTAAAAAAAAAAAAAAAGGCATGCTTGAAGCCCCCAGGAAAGAGCCAGGACATGTTCCTGAGAACACTGAGAGCTTCTAAAGATGCTAACACACAATCTAGTTTGCCCATGAGAAACCCTTTACGTGAAGAACCAGGATATGAAGTCAGATGACTACAGAAATACAGGTGAAAGATGAAGGTGGCCTTGACTGGCACAGCTAGGTGCTGAAATAAAGAAGTGGAATGATTAGACAGCTATTAAGGAGATAGGCCCAGCATAGTCCATCATGGATCAAGTGACATTGGGCACATGTCAAATAATGATGCTCAAGTTTCTGGCTTGGATGGGACTGCCATTTTCTAAGATAGGAGAAGCTGGGGTAGAAACAGATTTAAATGAGTGAAATGGATGTCCTATTATCAACTGTGAGAGAAAAGATTGGAGTTGAAGAGAATGGCCTAAGCTTAAGTTTTCAATTGATTAAACCAATCAGGAAAAAATGTGTGCAGTTTAAAAACAGATTTGGAGCATGAAGAGTACAAATGCTTAATGGAGGGAAATTTAGACAGAAAACAATAAGGGATGCCTTAGTCATAAAAGGAATACCCAGAGAGAGCAGCACATTTTAAAAAGGGGAGATGATGCTCCAATGTTATAGAGAGTTATGGGTGACTGTTCAGGCAGCAAACTGTCTTTGTCATTTTTTTTTTCAATTTGGAAGCTACTATCCTGTACTTCCTGTTTACTCAAGTAATTAATTTTATTCCTTCTCAAGTCTCTCATGGGGTTGAAGACCAAATAGGTTACTCTCACAATTAAGCTTAGTTGTTCAGGGGTTAAGATGTCTTTCGGTCTAGATAGATGTTTTAAGTTGATAGAGACAAGATATGACAGATATTAATTTACATTCAGAATTTTAGACTCACCAAGATAGGAAAATGTCTTCTTCAAGGTTGCCAAATACAAATAGCCAAAACACTATGAATGTAACATTAATATAATCTCTGATCATTTCATGGTTCTTCTAGCTCTATGTAGTTTATTTTATATATGTATAATAATATAAATGTATATGAAAAAATATAAAAAATAAGAGAGAAAGGGGTAGAAATTCAATAAACTGCTGTTTAAAGTCAAGTGAAATAAGAGCCATCAACAGCTCTTTGGATTTAAGCACAAAGTACTCACAGATGACAGTGGAGAAAGTGATTTCCTTGAGTGCTGAAATCAAACACATACCTATGGTGCTTATCATATGCGGCTCGCTATGAGTTAGGTAGACACTCCCCAACACTCCCAGCTCTGTGTGCGGGCTCATCAGACCTCCATCTGCACCATTTACACAGTTCTCACATTCATTAGGCACTGAATGAACACTTGCAAAGGACCCAGGGAGATGGTTCAGTGGATAAAACACTTCCCACCTAAGTGTGAGGATTAGAGTTCAAATCCCAAAAACCCACATAAAATTCTGGCAAGAATGGCCAACCAACTATAACCCCCAGCACTGAGGTAGGAGAGACAGGAGACCCCCTGGGCAAGCTGGCTAGCTAGGTGCACCAGAACTGGTGCTCTCTGAAGAAAGCAAGAGACCCTGCTCTGATGAATAAAATGGAGGGCAATCAAGGAAGACAGCTTCTGGCCTCCACACCCTTATGCCTCCCACATGCACCTACACACACACAAACACATATGCAGGGGTAAAAAATAGTCAACCAAAATGAAAAGGAAACAGTTGCAGAAAATAAATACAAACTGATATCCCACTTTTTACGACTTCATTTGGGAGTATCCTAAAATTAGCAGTAAGGCAGAAGAAAGTGCTTACAGCTGCTCACTGGCCTTGCGAAGCTCTGCTTTATGCCTCACCTGATTGCAGGGCATTCAATTAATCATGCCCTTGCTTCTCACCTCTACTCCTGGGTCAATAGACAAGGTCACTGGGGTCTAATTAGCCTCCTAAATGAGCTCCAGAGGTGTAAGGCAGAGTCTGTGCCAAGGTCTCCATGTCATCCCTTCTTCTATCTCCTCTTATTTAGATGATGCTGCAAAAAAAAAATAATAATTAAGCTGGTTTTGTTTCTGATTATTTTTCTGGAACTTCTGGTGACCCCTCACAGAGAGGATGACAGCACATCACTCAAAGAGAGCCACATCAACAATGGTGCCTTATACACCAACTATTAATCACTACGTGGCCCACAGCATGCGGACCCTTCTTATCAAATTTAAATGACACACAATTCTGCATAAAATCCTCACTCGTTCCACAATGTCCACAGGAATAATAATTAATTTTCTCTCATTTCTCATGCAACACCCTTACTTCATTCAAATTCAGGAAAAAAAAGCAAAAATATTTAAATGAGGATATATTTAGTTAATAAACTACTGTTAAATTATAAAAACACATTGGGGACAAGAGTGTCTTATTATTTTTACTTTTTTACTTTTGTTTTGTTTTGTTTTCCCCCCCCCCTCTGGGGGTGTTTGGTTGTTGGTTTTGCTATCTTAGTTAAGTTTTTAATTCACTTTATATCCTGGTTGTAGCCCTATCTTTCCTCTCTTCCCAGTCCCACCCTCCCTCTCTCTTCCCCATACCCCCTGTTCCTCAGAAAAGGGGAGTCCCCCTTCGCACTCACCCCAGATCATTAACTCACATCAGGACTGAGCAAATCCTTTTTCCCTGTGGCCTGGCAAGGCAGGCCCACCAGGGGGAAGTGATCAAAAACTAGCAACAGAGCCTCTGTAAGAGACTGGCTGGAGAGATGGCTGAGAGAGGTCAAGAGCACTCACCGGCTGCTCTTCTACAGGACTCAGTTCTACAGGTTGAATGCCCAGCACCACTGTGGCAGCTCACACCTGACTGTAATTCCAATCCAGAGGACACAACACCCTCATTCAGACAAAGACGCAGGCAAAAGATTAATGCACATGAAATAAAAAGAAATTCAAATTTTATTTTTACATTTTTAATGGGAGCCTAGTACAGTGGAAACTCCCTGGACTCTACAAGAGTGACCCTAGCAAAGACCTCCAGCAATGGAGGATATGGAGCCTGAACTGGCCATGTTCTATCACCAGGCCAGGCTTCCAGCAGTTAAGTAGGACTGGAATATCATCAACCCAGGCACAAAACCTTCGACCTACAATTTGTCCTGTCTGCAAGATGTGCTGGGGCCATGGTGGTGCGGAACTGTGGGAGCAGCCAACCAACAACTAGTCCAACTGTGGCCCAGGCCATGAGAGGAAGCTCACACCTTGACACTTCCTGCTTGGCCAGGAACCACAGGCCCAGAGACCTGGGATAGAACCAAACACAACTGAAAAAAAAAAAAAAGTCAGTGATATGATATGATTCTTAATGGTATTCTGCTATGCTCTTAGATTTATGCCTAGCCTAATTGTCATCAGAGAGGCTTCATTCAGCAACCAGTGGGAGCAGGTGCAGAGATCCACAGGCAAACACTAGGCGGAGACAGGAGAACCCTAAAGAAGAAGGAGAAGATGAATTGTAAGAGCCAGAGGGGTCAAGGGCACCACAATAACATAGTCCATAGAATCAACTAAGCAGGGCTCATGGGGCCTCACAGAGACTGAAGTGACAATCAAAGACCCTGAATGGGTCTAAGCTAGGTCTTCCACATACACATTATGGCTGTGTAATTTGGCACTCCTGTGGGACTTCTGACGGTGGGAACAGGGGCTGTCTCTGACTCTTTCGCCGGCTTTTGGAATCCTTTTCCTTCTACTGGATTGCCTCAACTTGGCTTGATATGAGGGTTGGTGCCTAGTCTCATTACAACTGCTCGTGCCCTGTTGGGTTGCTGTCCCTGAAAGTCTCCCATGTAAATCATCTTGCCGAAGTGATATGGTGCTTAAAATTGTCACCTTAAACACCGAGAGAAGGAAGGAGTTAGTAAGAGATGCTGAACGCCAGTTATGTTTGTAGCTTCCTCCAAGAAGCCTTGTGCCAGAAGACCATAAAACTGAGCATAAACGCAGCCACTAAGAAGTGAGGCTCTATTGCCTCACCATTTGCACCAGCTGTCAACGTGCTGTCTCTCAGCTCCCAAATCACCCTTTGCTCCCTGCTCCGCAAAAGGCTGAAACCTTTACGTGCTTTTCCTTATTAATCCGGGATGCTAGTATTCTATATCAGTACAGGACACTGAAGATACTACCCTAAAAATAATCTTTCTTGCCGGTTGCAGTGCATTCTCTAAGCAGCACTTGGCACACAGAACGTTTCCTGTGCCGGGTGCCTATTTGCAGCTTCCATTACACTCCTGGCATGGGAGATTCCTAAGCATCAAGCTGCTGAGCTGCTGCAGCACAGAGTGCTGAGCCACTCTTGAGAGGCTTAAAGCAGAATGTTCTCAGGGGAACCACCACTCCACAACTGCTTTCCCCAGCACTGTAGAGAGTATGCTGTCTCCAAGGGCCAGAGTTCTGAGTTTTAGCAAATTCCAAGAGCATATCATTGCAGAACCTTCCTTGCCACTTGGCAAGTAACAGCTATGTTTTCCCCAACAAGATCAGCTGGAAGTAGGAGGGTCCCATCCCAGAACACTCACCTCAGCTATAAGGGGTGCTGTCGTTCACATCTGACATCCTGATCTTAGGTAGAGCTCGCTTTACTTTTGACCAATTATTGCTACAATCCCCTGAAATAATGAATAATTTGTATAGTATTTATTTATTTACTATTTGACAGTTTCATGTGTGTATACATGTGTATATGTTTTTTTTAACATTTCCACTTCTATTACCCTCTTTCATACATGCAGCTTCTTCCAATAAAACCCTTCTAACCTTCAGGTCTTGGGTGGGGGTGCACATACGTGTGTTTATGAAAGACAGACAGATAAACAGCAGCAATAACAGAGATTTAATAAATTTAATTAAGGGTTTTTTTTATATGAGCATGGTGGGAAGTGGTTTCCCCCCTCCCCAGGGGCTACAGCACTGATGAAAATGACACCCTCTTCCCCATTAACTCCAAGTAGACCCTTAGGAAGGGATGAGGCCTCATGAGACGTTCTGATGTTAACAGGCCAATCTCAGGCATGTCTTATGTAGGTGGCCACAGATGCTGTGAATTCATAAGTGCAAAACCACACCATAATAAAGGAATTTCTTTTTTGCACTACTCTGCCTCACCTTCTGTCTCTTGCATTCTTTGCACATTTTTCTGTGATGTTCCCTAAGCCTTGGAAGACAGTGATGACAGTATCTTATTTAATGCTAAGCACTCAATGGTCACTTCTTGCTAACACATATTGACCAATTATGAACCTCTGAATTAACCACCACTTGTAGCTATAATAAGCTTCTCTGACAAGGTCCAAGAACAGCAGTAATCTGTAAGTTAACATATGGCTTTTAGAAGGCAGCTTAAGAACATGTGCAGTCAACAAAACACTACTAAGAGGTTTCTTTCTAGATCCTATGAAGCCATGGACTCTCAACCAGTTCTACAGTACCAAGCAAAGGCTCCTTTCTATGGAGCAGCCTCAGACCCAAGTGAGAGTGGTTTGTTACCGCCCATAATAATTGTGCCACTATTGCACATCAGTAGACAGGTCTTGCCTCGTAGGTCAGTATGGGAGCATGCAAGGCTCACAGTTGGGTAAGACTGTTGGTCGTTTTTCTCCCCTATCAGCCTACATAGCACCTTCTGACACTACAAATAACTAACCAGCAGGGAAAAGGCTTTCAGTTCAATTTCAGCTTGCATTCTCTGTGTTTAATATCTAAAGTATACGGTTGATGTCTTTAGCAAGAGAGTCTTACCATCAAGTTTTGGTGAACAGCAATAGCAAGAGCCTATATTATATGGGGGCCTCTTGTATTACATGACAATTTATACAGAAGTATCCTACACTTGGCACTGGGCTTTTTTCTTAATATCCTATGACTTCAAGGAGTATCGCCCACTCAGGGTATCTCTGTTCTGAATAACTCTTTGTATTAATATTTTCTTATTCAAATTAATGTGCAACTGTTTTCTCCTGGTTGGTTTTCAGTTAACACACCATTGTTCACATGCACACACACACATACACACACTTACCACTGTGTCCAAAAGATATAAAATTTGCATAAATCAATTTAAAGTTCCTACAACACAATACTTAAAAAATAATGAACTTTTTTCTGGACTGGAGATTATTATATTACTTTTTTTTTTAATTCAGATAATTGACATGTAAGGAAAGTATTTTATCCCCATTACATAGACAGGGAAATGACAGGTTGGCAGATTAAATTTCTTACCCCACATCTCATTGCCGTATGGAATGTTTTAAAAAGAGGAGTGACACATCTTTCCGTGTAAGATTAATGATAATTCTGACTTTTAAAAAAGGCTTCTTTCTTAAAAAATCGTGATTCAACCCCAGGCTGATTCAGAGACCCATAATCTCTGTTGCTATAGTGTACTGACTCCCCAACATTCCATCAGTTCTTTCATGGATCCTGTGGGAGTAGAAATTACACCCAATAATGACTTCAACTTGCACTGAACTTTGGTAAATAAGCCCTTCATAAAACTCTGGAACCTTGCATGCCTTTGTAGTGAAAGGGCATAGCCAAACACTACCGACTGGCAAGGGAGCTGATGCCAGTCAGGCAGCTTTTTCTGTTTATGTTGATGCTCAGTGTCCAAATGAAGAGCCAGCATTTTCAACATAGAAGACAATTAGCAGCATCAACTAACAGCTGTGGCTCTCCCACACTTGAGAAGATATTTACCTAAGATCATTCGGACGCTTTTTTTTCCCCCCTCAGCCTTTCTTTTAAAATTCTTTTTACACAAGCCACCTGGAAAGCATTTGTGGGAGAATTTTAATGACTTATTAAATCCCAAATCATTATCAGAACAAGACTTGCATCTGCACAGGCTTAAACAACTGTGATCCACTTCGCTCTCTGGAACTTACGTGACCTTCCACAGGGATGATGCCAACAGACAAAAAGGGGGATGCCAAACAAAACATTTTTTCAACCAAAATCCTTCCTTGGAAAAGTAGTTGAGTCTCTTTTATTTCAGCTAACTCCTGGCTTAGAACTGTTTTGTTTGAATCGAGGACTGGCGCATGCTGCCAACCATGACTCCCTAATGCCCACTAGAAGTTCAGCCCCGTAAAGACCAGGGCGTGAATGGAAGCCTTTAGAGATTGGTTTCGTCTTATCGGCGTAGCTGTATCTTCTCCACGCCGAAGGCTAAGGTTCAGCTGGTACTCACGGGGATCACAGCACAACTTAACAACCGTACTGCCCCGTCCAGTGGTAAGGTGAAGAAGAGCATCGTTCCCAAGCCGCGCTCCTCTCCTGCCCTCTCACTACCCAGGAACTAGTGACTTAAATGCTTGGCACAACCAAGAGATCTCCAAGGTGTGGTTTTGGGCCTCTGCCGATATAAATTCTTGGTCACCAGTATTTCTGCGAATCATTTTCCTAAAAGCCTCTGCCTCCTTTGCCAGAGTAAATTGAGGAACCCAGCAAAGGAAAGAGCACCCTTGGTACCGACACTTCTCACTGGCTTCCGAGTGAAAAGCGTGTGATGTCTTGATTCTCAAGGCTGGGATCACCTGCCACAAGGTCTGTGATCCGTCTCATGCAGCTATACTGGAGGTAACTGCAGACTTCTGGGGACTTCTTCTTTAAGAGATTCTGGGTTCAACAGGCGATCCATGAAAGAAAGATCAGCTGGCAGTTAACCACAGGTGCCGGTCAAACACTTTGGGCTTTCATCCTTCCTAATGCTGCAGTGCTTTAATATATAGTTCCTCGTGTTGTGCTGACCCCAACGGTAAAGTTACTTTTGAAGCTACCTCATAATTGTAATTTGCTACTGGCATGAATCATAATGTAAATATCTGATATGCAGGATATCTGATACATAAACACTGTGAAAGGGTCGTTCGACCCACAAAGAGGTCATGACCCAAATGTTACGAACTGGTGAAATAGAGGGCATTTGAGCAACAGGGTCAAGACTATAAAAACAAACAACAACAAAAACAAAAAGAAAAAAAAAGCATCAAAAGAAATGGTTTAGCTGAGATGGCATCTTAGCTTTAGGCCTCTTTCATCTCATTAAATTTCACCTTTATTTTCTGAGATAATATTTTTTTTCTTTTTACAAACAAAATTATTATATGCCTAGCAAAACCATGGTGAAGGAATATTAATATATTACGATACTATAAATATCAATATAATTACAGTCACTTTACAAACAAATAAATTTATTCTTGCTGTGATTCAATGTAAGTGGCAGGATCAACATTTGAACCAAAAACTCCCCCCAAAAAAGCACTGTTTCCTCTCTGCTGGCCTGAGGACCATGTTTGACCTAATTGTAGAATTTTGTATTGCTCTATGGACTATATACAAATTTCTGGCTTCATTGTAAGAGGTGGGGAAGCTTGAATATCATATGTTAGTAAACCACCTCGTATAGTTTAGTGGTGTGAACATTAAGGGGACGTTCACTAGAAAGGCCTGATGTTGTTTGTCACATCAAATCATGATTCAAATGAGAGCATTAGTTACCTAGAAATAGATCAAAGAGAACAACAGTTTATAAGACAAAACACTGACATGAAAGGTATCGCGATGTCATGATGGTTTTAATACAATTATTTAGCAAACAATTTCGTAGCATGTACTTTAGCCATATAAGAAAGTGAAGGTGGTATAAGTTACTAATTTTTCTTTAGATGTGAATGTTTTGTGCAGTAATAAGTGGGTTTTGTATTTGTGGGTGTATGGGCATTGGAAGTTCATGTAGAATCTTGTGTGGGTGGGTACATATGAGAACACATGTGTGTAGAGGCCGGAGGTTAACTTTGGATATGACTCTTTGGAGCAATCTACCTTGTTTTGTAACACAGGGTCTTTCGTTGGCCTGGAGTTTGCCAAGTATACTAGACTAGATGGCTGAGGTTGGGACAGAGGAGCAAGGGAGGAAGGCTAGTCTGTTCACTAGCCTTTCTCCTGTCAGGACCTCAACAGTCTTATCGGAGACGGTGCTGGCTCATGTTATGTCAACTTGACACATAGTTGGAGTTATCCAAAAGGAGAAGACCTTAATTGAGAAAATGTTTTTATGATCCAGCTGTATTTTCTTAATTAGTGAATAATGAGAAGGGTCTAATCCATTATGGGTGGGTCCATCCCTGGGCTGGTGGTCCTGAGTTCGAAAAGAAAGCAGGTTTAGTAAGCCATAAGGAGCAAGCCAGTAAGCCGCATCTTTCTATGGCCTCTGTATCAGCTTATGCCTCCATGTTCCTGCCCTGTTTTAAGTTCCTGACCTGGCTTCCTTCAATGGTGAACAGTGTCAGGGAAGTGTAAGCCAAATAAACCCTTTCCTCCCTGAGTTGTTTGTTCATGGTGTTTCATCACAGCAATAGTAACCTAACTAGGACAGATAATGCTGTCATCTACTTAAATGAGTTTCATGTTCATTCATCCCTGAAATTCTGCCCTAGAGTTACATCTTATCTCACCCTTTTATCTTAGCTGCTCTTAGTGGGTCAAACAGTTTCTCTCAAAATTTGTATTTATCTGGAAACTCAGAATGTGACATTACTTGAAAACAAGATCATCGTTGCAATTGAGTTAAGATAAGGTCATACTGCACTACGGTGGTCCCTAAGCCTAACTAATAAAAAGATAACCTACATCCACCAGATTTTTTTCACAGATGCCAAAAAATGCACATGGGAAGAAGACAGCATCTTTAACAAATAGTATTTAGAAAACTGAATATCAAACATAGAGGAAAGAAAGTTGATCATTCCTTGTCAGAATATACACAAATCAGTTCCAGAGGGCCAACGATCTCAGTGTCAAATCTTAAACTTCCAGAACAAAGGGTAAGGAGTGTCCTTTAGGACACAGCCTCAGGTATAGACTTTCTGACTAGGACACCCATCCCCAAGGAAATAAGAAGAAGCAACAAATAAATTAAAAAGCTTCTGAACTGCAAAGGAAACTGTAATTTGCTGATGACCAGCCTATAGAATGGGGGAAATTATTTTCCAGATATACATTTGACATGGGATTGACATCTAGAATATACAAGGTATATATATATATATATAAGTAAGTTATACAAGTTAATTGTTAGTTGATCAAATCATGGCCATATCAATTACTATTCTATTTTTATCACAAGAATAAACATCTTAGGTACAACAGATAGATATGATTCTATAGAAAGATAATGTAAAATAGATATGAAACATACAGAATATGGCATTTTGAAATGTTTTTATTATTTTAAAGATTCACTGACAATGAGACACGTTAACTCCTGGCAACACCAGCCTACCTCCAAGAGGATGATGAGCATCAAAGAACCTCCTTATGGAGATGGCTTCAAATGTGGCAAACAAGACACTGGGCAAAAGGTCCTCATTTCTACCACAGACAGAATTCTGCCTCAAAAAGGGCAAGCTTAGATGCAGGCAGAGTCGACAGCCAAACTCTGCCAAGACAAGGGAAGCAAATCCTCAATAGTTCCTGCCTCACAAATATGTCTGTCAAACATATTGGGCCAGAAAGCTGAAGATGATGCTCCAACATTATCAAGAGCTTTGGGTGGCTATTTAGGTAGCAAAATGTCTCTGTCATCTTCTCACTCGGAAAGCTACTAACCTGCACTCCCAGCATACTGAGGTAATCAAGTTTATTGATTTACATTCAGAATTTTAGACGCACCAAGATAGGAAAGATGTTTTCCTCAAGGCTGTCAAATACAAATAGCCAAAACACTAAGAATGTAATATTTAGATAATTCCTGATTGTGTCATGGTTCTTCTTGCTATAGGTAACCACCTATATACGTGTAATAATATAAATGTATACATAAAAAATAAAAAACTATTTAATTAAAAAAAATTTTTAAACAACTATTTCTAAAGTGTTTGTAATTCTTTGCTGTTGGGGAAATGGAAGTTGAAAATACACTGAGGATATAGTTTTGCAGTCAGAGAAGCTACAGTAAGATGAAAAAAACAAAAGACAACAAATTCTAATGAAGAAGTGGGGAGTGAATGCTAACGGACTAATGGTGGGAGTACAAACTGGCGTAGCCACTTTGAAAAACTCAGTGCAGCGCTTTCTCAAAAGATTATAACTGGACCTCCATCTGACCCTATCATACTGCTTCTGAGCATATACCCAAAGGACTCTTCCCTGCTGTAGAAACACATGTTCATCCATCACCACAGCTGCTCTATTCACAGTAGCTGTGACACTGAAACAGCTTGGCTGCCCATCAACAGAGGAGTGGATGATGAAAATGTGATGCGCTTGCACACCGGAACTTGCTTCAGCTGAAAAGAAAAAGGAAGTTAGTCTATGTTCAGGTAAACGGGTGGAACTGGAAAGCGTTATACCGCACGAAGTAACCCACACTTGGGAAGACAAACGCCACAAGTTCTTACTCGTATGTGGATCGTATTGTCAAGTCCTTAGATCTGTGCGTTTAGTTCGGAGTACCTACGGGACCTAGGAAAGAGATCATTGGCGGGAAGGGGCCAGAAAGCTTTTCAGGCAGGCAAGAGAGTAGAACGTGAGTGATATGAAGGGCAAAGGGAATAATGGAGAGGGAAACTTGAATAATGGGGGTGATGCTAGGACATGACACAGGATGCTGGAGGAGGCTTAAATAATGGGGCGATGCTAGGACATTACAGAGGATGCTGGATGGTGGTAGCTAGGACCAAGTTGTTTGGAAAAAGCCATATGGAAGCCTACTATTTTATAAGCTTTACAAATAGTGTGTGTGTGTTTGTGTGTGTGTGTGTGTGCGCGCGCGCGTGCGTGTGCATGTGCGTGTGCGTGTAACTGGAATCACTCTATACATTGGATAATGTACCTTCAAGAAACCACTAAAAGCTCAATGCCAAGTGTGAAATATCTCCTCTCAAGTTGTTGTTCAGAAGTGTTCCAGGAAACCCCCAAAATTATACAGGCTGTTGACTTCAAAACTTGATGACGAGGCCCTATTGCAGAAGACACCACATTGGTAAATGACAGGTGTAGTGATTTGAATAAGCATGGCCCCCATAGGCTCATATATTTGAATGCTTAGTCCCTAGTTAGTGGAATTGTTTTTTAAAGTATTAGGATGTGTGGCCTTGTTAGAGAAGGTATAACACTGGAAGTAGGCTTTGAGGTTTCAAAAGCCCACGCCCAGCCCAGTCTTTCTCTGTTTCTCCCTCTCCCTCTCCCTCTCCCTCTCCCTCTCCCTCTCCCTCTCCCTCTCCCTCTCCCTCTCCCTCTCCCTCTCCCTCTCCCCCCTCCTCTCTCTCTCTCTGCCTCCTGCCTGAGGACCACAATGTAAGCTCTTAGCAACTGCTCCAGAACCACGCCTGGCTGCAACCACACTGCTTGTCATGGGCTACACACTGAAACTGTGAGCAAGCCCCCAGTTATGTAATTTCTTCTATAACTTGCAGTAGCCATGGTGTCTTTTCACAGCAGTAAGTAAGACAGCAGGACATGGAGTAATCGAGTTGGTACTGACAAGGAAGACAGCACTAGAAAGTGCTATGTTGGCTGTTGCACGAAAAAGTAATCAACAGCCTTATCTGTTTGTGAACCTTGTAAACTACAACAATGACTAGCATGCCAAGATACCTCAGCGGAGGCAACAGTGGCGTGGATGTTAGGAGGGTAACTAGCCCCTTTTTGACTGGATTTAAAGCTTATTGCACAGGAGGAACACATACTTGGTACTATAAATCTGGATAAAAATTTATGGTTGGGGAGCTCGCCACTATTTTCCTAGAAAGTGGACATACTATCAAACTCTCCTCTCTCTTAGAACTTCTATGCCCATAAATTAGTGATGCTCTCAGACCTCATCAGGGAGGTAGCTTTGTGCAGTAGATAGTGACTAACATGGAAACTCACAACTAGTAAAGGCATAGAGAAAGTGGTGAACATGGAAACTCACAACTGGTAAAGGCATAGAGAAAGTGGTGAACATGGAAACTCACAACCGGTGAACGTATAGAGAATAAGCTTCAATAGTGTGGCATCTATATAACACAACCTCTGCATAGCTCAGAGACCTTCTCATAGGAAAAAGTAACCAAAAGATGATAAAAAAAGCCAGGGAACAGAAAAGGACCAGACTAAAACAATGTCTTCTAGCCACGGCAGGACCTCTGTACTCGTGGACTCACTACAGCAGTGATGACTTTCACAAGACCTCCCTCTTTCAGATCAAGTCGCTCAACCCTCTATAGCCTGGAGTAGAGAAAGGCCTCACAAGCTCCACCCCTAGACGGAGGAGACATTGAAAGCTGATGCTTCTTGTGGAGGAAGAACCCATTTTTCTTAACAGTATATCCCTTGGTAAGTTGCTTGTTCTACAGTGGGTAGCCCCACACCCGGAAGTATATGGGCAGAACAAATTGAAGTCTGTGAGCTATTTTTTTAAAGGACAGAAGACATGAAATTGGGGGCAAGAGAAGTCAGAGTGAACCTGAGCCTTTTAAGAAAGAACATACATGACTGTGATCAAAGCACATGGTACAAAATACATACATGACTGTGATCAAAGCACATGGTACAAAATACATACATGACTGTGATCAAAGCACATGGTACAAAATACATACATGACTGTGATCAAAGCACATGGTACAAAATACATACATGACTGTGATCAAAGCACATGGTACAAAATACATACATGACTGTGATCAAAGCACATGGTACAAAATACATACATGACTGTGATCAAAGCACATGGTACAAAATACATACATGACTGTGATCAAAGCACATGGTACAAAATACATACATGACTGTGATCAAAGCACATGGTACAAAATACATACATGACTGTGATCAAAGCACATGGTACAAAATACATACATGACTGTGATCAAAGCACATGGTACAAAATACATACATGACTGTGATCAAAGCACATGGTACAAAATACATACATGACTGTGATCAAAGCACATGGTACAAAATACATACATGACTGTGATCAAAGCACATGGTACAAAATACATACATGACTGTGATCAAAGCACATGGTACAAAATTCTCAGAGAATTGATAAAATAGTGTTTCAATCAAAGAAACGTTAGTCACTCCCTAACTATATCAACAAGGCCTGCGAGAGCTGTTTTCATAAATTCATACTTCAAGGAGGTTGCACTCAACTCTGGTTCTTGATTCGTTGCATTTGTAATATTCACGAGGACCCTGAGTTTGGGGGAAAAAGCAGGCTGGGTCATATCAGGGAATGTTGGACCAGGCTTGATAGTCATGCAACAGATACTGACTGACTGCATCACAAGACTCCTGTTACTGGGACTGAATGATAGGCAATAATTAGGGGAACTGGAGAGTGGGGCACAGCACGGAGTTTAGAGATGTCACCCTGATTCTAGCTCACTTCAGCAGAAACTTGCTGAAGATCTGCTATGTGCCAAGCAATATGCTAAATTTGGGGATGCAGAGGTGAAGAATATCACTGAAGTTTCTCCCCTAGTGAAGCTTCAATGCAACAGGGGCTGAAACACAGGAATACAGAGTCACAGACCAAGCTGGGACAGAGATCAAATAAAGAGGCTGCTGTGGCTGCCTCATCTTGTTCCCTGGAAGAGTCCTGCCACTTTCAACAAGCCGAATGTCCAAACTACAGATCCATGTCTCTTACTTACTTGGACCTCCCTTGATGCCAGTAACTAAACATATTGAAAGACTTCTGATCCTCCTGCCCATTTGTCCTTGTGTCAATCTTTCCCCAACTCATCTTATGGACCAAGTCTATTCCCTAAAGCCTCTCATGGAAGGTTTCAGGTCATGGAGATAACAGTGAATGTGAGCAGTCTCCTCAGGCAGCATAAATGCAGATTGCTATTCTGAGACCAGGGATCCGGGGAAGGACAAAGGGTCTAAGGAAGGGAGGGAGGCAGGCAGGCAGGGAATGGCAAATACATGGCCATCAAGAAAGAAAGGAAAAGGAAAAGAAGGAATTAAGACACAAGGAAAGTGGATTATTTAATTAGTGAGGTAAGCCAGACCCAGAAAGACACACATGGTATGTGCTCACTTTTAAGAGGATGTTAGCCATATAGTACAGGATAAACATACTACAATGCACAAACCCAAAGAAGATAAATAACAAGGAAGACTCAACGGAGGATGCGTAAGTCTCACTCAGTAGTGGAAATAGAATAGACAGTGGAAGGGGTTGAAGAGAGGGAGCAAGTTAGGAGAGGGAGTGCAGAGAGAAATGAGGGTGAAGATGAGGGTAGAGTCGGGGCAGGAGGACAGAGGGCCAACAGAGAGAAGAGAAACTGTAGGAGGGGACATCTCTGTCACAAGCTGGAGACCTAAGACAGGACAAGCTTCTGAGAGAATATGAGGCTCCTAGTAGCAGGCGTCATGGAGACTGAAGAGGACGTCCTCTAACTGGACAGGACTCCCACTGCAGGGAGGGGAACACCAACTCACCCACAAAAATCTTTGACCCAAATTTTACCCTGCCTACTAGTTTGTGGGTGGATGATAGAAGGACTTGGAGGGGACAGGAGCTCCATAAGCAGACCCACAGTGCCAACTACTCACAACGACATGCTTTTGTAGAAGCAAGGGAGGCATGAATGTATAAGGACTACTAAGGAGATGGGAAAGTTAAAGAGTGTTGGGGGAAAGGGAGAGATAAGAGAGAGTAATGGCTTCTGTGTATGACCAAAGGATGTTATATACAAATGTGAAAATGGCGACAAAATGCACTGTTTCATCAAATTCATATATAGACTTTTCATCACTTTGACAATACACATGACTCCAACAACAGTCTCCAGAACCCCGAGGGGCTTGTGGAGACTGAAACACCAACCAATGACCATGCACGGACTAGACCTTGGCCTTCTACACAGATGTTAGCTGATGGGCAGTTCAGGTCTGCTAGTAATGAGAGTGGGGGCTGTCTCTGACATGGACTCTGCTGCCTGCTTTTTGATCACTTCTCCCTGGTGGGGCTGCCTTGCCAGGCTACAGAGGAAGACTCAGTCCTGAAGTAACTTGATGCTCTGGGGTAAGTTGGCAAGAGGGTCTTCCCTTTTCTTGGGAGTAGGGGAGGGAGGATATGGGGGAGAGGGAGGGAGGATAGGACCTGGAGGAGAGGAAGAAGGGGCTACAATTGGGATGTGAAGTGAATAAATAATATATTTTAAAAGACATAAGAAAAGAGCCTGTCAGGTGTTGATAGCACACCGCACCTTTAATCCCAGCACTTGGGAGGCAGAGGCAGGCAGATGTGTGTGAGTTTGAAGCCAGCCTGGTCTACAAAGTGAGTTACAAGACAGCCAGAGCTACACAGAGAAACCCTGTCTTGAAAAAAAAAGACATAAGAAAAGAAGATTTCTGCCCATATTTGTACATGTGACTAGGGATAAAGGTACATCACCGAATGATACAGTGGTCGAAACTTCCAGCATTGATGGAATATAAAATATTCTTTCCCAGTCACGAAATCAAGTGTCTTGTTGTGCCTCCACCCATAAAGACAGTACATTCTACTGACTGCCAATAGCTCGCTTCAACAAATGAAGACCCATTTGTCACTTTCCCTCAAGTGTCTCTGGCAGTGTAGGGAAGCTCGTGGTACAAGGTATTGCGCTACACACACATGGTCACTAGAGGTAGACAACAAGGAAATGACCAATCCCAGACAAGCAACCTGAAGGGACCTGAAATGAAAGGGTGAGTACACTCCTGAATGAAAGTGCACCTTCATTCTTAAGGACAGCTTCTGGCTAGGGAGATTATACTCACGAGGGCTACATCAAGTTGATCTTGACAGTGCTTGTCTGTAACTCCAACTCTTTGGGAGGATCAAGAGCTCAAGGCCAACCTGGCTGCATGGTAAGCTTGAGACCTGCCTGGGCTGCAAGAGACCCTCTGTAAGGGAGGGATGGAAGAAGGGAGAGAGGGAGAGGTTAAAAAAAAAAAAGAGGGGAAAGAGAGGGAGAGGAAGAAGGGAGGGGAGGTGGACTGGAGAGAAGGAGTGGGAGAAGAAGGGAGGGAGCAGGGAAAAGAGGAAGCTACATAAGGAAAATAAATAGTGCAAGTGTGATGAGGTGGAGCCATTTGTTTGGTTTGTACAGCTTTTTATTTAAAGCTATTGATAAAAGGGCAGAATCATTTGCATTCTTCCTTAATCCCTTTTCTATACGTGCTTAGAACTGGCCTATCTTGGCCTTCCTTTTAAACAGACACCAAATGAATACTGTCTATACACCAGTCTTGCTTGCAGTTAGTGGGAATGTAATTTAGTCCTGTCACTATGGGAATTGGTATGGAGGTCCCTTCTAAAACTAAAGACAGTACTGCTCTATATGACCAGCTACATCATTCCTGAGTGACTACTCAAAATATTGACAATCAGCACACACTGAGTGTCCTACATTCCTATAGGACTGTCGCTGTGACACTGCTGCATGCCCACGTTACAAAACAACTAGGTTTCCATTAGCAGATGAATGTCCAATGGGGTCGGTGGAGAAAATTATCTGAACATAAAGGAGGAGAAAAATTATTTCCACTATAAGAAAGTAAATGAAACAAAATATTAATAGCAAAATAATCTAGACTCACAATGGCATGCTTTTGTGGAAGCAAGGGAGGCATGAAAGTATAAGGACTACTAAGGAGATGGGAAAGTTATTAAAGGGTGTTGGGGGAAAGGGAGAGATAAGAGAGAGTAATGGCTTCTGTGTATGACCAAAGGATGTTATATACATATGTGAAAATGGCGACAAAATGCACTGTTTCATAAAATTCATATATAGACTTTTAATCACTTTGACAATACACATGACTCCAACAACTTAAGGAAGGAAGGACTTGTCTGAGCCCACACATTCAAAGGTTTTGGCTGCAGTGCTTTGTCCCGTTTATTCTGCGTGGAGAAAAGACAGAACACAGTGGTAAGAGAGCATTGAGAGGAGGAGGATCTCCAGCTTGTGGTTGACAGGAAGCGGGGTGGAGAAGACCTGCACTCCCTGTCCTTCTCCTTCCCCTCCTCTCACCCCATGGAGGACCCAAGCAGCTCTTCCCCTTTCTACCTCTCTAGAAACACACCCAGAGGCATGCTGGCTGGTTTCTTAGGCATCTGTCAATCCAACTGAGTTAGAAATTAAGATTACTTATCAAAAATATTAATTAAAAATGCTTTTAGAAATTATATGAATAAGCTTCCAATCCAACAGAGAGGATAATGTATGACCTTTGGTTTCTCTCAGCCTTGATTTTTCTCCAAGTTCTAGTCTGTAATGTTGGCTTATTAATTTTATTCATTGTGAGACTGAAAATGATCATTATCGGCTCTACAACAGAAATATCAATCTTCTACAGAAATGTTTCTTTTTGTCTTTCAAAGTGAGATCCCCATCTGCCCTCTATGGATCATCTGAAGCTACTTTAAATAATGGACCATGGACATGTCTGAGACACTCTAACTCACAAAAGGCCATAATAACTAGCTGATCCAAAATGGAATACTGGTTCCTGCCCATGAAATATTTAATCTGGTATAGCTCAAGTTTATTTCTTTAACGGTTTCATCTGGCACTTGTGGATAGTAAAACTTTTTTAAAAAAGTCTATTCAAGCTACCGGTTCCCAAATGTTGGCAATTCACCTACAAGGAGAGGCCCAGATGAGAATAGATGTCTGCATGCTGCTTCTTTTACAGAGGAAGTTCTCTCTCTGCTACCTTCCCCCAGAAATCCCTTGGGATCTCACTATCTGACCTAGTGCTATAGCTACTTTGCATATTAATTCAGAATTCCTATGTCATTGAGGGATAACAAACAAGTCAGGAACCTCAGTCTGTCCAATGGCCATAATTTGAGCATTTTTCACTTGAAGAATAGCAGCTTACAATACACAGGGGGAATACCTACTTTATTCAATCCTTATGAGGATTACGTGAGAAAAATGCCTACACTGTTTAATATAAAGTTAAGCATGTGAGCAACAATAAAGAAATTACTCAGCTTCCTTATAAGCCCTTGATATTCCTCTCATTCATATCACAGAGTATTAAAAGTAGAAAGAAACTCAGAGGTACAGACTCCCTCACAGTGCAGAGTGAATTCTTTCTTCTTATGACTTTCACAATTTCTGTGTACAGCAATAAATACAGAGACATGGAGAACAGATAACTAGACAAAAGGCCAGAAACCCTGGGACATAGTCCTGTCTCAGAATACAGTCCTTTAGTTTTGGAGAGATCTGGGGATACAAGGCACTTTCCTCAACATAATAAAGGCTATATACAGCAAGCCAATAGCCAAAATCAAATTAAATGGTGAGATACTCAAGGAAATTCCTCTAAAATCGGGAACAAGGCAAGGCTGCCCACTCTCTCCATATCTCTTCAATATAGTACTCGAAGTTCTAGCCAGAGCAATAAGACAACAGAAGGAGATAAAGGGTATCCAAATGGGAAAGGAGGAAGTCAAATTATCCCTATTTGCAGATGATATGATAGTGTACATAAGTGACCCTCAAAATTCCATCAGAGAACTCCTACAGCTGATAAACACCTTCAGCAAAATGGCTGGATACAAAATTAACTCAAAAAAGTCTGTAGCCTTCCTATACACAAATGACAAGCTTGCAGAGGAAGAAATTAGGAAAGCCACACCCTTCACATTAACCACAAGCAATGTAAAATACTTAGGAGTTACTCTAACCAAGCAAGTGAAGAATTTGTTTGAAAAAAATTCAAAACTCTGAAGAAAGAGATTGAAGATGACATGAGAAGATGGAATGATCTTTCTTGCTCATGGATTAGGAGAATTAACATAGTAAAAATGGCCATCTTACCAAAAGCAATCTACAGATTCAATGCAATCCCTACCAAAATACCTACACATTTTTTTAAAGACATTGAAAGTTCAATTCTGAACTTCATATGGAAAAACAAAAAACCCAGAATAGCTAAAACAATCTTGTACAATAAAAGATCCTCCGGAGGAATCTCCATACCTGATCTCCAGCTGTACTATAAAGCAACAGTAATTAAAACAGCACGGTACTGGCACAGCAACAGGCTGGTTGATCAGTGGAATTGAATCGAAGACCCAGATATGAGTCCACACACATATGGTCACTTGATTTTTGACAAAGAAGCCAAATCCTTTCAATGGAAAAAGGATAGCATCTTCAACAAATGGTGCTGGTCTAACTGGATGTCTATGTGTAAAAAAAATGCAACTGGACCCATATTTGTCACCTTGTACAAAACTCAAATCCAAGTGGATCAAAGACCTCAACATAAAACCAGAGACAATAAGTCAAATAGAAGAAAAAGTGGGGAAGAGCCTGGAACACATCGGCACAGAAGACAACTTCCTGAACAGAACACCAACAGTCCAGGCCTTGAGGTCAACAATTAATAAATGGGACCTCATGAGGCTGAGGAGCTTCTGTAAGGCAGGAGACACTGTCGACAGAACAAAACGACAGCCTATAGACTGGGAAAAGATCTTTACCAACCCTACATCTGACAAAGGTCTAATATCCAAAATATATAAAGAACTCAAGAAATTAAACACCACCAAACCAAATAACCCAATTGAGAAATGGGGCTTGGATCTAAACAGAGAATTCTCAAAAGAGGAATATCAAATGGCTGAGAAACACTTAAAGAAATGCTCAACCTCCTTAGGCATCAGGGAAATGCAAACAAAATAACTCTGAGATTCCATCTTACACCTATCAGAATGGCTAAGATCAAAAATTCAAGTGACACCACATGCTGGCGAAGATCCTAGAAACCTACAAGAAGAACATTATGATAGGCAGATTTGGGCCCAGGGGTCCCACTCAAACTATGGCACCAGCCAAGGACAATACAGGCCATAAACTTCAAAACCCTACCCAGACCTAGCCAATGGACAGGACATTCTCCACAGTTGAATGGAGAGTGGGGTATGACTTTCACACATACTCTGATGCCTCATATTTGACCACGTCCCCTGAATGGGGATACCCTATGAGCATATACTGGGAGAGGAAGTCCCCCTCAGTCACAGTCATATTTGACCACGTCCCCTGAATGGGGAGACCTGGGGGCACTCAGAGGAAGGATAGCAGGCTACCAAGAAGAGATTTGATACCCTATGAGCATATACTGGGGGAGGAAGTCCCTCTCAGTCACAGTCATAGGGGAGGGGAGAAAGGGGAAAATGGGAGGGAGGGAGGAATGGGAGGATACAAGGGATGGGATAACCATTGAGATGTAATATGAATAAATTATAAAATAAAATTTAAAAAAAGAATACAGTCCCTTGAGGAGTTCACTTCATCCTTTGACCCACAATTATCTCATCTGTCCAACTAAGACAACCAAAGGGAAGAATGCACACTTGGTTTTTTTCTGTTTTGTTTTGTTTGTTTGTTTGTTTTTTGTTGGGTGTTGTTGCTGTTTTGTTGTGTTTTGTTTTGTTATTGAGACAAGGTTTCTCTGTGTAGCCTTGGCTGTCCTGGACTCACTTTGTAGACCAGGCTGGCCTCAAAAATAACAGAGATCCTCCTGCCCCTGCCTCCAGAGTGCTGGGAATACAGATGTGTGCCACTGAGCCTGGCAAATGCTTTTTCCATAAGAATACTAATGCCATTTTTTCTACCCATGCCAGTCACCACAACAAACAGAACTCACACCATAGGAACCTTATCAGCTACAGAATGTGAGAGTGCAAATGTAGGTGTTGAGGGAGGGGGCAATAGGCTAGCACATTAGCTAGGGCACGGTGCACCCATGCCCTTCCAGATCCACAGCCACCTACTCCCCTGTGTCTAACAGCTACTCGCTGAGCTGCACCCTCCTGGTTGATTTGCACAGATACTTCCCTCTCCATTCTTGAGCCAAAGAAAGAAAGAGCTGTGAAAGCAATTCCCAGGCTCTGTCAGTGTCGATCAGCTCTCCCAGCTGCCTCCAGGAACCCACTCCATGAGTTAATTACCCATTGTGAAGAAGCCATTTATCCTCAAATCCCTGAGCACTGAGCTTTTCAGGTTGGTGCCCTCTAGTGTTCTGAACCTTGTTGCTTCTAATTGGTTGTGACATCCACCTTCTCTGTATGCCATACCACTGTCCTCTCTGGCTTTTTTCTTCCTAGATGTCCGTTCCTGCTCGCATTGGAATCAATCCTGGAATTTTTGCAATCCTTATAGACTTCATACACAATGCATGTAATCTGAAAGTGTCAGCTGCTGAGTGAGGCAGGCATAAAGACAGGATCATGTACAAAAAATATTGACCAGAATTCTAAAATACCCAATAGGTGAAGAGGGCATTAAGAGAATATTCAGCTAAGGAACATGGCCAAGTACCAGGACAGAGTCTCACACTACAGGAATGCTTTGGTATAAAGAAATATGTTAGATGTGACAAAAGTCACACTTAAATACGTATCTTTTCTGAAACAATCTTTCTCCCTTTTTCTTTTATTCCTTGATACATAGAGCAGCAATACAAAAATGAATACAATAAAAACTATAAAGGAAAAATAACTAGGCCAGTGTCTTTTAAGAGGTGAAATCTATGAGGTAGACACTTGGTCTCCATGTCACCTGCTACTAAGAGTCTCAGCTACAGTCACCCTCATGTCCTCCCAAGGGTCTATCTGCTCTCAGGTCTTCAGCTTGTTCCAGAGATTGCCCCCTCAGTTTCCTCTCTCCCTCTCTCTCTCTCTCTCTCTCTCTCTCTCTCTCTCTCTCTCTCTCTCTCTCTCTCCCCTTTTCTGAGAAGGGGAGAGGGAAAGAGAGAAAGAGGGTGGGAAGGTAGGACCAACTGGGAGGAAAAGAGGAAGGGGTACTTTCAGGATGTAAAGTAAATAAATAAATAATTTCTTTTTCAGAAGTCTAATTCACCAGGTACAGAAGAACACCCTGGATTTGGACATTTTTAACAAGTTCCCAAGCAATGTCAGTGTCCTAAGCAAGCTACAGAAGTACAGCGATAGTACAATAAGAGTATATGCACAGGCAAGCTGGAAAAACTGTCTGTTAGTCAATTTCATACGCCTACTAACAGAGCTGAAACAAGTCTCTTATGAAAAGAACTCACAGTCCTCAAGGCTCAATTCCAGTATCAGGCAGAAAAACTGGTTTGGGCCTCTGGTGAGCATGGCACACTGTGACAGGAGCAGGTCACAGAGAAGGTATCACATATGGAACCAGGAAGTAGAGGGGAGTAAGAGGAAAAGGAGATCAACATTGCACACCTTCAGGGGCACACCTCCGGTCATGTAAGGACTAACTGCTAGGTTCCACCTCTTAAAGGTCCACAGTACCTTTCAGTGCCACCACCATGGCAGGCAAGGTTTTACATTTGGGGAACATTCATACGAACAAAAACAGGAGATGTACAGAAATACAGCCTGATCTAAAGATGATAGTCATGGGGCTCAGCCAATGGTAAAGTGCTTGCCACACAATCAGGAGGACTGGAGCTTCCCTAGCACCTGCGTAAATGCTGAGCAGACATGGTGGCCCACATACAATGCCAGAGCATGTGGACTTGACACAGAGATCCCTGAAGTGAGCTGGCAAGCTACACTAGTTAAATTGGTGAGCCCTGGGTTCAGAAAGAGACCTGGTTTCAAAATACAGTGAACAGAGGTCAAGGAAGACAACTGACATTACTCTCACTCCTACACACACACACACACACACACACACACACACACACACACACACACACACACACACACACACAGTTTCCAGTATAGATATGACGTCCCTCTTATTGAGTGGGCATTGGTTACCTCCACAGCATACATGCCATTACTGCACCCTTAGGGTAACCATGGTCTGCTGGTTGTTGTGGTTCATATGCATCATAGCTAGGTGGAACTATTGGCAGCTTTCCTCCTTTGAGAGCTTGCATGGCACCTTCTGGGTATCATGAAAGCTAGTCCTTGGGGAGGAGGCATTCATGAAGGTCAGTTCCAGCTTAGAGGCCTCTGGACTCTGTGTCTAAAGTCCACGGTGTCTCCAGGAATAGGGGATTACCTTCCACCTCTTGGGGGCAACCAAGGGCAATAGCAATGGACTATATGTTTTTCAGAGTCCCTTGAACAACCCTGACCAACAATTCAAAAGAGTACTTCTATTGCCTGGTATTGAAGTATCTTTAGATGATTTTTTTTTGCTCTTACAAGGAGTATTATCAGTATAGATGAGAAAGTTTTCATGTGATAGATGATGATAGAAAGATACATACATATATACATAGATATATAGATAGATACAAAGATAGATAGGTACATAAATACATAGAAACATAGATAACATAGATGATAGGTAGGTGATGATGATAGATGATAAATAGATAATGATGATGATGATGATGATGATGATGAAGATAGATAGATAGATAGACAGATTGATAGATAGATAGATAGATAGATAGATAGATAGATAATTGTATCATAGGGATTTTTAAAATAAATAGTTAATAGTATATTTCCTTATGACTTTTTCAGACATCTTTACTGTTAGTTTACCCTCTTCTCTCCTCTTGTATTTTCCTACTTTCCCCTCCCTAAGAAGTGCCCCCCCCCTTCCCAGGATTCTTTAAAAACCTGTTAATGACTCAAGAGTAGCTGAAGCCGAGACTAGAAGCCATCTAGAATTCTAGCAATCACTGCTAGAATTAATATTTTGCTGGCTCCAAATGGAACTCCCAGACATTCTAAGAATTCTTTTCTGCTGAGAGACTCTAAGAGGTATGGGCCAAGGACACTTTAAATGCAAAGTACTCAGAATGTGTGAAACCACTCAAAATTTTTCTTTCATAGGAAGAAAACTTGACACTAAATACAAAGATTTCTCTGTGAACTGAAAGCAAATTTCAAACAGCTACTGATCAGCACAGCTGGAGACAGGGGGAGGTCATGGGCAACATAAGATGCTCCCCTGGAAAGTAGCACAAAGGAGTCTGAGCCTTGTGGCGCTAAAGATGATCATCCCCAGACAACACAGAGGAGCATACTATTGTTGGCATAATGAAATGATGGCTTCATGTTCAAGACCTCCTGCATTGTGATTTAAATATAAAATACTCACCAATAGGTGATACTACCTTCAGGAATTCACAAATACTTAGCAGTAGGCCCAGACCATAGTAAGGATGCCACTGGGCATGCATCCTTAGGTGTATCTTGCCCTTGCTTTTCCTTTCTTCCACCTTTTTTCCCATCTTCTTTCCTTCTTCCCTCCCTTTTCCTGTACCACCAGGAGCTGACACACATCCTCTGCTATGTGATCCTGTCAGCATGATGCTCTGCCCATATCCATGAAACCAAGCAACCGTGGACCAAACCCTATGAAACACTGAAGCAAGACAAACCTTCCTTCGGTTTAAACTTTATTTTGTCATAAAGAAAAGTAATGCATACCTGAAAGAGTTTAACATCTCTGCAGAAGTCTCTGTCTCCCTCATCTATTTTCCACATCTCTACTGATGAGATAATGAGCCCGATTCTGTAAGTCTTAAAGCTCCTTGAAACAGAGAAAAGCATTTGCTGTGTGAACTGCTGAGAGGGGAAGACCTTCCTTCTTAATCGTAGTGCTGTGGATAACCACAGCTCTATCACCCTCTTCCCATGAGTCTAGATGAAGGACTATCAAACACAAATGGCCCAAGGCAGAAACCTCATGTGCCGATTGATATCTTGAATTCTCACGAGGGTGACGTCATCCAGACGATCTCGGTGGTTTGAAACATAAAGGAGCAGAGACTGTGAACAGAAGCACTGAGGCAAAGGAAACATTGTGCGATATTTGTCAGACAGAGAATATCATTGACTCAGAAATGAAGGAATCTACCTGGAGTAAGGCACCAGAGTAAAGAGCCACAAATAACTCATTGCAGCATCCTACAGATATCTTTAATATGCTTCCTGTCTCAAAGAAGAAGGACTAAACCCTAGAGTTTTATTGCATTTCTGTGAAATTCTTGATGGCCGTGTTCCCCCTGTGTCTTCTCCTTGGCTAGGTTTCCATGGGTCTCTTGAATTTTACAACCCAGAGAATTCAACCCTTACAATGTTAAAAATCTGGATAGGAGAGTCTGGAGGCTATCCGTTTGAAAGGAGGCTGCCCCCATAACTACAAACACCTCTCCAAACCCTGGCCACTTTGCCTTGAGTATTTACAACTTTATAAACATCTTAAAGATCTTAGGCTGGTGAGATGGTTCAGTGGGCCAAATGTAATTAACACCAACCCTGATGACTCAAGTTCAGTCCATGTCCCCATATGGTGGATGAAGAGAACTAACTTGAGCAAATTGTCTTGCTACCTCCACATATGGTCTGTGGCACATAGACACATAATTGAAGAATAGATAGATAGATAGATAGATAGATAGATAGATAGATAGATAGATAGACAGACAGAAAGACAGTGTCTTAATTCCAGTTTCTATTGCTGTGAAAAGACACCATGACCACGCCAACTCTTAATAAGGAAAACATTTAACTGAGAGTTGGCTTACAGTTTCAGAAATTTGGTCCAATGTCATCATGGCAAGAAGCATGGTGAAGTTCAGGCAGACATGGTGCTGGGGAGGGGCTGAGAGCTCTACATATGGATCCTCAGACAGCAGGAAGAAAGAGTGAGCCGCTGGGCCTAGTTTGAGCTTCTGAAACTCCCAAGCTGACCCCCCACTGACACACTTCCCCCAACAAGGCCACCTCTCCTAATAATGCCACTCCCTAAAAGTTTACAGAGGCCGTTTTCATTCAAAGCACTAGATAGATAGGTAGATAGATAGATAGACAGACAGACAGATAGACAGACAGATAGGTTATGATATGTAGTAGATAGAAATAGTCAAATAACAGATGGAAGACCTTAGTCACAGACTTCCTCACAGGCTGTAGTTTGGGCTTCCCTGAGCCACTTGTGAATGAAAGGCCCCTAAGAAAGGAAGTACTCATTTGCATAACAGCTCTAGCAGAGTTTCAGCTTGTTTCCTCTTCCCCCATGCATCACACCCTTTAAAAAAAAATAATAAGGAAAGGCACCCCTAATGATCTTTACTTTTTTTTCCTAGTTTAATACAGGCAGCGAGGGAGATGAAAAATCATGGACTAAGCAATTTGCTGGAGTGGCTGTTAAAGTGATGTGTGGAGGGGACAGGGGCAGAATCGCTTAATGCTCAGAAACACCTGCTGGGAAATACGTTTTTCTGCATGGGTTGCAAATAGCATTGACAATTTTTTTTTTTTTTGCCTGTAACAAAAGAGGAAGGAGTGGGAGAGGGCAGCGGGGTTTCTATGAACCACCATGGTGGAACACAACAGAGAAGTAAGAAGGAAGCAGGAAGCAGAGAATGGAGGTTGGGATCTCTGGCTGTCTTTGGCCCAGCAGCTCTGCTGAGCTAACCTGTGTTCGGCAGTTCTGAAAGGAACTGCTTGCTCAGGCCATAAATCCCCACATGGCTGCCCTCACTTCGGAGTCCCAGGGGATTTCAGAGTGCCCTCCCAGCCTCAGATCTTCTCTTTAGCTCAGTGCAACACATGCACTTCGCCGAATCCGGAAGGTGGAGGAAGGGCACACATGGGTCCCCATCTCCCTGTGGAGGTCAGGAGCTGACATTCCCTCCGTGTGCTCCCCATGGCCTAGTTTAGGTTATGAGCATCTTGCAGCAGGATTATTTCAGGCCATCTTATTGGTCTCTCTCTCTCCCGTGTCTCTCTTCTTCCATCACCTCTACACACTTACGTGACCAGCACTCAGAATGAAACTGATCCTAACAGGCCAGAGGGCATCAGCTTCTCTGGCTTCCTGCTGGTTGTAAAATTGAAGTCTGACCTCTCAGCCCTGCTCCCCAGGCTTTTATAGCCCAACTCCAAACCATCAGTCCATTGGGAAATCTCACACGATGCCCATTCCATTTGGCTATGCTCAATACTCCTGATCCCGGAAACGAGTTGTAGCATTTGCTTTTTCTATATTATTTGCCCTCCCAGAATGCCTTTCATACAAGGTGGGGGTGGGTACTGCTCTACACTTCAAATGATAGGAGATAGAGAAACAGAGAGAGGGAGAGAGAGAGAGAGAGAGAGAGAGAGAGAGAGAGAGAGAGAGAGAGAGAGAGAGAGAGATCCAAACATGAAAATGCATAGTTACAAGTTCTGAAGAGACAAAAATAAATAAATAAATAAACTATTCAGGTGACTAGAGAAATAGGCTGATTCAGGGAGGAGAAAGAAAATCAGTGCTATAGATTTTACAAGCCATCTCTGTCAGCTTTAATCCTGAACTTGATAGTATCTAGAGTCGTCTGAGAGCTAAGCCTCAATTGAGAAATTGCTGTGGTCAAGTGGCCCACGAGCATGTCTGTGAGGGATTGTCTTAATTAGGAATTGATGCAGGATGGTCCAGCCACTGTGGGTGGCACCGTCCCTAAGCTGGCTGTCCTGCATTATATAATAAATGTAGTTAAGCCATGAACCTTAGTTAGCCAGTTAGAAGTGTTCCTCCATGGTTTCTGTTTCAAGACCCTGACTGAGTTCCTCTCTGACATTCCTCGCTGATGGCATACTACTTGAAAATGTGAGCTAAACAAGCCTTTTCCTCCTCACTGCTTGTGCTCAATGAGTCATACCACAGTGGCAGAATGAGATTAAACAGAAACAATAAACGGCTAACACTTACCACAGTCCTGCACGTCTGCTAAGGGAGTGGGGTGCTTTACAATGATTCACTGAGACTTGGGGGCTCATTTCCCCAACCTTGAAATTATTCCTGCAAAAGCTTATGCTTCATATATTTTTCATCTCAGGTTTTCATTGGGTTAACTTGGGCTTCAAACCAGCCCAAATAATTAATCATGACTTGGTGAAGAAGGAAGGACAGGTGAGTAGGCTCCATGAGGAAAGGATTCACAAATTAAGTCAGCACTTCCCCTTTGCTATTCCATAAATATTTGGTATTTATGGTATTAAACCCAGCCACCATGATAGCAATAATTTGTATTTTTCTTTCATATGTGTTCCCTACAGCAGAGTGTTGAATTCTTCCTCCTCAAATCACATCATCTTGGTGTAAATAAAAGCTAAAATGCTCTCCTGAACACTTCTCCAAGGTGGTAACATTTCTGAAATTCCTTCCCTTTAAGACAAATAAAGGTGTTATATTAGTTATAATAAAGTCATGCTACAGTAAAAATGACCCCCTAAATCTCAGTGGTCCACAGCAATAAACATTTCTCTCTCCTACTGTCAATCAAAAGTTGCCAACAGCTTTATTCTGTACCATTCTTTTTGCCCACACAGCCATCGCCAGCTCAGACACTGCTGATCTCATGGCAGAACAGGCCAAATATGGCCTACATGATGGCTTTGAAAGCATCTGTGCAGAAGTGACACATCCCTTGTAATGCAAGTGACATGTTTAACTTTTATTCATGTGTCTTTAAGAAAAATCAAATCACTTATCAATGTGATCGGGGAGTCTAAACTATCTATAGGAGAGGCAGCAAGTATTATTATGGTCAATAAGATGATCTACATACATGGACAGTGGACAATGAACAGCTGGCTTTCTTATCTCGGCACAGTTGAATTATAAGCTACACAGTCAGATGCCTGCAGGAGTCACACAAATTATATACATATGAGAGTGAGCCAGTAGGAAAAGGCAAATAAGGAGTAGTGAGGCCTGAAATAATAAGAAAGAACCTTCCCAGGCCTAAGAGTGTGAATGTGGTGCTTTAAAAGCAGCCCAGCAGATCTGGGCCCAGTGGTTCTGCTCGATCTATGGCACCAACCAAGGGCAATACGTGCAGTCATCATCAAACCCCTACCAAGATCTAGCCAAGGGACAGGACATTCTCCACAGTTAAGAGGATACTGGGGACTGACTTTCACACGAACTCTGGTGCCCCATATTTGGCCATGTCACCTTGATGGGGAGGCCTGATGGCACTCGGAGGAAGGATAGCAGACTACCAAGAAGAAACTTGATACCCTAGCATCATATTCAAGGGGAGGAGGTCCCCATCAATCACAGTCATAGGGAAGGGGAATGGGGTAAAAGTGGGAGGGAGGGAGGAATGGGAGGATGCATGGGATGGGATGGCAATTGAAATGTAATATGAGTGAGTTTATTTTTCAATAAAAAATAAATAATTAAAAAACAAAAGAAAAATAAAATGTTTTTATTATTTTAAAGATTCATTGACAATGAGACAAGTTAACTCCTGGCAACACTCAGCCTACCTCAAAGAGGATGATGAGCATTAAAGAACCTCCTTATGGAGTTGGCTTCAAATGTGGCAAATAAGTCACTGGGCACAAAATGTCCTCATTTCTATGACATACAGAATTCTGCCTAAGAAAGGGTAAGCTTGGTTGCAGGCAGATTCGAAGGCCAAATTCTGTCAAGACAGTGTAAGCAAATCCTCAATAGGTCCTGCCTCATAAATACATCTGTCAGATATATTGGGCCAGAAGGCCCAATGATGATGCCCCAACATTACAGAGTTTTGGGTTACTGCTCAGGTAGTAAATTGTCTCTGTCATCTTCTCATTTGGGAAGCTGCTAACCTGCACTCCCGGTATACTCTGGTAATCAATTTTATTTCTTCTCAAGTCTATGATGGGGTTGAAGATCAGATAGTTTAGTTTTACAATTAAGCTTAGTTGTTTAGGGCTTAAGATGTTCTTAGGTCTAGATAGAAGTTTTAAGTCGGTAATGATGAAATATAATAGATACTGATTTACATTCAGAATTTTAGATGCACCAAGATAGGAAAGATGTTTTCTTCAAGGCTGCTAAATACAAATAGCCAAGACACTAAGAATGTAACATTTATATAATTCCTGATTGTTTCATGGTTCTTTGTGCTGTAGGTAGTTTATTGTATATATGTGTAGTAATATAAATGTCTACATAAAAATATTTTAAAATTTAATAAAAAATATTTACTGTTAAAAATAAAATAAAATCTGTAAAATAAAAACCAAACAAACAAACAAAAAATAAAACAAAACCAAAAATTAAAAACAAAAACTGATCAAGGATACACATCACTGATGGTGTGTCTTTGAAACTAGCCTAATGCCAATAATATAATGGGACACTTACTATATGAACAAATTAATATCTATAGATGTGAAAAACATGGTAGTAATGGCCCTATTTTCATACTAATTGTTATGAAGAATAAAACAAGTTGTTAGCCAGTGAATAAACTGAAGCACAAATAGAGGAAATGTTGATGCAAATTTCTCAGCCATAATGAGGAAGGCCAGAGTGGACCTAGGTAGGATGGATCCTAGAGACTTGCAACAATATAATCCAGTCTAGTTACTAGATAAGCTAGTGGCACTCAAGGGTCCTGAAAATCCTGTCTCATGATAAAAATCCATTGTTACAAAGTGATCTTGCCACTCTGGTGCCCCATATTTGACCACGTCCTCTGGATGGGGAGGCCTGGTGGCACTCAGAGGAAGGATAGCAGGCCACCAAGAAGAGACTTGATACCCTATAAGCATATACAGAGGGAAGAGGTTCCCCTCAGTCACAGACATAGGGGAGGGGAGTAAGGGGAAAGTGGGAGGGAGGGAGGAATGGGAGGATGCAATGGATGGGATAACAATTTAGAAGTAATATGAATAAATTAATAAAATATTTTTAAAAATTAAAAATAATAATAAAATAAAATAAAAACAGCCCAGAAAAAAAACCAAACATATTTGCAACCACTTTGTAAACTCTCACTGAAACGCAGGAGGATTCTGCGGGAAGAGTCATGTAACTTCATGACAGAAGTATATGTGATTTGATGAATATGAATAACTTATCGCATTCTGTTATATTTTAGGCATTGTGATAAGCAATTTTTAAGTACTAACTTGAGTCTCCATCTGACTTGGAGTTTCCTGTCCTTTGACATTTGTATTAAACAAACCCAAAAGCTCTGCCTCACCCCCTGTAGGAAAACCAAGGCCTCCTCAGGAGTTCTCTGCCTCCTTAAGGTATAATTTTCACTTTTACTTCCACCACCAAGTTACCTGCAGTGAATTTGCATCTCATTAGCATCTCACTGGCAGGAATTCTCTCCATCACAGGCTGTCATAGATGTGGAAGTCACCCCTTCCCTTTTGATTTCCCCATAAACATTCATAGAACCGGAAGTGATTTGAGGCCAGATTCTACCACAGCAACACTGACGTCATCTAACATCATGGTCATTGCTCTCACTTACCCTTCTCTCTTTGCCTCCTCTTTCCTAAAGCTGTGTATTTCCTACACAAAATCTTAAACTATATGTTTGGTTTCCTTTTTTTTTTTTTTTCCTGTCTCACTCCAAACTAGGAAAACAGCATGTATTTTCCACACTCCCAAAAATTGTTTTGATCTGCTAGAGTCCCCCAACAAACACCACACTGCCTCAGGGTTCATGTGCCCCAGGGTAGCCTCAGACTTGCTGTATAGATGAGGATGATCCTATACTTAGTTTGGTCTACACTGACACACCCACTAATGCTGCAGTGCTGGGAATCAGACCCAGATCCTTGCACATGGTAGTCAAGAACTGTACCAACTGAGCTACATGCTCTACCGATTTTTTTCCTAAACACAAAAAGTTCTCTCCTAGAGGGCAGACCACTGTCACTATTAATGATACTCTGCTATGCTTGCAGGCAGGGGTCTAGCATAACTATCTTCTAAGAGTCTTCATCCGGCAGTTAATGAAGATAGATGCCAAGACCCAGGGTCAGGCAATGCACTGAGCTCAGGGAGTGCTATGGAAGAGTGGAAGGAGGGATAGACTGAGCCAGAGGGGTCACGGACACCACAAGAGGACCTCCAGAGTAATCTAACCTAGGTCTACAGAGGATCACAGAGACTGAACCACCAACCAAAGAGCATTCATGGGCAGAACCTAGCCCCCCTATACATATGTGGCAAATGTGCAGTTTGGTCATCCTGTGGGTCCCCTAACAATAGGAGTAGGGGCTGTCTCTGAATCTGCTACCTACCACTGCATCACTTTTCCCTAGCTGAGCTGCCTTGTCACTGCCTAGTAGAAGAAGCTATGCTTACTCCTACAGTGACTTGAGATACTAAGGTGGATTAGTGTGACTTGGAGGCCTCCCTTTCTCTGGGAGGAAGGAGATGAGGGAATGGGAGGAGGAGTTGGAGATGGCCCGGGAGGAGAGGAGGGAGGAGGCTGGGATCTGGATGTAAAGGGATAAAATGAATAAATGGAGAGGAAAACGTCTAAGATTCTCAAAGGTCCAATAAAAATATTTTTTAAAGTCAAAAAATAAAAGTTCTCCCCTAAAAAGAGACTCTAGGACCAGTCATTACTTTATAAATCTTTACCCTGTTGTCTCTAGAATAAATTCTCAAGTAGATTTTTGTCATTTTAAAAGTCCAGATGAGAATATCAAAAGATTATTATAGGGTAGAGCTCCTTGTCCTTGATGTCTATGCTCCCTACCTCCAGCCCAGGCATCTGCAAGCCCTCTGTGCTTCTTTATGGAAAGAGAACCCCACTCTTCCTTACCATAAATACAGCAGTAGGTGAGCGACAGGGCACCAACAGGGTAAGCACATGTGAAGACTGGGCAGTTTGATAAGAGCCCTTTTCCCACCAAGACATGTTCCCTCTTTTATAGAATTAACTTGTCCTGGACACATGTGAAGGATATTCCCTTAACTTAAGGAAAATGTACTCCTTTGTAGTAAAGTTAACCCTGTACCATCTCCATAGAGAGACTAGCCTTACTGCAAAATCGCACATGCCCTGAAAGCCCAGGAAATAAGATAGAGGGCCACCTTGGCCACTGGTGGAAGGACATCATCAGGCTGCATTAGGTCCAAGTACCTCACTTCAGAGAGCCACATAAAGACACTCTAAGCTACACAGGATCCCCAAGCCAGCACTCTGAGGAGGTACCCTAACAGGAACTCTTCCTGGCCACCAACTTCTTATCTCAGAATCCAACATTGCCATTACTTTTCCCTACAACAAGAGATGTCTAAGTTGGTACCATGAATGTAATCGTGCATTCGTTTGTGCAATACTTTTTGTACACCTACAAAATACAAAGTCAATTCTAAACACTAGAGAAACTGTGATAACAGAAAAGTCTCTGCCTCTGTGAAGTTTACCTTCTGGTAAATGGAGACATAAAACACAAATACAACAAATCAATTCTGTAGTTTTTCTATAGGGAAAAACATACCAGCTGGGGAAAGATGGTCTTCTTTCATCTTCTCTGCAGATAAATGTTGAAAGAACATGGCTAACTCAGGATGTCTCTCCATCAGTACCACTGTCACTGAGGCTCTCTTCTAGGACACTTAGCAGTATTCTTGAGCCTTACCCACTAGAATCACACGTATGTCCAACTCATGGCCTGTGGGCCACCAATGGCCAAGGATACTTTGACTTGTCAAAATGGACTGTGGCTCAAAACAATTTCTTCCTCATCCAAAGTAGCCTAAGGAATCTAAGGCTGGACACCTGGGAAAAAGGCTATTTATATACCCTTTCCTCTTCATGGTAATCAAAAATGTCTCCAGACCTCATCAGGTGCTCAATGAAGGACACAGCCAACACTACTCAAGCACCACTAGGTTACAGACGCATGAAGTGGGGTTTTGTACACAAAGACAAGGGCTGGCCCTCATTTTTTGGTCTCTTTTACTCTGTGAGGGTAACAAAAGGGCTTGAATACTTACCAGCTGTGTAGGCTATGGGGTCATGGTGCAGCTTCCTTGCTATTCTGGGCCTGGAGATGCTGTTCTGTTGGTATAGTGTGTGACTCAAATGCATGAAACCTAGAATTTGATTCCCCGGAACCACATCAAACCAGACATGGAGACTTATATCACAACACTCAGCACTCAGCACTCAGGAGAGCCAAAAGCTCAAGGTCACCTTCTGCTAGCAAGTGAGCTCAAGCCTGGGCCACAAGAGACCCTACTATAAGGAAAGAATTACACGCCTAGACCTCCACCATATTGTACTGATGAGGCAGAAGACATCCAGAGACCTGGGAGCCATTAAGATGAGCAAGTAAGTGGTGAAAAGATGGGAGAGAAAGAGAAACAGAATGGTGTGTGTACAATGAAGAAAGACAGAACAAGGTAGTGAGGAAAAGGCCTGAAGTAGGTAGCCTGCGCTGCCAGCTGAGGCCCTCACTTTGTGCTGCTGCTAAGGATTATTATATGTGGGTCCATGACTCTGCATGAGCAGAGGTCAAAGGTCATTTAGATGTTCCAGGTCCAGGCTGCTGCCTGGGGCCATGCTGATGTCTGAGGGCTGTGCAAAGCTAGCCCCACCCTCACCAACTATGGCACTCAGGAGAGTGAACTCCGGCACCTTACCTGGGCAGCACAATAAAGCTGGCCTTGCTGGCATGTGGGTGGGAGAGCTGGCCCAAGGGCATGAGCCTAGGATATATAGCCCTGCCCCTTACCACCTGAGACAGATGAGAGAGCTGGCCCTGCCCCTTGTAAGGTTGTGGGGTGCTGCCCACCCTCCCCCACCACACAGGCTACAGCATCTGGAGAGTGAGCTCCCAAACCTTGCCTGGGCATTGAGGTAGAGCTGGACCTGGTATGTGGACAGAGAAGAGCTTGCCTGAGGGTGTGAGCTTGGGAAAGCTGAATGGCTGACCGTCTCAGCTACCACCCAGGCCCAGATCCAAAGCTTTGAGTTGGTCCTCCCCAACATCCACCACATCTAGGATCTGCAGGGCCATGTGAAGGGGACCATCCTGCAGAAACAAAGCTGAAGATCTCCATGGCACAGGGCAACAACAGAATATATGAGAGGAGTTCCAGTATTGATGATGTAGCAGAAGCCAGAGGAATCAGACAGTAACTCACTGCAATGAATATTTGCAAGTAAAGCTCTTTGGACAAAAAGGTATGCTGTGGGACACACCATGACACACCACAGCTTCCACGGTGAGATGTTGTTGTTGCTGTTCTTGTTGCTGTTGTTGGTGGTGGTGGTTGTGGTGGTGGTTTGGTTTGGTTTGGTTTGGTTTGGTTTGGCTTGGTTTGGGGCAATTTGTTTGTTCGTTTTCTTTGGATGGGGGCGAGGTTCCAGGGTGGAAGGTAGATATAGAAGGAAGGGGAGATGAGTAGTGTTAGGATGCATGATGTGAAATTCACAAAGAATCAATAAAAAGGTTTTTTTAAGGAAAAGAAATTAATTAAGTAATGTACAGGTGAACTACCTCGTATATATTGCCAATAAAGTATTAAGAATTTCTGGCTTAAAATGATTGACTTTTTCTACCTGATAATCTTTTGATAATCATTTTATAAAAGTGTAAATGTACATCTGTAACAGATTAAGTTGTATGTCCAAAGTCACTCAACTAGAAAGTGCTCAATTTAAGAGATACAAACTACTTGTGAATCGTGTAAGTCCTAATCCTGGGCACATCTTCCTTGAGTGCCCCACTTCCTCAAATCCCATTTGCTTATAAATATCTATAAGAATTCCTGCCACACACAGTAAGGCACACTAGTAAAGAAAGCATTTCAAGAACAACAGTTGTTCTACAGTGGTCGGTCTCACAAATTAACTTAACTGCTAAAATGTTGTATGACTTCACAGTGTCCTCCAAGAGGAAAAGTTCAGTTCAAAATCTCTCATCAAATGGTCCTGAGCCTAGCTACTTCCTGAACTGTTACGGCATGTAAGTTCACATCATGCTGTGGCTTTTTTTTTTTTTTTTTTTTGCCCCATTGAAAAATCACAGAAGTACGGATGGTGATGCCATATGTCCACAGTCCTCAACATAGCTAAAGTTTAGGTGCAAACAGGATTCGAATGACTTGATAAGAGGAGAGGGGAAAGGCCTCGTCTTTATGGGCAGGTGCAGACATCCTTCTCTTGCCATTCTAATGAGCCCAGAGTCCTCTCAAAACACTAATTCTTCCCTGGATCACTGCTTTCCAGAGCAGTAACGTAAATACATCTAACATTTAAGCAAAAGGATATTGAGTTTGGCAGGTCTGCAGAGTGTATGTTTGCCTCCTGAAGTGATAAGGTCATCCATTCAAGACCCATTGGAAAGGCAAGTGGAAATGGAGAAAACTATAGCATGAGATGGTCAGGATAACACAGAGATCAGAGGTAACCTTTGAAGAGGCAAAGACTAATTGGGGGAAACAAATAAGCTGGCCTTCTAGAACACACAAACATAAGCTGGACAGATGTCATTAGCAAGTGAAAAGACAAGTCCAAATGCAACCTGGTGCCACAACAGACAAAAAGAGGCATCCTTGTCATGCCTGGACAGCACAAAGAGACAAGATGTTGACCCTAAAATATTGACATCCAACTGTTTACAGCTAATCAGGTGTTTTTTTTTCTTATCAATACCCACCCTCTGGCATATGGCTTGTATCCTATTGTCACTCAAAACACCTAACATCATTGAACTGTGTCCTTGAAGTAGATCAAAACCACACACAGAATATGGGAAGGACAAGTATCTTTCTGTGTTGTTGTTGTTGTTGTTGTTTTGATAGTAGTATGAATTGCCACCATCACTTTTGACAGGGAAGTTGGGTGATTTTGAGCAAAATTTAAGTTAATACAGCATTTCATTTAAAGATTCTCCTTGCAGGACTGTATCTATATGCATCAGGGCTTCTATAGGGAGAGAACCAACAGAATCATCATATATAAAGGCATATAGTAGAAGAGGATTTGTTAGTTGGGCTTCCCCATATGGCTAAAGTAGTTCAACAAAGGCTGTCTCGTACCAGAGAGGCCAAAAGCCCAGTTGTTGTTCGATCCATAAGACCAGATGCCTCGGCTATCCCAGTCGGTGCTAAAGGCCTGGAGGATTCCTGGGAAACTATCGGTTTTCAGTCCTTATAGGAAGCTCAAAAAAGTTGGTTCAGATTATCAGTGAAGGAATGATTAGCAGTGGCAACAAGGTAGCTTAACTCACCATCTGAGAGTGACAGCCTCACTAGCAAGATGGCAAAAGATTTTCCCCTCTCTGCTCTTTCATCTGGGGTACACCAGGAAGACACACTCACATTCAGGTGGGTCTTTATGGATTAAGGCAATCCAGATAATCTCCCACAAACATGCAACAGGCCAATCTGATGCCAATAATCTTTCATAAGTCTCCCTTCCTAGAGGAGTCTAAATGACTCAAGTTGACAATTAAGCTATCACAGCATACAAAAGGGACATTCACAAAGAAGCCCACTGGGATGTTCAACTATATTCAGTGGAGTGTTCTATATGATGGCTGAAGACTACAATAATCATAATGTATATGAAAATGGATCTAATTAAAATATGTCAGGACAACATCACACAGCCACTGAAAAGAATGTAGCAGGCCCATGACGGACCAAGTAAACTCCCAAATGTATTGCTAAATGGAAGAACAAAAAAAAGAGTAAGACACAAGCCAGTATTACGGCGTGCTGCTATTTATATATGAAGAAAAGCAGGATATACATATCTACACATACATGAACATTTCTGTATCAAACACAAACAGATATGCACTTATATATACATGTTCATATATATTATAGACATATATATATAGACATATAAAAATATACGCAGCATAATCTACATGTACATGCAAGGATATACTAAAAGGTAATTATGGCCTTAGAAGAAAGGGAAGGAAATTTTCTTTTAGGCTATTTTAATATTTTACATTTTGTAGATACCATGAAAGGAAAGAGAATTTGTTAATGTCAGTTATATTGTAGATTTTTATAAGGAAGGTGGCCTTCGGAGACCCATCAAACGTACACCCAAGCAACTCCAGCTCAGCTGGAGGGTATAATATGGACCAAGAAAGACACTACAAATGAGTGCTCTTAGCTTGCCATGGTCTCTACGCAGGGTGCAGGTAGTTTTTCATTCTATACTGCAAGGTGGACCCACCCTGACACACCTCAACACACAGCAGCATACCGTCAGTTTGCAATAAAAAGTAATTTTCAAATTAGCCTTTAAAAAAAAAAACTAATTTAGGAATGTAAATCTACCCACTCAAGGAAACCATTTGCAAATCAAATGCAGGCGATTCACTGGGGCTCTACATGTGCCCTGGAAACAGAGGTGGCTCTGGTCAAGCCTTATACAAAGGTTCAGGGAGTAAAGGTGCTGCTGACCAGGTTGATGGCCTGAGATTGATGCTAGAGACCCACACAGTGGAAGGAGGAAGCGGCTCCTGCACATTTTCCTCTGACCTTCACGCATGTGCACGTATACTAAATAAATTAAAATGTAATAGAAAAACTTTTTTTTTTAACAGAGGGAGGGAAAATGAAAACATGTTGCCTCCCCTGTGGCAGGTAAATGAGACACAGTTTGGGATGCACTTTGGGTGGGAAAGCATCCCTGCCTCCTTGAGCCTCTCTGACTCCAGACAACCCCCCCCCCCCCCCCGCCACCCTGCAGCACATCATTGGTCCTGCTGAGTTGTGATTGCACATTTATACATCTGTCCCTCACACTTGACCATGAGCTCCTCCATTCAGCTCAGTGGCCACAGCATCATTGTTTCCCCAGCTGCTTCCTCAGCGTGTGGCCGGCGAAAGCTGCTTAATAAACATTGGCTAAATTGACCTCAGCAGTTGGCCACCAACCCATGCAGTGCTCAGCTCATTCTGAGTGTCTTCAACCTTTGTCCTGTGCTGAACGCTTGCTGCCTGTGCCTGCTTATGTGCCTTTCTGCATCCAGACAGGGGGCTACAAATGACAGAACTTGTGAGTTGGAGATGGATTCAGTACTAGGCATATGACTTGAAGGGAGTTATCTGATCTCCAGGAACTTCTCTGTTAACCATGAAACAGACTTTACACCACCTGCCTTGTCCGGTGATGAGGAGCAGAGAGTATGTCTTGTGCTTGGCAGCCACTAAATGAATAACAATCCTTACTGTATTTTCCTATGATGTTGCACATGTACAAGAGGAGTCCTCCTGCGCAGGTGTTCTAAGTGGCTAACCTTGCCGCCCTCAAGGTGCTCCCAGGGGTGTCTGTGCATCCAGGTGGCTCAGCAAATGAAAGAGAGTATAAACTCGGTTATGTTGTCAGACACTGATGGTGATGAGAATACTCGAGTGCCTTAAGGGAACCACAGAGACTTTCCTGGGGAGCTAGGGACCCAGAAACCTGGTAGCCTCCAATGCCAGTACATGCCGGTGAATTCAGGGTCTTGTCTTACAAATTCAGAAACTGAAAGGCGTGGGCTACAAAGGGGGGGGGGGTTTCAAGCATTCACTACAGACTCATAGATGGGAGTTTAGGAAGGAGGAAGGGAGAGAGGAAAAGAAAGAGGGAGGAAGGGACAGAGGGGGCGGAGAATGAGCAAAGCGCTTGTGTGGAGAGGGTCCCCAGGAAATAGGGCACCGCTGAGCTTCTCGTCTGGGGCCCTTTTAAAGGACTGGTGGCCTAAACTAAGGTCAGCTATGGGGAGGCAGATAAGCTAGTCAGGCCACTTGTCTCAACTTGGTGTCTAGGTGCCTCCCTTCATTTTCTGCCACTTAGTCACTTTATATGTTTAGGCAGAGGATACATGTAGAAAATTAAGAAACAGAAACCAGAGTTCCCTTCTGACATTCTTGGCCTGCGGAAAAGGCATCCTCAGGACCACGGCTTTGGGGCCCCGCACTCCCTGACCGGTTTCTATCTCCTGCTCACATCGCTGGTAGGACTGGCGATCTTCAGCTGGTGGTTCTAGGTGGGCTATCTCAGCCTCTGCCTAAGGTTTCCTCCCTCTAGGTTACACTAACGCTTATCTCTGGAAATGGGGTAAGGATTGAGTAAGATGGTCTACTTAGAGCCCGCAGAGCTCACCGTGAAGTGTCACTTCATATGATTTATAATAAAACAAGAAAGCCTTCCCACGCCAGAGCTTTGAGGGACTACACTCAGCTGCTGTTATGAAAGGCTGTGTGTCTGGTGGGGAGGACATCAGGACAGCCCAGACAGCACCATCAGAAGGTTACAAGGCTGCCCGACCATGACGGCATTGTTTTGTCTACTGCAACTAAGGATGAGGGACTTAACCAGGGAAACCAAAGGCTGGTAGACCTGGACTTTTAGGCCTAGTTCTCTCATCTTCTAGAACACTGTTCTCAGTCTTCTTTCTGCTGTATTGTTGAGACAGCTTCCTGGGTCCAGCTATCTCAGGGACAAGTCCCATCATGCTGGCAAGGTCAAAGCTGAATTCATGTGCCTAGGCACCAGAACCAGATCTTGCCCTGCTTCTTCGGGTGTTACAAATTTGTCTGCTAACCAGCAAATTATGGAAAGAGGGGAGTGGCCGTTGTCTGTTATCTAAACTGAGGCAGGCAGGTTGCAAACGTGTTGACCGACTTGACTTAAAGCTTGCCCACTCCTTTGCGCCCATGCCATTCTAAATTCCAGGCTGAAGTCCAAGAGAGGACGTGACTGCAAAGAGCTGAGTCAAGGGTCTTGAAACCAGGTGACCCAGAAAGGCCCAGTCATCCATGTTTACTTCCTTGATCAACCCCTTGTGTCAAAATATGATTGGTCAATGCAACAGCCCACCTTGCTCCCTCTCTCTTTGTGTGCCCATCCTATAGGCATGCTGTACAATCTCCCTTCAGGGACATGGTTCAGATCCTGAACTGACGGCCTTCCTGTGAGCACAGAAAGTAAAGCTTCCATTTTTAAGCTTCCATATCTGAAATGAGTTTTTTTTTCAGTTTTCACCTTGAATCCAACATTATCATCTGATGAGAGAAAAAGAGAGAGAGAGAGAGAGAGAGAGAGAGAGAGAGAGAGAGAATATCTATCAACCAGTAATATGCCAGTGATAGCACTTCTTAAATTACAGATCTTCCTGATATAGCACAACCAACCAATTGCAAAATATCCACTTCATTCATTAATGAGCAAAAAAATTTAAAAGAATGACACAGATCCAAAGTAGATTTGAGGAGAAAATATTCCTATATAAGGACTCACCCTGAAAGAGAACTACACCAGTCTATGGTCAGGGGGTCCCAGAGTAAAGAAAAGGGAAACAGCAAGCTGGGCACTAGCACTCAGCTCTCTCTGCTACCTTTTATGGATGCAATGTGACCAACTCCCTCGTGCACAGGCCTCCATGTCTTTCTTGTGATAGTAAAATGCATTCCTTAAAACTATAAGCCAAAGGAAACTTTTGCTCTCTTGTGTTGCTTCATATGGAGTGTCTGGTCTCTGCAATAAGATAAATAAGTAATACGGGCATGTCCAAAGACCGCTAGGTCTGTGACATATCCAGATACCTAACAATATTATGCTATGCTCAATGTCCAAACAGTATTTTTATTGATTCATACACTTGAATCCATGTATACATTATTACTTTTTTCAAAAAAAATTACACGCAACTGTCTTAATCAGAGTTCTATGCATATAAATAGACACTATGACTACAGAAATTCATAAAAGAAAGTATTTAATTGGGATTGCTTACTCTCTTAGAGGTTTACAGCATTATCTTCATGGTGGGGAGCATGGTTGCACACAGGCAGAGATGGTGCTGAGGAAGCAGCTGAGAATCCACAGGCAGCAGGAAGAGAGAGACAGACACTGGGCCTGGATTGAGATTTTGAAATATCTCTCTCTTTTTCTCTCTCTCTCTCTCTCTCTCTCTCTCTCTCTCTCTCTCTGTCTCTCTCTCTCTCTGTCTCTCTCTGTCTCTCTCTCTCTGTCTCTCTCTCTCTCTGTCTCTCTCTGTCTCTCTCTCTCTCTCTCTCTCTCTCTCTCTTTGTGAGTGCCATCATCCTAGGCAAGAGTCCATATTTTTGAGGGAGTCCATTGGATGCATGTATGATTAGTATTGTGGCCTGCCTAGAAATGTTTGCATGCCCAAAGATCATGAGAGCATCCCTCTATTGCCTTCTGGGCCCTTTCTGGTGTTTATATTCTGGTGTTTGTATTTTATTTTATTTTTATTAATATTTTATTAATTTATTCATATTACATCTCAATTGTTAGCCCATCCCTTGTATCTTCACATTCTTCCCTCCCTCCCGCTTACCCCCTACTCCCCTCCCCTATGCCCATGACTGAAGGGGACCTCCTCCCCCTGTATATGCTCATTGAAATCTCAAAGCCTGTAGCACACTTCCTCCACACCCTGATGACTAACCATTTAAATATATGAGCCTGTGGGGGCCATTTTTATTCAAACCGCCACAACAACCAAGTAGCATTATTACATATTAGCCTCAAAGGCATATTTGAGATCCCTATTTTGAAAGAAAAAGAGATATCAGTAGATTCTGAAGTGTCAGTCTCTCCAAGAAAGTGCCCTACAGCCAATCCTGACGTACTGAAGACTACAGGAAATTTATCTCATTGTCAGGAAAGAATGGTATTTCTCCAGGAAAAATAGGAGGGCCATGCACTTAAAAGCTCTGACTCACATCTCCACCTGTGAAGATAATCTCTTGCCAAATATTGAGAGAGAGAGAGAGAGAGAGAGAGAGAGAGAGAGAGAGAGAGAGAGAGACCCACAGAAGTCACTGAAAAACAGTGAACCTGGCAGGGAAGAAGACAGTGACATAATTTGTTCAATTAAACATGTTCTCTGTACTTGTCCTTGTGAGCAATAGCCAGTGTAGCACGGGCCAAAGTGCATAAAGTGCTGATTCTCAGGAGGCAGCCTGGTACACCAGGGCTTCCTGCAGCCCATTGCCACAGCACAGATGTGCTTTCTGTTCTTACTCTGAATTTACATCCTGTCCTTCTAAGCATGCCTTCAAAGCATAGGATACCAGATGTGACTTATCCCTTGGGTATCTCAAAAGCCTGGCAATACATTGAGCACAGAAGAGATTTCACAAATATACATCCCCTCTTAACTATGTTCCCTCTGAGATGTGACATGATGTCCTTTGACCTCTAAGTTCCCAATATAGCAACGGGGTAGAAGTGAGCTGTGCATCATGCCTTTGAGCTTAAAGAAGAACATTGGTTACTCTACCCTGACAGAAAGTCAATGGGAGGCCATATGATTTGTGGAACCTGGCTTTATCAAGCAGAGATAGATGGGCAAAGTCAGATTGGCCTCTGGGGTAAGGTGGCATTGGTCCAGCAAGCTGCCCTGGAAGGATAAGACAGACAAGCATGGCCTTTTTTAATGCCATTTCTGGAGAGAATTTGCTCCAAAGCTTTGGTCTTGGATGTTATGATTGCTGAGGTCTGTGTCTTTCCACAGTGAGACTTCAAGTTGGCTAAGCACCAGTATCGCTCTCATTTTCTTATGGGTTTTTGTTTGTTTGTTTCTTTCTCTTCCGTGTTTCCCATCTCTCCTCCACCTCTCTCCCTCTGTATCTCTCTCCCCCCACCACACACATACATGTATATATGTGATGTGCATTTTTAAAACTAGATGCCTCTAATTCTTGAACTACGCTCATATAAAACTTCTTGAAACAGGTGAAAACATGCTCAGAAATTTGCAAAGCCCCAACTGGTGATCATCATTTTCCAGTCAAAAAGTGCCTTTCAAAATGTTCTACCTCTACATTGTGTGTGAGTGAATTAGGCAGACGGCTTGTGTTCCCAGATCTTGAATGAAGGCACATTAAATGCCATAATGCCACCTAAGCCTAGAGATGACAAACCGTAGCCACTTTTGAATAACATCACGTTGGAATACTTCCACACATAAATGTGGCCTATGACTGCTTTCATGTTACAACCAAAATGAACAGTGTAACAAAGATGTTATGATTCAGGCAAAGCCTAAAATACTCATTATTTGGAATTTTGCAGGGAAAAAAATGTATCTGACCCTTTGACCTGGGGGTCTCAACACATTTTTTCTTTGTTCTAAACTTTTTTTAAAATCCCTTCTAGGTAAACAACACAGATAGCCTACATGGCACATTCCTGCAGAAACTGGACATAACTTTACTAAAGATGATAATAGGAGGTTCTGGGATGGAAGATGGCTCAGTGGTTACAAGCACTTGCTGATCTTCCACAAAACCCATTTCCAACACCCACGATGGACAGCTCACAACTGCCTATACCTCCCAAAGTTGCACCTCTCTTGTGGCCTCTGTGAACTTGTGCATCCAAGTGTCATATGCACAATGACACATTCCCAAAAATAAAAACTAAATTAAAATTAACACAAAAAATTACAGAAAGTGCCATTAAAGTGAGTAACTTTGTGGGTAACAAGTATATTTTTATTTCCCTTTCATTCCTGTTCTCTGTTGCAGCCTCTGAGGTTTTTGCCCTATTATAGGAGAAATCTTTGCTGTTCTTCAGCAAGACAATACATTCCATTATTTTGATCTGTACAATAGAGTTAAAAAGAAGAAAGACATAGAAAGTCGGTACACTTCATTTCTCCAAGATTATGATAGGCATAGCTCCATGTTTCTATTTTCTGGTCTACATAATAAAGATGCCAACGCCTATCTCCTAAGGATGGCACAGAGAGGCAAATGAAAGAATCCATATAAAGTACCTGTAGTCCAGAGACCATACAGGAGCCACCAAGTGTCCCAGGTAAGACGCCATTCTATGTTCTTTGCCCACCAACTCCCCTTACAGCACAACCAATATCTGTAACCTGCACTACATCTCCTGGGTTCCATAGTCCAGCTGACAACCTCAGATGAAGACCTTTGCCAGTTCTAGGAACCACAGAGGTAACGTTGACACCCAAAACCCCAGGTTACACAGGCCATAGAAATCCCAATGGAGACACTCCACTGGACCTGAAGACTTGCTGGTCACTAGAACCCCTGCGAGTCAAGCCAGAGGATTAAGAGGAATGTGAAACCGCAAGGGAACCCCCCCCAAAAAATATAACCCATCTAACAAAGATAAACTCAGAAATCAACACCTAAACCTATAATAACCTCAAAATCCAGATGGTTATAAACTATTGTAAGAGCAAAATGAACAAGATCCAGGGCAATATGGCACCACCAGGGCTCAACTACCCTATTACAGCAAACACTGGATATTCCAACATATTGGAAGCACAAGAAAATGACCTTAAATCCAATCTTACAGAGATGACAGAGGCCTTTAAAGAAGAAATGAATAAAACCCTTAAAGAAATACAGTAAAATACAATCAAACGTGTGAAGGAAATGAATAAAATTGTTCAAGACATGAAAATGAAAATAGAAACAATAAAGAAAACACAAACTGAGGGAATCTTGGAGACTGAGTACCTACGGAAGAGAACAGAAACTACAGACACAAGCATCACCAACAGAATACAAGCAATGGAAGAGATGCATCAGCCAAAGAAAATGTTAAATCTAAAAAGTTCCTGACACAAAACATCCAGAAAATCTGGTACACTGTGAAAAGACCAAACCTAAGAAATAATGTGAACACGTGCCCTGAGAGGTGCTGCAGGTGTGGCTGCTCTGCCATGTGTGCGTCAGTTGGTGGCACAGCAGAGAGACGCTATGTCTATGCTCAGTGTTCTGACTTATAAGCAGCTGAATGATTAGTAGCCTAATGTTCCCTGGAAAAAGCAAGCCTGAGACAACCACATCTGCTGCCAGGGGGCCCAGACAGGGAGCTAGCCTGAGCCAAACATCAATCTAGTGCCAGGTATGCCCGAATGGGCTCCCACACTGAGGAGCAAGCCAGAGACTAAAAGAGGCCCATGGGCAGGAGAGAGCACACAACAGATGACTCTCATCAAGGGGCCACTCAGGCGGACAGGAGAAAGAGAAAGTCCAAGATGACCACCTGACAAGTGCCATGGGGCTTGGACAGAGAGCTAGCATGAGAAGACCACCATTCCAGAGCCACACAGGCCTTCAGGGAGCACACCATTCCTGAAATGACCCCTGCCTGGCCATAATGCATAAGAGCAGGGCATAACACTCCTGAGATGACTCCAGACACCCAGAGATGCCATGTACCAATAAAAGGAGCAAGTAAGTGAAGGGGAAATAGATGAGAAAAAATAGAAAGATGTGTTCACAGTATAGAAAGGAAGAACTGAAGACTCAGGGGGAGTGAGGAACAGCCTGATGTGAGTAGCCAGTGATGCTACCTGGGATCTTGATAAAGCCCTGGCCTATGCCGTCACCAGGGACCATATCTGGGTCCATGGCCCTAAAGCAGCAGGGGTGGGTCTATTACCACCAAAGACAAGGGTGATGTCCCAGTCTGGGCTACCACCCAGGGATATGCTGATGTCTAAGGACTGGGCAGAACAGGCCCCACTCTTCCTGGAAGAGCTGTCTCTGGGGGCAAGAGAGCAGGAGAGCTGGTCCCACTCTAGGTAAGAGAAATATAGGAGAATGGGGAAATAGAAGGATCCAGAGGGTCTTAGGCATCTACAAGAAGAATATCATGATGGGTAGATCTGAGTCCAGGGGGTGTCTGCTCAAACTACTGCACCAACCAAGGACAATGCAAGTAGTAAACATCTAACCCCTACTCTAATCTACCCAATGGACAGGACATTCTCCACAGTTGTGTAGAGAGCGGGGACTGACTCTGACATGAACTCTGGTGCCCCATATTTGACCACTTCCCCTTGGTGGGGAGGCCTGGTGGCACTCAGAGAAAGAATAAACAGCCTACCAAGATGAGACTTGCTAGTCTATGACCGTATAGTAGGGGAAGACTCCCCCTTGGTCATAGACCTAGGCGAGGGGAATAGGGTGAAAGCAGGAGGGAGGGAGGAATGGGAGAATACAAGTGATGGGATGACAATTGAGATATGATCTGAATAAATTAATAAAAAAAAACCCACCAAGATCACATCTAAATTCTGAATATCTATGCCACAAATGCAAGGACACCCACATTTGTAAAAGAAACATTACTAAAGCTTAAATCACATATCAAACCCCACATAACAATAGTGGGAGGTTTCAACATTCAACTCTCACCAATGAACAGGTCATCCAGACAGAAACTGAACAGAAAAATAATAACACTAACAGATGTTATGAATCAAATGGACACAGTAGATATCTACAGAACATTTCACCCAAACACAAAAGAATATACCTTCTTCTTAGCACCTCAAAAAACCTTCTCCAAAATTGACCACATACTCAGTAACAAAAAGTCTTAACAGATATAAGAAAATTGAAATGACCCCCTGTATCTTATCAGACCACCATGGATTAAAGTTGGACTTCAATAATAATAGAAACAATAGGAAGCCTAAAAACTCATAGAAGCTGACCAACTCTCTCTGTATTCCATAACCACAAGATAAAGAAAGAAAGAAAGAAAGAAAGAAAGAAAGAAAGAAAGAAAGAAAAAATTAAAGACTTTGTATAATTCAAAGAAAATGAATGTACAACATACCCAAAGACATGAGACACAGTGAAAGTAATGCTAAGAGAAAAGTTCACAGCACTAAGTGCTGTCATAAAGAAATTAGTGACTTATTCACGCTAGTGACTTAGCAACATACCCAAGAGCTCTAGAAAAAAAAAAAAAAAGAAAACACACTCAAGAGGAGTTAAAGCAGAAAATAATCAAATTCAGGACTGAAATCAATAAAAAAAAAAGAAGTAAAGGGAACAATACAAATAATCAACGAAATAAATAGAAAAGTCGTTGAGAAAATCAACAAGAAACAGAAACCCTTAGCCAAATAACTAAAAGGCAGGAAGAGAATATCCAAATTAATAAATTAATAAATGAGAAGAGAAACATAACCACAGACACCAAGGAAATTCAAAGAATCAATAAGTCTTATTTCAAAAACCAGTACTCCACAAAATGGAAAAATTGAAAAGAAATGGACAATTTTCTCAATAGATTCCACTTACAAAAGTTAAATCAAGATCAAATAAACAATCTAAATAGACCTAAAACCCCAAGGAAATAGAAGCAGTCATCAAGAATCTCCCAACCAACCAAAAAAAAAAAAAATCCAGGACCAATGGTCTTAGGGCAAAATTCTATCAGAATTTAAAGAAGAACTAATACCAATATTCATTTAAATTATTCCAAAAAAATAGAAACAGAAGGAACATTGCCAAATTCATTTTATGAGGCCATACAAAGACTCAACAAAAAAAGAGAACTTCAGACCAATTTCCTTTATGAACATTGGTGCAGAAAACTCAATAAAATATTCACAAACCTAACCCAATAGCATGTCAAAACCATTACCCATCATGATCAAGTAGGCTTCATCCCAGAGATACAGGGATGGTTCAACATATGAAAATCCATCAATATGATCCATCATATAAACAAACCAAAAGAAAAAAACACATGATCACTTCATTAGATGCTAAGAAAGCCTTTGAAAAAAACCCAGCATCCGTTCATAATAAAGCCTTGGAAAAATCAGGGATACAGCATACATACCTAAACATAATAAAGACAATATACACCAATCCTATAGCCAATATGAAATTAAATAGAGAAAAAACTTTAAGTAATTCCACTAAAATCAGGGGTAAGATACAAGCCTGTCCACTTTCTCCATATCTATTCAATATAATACTTGAGGTTTTAGCTAGAGCAATAAGACAACTAAAGAAGAACAGGAGCTACAAATTGGAAAGGAAGACATTAATGTATCACTATGGCATAAGATTATTGTGTGGTTAAAATGCTGATTTCTGTATCCTCCATATCTGGTTGCGATCCTTGTTCTGAGAATCTCCTGTCTCAATATTATATAGACACTGCTCCCCAATTGTCCCCTGATATGCCAATAAAATAGCCTACAGACAATCGCTGAGCAGGGGAAGAACAGGGCTGGACTTTCTGCCAGCCAGGGGAGGAGGAGTTAGAAGAGGAAGTAGGGGATTCAGCCAGGGGTAGAGATTCAGAAAAATCAGCAGAAAGGAGCTGGAGCAGGAAAGCTGCAAAGTGCAAGCATTTCCGGGATGCATGCCGGAAGGAAGCCAAATTAGCTTAGAGGGTTAAGATTAGAGAAATAACTTCTCAGTTCTAGTGCTATGAAGTTTATTATCAAACAAATATATTAAAGCTTCAATTATTTGTGATAGCCAGATTAAGAGAGAAACTAAGAAACAGTTTTATAAAAATAACTTTAACAATTATTTGCAAATGATAAGATAGTGTACATAAGTGGCCCCAAAAATGTTACCAGAGAACTTGTAAATCTGATAAACACCTTCAAGAAAGTGGCTGGATACAAAATTAGCTTTAAAAAAAACCGATAGTATCCCTTTTATATACAAATGAATTGAAAAAGAAATTAGGGAAAGCAACACCCTTCACAATAGCTACAAATATATAAAATATCTTGGTGTAACTCTAACCAAGCAAGTAGAAGACCTGTATAATAAGCCTTTGAAGAAAGAAATTCAAGAAGACATGATAAGATGGAAAGATGTCCCATGCTCATAGATTAGTAGAATTAACATAGTAAAATGACCATCCTGCCAAAAACAATCTACAAATTCAATGCAATTCCCATCAAAAACCCAACACAATTCTTTACAGATTTTGAAGGAACAATACTCAACTTCATACAGGAATAAAAAAAGGATAGTTAAAAATAATCCTGTGCAACACACATTGTCCTTGGCTGGTGCCATAGTTTGAACAGAACCCCTGGGCCCAGACCTGTCTGTTATAACATTTTTCTTGTAGGTTTCTAGGACCCTCTGGATCCTTCTATTTACCCATTCTCCCATGCTTCTCTCACCTAGAGTCCCAGCCAAAGACAATACGTGCAGTAAACTTCGAACCCCTACCCAGATCTAGCCAATGGACAGGATATTCTCCACTGTTGAATGGAGAGTGGGGTCTGACTTTTACACGAACTCTGGTGTCCCATATTTGACCATGTCACCTGGATGGGGAGGCCTGATGGCACTCAGAGGAAGGATAGCAGGCTACCAAGAAGAGACTTTATACCCTATGAGCATATACAGGGGGAGGAGGTCCCCCTCAATCACAGTCATAGGGGAGGAGAGTCAGGGGAAAATAGGAGGGAGGGAGGAATGGGAGGATATAAGGGCTAGGATAACAATTTAGATGTAATATGAATAAATTAATAAAATATATTTTTTAAAATAATAATAATCCTGTACAGAGGGGAATAAGGTGAAAGCAGGAGGGAGGAATGGGAGGATACAAGTGATGGGATAACAATTTAGTTGTAATCTGAATACATTAATTAAATAAAAATTTAAAAAATAATAATTCTATACAATAAAAGAACTATGCCTGATCAAGCTGTAATACAGAGCTATAGTAATAAAAACTGCATGGTATTCAAATAAAAACAGACAAGTTGATCAATTGTTTCAAATTGAAGACCCATAAGTAGATCCACACACCTATGTCCACTTGATTTTTGACAAAGAAGCCAAAATTATACAATGGAAAAAGAAAACATCTTCAACAAATGATGCTGTTCTAATTAGATGCCTACATATAGAAGATTGCAAATAGATCCATATCTATTATCCTGCAAAAAAAAAAAAACCTCATGTTCAAATGGATCAAAGATTTTAACATAAAACCAGAAACATTGAATCTGGTAGATGAAAAAGTAGGAAATAGCCTTGAACACACTGACACAGTAGACAACTTCCTGAAAGGTCAGGCACTAAGATCAACAATTAATAAATGGATCTCGTGAAACTGAAAAGCTTCTATAAGGCAAAGGACACCATCAAAAGAACAAAATGGCAGCCTACACACTAGGAAAAGATCTTCACCCACCCCACATCTGACAGAGAGTTAATATCCAAGATACACAAAGAACTCAAGAAACTAGACATGAATAAACCAAATAGCCCAATTTTTAAAATGGGGTGTAGATATAAACGAAGAATTCTTAACAAAGGAATCTCTAATGGCCCAGAAGCACCTGAAGAAAAGTTCAAGATCCTTATATCATCCTGCCTACGCAAGAGTAAAGATGCAACAGAAATTGAGGAAATAGGCAACCAATGACTAGTCCCACTTGAGACCCATGCCATAAGAAGGAGCCCATCCATGACTATGTTAGTGATATTCTGCTATACTTACAGATAGGACCCTAGAATAACTATCATCAGAGAGGCTTCACCCGGAAATTTCAGGAAACAGATACAGAGGTCAAGGGAATAAAATCAAAACAACTCAGAATCCATCTTATACCCATTAGAATAGCTAAGATCAAAAAATTCAAGGAACAGCACATGCTGGCAAGGATATGGAGAAAGGGGAACGCTCTTCCATTGCTGGTTGGCGTGCAAATTTGTACAACCACTTTAGAAACCAATCTTGTGCTTTCTCAGAAAATTGGAAATAGGTCTACCTCATGACCCAGCAATACAATTCCTGGGCATATACCCAAAGGATGCGCCACCATTCCTCAAGGGCACTTGCTCAACTATGTTCATGGCTGCTTTATTTGTAATAGCCAGAATCTGGAAACAACCAAGATGTCCCTCAGCTGAAGAACGGACAAAGAAAGTTGACTTTCTGACCAGCTGAGCTGCCTTCAAATCATGCAGAGAACCCCAAGGACACAGCCTTTGTGAGTTATCAACCATGTGAAGTGGGTTTTTCAGTGCCATAGTTACGTTTGTTATCCATACTCCAGTATGTAGCCTCTCACCTATGCTCCTGTGATTAACCCTTATGGACTCACATTCAGTAAAGTAGACTTGGATGGAATGGTTTCTCTGGTCTACCATCAATGCCCTATCTAGGTAAATAGATGTTTGCTCATGGCTCTCCAGGAGAAGTCACAGGACAATGTATATATCTGGACAACTTACAATGAAATCAAGTTAACCCATACAGACACCACCACATGCTGAATCCTCTGTAGAAATTGTCCTGAACCATCACATTTATTTCTACATACATATATCTTTCTGCCTCAGCTTAGAATATAACCCAATAGATAGATGCTAACATTATCCTTTTCCACACAGGGGAACAGGCACAAATAGCAAGCCATTTACCCAAAGTGACACTGTTACAAAATAGCTAAGCTGCTCTTCAAACCACAGCTCTCTGACATTAGGGTACACACACACAAAAAAAATGAAAGTGTGTCTCAAGTATGGTTCCTAGACTGTCTATGTCAGCATGATTTCAGGAGCTTGTTTTAACTACATATTAGCAGCCTCCATCTTCCCCCACTGATTCCAAGGCTCTCTGTATGTCATGTCTTTGAATTCTCCATTCCGTATTATTGTACATGTATCTTCACTGCTATGGTCATAACCCACCAAAACCAGCTACAATTAATCAGTGGTAGTATCCCTTGCAAATCCATAATCTTCCACACCAAAACAAGAGTACGAGGAAGGAAGGACAAAGAAGAAAAACCAGGAGGCTGTGTCTCTGGTTTTGCCCTTCTCCTTCATGCCCTATTGGAGCTGCTGTCTTTATAAAAGGAAGTCAAGGGTAAATGAGGTTAGCAAATTGACTTATAGAGTGTAGAAAGTAGTTCCCCCCTTTGCCCGTCTCTGTGGTGTGGCTTTGAACACCACAGAGATAAAAGGTCTATGCGCAAGCGCTTTATTTTAACAAGCATCATAAGGCAAACCCTCTGAAAGCAGGGAGTTCCTTGAAGAATCAAGTCAGATCGCCACAAGAGGTTATTAAGTGCGGGTTTAATTTCACTTCCCACTTCCTCTCTGACTTGCTTTCTTTCCCCTTGTTCTATAATGATATCGCCACTCTTGTCTCACATCTGGCATACTTTCCCCAAGCCCATCGCGCCCCAGGTGTGTGTTCCCTTACACTTCCTTCACTGGCTTGTGTTTTATTTATCACTCCTCACTCCCATTAGGCTTCTCCCCGGGAAGGTTGCATTTGCGTGCTGAGGCACACCTCCCCTGACCCACCATTAGGTGATCCCTGGCAGCTTTCTCATTATTTCCATCTCTCTCACTGGCAGGACCTACATTCCCACAGAAAGGGAGGAAATGATGCCTATAAATGCTGAAGTTCAGTTCCTAGATAGTATGGGCAACACAGAGCTACCATGCCTGGGTTGACAATCCCCCCCTTTAGACCACCCATTTCTTTTGAAAAGCAGTCCAGAATTCATTTTCTGCAGTGCCCGCAGCCTCCAATGCCAATGTCAGAGAACTTGGCAATGCCATAGCCCCTGAAATAATCCTGGAATTTTTAACTGGCTTCAAACTACTAGAAAAGCAAATTCAAAAAGGTTTTAAGTCCTAATATTGTCCCAACTCTCCCTGTTTTCTCCAAATTTCATTGCTATCACCTCCACCGATCACCATGGCAACCCACACAAGGAAAGAAATGACATGTTCTCATGGGCTACATGTTTAGGGTCCAGCTCGTGGTCTGTGATTTTATGTTTCATATCCCCACCTGCAGGCCTTTGTCAGACTCCAGGATACACCTTCATGTAATGGGTGCCCACAACTCAAGAATTCCAAGCCCTAAGCCACCATGGTTTAACAGATCTTATTAGTGACACTGTATCCCCAGACCGTCCAGCTGTATTAGAAGCATTACAGTTGGTTGAAAGGGACAGGAAAGCCCCAAGGGAGCTTTCCTGGTCCTCGAGACTACTCTGCCTTCAAGAAATAGTGTCAGGTCCCAGACAGTGAATGGTGAGACAGGGGAACTGGGAGTCTCTTCTTATTTTGCCCCTGTTTGAATAGTAAATCTCTAAAAGCTTGAGCTATTTGAGACTCCACAAGCCATCTCCGCAACCTGAACAAGTTGAGTGACTAACATCTTGTTCTTTTAATACCCCGCCCCCACCCAACAAAATAACAAATGAGTAAAAACTCTTTCCCTTCAACCAATACCAGCAAGGCACACTTCTACACTAAATTACAGCGCAGCTGAGAGAATTTTTCCACAATGAGTTTGTGAGAAACGGCAGTCGTACTTACCTACTTAGGAGGGTAATGCTGCCTACCAAGTGAGACAGGCTCTCTATGCACTTTCTACACCTCTGTGAGGACTATGTTGTCAATCTCAAAGACTCAGAACTAACAACTCCTCCAGCAGAATTCAGTCATTTTCACGCAAGATTGGCAGGTGCCTCTACTTCAACAAAATCTTCCTTCTCGGATTAGACCTAATTGCTTTACTTTCTCCTCCAGTGAGCTCCCAAACCATGTTAGCTAAGGAATACGGGTCTTCCCTGCCTACAAGCAATTAACTCAGTTTTTTTTTCCTGAATTACTTCCACAGTCACTGGATTTGTTCTGTGATATGTCCTACTTACTTCTTTGTTTCTATACATTGTTCCAGAGATGAGCATACGTTCCCACGAGTGGGGACATCCAAGTCTCCATCCATCTAATTATTTTATCTATCCAACATGCACTGCAATGTTGTCGCTGTAAAGTCAGCACACATAGACTACTTTACTTCATATATGTGCTGTCTGCTTTCATGTCAACTTGACACAAGCTAGAGTCATTTTGGAAAAAGAACCCTCAATTGAAAAAAATACTTAAACCAGATTGCTCCACAGATCACCCTGTGGTGCATTTTCTTGATTGATGACTGGTGTGGGAGATCTCAGCTCGCTGTGTCATGTCACTCCAGGTCTGGCGTTCCTGTGTACTAAAAGAAAGCAGCCTGAGGAAGCAGGTAATCACATTCCTCCATGGCCTCTGCCTCAGTTTCTACCTCCAGGTTCCTTCCATTAGTAATTACCCTGATTCTCCTAATAATTGACTTTTGCCAGGAAGCATAAGAAGGAATGAAAACCACTCCCCTCCCCCAGGTTGTTCTTGGTCATGGTGTTTTATCATGCAATAGAAACTCTAACTAAGACAATATTGGAGCAAACACATGGAGCTACCAGAGATTAGAGAAGACTGCCCTGGGAACTTAAAATGTCTCTGCCTGGATCCCACTTCCATACCCCAAAGGTACAGTGGCTAGTAAGGCAGCACACCTGAGACAACTTCAGAACACACAGTTGTGCCAAGATCCTCTGGTTAGGGCTCTTCCCGTAGCAGGACTTACTTAAACCAAAATCTGAGCTAACCCATAAAGACAAAGTGGTCAGGCAGAGCCCCAGCCCACATAGGCACTACATCCAAGGAAGAACAAAGCAAACAAGTCATTCTGAGAGTAATGGGTACCACAAAGAGGAACCAGAGGGTAGTGCATGCATGAAATAGTGAACCCTCTTGTTCTGAGACATCTGCTTGCTTCTTGAAGTGTTGTGTTGATAAAGAGTTGAAATCAATGGTACATAAAATCAAATAGAATTCCAGGATGACAGACTTTCTATCTGGTCATGGCCTCTGAGGCAAGGAAGAACCAGTAGCTGTCTGTAGCTCGGGTGTCTGGGATTTGGCTGTTTAGAGAAGGCCACTCAGTTATTCCCAAATCTGAGTGTGTCAGCAGCATTTGCAGGGTGTTGTTGACTGAATGCTGGCTCCACAGCTGCTCAGTCACAGTTTTGAGTGGGCTCTCAAAACTGACAGTTCCAATGGTTTTTTCCACTGATGCTAATCACTAGAGTCTAAGACTGTGAGGTCTATGAAAGGTGGAGAAATTGAGGTACGGTTAGTGGGTGACTTGCCTAAGATCACACTACAACGTTTGGGTCACAGCCCACAGTTAGTTGACCTTAATCAAGAAGTGGTTCCTCTCTCACTCCTTCCTTCAAATTTTTCACATATACATACGTGTGTAAACATTTATGCACGTATATTTCTTTATATCTCTCTACAGAAAGCTTGTCCATCACTGCATTAAATGCATTGAGTTGAGAAGTAATTACAGCGAAAGATAGAGAATGACTGAGTCTACAACAAACTATCTTGAAGTTGAAATTAAATCCTTCTTAGTTTTTTCACCCTACATTTAATAATTTGATTCTCATTTATTTCACTTCTTTCAAGGTCAACATCAGGGAGCCTAAGGAGACCCTGTTTGACACTGGCACCCCAGTGCTACCAGAACACTTAAGATTCGGTATTTCTGTGTAGCTCTCTCAGTCCCTGTGTCAGAGAGGAAAAACTGCACATGTCCAGTGCAAGTTTTGCCTTGGGCTGTCAGTCTCTTCTTCTCCTGGCCTCGAGTTTTTTGACTTGTAAAATGAGAGTAACCTCTAAGGTCCTCCTTTCAGCTCCAACTTGCTACAGCGCCGAGGAAAAAAAACTCAAGCAACTTGTCTGAACCAAAGGAAGCCTGAATGGCAATGAGCTCCTTTTAGATGGCTCGCCCAGTCTGCATATCCACTAAGAAAAAACAGAAAGCCCCAGGAGGACAAGGCCAGATGATGCAGGTGAGCAGTAGCTAGAAGGGAGGGAGGAAGCCTTTGGGGCTAGCCCTGGAAAGATGGGAACAAAACATCAGCGCATTTGCAGCTCATTCTGTTTGCCTACTCCTGCTTCCCTCCCAGCAACAGTTCCAAGGCTCCTGAGAGGATTTTTAAAGACTATTTCCATTTATAATGATTTACCATTTCTACTTGGCACAGAACAACAGAAAGTGGAGGGGTATGAAAGGATTTGTACAACAGGGAAAGATGCTGTGAAGGGGCCGCAGAATATTGCTCATTACAACAAAATTCACTCCCTACTTAGCCAAGAAACATATGCCAGGCAGAAATACTATGAAGCCCAATTCACCTCCATTTAGGTAAAAGGATGAAACTGTCAAAAGAAGAAAGACCTATAGCACTATCATTTCAGGATTAACACCTGTCAGAGAAAAAAAGAGAAAGTATAATCTGCCTGGGAGTCAAGGTCAGAAGCAAGCGGTCCTTGTTTTATTCATTTTTCTGCAGGTACAGAAAGATTGCTTCTAGCAGATGGAGGCTTTTAACATAAAATAAGCTCCCCTGGTTGCATTTACTTGCAATAACAAGAAATACATGGCTACAGATGGCCATCTGCTTCTTCATTTTAAGGTAGAGGGTAGAGAAAGTTTTTCAACTTTAGTTTTTGGATTTACTCAATAATCACTATTATTTTTGAAGCACAGACATCATTATCAGCTCCAATACTGTGTGGCTGGTATCTAAGGTCCATGCATATTGTATGACGGTTCTAGAAAAATGATAATGCCAGGTGTCAACATGCACATGTCAATGGCCCCTTACAGGAAGGTGCTGATGTGTGCAACTCAGTGCTTGAGCACACTTTCCAGTTAGGCACTCAGTTTGCATTCCTGCCTTCACCTCTGCTCTGAGTGGTGTGGGCATACAGAAACGGAGCTGATCCTGAAATGACTGGAGAGGAAACTCTTCTGGATTTCACCATCTTCAACCTGAGACTTCAGTTCTGACCACGGTGGTTGACAAGTAGGGCATTAATTCAAAAGAAAGAGATGCCTAACTTGTGATTACTCGGGAACTGTGGTGTTAAGGTATACTTCAACGGTCTTTCCCAAACCCTAACAAGAGTTTACACACCTGGATCCTCCCTCGTGCCTACTGAGAAGGAAGGGGACATGCTAGTGTGACCCAGAACAAAGTGGAAGGAACAGCACAAGGAAGAGATGCAGAGTCTGAGACAAGAGTCAAAACACTTTAACTACTGTAAGGGTCTGAGAATCGCTGGAGAAAGACCTCCTGACCCAAATCATATGAAAAAGCAAAGAGCATTTATTCTTCAGAAACAGCCAACATGAAGGAGTTGACCACTCATGCAAAACGGCGACCCAAGGGGGAGCTCGCAGGCTTCTTTTAAAGCCAGTTAGGGGATTTCTAGCCAAGGTCATCGACTTTCATTAGGATTGGTTGGGTTCTTGGTAAAGGGTACTTGTAAGCTCCTGATTGGTTCTGACCTTGAGGAAGAAATGGTTGGCTCATACCAGTTTAGAGTCAGGCCACTGTTATGGCAGTTGCTGATTGGTTGCCTTTTTCCAAGAAGTCTAATGAGCCCTTCTGGGAAACTGAGAGCTAAGGTTCAACATGTGGCTTGATTCAAAATGGAGTAGGTTTGGAAAAGACCACCGGAACCAAAAGTAAACCAGAAACAACTTTATTCAGCACATGGAGCGCTTCTAAGCCAGCTAAAGTCACAGCTCAAACTCAGAAGCTGAAACTATGGCCTGGGGGGAAAGAGTAGTCTCCTTTCAAAGCACCACCACCAGAAATCCGGAGGATGATCAAGAAAGAACTTAGTCCAGGAGGTGGCAGTTGCAGGATATCTGTTTAAGCTCAGGGTTAGTTAACGTTTCCAATAACTAAGGTGAATCTAGGACAAAGGGCATTCAGCAAAATGGGTTACATATCTAAGAATGGGGGTCACTCTGGCCCTTCAAGTACAGATCAAGAAGCAAAAAGCATGACATCGAGGCTCCTTGGAACAGAAGAGCCAGAGCTGGCCTGACGCCAGGTTGAGAGGAGCATTATTCTGTAAGTGTCACTTTAAGTGCATCAAGGTGGATTGAACAGCTCAAATTTCTTCCATCTTGTCTTATCCTTTGCTTGTTTTGAAGTTTCAAAGCCAGCCCAGTCAAACAGAACAAATAAACAAGAACACTATGAAAATACATTCCCATACCACAACCAGGCAAAACCCAAAAGTAGTTGATTGACAGAGGAAGGTGCTGTGCCAGAAGTCAGACTATAAGGGTCTGTGAAGGCTAGGGGCAGGCACTCCCCAATGAGCTCTCAAGACAAACTCCCAGACTCTCTCTCTCTCTCTCTCTCTCTCTCTCTCTCTCTCTCTCTCTCTCTCTCTCTCTCTCCCCCTCTCTCTCATACACACACACACACACACACACACACACACACACACACACACACACTGGCTGAATAGCAAGGAAGACAAAATATTACAATATCCCTTATTATTAATGTTGTTACTTTTAGGGGATGGATGTGGGACACAAAGGCAACACTGATGAACTAAAATACATTTATTTTTCTAATGTAAGTCCTTGGATACGTAATTTGATAATAATTAACTAACATTTATCTCAGCTTTTTAAACTGTGAGTCAGGCACAGACACATAACCTATTACAGGCCTGTAGAACTGACTGGGGGATTACTAAAATTTTGGCAGTAATAAAAGGTTTCTGAATGCACACTGACAAAAAATTACCTCAAAATTAAATATGTCATGAAGCCAGTCTGGAAACACTCACCCACACTGCTCCATGTGTTTCCACTGTACTGTGCACACCATCATCCCACACAACTCCAAAATCCACATTACTGCAAATAAACTTCAGGGTTTATTAGATTTGTTGATTTTTATTTTATGCACATACGTGTGTGCCTGCATGTCCATCTGTGCACCATGTATGTATTCATGATGCCCCAGAAAGCCAGAAGAAGGCATTTCGATCCCCTAGAACTCTAGCTAAAGACATTTGTGAACTTTCAGCTGTTGCCGGGAACTGGACCAAGGTTCTCTGCAAGAACAGCACCAATGCCAGGGTTTTGGCTATAGGAACAATGTTTTCTGGTCTTGCAGAAACATAATGGTTTGTAGTGGAAAACAATATTTTCTCATCATCATACCATAAGTATGTGAGTATCAAATCAGTATATCTTTGGACTGTCCTATATTGGGATGTTTTATTTTTAAAAAACTTTAAAAAGTTGCTGACTTGAGTTGCATAAAAAGGCAATCACTAAATGAGTTTTCACTCCAGACTAGGACCGAATTTCCAGCAGTCTCTGGAATGTTCCTATGCATCCCTCTGTCATTTTGAGCTGTGGCTTTATGGGAAGTAGAGTTCTCAGCACTGATGATTATAGGATCAAATGTCAGTCCAATCTGAAAAACGTTGAAGATGCTCTGTGTCCTGTAATATCAAATATCCAGCTAAGATTTAAGTGTTTATGTAAAAAATAAACAAGCACATTAATTTTATTAATAACTATACTTGCTTTCTATCATCTTTAATGGACAATAAAACTATACATATAACAAGTAATTGTTTGAAATAAATTTGAAATTTATTATAAGTGAACATTAGATTATTGTATTATTTTTTAATCGTGTGTGTGTGTGTGTGTGTGTGTATGTGTGTGTGTGTGCATGAGTGCATAAATTCGGGTGCCATCAGTCGTCAGAGGTATCAGACCCCCTGGACCTGGAACTGCAGATGGTCATGAGCCACCAAATGTGGGTGCTGAGAAATAAACTCAGGTTGTCTTTAAGAGCACACAGTGTTCTATCCTAGAACGCTGCATCTGTGTACCTACTTTATAAGCTTATGCTATGTATAAATTGCCTGGGCATATATGAGTTGTGAACAATCAAACCCCGATGGAGGTTTTTGTTCTTGAACCAAATTAACAAATAGGAAGGACAGAGGTTTCTCAGGTTCTGCAGTTTCCCAGAAGTTCTTCATGGATGCACGCTAGAATCACACTGTCTCTGGACACAGCATGATGGCAGGATGTTGGACTTGTGCCCTTTCGTGAATTGGAGGGTTGGATGTAGTTATAAGACGGGACAGGGAAGAAGGTCTGGGAACAGCATTTACAGCGACTTTCACAGCCCCTAGAGACAGGAGACGTGGTGTGTCAGAAGATAACCACATGGTGGACTTGGTTGGTTCTTAGTGTTTCAGGAGTACCACGGACATGAATAGGCAAGGTCCTAGAACAGTGCCACTCAACGCAGTACCCAGCAGCGACACACCTGGGTTTTTACATAGATGTTAACTGAAAATTAAAGTCCAATTCTTCAGTCACAACTGTCATTCTTCAGGCTTCAACGGGCACTTGAAATCACTACCTTGGACAACGTAACACGGAGAGGGCATTTCTGTGACTTCCGGTTTGCTGGCAGGCAGAGAGGCACTCAAGGCTTAAGATGAAAGAAATCTTTCGGGTCTGGTTTCCACGTGCTGCGATGATGAAAGGACTTCCTATATAAAGTTCTCAACAGAGCGCCTAAAAATAAAACCGGAAGAAGGGAACACTGAGACACCTGATAACCGAGCACAGATTTCTTATTACAGGAGTCAAGCGTCAGGATTGGGAACTGGAGCTTCATTCTTCCCACATGTCAAGGCTCCTTGCTACCCTCCCAGGCTCTGGCTACGCACAGCAGCTCCCACTTGCCTCTTCTCTGATAACACAGACCATTTGAGCTCAGCGGCCAACAGAGATCCCTTGATTTTAAGAGAGAGCCCCTCCCATGACAGAAGACAGATATGCAGTTATATACAATAAAGTATTTTGACTGGAGAAAAACAGTAATAAAATGAGGAAGCCTTGCAAGATGCGGAACATCGGCTCTTCTCCAGCCTTCTTGCTTAGTTTATAAACTCTGTCTAGAGCTCTGGCAGCCTCTTACGGTCATGAGACACCACCCATGAGGATAAGAGGCAATATTCTATGGGTTAAAAAAAAAAAAACCAGAAGGCAGCAGAGAACTTGGCTCTGGATGTTGTTACTGAACAGCTATATATTTTTTTCTATACAAAAATAGAAAATATTCTTATCACTTAAGATTCTCTTATTCCCTAAGTTCCAAAGCATTTTCAACTGATACTCTGTCTTCTATTGGTTGCTACCAAGTAGGGGTGTGTGGTGGTTTGAGTAAGAAATATCCCTCATAGGCTCAAATATTTGAATACTTGGTTCCTGGATGGTGGTGCTGTTTGGGGAGATACAAGATGTCTCATTGAGGGAAGAATGCCACTGGGGACCAGCTTTGAGAGTTTAGAGCCTTACCCCCGCTTCCAGATCACTCTCTTCTTTGTGTTGGCATTTAAGGATGTAATCTCTTAGCTCCCTACTCTAGCTATCTGCTACAATGGCTCTCATTGAACCCACCCTCTTAAAATAAGCCTTCTTCTATAAGTCACTTTGTATTATGGTATTTTATCACAGAAACAAGTAACATTAGATTTCAAGCCAAATGCCTCAAATCATGGAAGTTATAAACATATAAGTTGTTTTCTGTTTCAGGTAAAAAAAAAAATACATCTGGGATAGCCTGAGGTCCATGCTCATCAGGTCCCCTTGATGCCTCCCTCTGGCTACATCATCCTGGCATTTAGCATCCATCAAATTTGTCTCTTGCTTCAAGATGGATGCTGGAAATCCAGTCATCACAAAGATACTCCAGGAAAGAAGGGAATTTTTAAAGATTGGTACCTCTCCCAGGTGGACAATCATAGATGGGTCTTAGAGTTTCCTGACACTCTGCTTTAACAGCTCATCCACTACAGCCTGGTCACACAGGATCCTGGGGACAGAACAACCTGGGGATGCAGCCGTCTGACTGGGACCCATAACACCGGATAAAATAAGAGCAATATTACTTAGAGATAAGGAAATAACAGTTCTCAAACACTTTGTTTCCCTAAGATTGATTTTTATTTTTAATTATGTGTGTGTGTGTGTGTGTGTGTGTGTGTGTGTGTGTGTGTGTGTGTGTGTATAGAATGTAGGCTCCTGGGGAGACCAGGAGGAAGTGCCAGATCCCCTAGAGCTAGAGTTGCACATGGTTGTGAGCCACCCAACTCAGGTACTGTATGTACCATTATCCATCCTCTGGCCATCTCTCTAACCCCGGATGATATCTCTCAAGTGATAACTCACAAGCTATCTCAGAAAGAAAAAGAGGTGATACTAGTAAACTGTGTGTGCAGCACATGACATGTAGGGCAGAAGCTGGAGAGAGGAAGGCAGGAAGGCAGCTCACCAGCCCCACTTCTGAATTACTATGCCTGCATGCCTTCTTTTCCATTTATACAGTGTCCCTCCATTTTCAGCCATTTACATCCTATCTCGTCATTTGTTTTCCACATTTGCAGGTTATCTCTGCTAATGTTTTTTTAGGCTGGGTCTCAGGTCGTTCAGGTTAACCTGTAACTCTTTATGTAACCCAAGTTGACTTTGAATTTATAATCCTCTTCTGCTTCTGATTTTGAGTGCTGGGACTACAGGTGTGCACACTACGTGGACCTTCACTTATACTACTGATCTTTTTTTTTTTCCTTTAAATCAACTTGCTTCTCCAACTTAAATTTAAGTACTTAATTTCTGTACATAGAAAACCAACATTTTTAAAAGAACAAAAATTGCAACTATTATCAGAAAGCCTTCCTTCTGTGTATAAACTATGCCACCCACTCTGCACACTGCAGTTTTGGCAAGTATGTCTGTATTAAGCACTTGGGAGAAGACAGCTCTTGTGAATGGTCAGACTTTGAGCATCGGTTGCCACTGTTACTTATCTGCTTCATCTAAGCCTGTAAAAGGGAAATTATTACTGATATAGACTCAGGAATTAGAAAAGTTGGCATTTCCTTTAGGGTTAGACAGACTTTAATGAGAATAAGTGTCAAGATAAACAATAACAACAACAACAACAACAAGAGCGCACAGAAGGCTGACATGTTCCACAGTTTCAGAATTGTCTTGTGTGCGACCCTATGAAAGTTACTGTTGTTAACTCGATAGACTCTACAGTTTCCTGGGAGATGGTCCTCTGGGTATGCCTGTGAGGGATTGTGTTAATTGCACTAATTGATGTGAAAAGACCTGACTACTGTGGGTGGCACCATTCCCTAGCTAATATCCTGATTAGCTATAAATATGGAGAAAATGGAAAGGGGTCCAAGCATCAACACACATTTACTGTTCTCTGCTTTCTGGTTGCAGGAACAATGTGGCAAGCTGCTTCGAGCTTCTGCTACTGTGACTTCTCTACCACAAGAGACTATACCCTAGAATCGTAAGCCAGAATAAAACCTTCCTCCCATAAGTTGCTTTTGTCAGAATATTTTAAAATCACGTTTATGTATTTGTTTACTTACAAATACACTCATTCCATTTATTTATCTATTTATTTATTTATAGGAGTAACATCCAGAAGACAACTTGAGGGTGCTTCTTCCACCTTGGTTCCCAGGGATTAAATTTAAGTCATCAACCTAGGGGAGGGGAATAGGGTGAGAGCGGGAGGGAGGGAGGAACGGGAGCATACAAATGATGGGATGACAATTGAGTTGTAATCTGAATAAAGTAATAAAATTTAAAAAAAAATTTTTTAAACTTAAGTCATCAAGCTTGGTAACTAGTGCTACAGCTGCACTTATCCTTCTTGCTGGTTCCTGCCTATGTATTTTATCACAGCAACAGGAAAATAAAGTAAGACAGTCCCAAGGAGAACACTCTTGAGAAGCAGTTGGCACATGCACTGTTGTCTCTAAAGATGTCTTGCATGTCATTTGCTTTCAATGATTTTTTCTGTGATGGCTGTGTCTGACCCTCCCTCCCAGACTCCTAGACGTGGCACTGGTTATCATCCTGTATGGCCCCCTGTAGTTCTTCACAACTTTATGCTCCATCCTGTTGTCCCTGACATCTTTAATCCCTGGTACCACTGCTCTGCCGTTGACATCCCTGTTCCTGCAAATGTAAACTGTCAATATCACCTCCAGCACCCTTTACCACTAAGACTCTTGTGACAACAAAACCCAGGTGCTATTATCTTAGAAAGGTGAGAAGTGTCCTCTGACAGGCAGATGACATCACCTAAGCCAAGAGTGATTATGAGCCATGTGGGGAGCCATGCTAAATTCAGCCATGTTAGAAATCCCCTGCTTAAGCTGCACACTGTGACCTTCAAGTTGTTGACCCTTGCCAAAGGAGGTCTTGTGTTCTAGGCTATCTTCGGGTTTTTTACCTTTGAAAGAAATAGGAAAGTCCTTACAGGGAGCTACCCAGAGGATTAAGGAAGTTCTTACAGGGAGCTGTTCAGGTGATTGTATTCTTGCCTGGGGGCTAGGGAAAGTGGGGTTGGAATAGATCCTGTTGACCTTGCTATATACAGTCTTACTTGTCTGCATTAAAGAGATTCTTGATCAGAAATTTCCAGACTTGACTCAATTTTCTCACGTCTCTGTCCCCACTTTCAATCCGCACCTCCTCTTTCAGGTGAACCCTGGTTCGATTTGTCCCGCAGGCCAGAACAGAGCCACGAGCACCCAGACCACCTGGTAACTAGAGAGAAGTTAAAATACTGTGTGTATCTACGTTTCTTCTTCTGTAAATTGAAGATAGCAGCTGCCGATTGGAATTGTGAGGACCCACTGGGATAATCCATGCAGAGCACAAAGAACAGTGCCTGGCATGCAGCAAGCTCTCACAGTGTGTTAGCTGGGATCCACGTCACCGGGTCCCCTGGCATGCAGCAAGCTCTCACAGTGTGTTAGCTGGGATCCACGTCACTGGGTCCCCTGGCATGCAGCAAGCTCTCACAGTGTGTTAGCTGGGATCCACGTCACTGGGTCCCCTGGCATGCAGCAAGCTCTCACAGTGTGTTAGCTGGGATCCACGTCACCGGGTCCCAAGAACAATGGCTAGAAGAATGGCATCTGAAGTCCTGGAAATTTGATTTCATATCCCAGCCCAGCAGCCATATTAATGGTGTGAAAATAGGTCACATTGCTCTCAATGTGGCCAGATAATGCAGCCTCTTTGTCTCTGTATAACCCTTTTCCTCTCTCACACACACCTCTAACCCCTAGGGCAAAAAAAATGAGGAAAATTAAACAGCAAAATCTGAACACAGTTTTCTCTAGCAAACCTGAATGGAGACTACCATTGAAAATTCTGAGCCAGGCTCCCTCAAATTCCTTATCAATGTCAGGCACAAGTTTCTACCTCAGCCAGGCTGCTCTCCAAGACTAGGAATATGGGATGGGAGCTAAGGAGCCCAGAGGTGCTGTGGGAAATCATGAGAAGAGGATAGTAATTTAGGCTTCTGGGACACAGACTTTAGGAGGCAAAAAATAAAAAATAAAAAATATTAAAATAAAACTTAAAAAGCCCTGCTACATACTGCTTCTTTCATCCTACCTTAGAGTGACCTGGGGACAGACCAACTCTGGCTTCCACTTGCCTTCTCTGGAAAGGCCACTGGGACCTCACATTTATACTCTAGTGAGAGCCTGACACATCCTGAAGTCTGGCTCTCATGCTGACCTGAGTTCTGATGGTTCTCAGCTAACCTAGTCTCACACTTGCTCCTGCTAAGGCTGTAGAGCCCTATAAAGCAACTGAGAGGCATATCTAGGCTGAATAGGGCTAGGGTCCCTCAGACAACCTACCCTGGGCCACAGTCCTAAGCACAGGCAACAATTGGGTCTACTCCAAATTTCAAAGACACTAGAGTCAACTTGCAAACTAAGCCCAGCTCTCCCATGGCTCCTCCAGCAGGGCAGCCTGGTACTGTCTCCGTCTAGAGCTCTGTATGGGCCTTGGGCCCAAAATCTTGTCACTCCTTATTCTCTGTACCCCAAATCCACAGCAGGGCCTCAGGACCCACACACCCATCTGGCCTCTCCTACCTCTTCTCTGTGCAAATGCTCTCCCAGGCAGTGGACAGCTCCCTCCCTCCACATCGACTCTGTGTTTCCTCCCCTAGTCTAGGATGCAAGTCACACCTCCCCCAGCATCAGGAAAAGGTCCTGTCAAGTTTTACCCTAGAGATTCCAGACACACTAACGCCCTCAGTGACTGTCCTGCCCCTGTCTTTCCCTTTCCCTTTACCTATCCTGCTGAAGCCTGGCTCTCCTCTTACCCTCTGGCCCCTGAGCTTTGTCATAAATGTGCTCCTAACACCCTACCTTCCACCCAAAGCAGGACTGGTAAAGTTTCCACGAGTCCAAGCGTGCTCTGTGACTTTTCAGAGTTTTACCTCTACTGCATGTGTCAACTTGGGCAAGTTTCAGATTTTTTTTTTCTAAGTCTCAGTTTCATCATCTGAAGAAACGTAAATTATAGTGATACTGAACTGTAGCATAATTGGAACAACTACGATTTTGTATGCAAGCAACAGCATGCAAGCAAATGTTCGTAGCAGCAAACAGAACGGGGGAACCATCAGCTACAATGGGCAAACAAATGTGCCCCAACAATAGAATGCTGCTGATAATAACAATGAAGGAACTAGGGCCAGAGATTTAGCTCAGTTGGTACAGTGCCTGTCTCGCATGCTCAAAGCTCAGCGGGGTCATGGCTGCACATGCCTCTAATCCAAGCACTTGGGAGGTAGAGGGAGGAGAACCAGAAATCCAGGCCATCAGTTCAAGGCCACTCTGGGCCGTATGGGACCTTAAATTTTAAGAGGGAAAAAGAAAAGACTTGTCATACATGGTGCATGATGGATGAATCTCAACAATTATACCCCATTGAAGAAGTTGGACTAAAGCCCAACAAAAGGCCACACACTGCATGATTATTGCAAGGGACTGAGGAGTTGGCTCAGAAGTTAAGAGCATCGGCTGCTAGTCCAGAGAACCCAGGTTTGATTCCCAGCACCTACACGGCATCACACAACCTTATAGTAATTTCAGGTCTGAGAGCTCTGACACTCAACTCTCTCCTCTGGCCTACGCAGGCACTGCAATACGTAGTGCTCACACATGCATACAGGGAAACAATCATATACATAATATTAAACATAAGTCTATTGTTTGTTTTATTTTATTTCTTTTCCATTCAGTTGCCTGATTTTACTTAATTTTTTTTATCAATAAGCATAGAATAAAACTATATTTTTTCCATATATGCATATAAAGGATAATTTAAACACCTAATTGAATAACAGCATCAAATAATAATAAGTAATATGAAGTGAACTCACTCCTATCTGAAACACCTGAAAGGAACACAAAAATACACATGAATAATTCTGCGTTTTGAAGACACTGTGGTCACAAGGCTCTTGCTTTCTTTGCTTGGAATGTTCCCACATACACTCAGGATTCTCACCTGATGCAGTCCCGGGACCCTGTTTTGACAATGCACATGAATTCATTTTATTTAAGAAATAAATAAATAACAGACATGAGGAAAGACCATTTTAGAACACGGAATAACACATCAGTAGAATACCTAGTGCCTGAGGCAGAAAAGCTCGTCAGCCCTCTCGGGTCAGGGCTAACAGGTGCACCTGAGCGATCTGATGTGGGTGCAAAGCTATATTTTAAAGACTGCTTTGAGGGAAAGGCCTTGGGGGTCCCACCTCTAAAGGAGGGGGTATTAGCAGTTGGTGGCTACTAAGGGAGAGAGATTCCTATTCCTTTGGGAACATGGTTGTGGTAGGTTGCTTACTCCTCAGAGAATGGTCCCACATCCATAAGTAGGTGGACAGCCCTAATTGCACTTGAAGGTCGATACAATTTAGAATAAAAAAGAGAACATGATGTGGGGAGGGGGAGGGGGTGGGAAGGCAGTAGGAGGAGCAAGTGGTGGTTAGATGTGATAAAAAAAAATGATAAACAATTGTATGCACACTTTAAAGAATAAACAGTATTTTCCAAAATACTTTGCTCACAAACATACTGAGAAGCATGTGTACACACACACACACAGAGAGAGAAAGAGGGGGGAGGGAGGGAGGGAGGGAGAGAGAGAGAGAGAGACAGGGAGGGAGGGAGGAAGAGAGAGAGAGACAGGGAGGGAGGGAGGGAGAGAGAGAGAGACAGGGAGGGAGGGAGGGAGAGAGAGAGAGAGAGAGAGAGAGAGAGAGAGAGAGAGAGAGAGAGAGGGAGAGAGAGAGAGAGAGCCTTCCCAGAATAAGCAGTTTAAACATGTTGATCACACTGATTATCATATTACTGAAGTGTTTATGGTTGTTATTAAACCTCCCATTTCCCATCATTTACCTTGCTGTTGCCCTAAAATGATTTGAAGGCTAGTCATGTTTCGGGTGTTATTTGCTTAGTTACAGTTCAGCCTACTATGAAATTCTTGGTATCTTTGACAATCCTGGGAACTGTGCAGAGGGTCAACAAAGGGCCTCATTACTTTATTACATTTTAGAACCAAAGGAAAATACGTATTGTGAGAGAGTTATTAAGAATTCTCCACCACTCTCTCGCCTGCTATGAAAGTTCGATTTTGCAAATCACAATCCTGGGGAGTTAAAATACATAAATAAGAATGAAGACAAGCATTGCTCACACCTGCTTCCTTCAAGTGACCCGGCCTCTCTCTAGTGCCCTGATGTTTATATCCTCCCACCTTCCGCTTTATACAGAAGCTTCTTTCCTCCCAGCTGCTTTAAAACAGAAATACATCATCACCTCCCAGAGTCCAGTGCTGTCCGGCCCTACTCACAGCAGGAACAGAAAGCGCAACTCAGGACAGGCAGGTTCCTCTCGCTGAGCCATTGCTCCTTCCTGAGAGAGGTTATTCTGTATCGTGTCTGGTGTGCTTGATACTAAGGTTCAAGACTTTATTAGGCTTACGCTCTAGTCAGCCAGTTTCCAAGGATAATTCCTTTTTGTACCCCCAAAACAGCCCTATAACAAGCAAGGCCCTCCTTTCCCCTGCTCATTCCCTGCCCCTCATATTTGTTCCTATCGTCCCATTTGTTCCCTTGAGTCTTTTGGTTTTTGAGGCTTAGGTGATGTACATAAATGTTTTGTCAGCATATGGGTACCACATATGTGCCTGGTGCCTGAGGAGTTCAGAAGAGATTGAAAGATCTCTTGGAGCTGGAGTTGGAATAGTTGTAGTACACCATGTGGGAATGGTGAACCAAGCCCAGGTCCCTGGCAGGAGCAGCAAGCACTCTTAACCTCTGAGCCATTGCTCCAGCTCCATCCTTTAAGTCTCAAGGCCTCCATGACGTAGGCTCTGTCTTTCCAGCAAGTCTCACTACTCAGTACCAGGTGTTTATTCTCTGGCATGCGCTCATGCCAGAGACCAAGCAGCACTTTCTTTTCTACCATTAATTGGTTACAAGTGTCTCTAGACAAAGATAAAGAATTCTAGCTCTTTAAGAGATCTCCACCATAGTCTGGGGACACCACTCAAGCATACTAGTTCAAGGGCACATGCTCACTGAGGCAAGGACATGCAGAACTGCCCCCTCTTGAGTATAACTGCTGTCTGTCTGTCATCTGTCTCCTCATCCTTCCCTCCATCCCTCACCTTAGGCATTCTCAAAGTCTCATCTTCGGTGTCAGCATCCTTTAGAAACCCGTTAAAGTGCCATCTGTGTCCATGATTGAGCATGGCTGCACCGGAACTTCTGAGGGAGCCCGGCAACGCACAGCTTACAAATCCCTGCAGGAGAAGCTGATGCACCCATCAGTCAGAGAACCACCACCTCAAGTCAAACACCCCTGTGACACAACTCTGCTGTGACTAAGATCCGGAGGCAGCAACAACCCCTAACCTTCCCCTGCTTCTAAATCATCGGCTGCCCTAGAAAGACCTCTGCCACCTTCCAGACAGATGCCTTCATGCTACCCACAACGACCACGAGATGAAGATGAAAGCAAAGCAGTCAGTAAGCTTCCTGAACTTTCCAGAGCTGAGCTGACACCATTAATCATCCTCCCTGGAGACTCGGATGCAACTGAAACGGTACCTTTGGTAGAAACATCCTAGCCCAGGCTGCGGTGGAAGCAGGGCCAGAGAAGGTCAGTCTGAGCTAGGTGGAGAGGCACCATGGAGTAGAGGAGCTAATTTGCTACAAAGCTTTGAGCAAGATGGGGGAAACAGAACACAGAGGCTTTATTCATTCACTCTTTTTTAAGTGGCGAAGATCTCAGCCTGCAAAGCTTCTTTTGCAGTGAGCAGCCGTGAATCCAGAGACTCTTATCTGGCCAAAGTGATGCGAATCAGGGACTGTTACTTGAGTGCTGGGACTTAAACGGGACATCTACATCGACCCCCCATGTTCCTTCCCTCCACACCCCTAAGTGTTAGAGGATTTCACAGAAGGGGGAGTGAGTGGAAAGGATTTAAGAGCCAGAGGATGTGGAAGAGTGCGGTGAATGCTGTCTTGCAGGCATGACGCAACCGCTGCATTCATGAACTCACTGTGGCTATGGTTGCCTGCGCAAGATCGAGCCAAGAAGACCAGTCAGTATTACAGCACCAGCAGGCTCAGTAGGTTACAGGCAAGGGGGCGTGAAGGTTGGAGGGTATGATTAGTGTATACATGTATGAGATTGCGGGAAAGATCTTAATAAAATGCTTTAAAATGAAAAAAATTTTTTAAAAAGCTGATCTAAACAATGGACAGGACATTCTCCACAGTTAGGTGGAGAGCGGGGACTGACTCTGACATGAACTCTGGTGACCCATATTTGACCACCTCCCCTTGGTGGGGAGGCCTGGTGGCACTCAAAGAAAGAATAAGCAGGCTACGAAAATGAGACTTGATAGCCTATGACCATATAGTGGGGGAGGAGGTCCCCCTCAGTCTTAGACCTAGGGGAGGGGAATAAGGTGAAAGCAGGAGGGAGGGAGGAAGAGAGGGAGGGAGGAATGGGAGGATACAAGTGATGGGATAACAATTGAGTTGTAATCTGAATAAATTAATTAAATAATAATAAAAAAATAAAATAAAATAAAAACAACAGTGAGTAAGAGCTCAGAGGTCTTTTTCAAACAGCAGATACAATAGATATTCTAACAATATAAATTCAGTTTTAAAATCACCTTAAAAGAACTAGAGAGATGGCTCAGCGATTCTGATGCCTGACTGCTCCCCCAGAGAACACAGGTTTGGTTCCCAGAACCCAGGGGCATCACACCACCTTATGATAACTCCAGTTCCATGAATTCCCACATTGTCTTCTGGCCTCTGCAGGCACTACACATGCATAGTATGTACACATACATGCAGGCAAGCACCTATATACATAAAAATTTTAAATAAATCTTTTCTAAAAATAAAATATCAATATCTCATCCACTATTTTCCATTCAGACAGATTTCTTTTGTACGTTTGTTTGTTTGTTTGTTTGTTTTTCCATTTTTTCTCCTTTATTAATTTATTCTTGTTACATCTCAATGGTTATCCCATCCCTTGTATCCTCCCATTCTTCCCTCCCTCCCATTTTCCCCTTATTCCCCTCCCCTATGACTGTTCCTGAGGGGGATTACCTCCCCCTGTATATATTCATAGGGTATCAAGTCTCTTCTTGGTAACCTGCTGTCCTTCCTCTGAGTGCCACCGGATCTCCCCCTCCAGGGGACATGGTCAAAGGTGAGGCACCAGAGTATGTGAGAAAGTCATATCCCACTCTCCACTCTACTGTGGAGAGTGTTCTGTCCATTGTCAGACAGATTTCTTACTTTACAAAAAATAGGCCGTAAGTCAGTCCCCTGCATCTACCCTGTCCTTTCCATCAATAAACACACACACACACACACACACACACACACACACACACACATCTGTCTCATTCTCTTTCCCTTTCTTCATAGTTACATATCATAATCTAGATTTTCAGCTTTGTAGTCCCTCTAAAATATCAATTCCAGGGCTGGAGAGACAACCCAACACTTATGAATGCTTACTGCCCTGTTGAAGGACTGGAGTTTGGATTCCAGCACCCACATGAGACTGTCACAGACGCCACCAACTCCAGCTCCAGGAATTCCAGTGCGCCTTTCTAACCTGTACAGGCATACCCCCCCCCATACAAATAAAATAACAAAATAAACTTCAACAAACAAAAAGCTCCATAAAATCAGATCATGCATCTGTTTTTATCACTGCAACAGCCTCTGTACCCGTAACAGTATCTGGCAATCTGTCAGCATGGGCCAGAAATGGCCACTGTCCTCTCCGTTTTGACAGTAAAGCCAAGTATCCAGAACCTGGTTAAAAATTAACAAGTGACTTTTCTCAAAGACCAGCATCAAAAGAAACATGGTCAGTGTTTGTTGCATGAGGCAGTGTTAGCCAATAGAGACACATAAGGGCAGGCTGAGAGTCCTTTGTACTTAGTGAACTCGGCATTGAGCCCATGTCTAAACCCTTCCCACACCTCAAGAAACTGAAGTAAAATTGTGAATTATGAGAGGTCCCTGTCTCGCATATCCATAGCTGGAAAATGTGCAAACATTAGAGCTTGAATTGGTATTTTAAACCATCTGGTAAGTCAAATTTATCAAGTGAAAGTCATTTAGATAACTACTTTAAAATTGTGTGTCTCCTTAAAAACCAATCTGTCGCATTGGGCAGAAGTAGGCGTATTATCTCTCGTTGTTGGATGGCAGGGCCAGGCATCTAGAGGTTGCTTCACAACCGACAAGTGAATTTACTCAAATGTTAGTCTCAAGAGAAACAGAACCAAATGCCTTTAAATGCTTCTAACTCCAAGGTCAACAAGATTTATGGTGTACCGAGTGTGTCATAAAATGCCTCACTTTATAACTGATCCCCTGGAGACTCGAATACTCAGAACTTTGCTATATGAGTACAAGTAAAACAACCATCACTCTGGAAAATGCCATGTGTTCATTACGGCAGAAAGCTGCATCAGGTTGACATCAGCAGTAGTTTCCATGGACTGTTTAGAGTGAAAATAAGGTCACAAAGACGTTCTCTCTTACTGTAACTCAGTACAGAATAGAATTACTTTGTAAATGCCCATTCCCCATAAATAGCTTACTGTTTGTATTATCTGCAAGTTTGGTAGGTGACCTAGTATACACTGGACTGATTAGATGCCTTGACGCACGAACCGGAATCTGTTGACGAAACACCAGCCAACCATTGTGCGGCAATGCCCTTCAAGAACCTAACTCAATACAGTTTTCAAGGGCTTGTGTAAAAATGTATCTCATCTCGGTCAATAAAGTGTTTCCTACACAAACATGAGGATTTAAGTTTAAAAAAACCCAGTACCCTCACAAAAATTAGGAATTACAAGAGTTTGTTAGCCCAGTACTTTGGGAGGGGCTGAGAAAAGTGGACCTCTTAAGCACACCTACCATTGAGCCTAGATAATTGTGATAGATGAAGATACCTGATATTCATGGGAGAATGGCAAAGTAGAAGGATCCAGAGGGTCCTAGAAGCCTACAAGTAGAACATTAGGATAGGCAGATTTGGGCCCAGGGGTCCCGCTCAAACTAAGGCACCAGCCAAGGACAATACAGGTGGTAAACCTTAAACCCCTACCCAGATCTAGCCAATGGTCAGATCAGTCTCCATAGTAGAGTGGAGAGTGGGATATGACTTTCTCACATACTCTGGTGCCTCACCTTTGACCATGTCCTCTGGAGGGGGAGACATGGTGGCACTCAGAGGAAGGACAGCAGGTTACCAAGAAGAGACTTGATACCCTATGAACATATACAGGGGGAGGTAATCCCCCTCAGGAACAGTCATAGGGGAGGGGAATAAGGGGAAAATGGGAGGGAGGGAAGAATGGGAGGATACAAGGGGTGGGATAACCATTGAGATGTAACAAGAATAAATTAATAAAGGAGGAAAAAAAAGAAAAAAAAAGAGATGTAACAAGAATAAATTAATAAAGGAGAAAAAAAAGAAAAAGGAAAAAAAAAGAAGATACCTGATATTGATCTCTGACACTCACATGTTCATGCACACCTGTGCACATACACTCACATACAAATGTACACACAACCACATGAACACGTACAACATACCACACAACACATATGCACACAGGTGTGTGTGTGTGTGTGTGTGTGTTTGTGTGTGTGTGTCTTCAATAAGATCAAGTAAATAACTAATAAGTGGGTTTCTTTTTCATACTTTTTTGAGAATTTCATACATGCACATAACATGTTTTGGTCAAAATCCACAGCCCCCCCCCGTTTGCCTTCTCTCTAACTCCCCTCATCCCCCACCACCACTTGCTCACAATTTCACATATTTTCTCTTTCCAAACTGATTTCTCACCACCTCCCACCACCCTGCCCATCACCACAGGATGCATTTTATTCAAGAATATGACTAAATCTGATATTTCTGGTAACGACCATTATCTCTTTTTTTTACATGTGCATTTATATTATTACACACATAAACTACATACAGCAAGAAGAACCACAAAGCAGTCAGGAAGTATATAAATGTTACATCCATAGTGTTTTGGCTATCTGTATTTGGCAACCTTGAAGAAACATCTTTCCTATCTTGGTGAGTCTAAAATCCTGAATGTAAATCAATATCTGTCATATTTCTTATCCAAGCTTGAATATTGTAAAGGGAGCATTCGAGCCTCTATGGGTTGATCCAGGTTTAGATTCCCATTTCTGCATATTCTGGGTAGGAGCTGACTGTTATAAATTCTCACCTCCCTGCAAGGGAACATCCAGGGATTAAAAAAAAATAACAGTCTTCATGCCAAGCTAGTCAAGTGGAGCTTTTCCAGTGTGAATCAGTCCTCTGGTTCTTCTGATATGGAGAGAGACAGTGTCAAAGTTTCCACTGCACCAGTAATGCCAAGCACCTGCTATAAGGCTGGCATCAAAGATTGGTCTAAGGAGAGGTCTGTAATTATATACTCAGTGTGTATGTCTCAGAGTCAGAAGGATAAAGGACTTCTTGGAAAAATGATCGTTTCCTACAGAATGGCACATGGAGAGTACCTGTGTAGTCCTGAAGGCTGTAATGCCAGTGGGCAGTTTCGGTTTTTAAATCTAGATGGGCAGTGAAAAACTTGAGCAAGTTTTCAGAAAATTTCTTTTCTGTCAGCTTATGAGTCCTAGTTGGTAGTCATTCTGCCAATAAGAGTGTATACCCTGGCTGGGCAGTGGTGGTACATGGCTTCTAAGCCCAGCGCTTGGGAGGCAGAGGCAGCAAGTGGATCTCTGTGGGTTCAAGGCCAAGAGTGAGTTCTAGGACAGCCAGGGCTACAAAAAAAAAAGGAACACACTGTTTCATGTGATCTTGGACCAAAGAGCAGACATTAAAACCAAGGACAAAACAAGGAGTACTGAAGTGTGTCTACCAACAAGCACTTCAAGAAAGATGGTCAGAAAGTCCAATTGGCAAAGGCCTAGCCAGATGCTGAGCACTAGCATTGAGATAGACTGGAGAAGCGAGGTCTGTGGGAGCAAGGATGAAAAGCTGTGGGGGCTCAAGAGATGCTACCGTTAGCAAAGTGATTACAGTACAAACACAGAGGACATGAGTTCGAATCATGCCTCCCATATAAGGCTGCACACTGCCACGTGTGACTATTTTCCCAGTGGTGGAGAAGCAGAGATAGGAAGATTCTTGGGGCTTGGTGGCCCAGGCAATCTGGTCTCAGGAAATGATGTGGGGAACAATGGAAGACATCTGACCTCAACCTCTGGACTCCGTACATATATCCAAACATATACATATATACATACATACATACATACATACACACATACATACATACTGTGAACATGTACAATGCACGTTCTAGATGATAGATAGATAGATAGATAGATAGATAGATAGATAGATAGATGATAGATAGATAGATAGATAGATAGATAGATAGATAGATAATGAAAAACCTTTGCTGATATGTCAGTGAAAGAGCTGAGCAGGTTAGGACCCTAAGACCTCTTATCCTTTGGAAGGCATGAAGGAAAATAAACAAGATATTAAAGGTACCTTGAAAAAAAAAGTTACTAGTCAAAGAGCCTCAAGAGACTAAATTAGGCCCATTACCCAGTGTATGACACACAGACTTCCATAAAGTGCTGTCTATCATGTCACATATTATTCAGTCATTCTTTTATATATACTTGGCAATCAATGGAGACTGTGAGTAGCAGGAAGTGACATTAGGGAAATAGAAACCAAGAAAGAACACTAAGGGAAGACCTTAGAGTCCCAGTGAGTCTTTAATGGATATAAATACTTTAGTGACCCCAATAGATTGTGGTTATCAGAGTACATCTCAACCCCTAACAGTTCTCAAAGGGACGATTACAGCAGCATAAAATTAGTCTGAGAGATTGGTCCTCTGGTCTCTCGAATGTATCCCATTATAAAATGCTTATATAGTCAGTAGGGACATCTGACCCATGAGCCCACGAGCCAAAGGGTAGTGCTCAGCCACAGCCAAGCATGCAGGCTCAGAACTCAGACTAACTTCAGTTTCAAGGGGACTCCAGGCAAGTTTCTTACCGCCAACCTTGTTTCTTTATACACACTGATTGTCCCAATTTACACTCTGTTGCTGTGATAAAACACTGGCCAAAATTAACCTGGGGTAGAAGGGGTTTGCTTCAGCGTACAGGTTGCATCCTATCAGTAAGGGAACCCACAGCAGAGGCTCAAGGCAGGGACTGAAGTGGAGACCATGAAGGAATACCACTTGCTGGCTTGTTCCTCCTGCTTCCTCAACCTGCTTTCTTATATAGCCCTAACGCCAACCTGCCTAGGGATGGCACCGCTCACAGTAGGCTGGGCCCTCCCACATTAATTAGAAACCAAGAAAATGCCCCCATCATCCTGCTCAAACTATGGCACCAGCCAAGGACAATACATGCAGTAAACTTCAAACTCCTACCCAGATCTAGCCAATGGACAGGACATTCTTTACAGCTGAGTGGAGAGTTGGGACGGACTTTCACATGAACTCTGGTGCCCCATATTGGACCACATCCCCTGGAAGGGTAGGCCTGGTGGCACTCAGAGGAAGGATAGCAGGTTACCAAGAAGAGACTTGATACCCTATGAGTATATACAGGGGGAGGATGTCCCCCTCAATCACAGTCATAGGGAAGGGGAGTAAGGGGAAAATGGGAGGGAGGGAAGAATTGGAGGATACAAAGGATGGGATAACAATTGAGATGTAATATGAATAAATTAATAAAATATTTTTAAAAGAAAAGAAAATGCCCCATCAATATACTCATAAGCCAGCCTAATGGAGGAAACTCCTTGATCAGTTTGCATCGTTCCAGTGTGCAAGGTGACCACAGAAGCTAATTACAACAGAGATCATGTCCACCGTAAAAACCCCTGTTCCCCCCGTTACAACAGTGAGATAAAATGACACCGCCAAAGCACTTCATGTGTTCCTAGAGTAGACTCCACCTTACAATAGCACTGGGAGAGAAGATCCAGGAAACGTTCGATTGAGTTTAGCAGAAGACAGGTAATCAAATAAGAAATACCATCCCCAAGCAGCAAGGAGAAATGAGGACCATTTATAAAAAGATTAGCTAAAATACGTGTGACAGGTGAGACCCACTGCAGTACTCGTGCTTTTCCGGCATTTTATCACAAGCTCGGCAAGCTGAAGGTGTGGCTCAGCCCTAGAGCACTTGCTGCGCAGGCGCAAGCCTTGAGCTTGCTCCCAGCATGGAACAGGTCAAGCGTTATCAAACAAGGGCTGAAGGTAACTTTCTCCGGCTGAATTGAATACGGAGCCTTCGAGACTTCTGTGTAGCAATATTTCATGCCGCACAAATACCTGCATCTGTTGTTTTTGGTTTTCTACACTAAGTGGGATATTTAAGGGCTGATTTATTCCCTTATTTATTTTTCCATGACTAAGAAGCGCATGTGGAAATGGCTGAATGCTTCTTAAGTACCACTGAGTAGTTCTCACGTTTCCACAAAGCATATGGGTCCCACACTTTAGGGAATGAGGAAGAGAAAGAACAGGTCCCTGCTTTTGTGAAGGGGAAAAAAAATCTAAACGGACATACAAAATACCCAAAAGGGGAATGCGAAAGAGGAGACGTAGCCTTTTACAAAGAATAGCAACAATAGCGACCTGTTTTAAAACAGAGAAAATATCTCTTCAAAAATCTAGCTTTTAAAAAAGGTCAGAGAAGTTTAAGGTTTACTCAAGTGTAAATGTCAATGGGAGTAAGTGGTACTGTGAGAAAATGGGGAGATCACTGACCTTTAGTCCAAAAGAAGCTAGAATTAGTGCCCAAAAAGAGAAAGGGAAAGAAATTTTTGAGAAAGATTTTTAACTAGGAAACTATAATAAAAAAATGATGATTTACTGCAATTGCTACTTGCTCACACACCAGGATTTTTTATTCAAAGGCATGTCCTATGTAATGAAATAAAACTAGTCTGGGAGGTGGATCAGTGGATGAAGTGTTTCCCTTCACATATGTGTAAGGACCACAATTCAAAGCTCAGCATCTGCATAAAAACTGGGCAGGTATAGAGGTAGAAACAGGAGACCCCAGAGCACACTGGGTACCTAGACTAGCAAAACCAGGGAGCTCTGTGTTTAGAAAGAGACTGCCTCAGGAAATAAAGTAGAGAGAAATCAAAGAAGGCACCCAGTGTCGACCTCTGGTATATTCAGAGACACATGTGCATATACACATGTGCACGCATACACATAAGAACATGCACATACATGTGTACCCATACACATATGAACATGCACACATATGTGTACCCATATTCATATGAACATGCACACATGTGCACCCATATGCATATGAACATACACACACATGTGCACCCATACCCATATGAACATGCACACACAAGTTCATGTGCTGGAAAAATGTGATACACAGGTTAAGAGAGCTAGAGTCAAAGTTTCAATATGACCCCAGGATCTTTCACTAGATTACACACTTTTAAAATTATTTCAGAGCTGGTTTGACTATCAGGCATATTTTATTGTTATGGCCAGAAACATCCATGTTCACAAAGAATCTGGCCACTGGATTACTTTAAATCCCCAAATTTGGTCTTCTCTTTTCTGGTGTGTCCTGTATTCGATGCCCATCAGTGGCCATGGGTATAGGATATATTGACAGGTTTATGCCTCCAAAGGCTCAGAGGACATATAAAGATGGACTCAGAAGAAGGGCAAGCCAGGCACAGTGGTGCACGCCTATAATCCTAGCACTCAAGAGAGGCAGAGACATGCAGATCGCTGTAAGTTTAAGGCCAGCCTGGTCTACAAAGTGAGTCCAGGATTGCCAAGGCTACACAGACAAAACTGTGTCTAAAAAAACAAAAACAAAAACAAAAACAAACAAAAGAAAACAAAAAGAATGGCCAAAATAAATAACACACACCCCTGTACATAGCAGCCAGGTTACTATTGGGCAATTAAACATGCCCTATTCTTCAAAAGGACATGTAACTTTACTTCCTTGTGTGTATTGCAAGCATCCCAGAGGACCTCACAGACTCATGGTGAAGCTTGTTTATCATTTAAGCACTTGCAACCTGTAAAGGACCATAATAAAGTGAAGCTGGCAGGAAAATATTTTATTAAAGTCGACATTGTGAAGGAAGCCCGCCAGAAAGCCCCACCCCGACACTCTTAAAGCCGAAAAGAAAACTTATTGCCTGCAGCTGCATGGGGAACTTGACCAAATCACGCAGCCCCAAGACTTACTGCTCTTTGTCTTTTATGCACAAAAACACATCCTGGTTGGCACACCTCACTTAGCAAGAAGTGGAACTACAGAAGCCAAAAAGCAAGGTTAGTACATTTAGGTTTTTTTATTATTATTATTATTCAAAAACTTTCCTAGGACTGTGGACTAGGTCTTTGTTCCTGTTTTGCAGGTGTTGGAGCCTACCTGAAGGGTTTTAAGGACAGAAGGTTGCCTCTAAAGTGGCGTTAGTCACGCTAAGACCTGAGGCACATTACATTGATGAGGGAAACTATTTTACATGTTCAAAGTATTTATCTCTCCTCTAGCCTTTCAATTTCTCCAAAACTCAGCCCCCTTATGCCTCTCAGCTTTCCCTTTTAACACTCCAAGCTCAGGACACACTCCTCACAGACAGAGCCTCACTCTGTCCCCCACAGAACCACAATCTTCATTAGGCCATGCTTTGACCTCAATCTTCATACTGTCCTACTTTACCTCTGCTATTGACTTATGACTTCTAACGGTTTTATTTCTACCATTTTCATTTCACTTCTTCTTACACATTCTTTCCACTCCCCTGGAAGTGCCCCCATATGCACATGTAAAATATCTACCATTTTCATTAGATCCTTTGATTTTTTTTTCCATGTTCTGTTTTTGGACACAGGGTCTCTGACTTTGAACTCCCTATGTAGCTGAGGGTGATCTGGGCCTTCTGATCTTCCAGCTTCTACCTCGCACATGGTAGGGCTTCAAATGTGCATGGCCACACCTGACTCGTGCAGGGCTTGGTATCAAGCCCATGGCTTTATGCATGTACCCTACCGTGATACATCCCCAGCCCAATTCATTAATATATCAATATAATTACTGTACAGTTTCTCACTTTGGGGACTTTAAAATCTGTAGCCAGGGAGGTACTTTCCTATAATTCCAACACTGAAAAGGTTGAGCCAGGAGGATCGCATGTTTGAAGCCTTACTTACATGGTAAGATCTTGCCTAAAATAAATAAATAAATAAATAAATAAAGTTAAGGAAATAAAAGTCCCAGACTAATAGTTCTAATATCTAGGTTTTCCCCTAGTCTGGTGTTATTGATGGCTTTATCTCTTGGTATATAGCTTTGTTTTGGCTTAGTTTTTGAGGTCATGGCCAATGCAGCCTGGGCTGAAATTGAACTCATTACATACGGTAGGAGGAATTCCTGATCCACTTCTCTTTGCCTCTAGAGCATTGGGATTCCAAGTATGCACCAGCACCCCTGGCTTGGCAGGCAGTGCCTTCTTAAACATTTTTGTACCATCTTCTCACCTTTTTATTCTGATTTTTTGTCTGTCTTAATTGGGAATAACAAATGAAGGGCCGTACATCCGTCCCACTGATCCTCAAGCTAGGAGAAAGGGTGGCAGGACATGCAACTCAGTCTCAGCCACTTGGCATCCCACCTGGGTCCTGGCGTGCATCTGTTGGCTGGCATTGCTTCATTCCTGTCTTCAGCATCCTCTTTGATTTTTTTTCCCTTTGGACACATTACACAGCATACTCCTACATGAGAGCTGCTGCAGCCCACAGCCTTCTGGTTTCTAGCAACTGCCACAGATCTTGATAAGCCAAGTCACCGTCTGTGGTACCTCATCAAGGAGCGATGAGCTGATCTGGCACCGGAAGGAAGAATCACCATGGCTTTATAATCACATTCCAAGTTCTTATCTGAAGGCAACTTGTTAGCTTCATCCTCCTCCCTATAATCTAAAACCACAGCCCTCTGGGAAGTCGAAAGTAGCATCACCATATGTGAAAGCTTGCAGCGGCTTCGTCAGTCCTGGGTGCCTGCACAGCTTCCAAAGGGTAGAACAATTTTCTTCTCTCATTGTATCACAAGTACATCTTGCCGAAACTTTCCTCTCATGACAAAAGTTGGTCCCTTCATGTCTGAGAGCTATTATTCTATATAAGGAATAAAGAAGCCGTGGGCTTCAGTCCTGTGAGTCACATTCTTTACGAGGGATACTCAATGGTGGGAATAAAATGAGCGCTCTGCTATTGGGATGGCACCTGAGTGTGGACTCTTCATCTTCCACACCCTCCAGGTGGTCCATGGTGTCAGTATCTTCACAGTCAAATTATTCATCAGCATCAGTATGCTCTTATCCTAGGTCTTTCTTCTCTTCCTCCTCGTCTCTCCTCCTCCTCCTCCTCCTGCTCTTCTTTTTTCCTGCTGCTTGGTCAACTTCTTCATCTGTTAATCAAACCACTGGAGCTGAGATAGCTTCTCCACCCAGGCTCAGCTTCTCCACTTGCCCTCCAACCTTGCCATTCCTAGACTCTTTCGTAAGAGCTGGAATCACTTTATTGGACTATGTGAATGATTGAGGCTTGACAGCTACATTTACGGCACCTTGCCCACACTGTCCACACCTAGTTCCTTCTCCAAGTTCTTCTTCTTCATCATCATCTTTTCTTGGTGATTCAAACCTTGCATCACCTTCATCTCCAGCTCCACATGCCACCAGTGTTAGGTCCTGCTGTAGGGTGTGGCTGGCATGGCCTGCCTTCCACCTGGGGCGTCCCCTCTCCCAGAGACTCACTATATAAACCAGACATTTTGGGTTCACTGGTCCCTTTGGCCCTTTACTGCCCTTGCTGCCTTTGCCCTTTCCCCACCTCCCTGCCCTATCTCTTTTCCTTCCCCTCTGGTCCCCAGCACATGCTTCCTTTTCTCCTCCCCGACTCCCGTGCCACTTCCAATAAACCTGCACTTATATATTATCGCTTCATCACCAATTAGCTCATTCTGACTATTTAATCAATCAGCCAGGACATGAGATACTTTTTTTTTTCCCTAGGCATTGAAAGTGGCAAACGTCTTACTGTAGACGTTATAGTAGGTGTGGCTGTGTTCTTGCCTCTCTTCCGCCACAGCCTACTGATTCCTCAAGGTCTTCAGTGGTGGCATGGGCCACGTTGGCCACTTGGAGATGCAGACTTTAGCAATTCTGGTCAGTCTTGCAGTGGACCTGCTCTCTCATCTCAAAGTCACAGAAAGCTACCTAGCAAATGATGCAGGTATATGTTGCCATCACAGGCAGGAAGTAATAGGCAATCGTGATTCCATATTCTTACAGCATGCCAGATAGGATATATGTGGAAGTGAAATTAAAAGTAGTTCTGCTTTGGAATGCATGTGAATCTTCACCTTCACAGGACAGCTGTGCCTGGAAATGTGCTTGCACAGTTCATCATCTCTAGTTCTTGAGCCCTCAGCTGTTTCTCTAGACACATCCAGGCCTTTCCATATTCCTTGAGACTTTCAGGGCTACCCTTAGCAGGTAGTTTCAATACCTTGGCCCTATAGGAGACAAGGTTCCAGGAATGAAGAGACATCTTTTGCCTTTCTTACAGGGCTCATCTCATCCTACCACACACCGTTAAGACTGATTTTTCACTGCTCTTTGCTCTTTCACAGGGTAGTCTTATGGCTAAAAATCTCTGACAAGGAGCCCAGGATCTGCTACAAATTCCTCTCTTTCCTGAGGATGCCTGGGACTTCTTTCACGCTTGCCCATATTCAACCTATAGAAAATTATTAAGGTGCTTTCTGATTTCTTATTTGTTTGTATATTATCCCTCCACTTCTTAATGACCATCACAGAGAGTAGGGTCCACACGTCCAGTTTCTTTTCTGAGGAATCTGTTCCTTCCCCCTTGTGCAGATAATTTGCTTATTCTAATGAGTCCCAAAATCATTAGGCTTTTTGTAGCTATTTTTTTTTTCACTATTAGAATAACAGTGATGTTCCTTCCATCTGACTGTATTTTTGTTCTGTTTTGTTTTTTGAGACAGAGTAATACAGGGTCTTGACTGCTCTGGACACACTTTGTAGACCAGGCTGGCCTCAAACTCAGAGATTTGCCTGCCTCTGCCTCCATGAGTGCTGGGATTACATGGGTGTGCCACCATGCCTGGCTGCTCCCTGTATCCTTAAGGGAAGCATAGCCCCCTGTCTCATCATTTTAGGTTGCCATAACAAGCACCAAAAATTACATTATTTACAAATGCCATAAATGTATATCTCACCATTACAAAGGCTATAAAGCCCTGGACCAAAGTGCTGACAGATTTCCTGTCTGGCAAGAGCCACCTTCTTGACCATAGATGCCACCTCCTAACTCTGACCTCAAATGGTAGAAGGTCAAATAGCCTCTATTAGAGTTTTCTTTAGAAATGTTCTAATCTCATCCATAGGACTTTTCCCTATAATCTATTTCCCTCCCAATGTCACCACCTACTCATACTGTCATTGTAGAGAAGAAGATTTCAACACATGAATTTAGAGGTGAGGGCGCACATTCTGAGCATAGCTCTCACCTAGCCACGTATAGGCCATTAATGATAACAGCTACTATAGTTATTGTGTGTCTAGCAGGGTGCTTGCTGTGAAACTTATACAGATTAGACCACTGAATACTCATCATTACCCCAGCTTCCTAGGCTAGGAAACCAAGACCTACAACAGTGAAGATATGTGCCCAGGGCCTAACAGCTCCTCAATAGTAGGAACTGAATGCAACTCCAGATAGTCTCCACCCAAATTATATGCCCAAGCTCTAACAGCTGCTCAGTGCCAGGAACCGAATGCAAATGCAGATAGCCTACCTCGAGAGCCTTGTATTGGCTACTGTTAGTGGTAGACCTTGAGGAAAGTTGTCTCTTGGATGACCCATTACAACCCCATCGAAAGGAGGCTCCTCAGTGGCTGCCTCTTATCCTTGGACGTGAAAGGGGCTAGGAAGAAATGCTCAGGTGTCGGCTCATCCATTCTTGCTTCTTCCTACCTTCAGTTTCACATACAGGAAGTGCAGATCCCAAGAAGATGAGAGACCATCTTCCTTAGGCTGAGCATGCCAGTCCATGACAGGAAAGGAGAAGCGATTTCTCTACTATGGGATGTTGGCTTGGTTACGAGGAGATACAGCCACTGTCTCATAAGATTTTACCCAAACTTCAGCCTCCAGAACTGAGAGTTCAGACTCTATCGAGCTCCAATTTCACACTGTGTCTCTTTGACTCCTTCTCACTGTGATTAGGCCATGAAAGCTTAAAGGGCAAAAAATCTATAAGCTGCACTTCCCTGTATCATCACACACAGTAGGCAGCACAAGGCTCTACAGATAACCTGTTGAATGAGGGAATGAAACGAGAATAAGTTCAGCTGCTCTGGTAGTGCAGTCTTGGCAAACCATCTCAGAGCAGCGCTCTTCCTCTGGAAATTTAGGGATGCATAGAATTCAAGAGCTTTGCCAAAGATGGATGGATGTCAGTTTTATTTTTACATATTTTATTAATTTATTCATATTACATCTCAACTGTTATCCCATTCATTGTATCCTCCCTTTCCTCCTTCCTGCTTTCCCCTACTCCCCTCCCCTATGACTTCCTCCCCCTGTATATGCTCATAGAGTATCAAGTCTCTCTTCAAGACTTTGTGTTCTTTCTGATTCTTCAGTCTGAAAGACTGCTGGACTGGCCAAGTATAAAACTCAGATTCTTGTCTACACTTTTTTTTTCAATTATTAATAATCAGGCATTAATTCATAGAGACAAAAGAAACTTAAAGAGTTGACAAAAAAAAAAGGTACCTTGGTCACTATAAAACGCCTATATTCTTAGCATAGTTATTCCCACTTGGTCTGGTACATTTAGATACTATGCTGGAGGCTGTGGAGGTGGCACGGTGGTTAAAAGTGAGTTCTGTTTTTGTAGAGGACCAGAGTTTAATTCCCAGCACCCACATCAGGATGCTCCAAGTGAATCTAATACCTCTGGATTCTGGGAGCACCAGCACTCACATGCACATATCCACCCAGGAGTATGCATTCATACACATAATTAAATATAACAAATCCTAGTTCAAAAAGAAAGAAAAGAACAGAAAACAAAAGTAGGAGGAATCAGGCTGGACATAATATTCAGCCCTTAACAGCACAGCGCTGACCCTACTCACTGCAACTCCAGTTCTAGGAAGTCCAGTGCCCTCTTCTGGCCTCCATAGGCACTGCATCTACATGCACAAACCCATGCTGAAAAAAAACACATACTAAAATCTTTAAGTGCTACATGCTTCATAGTTGGAATAATATAAATAAAATCTAATTTGGATTAGAGGGCTCTAGCCTATCATCTAACTTTGACGCTCATAAAATTCATATGTTAAGTGTAATCACGAACACTATTATGTAAGGAGACTCAGAGGCCCTACAAATCTGGAAGATTGGACTGTTGGCTGAATTAGTGGATTGCAGGATTAGATTCAAACCCGGGCAGTCTGAGTTGAGAGGTCTTCACATCAAAGAAAGCTCTTCTCTGATCCCTGAACACAAAGCAAAGGTAACGTTTGAATCATGCTCATAAGAAAAGGAGCCAGTTCAAGCGACACCACATGCTGGCGAGGATGTGGGAAGAGAGGAACACTCCTTCATTGCTGGTGGGAATGCAAACTAGTACAGCCACTTTGGGAATCTATCTGGTGCTATCTCAGAAAACTGGGAATAGGGCTTCCTCAAGACCCAACTATTCCGCTCCTTAGAATATACCCAGAAGATGCTCCAGCGCACAACAAGAAAATTTGCTCAACCATGTTCATAACAGCCTTATTCATAATAGCCAGAACATGGAAAGAGCCTAAGTGTCCTTCAGTAGAAGAATGGATAAAGAAACTGTGGTACATATACACTATGGAATACTACTCAGCTATTAAAAACAAGGAATTCCCGAAATTTGTGGACAAATGGATTAAGCTAGAACTGATCATAATGAGTGAGTTAACCCAGAAGCAGAAGACTCAAATGGTATATACTCACTTATATCTGCATACTAGCCCAAGGGGCATGTCCCACAAAAGCCTTCACTTACCAGGAAACTGAGACAGAGGGGAGGACATCCTATTGGGACTCTAGATGAGAGAAGCATGGGAGAATAGCAAAGTAGAAGGATCCAGAGGGTCCTAGAAACCTACAAAAAGAACATTATGATAGGCAGATTTGGGCCCAGAGGTCCAGTTCAAACTACGGCACCAGCCAAGGACAATACAGGCTGTAAACTTTAAACCCCTACCCAGATCTAGTCAATGGACAGAACATTCTCCACAGTTGAGTAGAGAGTGGGGTCTGACTTTCTCACATACTCTGGTGTCTCATATTTGACCATGTCTCCTGGAGGGGGAGACCTGCTGGCACTCAGAGGAAGGATAGCAGGCTACCAAGAAGAGACATGATACCCTATGAGCATATAGAGGGGGAGGAAGTCCCCTCAGTCACAGTCATAGGGGAGGGGAGTAAGGGGATAATGGGAGGGAGGGAGAAATGGGAGGATACAAGGGATGGGATAACCATTGAGATGTAAAAAGAATAAATTAGTAAAATAAATAAATAAAAAGAAAAAGAAAAGGAGCCAGACTCAAACCATGGCACATCTGATGGGTTGTGTGGTTGGCTGTCATGTCGGACTGATTAAATAAACAGAATGAGCTATAATATAGCGAAGCTACAATATAGAAATACAGGTTTATTGGAAGTGGCACAGGAGGGGAAAGGGAAAGGGGAGCACCTAATGGGTTTGGGGAGGAGAAAAGGGAGAGATGTGGGGAAAAAAGCAGGCCCTGAACCAAAACGTCTGGTTTATATAGTGAATATCTGGGAGAGGGGAATCCCACCCCTTGGTAAAGGACAGTCCATGCCAGCCACACGCTGGAGCAAGACCTAACAATATCCTGACTGCCCCATGGTGACCTTCTCTTCTCTAAGACTTCAACCATCATTAATGTGGCAGAAATACTTAGAACTCTGTCATCATGCCCGCCCCCAGCCATGTTGGCATTCACTCAACAAATACTCACCAGGTGTCAGCTTGTCAGACATGAGCTATGTCCTGAAAAGAGCATAGTTTTTTTTAATGCCTTTAAGGAATGATATCATAGGCAAGAAATAAATTAATCAAAATCTTATCACTTTGTGTGGTATTATATTGTATAGATATATATAAACATCTAATGTGTCATCTTTTGGGGTATTTAGGCAATTTCTTGAGTCCTTTAATTTATAGACAACATTGAAATTAATAACTTTTGAATAGATCAATATGAGAATACTAGACCGATGCTGTCGAACAAAACTTAAGAATTGAACATCTAGGTCAAAAGCCCTGTGAACTTTAAATTTGTTAGAATTTAACAAGCTGTACACCATTAAAAAAAATGTTACTGATCTATGGTTCCTATGGAAAATCCCTACTTTTGCGCATTTTCCCTTCTATTACTGTGAGCTAGACACACTGTGTACACACTATTATGACCCTAAGCAAAATGAATTAACCTCCCTAGTCCTCTGTGCACTCTGAGATAAAGCAGAAGAAGGAAAGAACTCAAGAAGTGCTTCGGAGGGTGAATCAATCAGGCTCACTGCTCATCTGGGTGGAGTGGGAGGAGGTGAAGGAGACATTAACCTCAAATTGCTCTGCGTGAGAATAGATGACAATGTTCCTAACCAAGTAGCAAACGGCAAAACGAAAAGCAGTTTTTGAAAGCAAAGTCATAAGTCTGATTTCTGACACGCTGACTCAGAGACGCCTGTGCTCGGGGAAAGGTTGGCACCATAGTGGGGGAAAGGATTCACCTGGAGAATGGCACAGGGTGGTTGGTTGGAGGTTGACAGCTTCAGTTGGAGCAATGCTTCTCAATCTTTGCAGTGACCCTTGATTACGGCTCCTCATGTTGTGGTGACCCCCTACCATAAAATTATTTTTGTTGCTACTACATAACTGTAATTTTGATAGTGTTATGAATCAGGATGTCAATATCTGTGCTTTCTGGTGGTCTAAGGTGATGCCTGTGAAAGGGCCATTTGATCCCCCCCAAAGAGGTCACAACCCATGGGTTGAGAACCACTGACTTAGAGGATCTGTAATCACTAAAGAGACAGAGTGATAGCCATGGCCATGAGAGATTGTCTACATTCGGTGAACTAAGATAAGAATGCTCACTCCAGCATGAGATTGGCAAGCCACGGTATAGAAGTACCATTGCCTAGAGTTCTGAACTGAAAGAAAGAAAATTAGGAAGAGGAGGAGGAAGAGGAGGAGGAGGAGGAGAACAAGAACAAGAAAAACAGGAACAAGAACAAGAAGAAAGTGACCTCACCACCATGACTCATAACTCTGCTTCCTGACTATGCGTGTGATGTGGCTAGTTGACTCATGCTACTACTGCTATGATTTCTCCGCACTGACCGACCGTACCCTCAAACTGTGAGCCAAAATAAACCCTACTGTACTGAAGTTGCATCAGTCTGGAATTTTGTACGAGCATAAGAAAAGTAACTAAGGAAGGTTCTGATGAGAATAGAAAAAATAGTAGTTTTTCAATTACCAGAGAAAAGAAAGCATGACCAGCTGCCCCATACCCCCCTTACCACGGTGGACTGTGCCCTCAAACTCTCATATAAAATAAACCCTCCTTTTAAGTCTGGATATTTTATCAAAACAATGAGAAAAATAACTACACTGTTTCATTGGTTGCTTGCTTTCTTGGCCTTTTGGTTGGTTGCTTGGTTGCTTGGTTGCTTGGTTTTTTGGTTGTTTGTTCCTCGCCTGGTTTCTTGGTTGCTTGGTCCTTGGTTGCATGCTTGCTGCTAATGTGTTTGGGTGTTTGCTTGATTACTTTATTGGTTGCTTTCTTGCTTGCTTAGTTTGATGTTTGCTGGCTTGGTTTTCACCCCATAGTGCACTTAACATATTTTGGAAGTATAATTTCAATACATCCAGAAATGTTGGGGACCAGCCAATATGCAAATACAACTGCTATTTTTCATGAAATTTTACAAATGCAGCCTCATTTAAATAACATCATAAATCTATGAGGATGGTAAAATTATTACCCCTATCACTCCCATGAGCAATATTCAGCTAAGAAATAACAATCCCAGGTTCATAACATGCCATCCATAAGCCAAATCTAGTTTTCTTGACTCTAATCCAGGGACCCCTATCAGCGAAGAATCTTGAGTCCAGAAGAAAGCAAATGCTTGCCCAAGATTAAGCGTCCTGATTCCCAATCACATAACCTGCTCTGGATTGAATAGAAAAGTCTTCCTCACTAAGCTAAGGTTAAATTCCTTTCATCACCAACCTCTAATTTCAGGCCATATCTTTGGTAGTCATCTTTTCTTATTCTTATTCCTCCTTCTTCTCCACCTCTGCTTCCACTTCCACTTCCTTTGCTTCTTCTGTTTCTTCTACCTCCCTTTCTTCTTTTCTCTCAGGCCTAAATTCAAATATTTGGGAAAGAGTGAAAGGTCCAGGAAGAATCACAGAAGGAAAGTATGCTGATAATAAAACATCTTGCCACATGAAAAGGTCAAATGGGTGCTTGGTTTCTGTCTGTAATAGGCTTCAATTTGAACAATCCCAGCCATGAAATACCAAGCAATTTTCTGACCTTTTTAGCTGTGGCTACAGGCACTTTGATTTTCGGGACAGTTTATGTCTATATTTGACACTAACTAAAAGAAACAAATTGTTTCTGGGTACCCTGATCCCATGATACAAAATACAACCTACAGGCCTGAATGGTAGAAGCTGGTGGTTGCTGAGGCATTTTGCCCATTTGCTTCATTTTGTTTTAGCTGTCATATATTAGAATACACTTTCTAAATCTGTGTGTGCACCATCTTAGGAATCTTATGGGAGATACATCTTAACTACCAAAAAAAAAAAGTCGAGAAAGCAAGACACTCATATCCAGGCTCCTAGCAAGGCATAAAACTTGGTCTTATACTAGCACCCTGACTGGTCTTTGAGTGAAAACCCTAGAAATACAAATAAGTTGGGATAAAGAATCCATTCCAGAAGTAGGGTCAACAATAGCAACAGAATTTTCTAGTTTCCAAACACAGGAAAATCAAGGAGGAGTACCTTCTGGTCAGTGCAAGTCATACCTGGCACAACACTTCACAGACCCACGATTCACATGAGTTTAACAACAATGCTAACTGCTTCCTGTTTTCTCTTGCTTCTGTCCTCATCCTTAGCCTGGATATCCACAACAAGAAAAATAATGAAGGGAAGAAATAGGATAGCAATATATTGTATACAATAAAGACTGTCACATTTTTTCAGACTAATTTTATAAGCCCATTCTTGTTTAAGACATTCTTGTTATTTTTCAACCAAAAAATGCAATAAAAAAGTTAGTCACAGGTAGAGGAGACAGGACAAATGCTGGTGATCACATTTCACAATGTTTAAGGCAGAAACAAGGTGTAGACTGATTCCCTACCCACATCTGCCTCTAGATATCTCTGTTTCAGTCAGAGACATCATTGAAAACTCACAATGGTCTCTATCTCTTGCTTCTTCCCAGCACCCACTATCCAGATACGTATAACGCACACAGATGCGTGTAAGTGATCATGACTGCTTGCTTGTTTCTCCCTCCCTCCAACCAGGCTCCCAGTGGCCAGACTTGAGGCACGCATTTATCACTTCCTTCATGCTCAACTGCTTCTGTGTTTTAACTGGACTACTTGTCTCCAGTGAACGCTGTGCTGAATTAATCTTCCCAAGACACTGCCTCATCACTCTGTGGCACTGAGCACAAGAAACACATTCTTTAAATATCTACTGACTTTAAACAGGGGGCTGGAGAGTTGCCTCAGCGTTTAGTATCACTTGTTGCTCTTGTAGAGGACTCTGGTTCAGTTTCCAGCACCCACATGATAGCTCACAACTATCTATGACTCCAGTCGGGGCACGGGTTCAACATCTTCTGACCTCCACAGGCACCAGGCATGCACGTGATACATACAGTCATGCAGGCAAAACACTCATACACACGAAATATAAGAAATACATGTCCATTTTAATTAAAATAATAATAATAATTAACAACAGGAGATCTGTAAAGCAGCTCGGTGAGTAAAGGGGCTTGCTACCAGGACAGACAGTGTGAGTTCAACTCCCAGGATCCACATAGCGGAAAAAGAGATCTACTCCTTTGAATTGCCTTCTGGCCTCCCCATGTGTTCTATAGCATATGTGTGCTCATAGACATACACACAGACATATACAAAAATAAATAAATAAATGCAATTTTAAGTGAGTTCAAGGCCAGCATGGTCTACAAAGCGAGTCCAGGACAGCCAAGGCTACACAGAGAAACACTGTTTCAAAAAAAAAAAAACAAATCAAAAGTTCTTAAATCCAAAGATTCACAAAATACAATGCATTTTTAATAAGAAGTAGAGAAATTTAAAAACCAGATGGACAGCTGCATGAATTTTATGCCTTTAATGATATAGTAACCCATACTAAAGATAATCATCATATAAAAGCACTTATTATGTGCCATGCTATATTTTAAATATTATTGCTATCTATATAAACATTATAGTAACTTCATAAGACAGGTGTTTTAGTCCCGTTTACATAAAGGAAAAGGAAATACTGAAGGCCTGAAAAATGTCTTCAAAAGAATTTTTCTACCAATAAATGCAGAGAAAAAAATCAACCACCAAGAAGTTGATTTTTAAGTAAAAGAAATGTGTTCTTAAAAGAAGATCACTGTGTGAGTAAAGAAACTACATAAATATGTTATTTTGTGATAAATGTTTTAGGGGGATAATGCTAACATTAGTTTCCTACTAGAATCTTACAGACTACAGATGTCCTATGCAAAGCTTACGCTACTCACAAAACTTCTTACAGAAGTAAATTTCAGGACCCAGTTTCTAGAAAGTTCATTCCACATGGTTTACTGCCTTGCACCTTTATTATACACCTGAGTATTGGTGGTAAAAGAGATACAACTGGCCCCTGAATCTAACTTTGAGAAATCCTCAGACAGGTAGTCACCGTGTGGGGCCCTAGTCATAACACATGGGCCCTATTCCTTCTGGATCTTCCACTCTAAATATTTATCTTTTCTACCCTCATATACGTCATCTTCTAGTAACTAGTGACGGAGCTGATAAGATAGCCTGCCACTGAATAGCTACCTTACCAGTAAGCTACTCCAGCAAAACCAAACGGCTTTTCTCACTATGTTCCCATTGCTCAATTGACGGTGTGTGCCTGAAGCTCTGTTTTGGGAAGGACGCCAAGGTTCTATTTCAGAAGAGAAGGAAAATAAGAAAACCATTTGGAGATGTGTGTCATGAAGGGGACCAGAAATAAGTGTTCAGGGTGTTTTATAAGCTCAGCAGAGACACGCAGATCTGTCATGCCTCATTCAAACAGACTGTTTCTCTACTCAGTCTGTCCCTTTAACCTTACTGGAATTATCCCTCTGGCTACCCTTCAAAGGCTCCATAAATACTCTCTCATCTCTTCTTTCTACATGCCACTGTTTATATTTCTAATAAATAACTGTTTCGCTCTGCTTTGTAACGAGCAGCAGCTTATTTGTCACCCCCTCTCTCCCTCTCAAAGTAAAGGGCACTGTATTACTGTGCTTTTGGTGAAATTTTAAAAAAAACCTGAAGCCCCCATCAGAAATTGGAAATACAGCTGCTGGCTGTCGCAGCCTACTCAGCTCTAAAATTCTAGACTCAAAGGGCAAAATGTTATTAAACATGGCTAATGGGGATAATGGGCGAAAATGCTGAGACAGGGTTCAGCACCGTGGACAGCTCACACGGCTGCCCGCCTTCTCGCCACCATTCTGTACAGGCCACCATGTTTTCCAGCCTCCCGGCTCCTCTAAAGATAGCCCGAGAGCTATCCATATAAGCAAATCTCCATGAAGACAGACAGCCTTGTCTGTTCAGGACCTTTAATGCCTTCATCCAGCTGATCTCATCACAGTGTAGAGGAAAAGTTGAGTCCAGACTCTTGAGTCAGAGTACTGTATTTTGATTCTGCCTTCCCCACTTGGTGGCTGTTTAGAATTAGGTAAACTGCATGCCTCAGCTATACAGAGAGAGAGAGAGAGAGAGAGAGAGAGAGAGAGAGAGAGAGAGAGAGAGAGAGAGAGAGAGAGAGAGAGAGAGACGCCTGCTTCACTGAGTTTTAGTGAATACAGAGTTGTTTTCATATAGTGCTTAGAACACTCTAGATATAGTCTAGTGTTCAGTGGATGTGACCTGTCTTGTAGTTAATGGCTACCATAAGGACCAACAAACAGCTCTGTCTTGACCAGAGACTCACAGGAGCTCAGAGGAAAAAAAATCTTTTGTTTGATTGCTAGATAAGACAGTTCAAACAGAACAAAACCTGAAATATTCTTTCCAGTATCTTACTAAATTTCCGCCCCCCCTTTTAACCTCCAGACTTTTTTCAGAATTTTTTCTTATTTGTTTATATTTTCAGTCTTTTACAACTTCATATTTGTATGTGTGTATATGTACATATATATATACATATATATGTAGTACACTTTGATCATACTTTCTTATACCCTTGCCTTTTCCTACTGAACCCCTTCTTCCCAGCAAGCCCCCCCTCCCTACTTCATATCTTTTTTGGTGTCCCACTGCATTCAGTTAGGGTTGCCTGCATCAGTGTGAGTGCGAGGTTACTTACGTGAACAAAGGCGATGTGCCAGCAGCAACAACACTGAGGAATGTGACTCTCCATCCCCAGCAAGCATTGACAGCCCATAGCTCCTCAGGGAGGGGCAGCTATATAAAGCCCTCCCTTAGCTATGATGGGATGCTGGTAGAGCCAGTCCTGTGCATGCCAGTCACAGGCAGCCACCGCTTCTGTAAGTGCATAGCTGAAAGGGCCATTTCACATCCAAAAGACAGTGATTCACAGCACTCCTTCCCATACTTGGGTCCTCACACCTTTTCTACCTCTCCTCCATGACGTTCCCCGAGGTTTGTTGGAGGTGATATAGATGTCCTCCTTAGGGACTCTCACTCAATAGTCGCTTATTCTCAACACATTGATCTGCTAGGAGTCTTTGCCGTAACCACTCACTACCCATTACAACAAGAAGCTTCTTCTGTCCGGTTATCTCACATGCTGTCAGCAGTCAGAGTTTGCAGGAACTGGGCTCCTGGATGCCACAATCCCAAACCAAGTTCAGACTCCCCCCCTGGCTTTTCTCTCCTGAATTATAGATAAGTCAGGGAATAAAAAGCTTAAAGATATGAACATAGCCCAGGCTTTCTTCACTTTCAGAAAGCCTAACTGCAACCTTGATACTCATTCATAAATAAGAGACCTTCAGAAAAGGAGAGGAAGCCGAAGACAGCACCATTTCCCATCCACTGCCCTGCTCTCTGCCATCCATCATAGTCCCCCTTGGTAGCTGTAGCCATCCGTTTCAATGACCTCGGATTACTGCTTCAAGTGTTTGTAGAGTTTGCATATTTCAGTTTTCTGTTGAACCTTTCTGACTGAGTATTCCTGAAACAAATCCCCGACACATCCTCTGGGCAGACTTGTTTATGAGTTTTCCATTTAATCCCCGGCGACTTTGCACAAGTGATTTTAGAAGTGTTACAAACCTAAACAGCTTCCTGGCCCACTGCAGCTTTTCACATGAGATCATGGCTTTAAATCTCCAGATCACAGCATATCTTGTTATTAATAGCAGGGGATTTCATCTTAACACAGTTCTCTAGTCGGCTGCTAGAAATGCAGGTTTAATGTCCTCCAGACTGTGAAATTAAAAGAAAAATACTAAAAGCATGGGCATTTCCATTTCACTAGAGCTACACCTTTCTTTCTCTCTCTGGCACCCCATCACATCACAGCCCTGAAGGTCCATGATTGAGGGATCCTGGAACAGGTAACTAGATCCTATCTCTTAAGCTTTGGTGCTCTTACACAGTGAGTTCTTGTATTCATTTCCCCTTTGCTGCTGCAATAAGAAGAGTGTCTCCCCTGTTATGTTGGTGTTGGAATCAGTCACAAGCTTTTGCTTTGGACAATGGGCTATTAGAAAACGTCACGTGGCAAAGATAGAAATTGTGTCCCTGCTATTGGCGCTGAGCTCTTAGGCTTCTACCAAACTCATGGGATACTTGTTCGCTGGACCTAGAAGGAGAATAAGATATGCAATGAACAAAGCTTGCAGCCTCTGCTAGACCTGTCCCAGCCAACCCAACGCAGAAGCTAATTGTTTTTATTTCATTATTGTCCCTTATAATCTTGGGGTTTTTTTTTCTAATGAGAGACAGAACGGGTGTGGATCTAGATGGGAGTAGAGGTTGGGGGTGACTAGGAAGGGTACAGTGAGGAAAAACCATAATTAGGATATGTTATGTGAAAAACAGATCTATTTTCAGTAAAAGAAAAGTAACAGCCTACTGCCATGTATCATTGGGACCTCAAAGTCACTTGTTACAACATATTGTAGTTGTGGCAAAGTTTGCAATCAGTGAACAAGTATCTGGACTGCAGGACTGCCATATACTGACTCCTTGTTGCCTAAACATTAACAAGAGAGGAGCCAGGCCTTCGCCACTAGACATATAGTCATGCTCCCTCGCTGGGTGGTATAAGAATGGATGGCCACATCTGAAAAGCTATGCAGCCATGATCTGAAATTTGTTGCTACATAACACCAGAAAGACCACAAAAGAAATATTTTCTTTTTTTATTTTTTGTTTGTTTGTTTTGTTTGTTTGCTTGATTTTTTGAAAAACCTTGCATGAAACTACGGCAACAGCCAAGGAAAATATAGGCAGTAAACCTCGAACCTCTACCCAGACTAGCTGATGGACAGGACATTCTCCACTGTTGAGTGGAGAAGGAGATCTGACTTTCACACAAACTCTGGTGCCCCATATTTAAACATGTCCCTTGGATGGAGATGCCTGGTGGCACTCAGAGGAAGGACAATAGGTCACCAAGGAGAGACATGATACCCTATGAGCATATACAGGGGGAGGAGGTCCCCCTCAGACACAGACATAAGGGAGGGGAGTAGGGGGGAAGTGGGAGGAAGGGAGGAATGGGAGGATACAAGGGATGGGCTAACAACTGAGATGTAATATGAATAAATTAATAAAAAAATTTTTAAATAAATAAATAAAAATAAAAATCAACTTCATTTATTCTAATTTATAATTGAAAAAAAAAAGAAAGAAAGAAAAAAAGAAAAACCTTGCATGGCCCCAGTTGGCCTCCAACTCACTATATAGCCAAGGATGACCTTGAACTCCAGATTCCCGTACCTCCACCTCCTGAGCACTGAGTTTGCATGTATGTACCACCATGCTCAGTTCTTCAATTTTGTTCTGTATTCTCCTTCCCTGACCTTGTCTCCATCCCACAGATAAGAAAACTCCCTTCTGAGAAGGGCAGAACTGTCCCGAAGTCATGCTGTGCTGAGGGGAAAAAATCTAATCTCTGCTGTAATAAAATGCTTTAGAATTTATAAGAATCAAGAATTCCCAATAAGCATATAATTGAACTTGTTTTTACTGCCGTGGTAGAACTGGGCTGAAAATTAAAAATTCATTACCTAGTGCAGTTTACAGAAGCTATGTTTCAGCTCTTTGGAAAAGGGCTCCCAATTCACTCAATTTAACAAACACAAGAACACAAACATTACCAAACCAGGTCAGATCCCCAGGACCTTCAGCACAGAGTTCTCTGACAGTTGAAAAGGCAAAGTAGTCCTTGATAAAAAGTTAGGTTGCAAGCAAAAGACCCCTGGTTCTTAATAAGTCATCCTGGATCTGTCATTCAAACAAGCCTCTGATAGAAATAACTGTACCAGACTTGCCCTATTGCACACAGACACACCATATACAAGACAGACAGACAGACAGACAGGACGGGGGTATATATATATATATATATATGTATATATACATATACACACACATACACAAACTATAAAAATAGAGAAGTAGATCTATTTCTATACATCGGGAGCCTGCCTTTGGCACAACTTTCTAACCTACAAGCTGAAATCCAAGCAGGGTAGGGATGTCACAGAACCAGAGTGGCAAAGGTAAAAGTTCAGGGAAGTTGATGTATCAGAAGCTATGAGGCAGGATCCTGAGGATAAGAAATGCCTAACAGAAACTCTGCCCAAGTTTTTCAGTTGGAGACTGAGCCCTCATGCCGCAGAGTGAGACCACAGGAGGCCTTCCTGGCAATGGCTGCAATCAAGAACAGACCAGAGACCCTAGAGTTAAAACAGCACTAAGGAAAGAGCCGAGCCGTCTGGGAGGCTAGCCCAGTGGAAAAGTTATTTAACACCTCATTAACTTCTCATACAGCACACTGACACACCAGAAAGGCTTCCTCTTAGGAGTAAAGGCCATTAGCTAAGTTAAGGTCTACTCTTGACTTAGCTTAACAAAGCCCTAAACTGAAGCCTGGAAGGGTTTGGAGGAAACCACTTCCAGGTTGAATCCCAACAAACCAGAGGGGCATGGAAACCATGCAGCCTTTCCCATATGGCACAAAAACTATACAGCCAAGCCTACACTGTTTAATAATCCCATTGTGTGCCAAAGAAAGACAAGCCACCTTCAGAGGATTTTAATCAATTTAATGTGTCCACAGTATGCCATCAATAAGTCATACATGCTACAGTGTTCAGAGGACACTGCAAAAGAAGAGGCAGGAAGAATCTAAAATCTGGGAAATAGAGGGAAGCACTACAAATTGGCACGTGCTAAGCATGACATAGCCATGTAAATCATGACCTCATAGCAGTTGTGCCTATGTGTGCACAACCAATGGACTCACACAAGCCAGGCTCACTTAATAGTCAACTTTAAAGGGGAAAGGGTCTCCTGGGGGTAGAACTACCATTTACTGTTGATCTGTTGTCAACTAACAGGTTCAGGGAGAGTGAAAGGAAAAATATACCGTTGTATATCCACTGGTAAGTCCATTAGGCTCCGCTGGGCTTGTTCCAAACTCAAGATCACACAAACAGCCCTCACTACACTCCATGAGACATTAAACGAAACAAAACAAAACAAAACAAAAAAACCAAACACACAAACCTCACTTCTCACCCATTAAAATAGACATAGTTAAAAAGATTGCTGACCCAGAAGACTAGCATGGATGTAAAACCTCACGTCTTCACAAAAGGTCAACAAATTGCATACTGACTTTAGGGTAGACTAAGCAGCTAGAGGCGATGCTGTCCTCATGGCTCTGGACACTCGGGGTCCACTCATTCAGCCAGCTGACCTCGTCCTGGCTCTTACCGGGCTTGTCATCAGCTGACATTCCAAATGCTTTTGTAAAAAGGTTTGTTTTTACTTTTAACTCTGTGCCTGAGTGTGCCTATGTGGGGGTGTGTATTTAGGAGTGCAAGCTGCCTGCGGGGTCCAGAAGAAGGCACTGAATCCCCTGGAGCTAACATTGCAGGAAGTTGTAAGCCACCTAACATGGGTGCTGAGAGCAGAACTGGGGTTCTCTGGGAGAGTAGTACACACTCTTAACCACGGAAACATCTCCCCAACTGCCTGAGAACACTTTTCCACATCAACTTTTTTATTGAACATCCCTTTCAACATGCTCAGTTCAAATGACTTTTACAACCAAATGCCCAATGTAATTTTCCAATTTAATAAAACATAACCAAGCCCCAGGCGGTGGTGGCGCACGCCTTTAATCCCAGCACTCGGGAGGCAGAGGCAGGTAGATCGCTGTGAGTTTGGGGCCAGGCTGGTCTACAAAGAGAGTCCAGGACAGCCAAGGTTATACAGAGAGATCCTGTCTCAAAAAACAAAAAAAACAAACAAACAAAAAACAACAAAAAAAAACAACCACATTTGTTCCAGTTACAAAGGGGAAATCATTGTTTTTCCATCAAGCCAGTCAAAATAAATCTCATTTTTTAAAAATGCCTGTAAAATGTCTATGAGGTAAAAGGAAAGTTAAAAATGCAAAAAAACAGTAATCCAAGTTATTAATCACAAAAAATACACTGACTGTATTTTAGTCTAGAAAGCACCCTAAATAAGATCTTGTTTATTATCACAACTATAATGTTAAATAAATATTGGAAACCTTCCCTGTTCCCATCTATAAATAATGGAGCAAGTTTAAAGTAAAAAAGACACTTGCCCAAGATCATAAAATTAAGTTATCTATGTATGACTCAAAACTAAGTTGGTGGTTGTAAAACTGTTTTTATTTTTCTACAACATTGACATATCTCACTCTGATTATTTAAATAATCTACAAGAAGCGCTAGCCCATTTGTTCAATTTGTGATAGACTTACAGTTCTCTGACCCCGGTCATTGGAGCTAAGATGCTATAGATCTTTTGACGCACTCTGATTAGCATTTCTTTCATTGTGTTCTGTGAAGTTAGCAGTCTACCACAGAGCCACGAACAGGATCATCAAATGCAAGGGCTTCATTTCTGATCCTGCGCCAAGTACTGAGGGCTCTAAAGCATGGCATAGAAATGATGCGGTTAGGGGGAACGTGGGCTCTGGAAGCAAAGCAGACCTGGACTCAAGCCAATTTACCAGAGCTGTGTGGCCTCTATGAAACTGCTCCACCCCTCTCTGGGTTTCCCCATGTATAAAAACAGGATTGGTGACACCTATGCTTCAGGTATTCTGAGGATTAAATTAGAGTCCACATGTGCAGAGTCCAAAACAGCAAATGCTCAAGAAATGGCACGTATACCATCATTACCACCACCACCACCATCAACAAAGATTAAAATCATATATGTGTCCTGGATTCACAGACAACAGTCTCCGTGTTTCAGACTGCTTTGGCTGAGGAAAGGAAACGGGGTTATAAGACTCATCCACTCTTAATAGTGTATTTTTTCAATTCCTAAAGGGTTAATAATTCTGGAATATATTTTCTGGACCTAGATTTTTCAGCAATCGAAATGGTTTGACCAAAAAAAAAGCTCTGCGATTTCTGAGAAAATTCCATTTAAAGCACAGCTTCCCTGTTTACAATTATTTATCGCCGTGGCCTGCAACTGCCAGTACACACACACCAACACTGATGAGTCTCTATTTTATTTCATTTAGCAGACATCTTACGAACAAGAGGCAACGAATGGCTATTTGCGTGACATTTGCTTCTCCCCCACCCCCCACCCCCATCGGTCAACTGGCAGGAACAGGAAGGATCGCAAGGCGTAAGTCAGAGAACAGCCCTTTACAAATGAGGAAGGCTTTGTACAGGAACACGGTGAAGGGGTGCAGTTGCAGCACAAGGGGAGGTTGCTGGGCTGCAGAGGCTGTCTTTCCAACCCCGGGGAAATCCATTCCGCTAGCAATCTGCAAATTTTGTTTTAATAAAAAATGTAATTTCCACAGGACTCTTGTTTGCCAAGCCCGTTGGAGGTGTTGACATTTGAAGCTGCATTAAGGCCTTTGGTGTCATCGCAGAGCCCTGGAATCTTCCTTGTCTGGCTAAGTGTCTGAGCAGCAGTTTGCTTCTCAAAAAAAGCCTGCAACCCTTCGCAGCAACAACATCTCAGATTATTAACAGCTTAAAAAGGAAGAGTGGGAGCTTGGGATCCCTTTCTCAGCCAACTCCATCCTAACCCTAGTCCTATTACTGAGGCCAAGGTCACACAGCTGTCTCCAGGAGGCCTGAGATTGGGAGGGACCCACCTCTGCCTTAATGCTATGCTAGTACCAAACTGAAGTTCTTAATACATGCTTTTCGTCCTAGACTCTCATTTTTATTTTAGGTTTCGGTGGATTCGACAAACACTAAAGCCAGTCCTGCGAGCCACCCTACTTCCTTCTACACACAAACACACCCTACGACACATCTTTGTGTGCCCTCGTTGTAACCATGTTTACTCCCTAACAGGTCAAGATGGAGGAATACTGTTTAAAAGCCAGAAACTCAAGACCAGGGCTCCCTGGGCCTGACTCCTTCCTCCTCTTAGTAGCTAGGGGCTGTGATTTCTTCCTCTATAATAATGGGGACAGCGTTCGTCCCACAACACAAGATAATGTGACAACTACAGAAGATTAACTGTATGGAGCACTGAGGGGAAGGCCACCCCCTCCAGCAAGAGTTTCCTCCTACATGGTTCTCGTATTCTGGATGGGAAGAAGAGTGGAACAAAGCCCACAGCCTCCCCTGTGAGGTTGGCTCACCCTCCCAGGTACAGCTCTCTGTAGTTTCACGAACTACATTAGATAAAAGAGCCTTGCTGTCCTTGTGTTCAAACTACAGCCTTTCCTACACTTCAAGCATCCCCGCAACACCTCCAGGATTTCCACTGTGTCCCCCATCTCTATTAACTTCAGTGACTTATTTAGATCAAGTCATCAATTAAAGTGAATAGGTTTTAGCTTGAAAACACACTTATATTATTAATGTTTACTTTGGAGTACACAATTTTACTGTTTTTTTATGCTACAGTAGAAAACCAGTATTCCATGTCAAAACACACGTTAAAATGTTTCAGTGGGTTAAAATGTTTACTCATTTAACTATCTCTGAGGTGCTGCCAGTGGCACACTGACTAGCCCAGCTCCCGTCTCTAAGAGACACTGAGCATTCTAAGTGTAGCTTAGAGTTCTGTTTCTCTCTCTCAGGCTACAGAAGAATGAGTTAAGAGCAGCAATGTCTCCAGAGTTTATTGCTAAAAAAAATAATCTTAGTAAACTGGTAGAAACAGCAATCCCTGGTAAAGATGCTCTTCCTTTGACTAGGAGCCATCCTGAGGTCAGAGCACTCTCAGAGCCTAAAAGCAATAGAAGTTTACTCAAGACGTCGTTAGACAGCCACCTGTACCAGACGGAGGCACTCAGTTTCCCCCATCTCAACAAAATCTACAGACTCTAAACCTCTGACTACTGCAGTGTGACCTGTTGGCAGAGTCAGAAACAGAAGTAGCAATGGCAGCAGCAGCAGCAATACCAACCACAGGGCACATTCGTTTTCCTCACATGACCAGAGAACTGTGCTGTGTATTTCCATACACTGTCTCCCTTAAGCCCTTTAACAAACCTTTAAGACAGCTACATGTAAAACCAAAGTCATTAAAGTACTCAAGAGTAGGGAAAGGATATGATTCCAGAACCCAGCTCTTAACCACCATATTACATTCCTGGGTAGAGAAGAAACTTCTAGAAACAGATCTTGTTAATAGGACCACTCACAAACCCTACAAGGCTGGCTGCTCTTCCAAATGACCTGGTTCAGCTTCCCATACCTACATGGTAGCTCACGACCATCTTTAGCTCCAGTTTCAGAAGATCCAATGCCCTCCTCTGGCCTCAAAGGGCTATGTCATCACGCAAAAAGGGATATATGTATGAAGCAAGTAATTTGGCTGGAGAGATGACTCAGTGGGTGTCTTCTGTGTGAGCATGAGCATCTACCTGAGTTTGGATTCACAGCACACACATAAAACTGGCTCTGAATACACATGACCATAGGCCACCCCTAGCAGATGGAGAATGCAAAAGAATCATTGGGGCTTGCTGGTCATCCAGTGAGTAAGACCCAGGTTTTGAGACCCCGTTCCAAAAAGCAAGATGAAGGTACCTATTATCAACATCTGGCCTCTGCAGGTACACACACAGGCATGTGCACCTGTACACATGCACATTACACACACACATACACACATACATACACACACAAACATACACACACACACACACACACACACACACACACACACACGAAGGAAAGCTCTGGCTGCTCCTGGGAATGATTAAAGTCTCATAAACCCAAAGGGAACAGGTACAAGTAATGTGCACTATTAGTCACAAATCTAAAGGAAAACAGAAAAACCACTGATCTGGGCAGCATTCATGCTTAAAATATGTAGTACATCATGTTACCTGCTGGAGGCTCCAGGTTGGAACCTGCAGTTCCATGCCCAACGGAAGTAATTATTTCTATCAAATACCGAACACAATGCAAGTTGCTTGCTCCATACAATTATCATTTTTGTGGTAGAATCACAGCCCTACCAGGCCAAAAGAGGCCATTGGATCCCCTGGAAGTGGAGTTACAGATAGTGTTGAACTAGGATATGGGTACTGGAAATTGAACTAGGTCCTCTGGAAGAGCAGCCAGTGCTCCTAACCTCTGAGCCATCTCTCCAGTCCCAACAAAGATCTTAAATAAATAAACCTTTGAAGCTGACTGTTCATAAGTCTCATTTAATTTGGCCAAATGGACTGATTCCAGCTTCTTTGGAAACTAGTTCTACAGCTTTGGTGATAAGCAATTCTTGCAGGTAGGAATACGTAGAAGAAACAAAGTTTCTGGAGCCGTGACTGGGATAGGGCAAGCCCAAGAGTGAGTCCTTATTTCTCCTTACTGTGAGTTTTGCTGTTTGGCCTCATGGTGGAAAAAACACCCACCAGCCATTGCCCCAGGCATGGAGCTAGGCTTGGCATTTCAACAGTATCCAAAGTCTCTGTAAACACACTGACAGGCATATACAAATATAATGAAGCATTTGCATCCGCGTGGCTAAAATAGTTTCCTGTCCGCAGCCAGAAAAAAAAAACTGGCCAGTTCTCTGCATGGGTATATTTGTTACTTAGTTTTTATTTCCTTGGTTACTCCTTTGCCCCTCCATTTTTTTTTCTTTCTGTAACTTTCTCTTTTTGATACAGGGTAAATCTAAGTCCCCATTTGGAATTCTTGATTTCATTAATAAAATGACTTACGAATTGACTCAAACAGGAGCTTAAGGACAATTTAATTAGTTTGGGTTTTGGGGGTTTTGTTTTGTTTTGTTTTGTTCTGTTCTGTTTTGTTTTCCTGTCTTTCTTTCCTTTTCCCTTATCCTAGCCCTAAAAGAGAAATCCCAGAGCAGGCAAGCTGACCTCAGGTGTTTCCCAGAAAAGGAGAGTGTAAGAGGGGGGCAAAAGGCATGCTCTTTAAGTTGGCATGGAGGTTAGACATGCGCCTAAGGAATAGTCACATGGCAGTGTTGAAGGGAAAGCCCAAAGTATTAATGAGAGCATCCTTAGAAAAAGTTATGAATCTCTAAAATAGGATGACTGAGGTGAACTTGATTTCTATCCTTCTAAAGCATCTACTTTGTTTTCTCTCAGTTTGGAAGCTCTCTATTTCCTTTGAAATGTAAAATCTTTACAGGGACTGTCTTGGCATAGATCTTATTTTAAGTCGGCCTGAAAAACTTGGGGAAACACTTACTTTCCATCTGTCTTAATCGCTGTCTGTGTTGCTATGACAGAATACCACAAGCTGGGTAATTTGTTAGCTGCAGAAGTGCATTTGCCTCATGGCTCTGGAAGCTAGAAAGTATAAAACCAGGGATGCTGCATCTGGCAAAGGGCTTGTCACTGTGTCGTTCTATTGAGGGTCAAGAGGAAGGAGATGGGGGAAGGGCAGAAAAGACTCTTTCATGAGTCACTCGTGTGTGCAGAGAGCCCTGGTGACCTAACTTTAGGTGGGATCTCGCACATCCCAGGTTGGCCTCACATTCATTATACAACTCAGGATGGCCTTGAATTTATGATTCTCCTGCCTTAACTTCCCATGTGTGGGGATTGCGGGCATGTGCCACCACACTTGGTTACCCAATTTAGATCTTGCGGGGAACCAAATCCGGAGCTAGGCAAACGCTTTACCAGCTGAGCTGCCTTCCAAGCCCTCTAGTCACCTCTGCAAAGGTCCCAGCTGTCCACACTGCCGCACTGGGGACTGAACTTGCAGCACACGAACCTGAACAGAGCCATTCACCCTGAGAGCATGTTGGTTCTCTGTCCCTGCTGGTTTAGAACGGCTGGCTCCCTTTGTTGTTCTTTTGATCTTTCTTTGTGGTCTGCTCTATGTCTCTCTTTTTAAATTAATATATTTATTTATTTATTTGCTTTACATCCTGATCACAGCCCCCCCTCTCCTCTCCTCCCAGTCCCACCCTCTCTCTCCCTCTTCCCCCATCCCCTCTCCCTTTTTCCTCAGAAAAGGGAAGCCCCTCCTGCCCAGCTCACCAGGACTGAGCACATGTTCTTCCCCTGTGGCCTGTCCAAGGCAGTTCCGGTGGGGGCGGGGGGAGGTGATCAAACAGCAGGCAACAGAGTCCATGGCAGAAACAGCCCCCCCACTCGCCTTACTATCATGAAGTCTGAGCTGCCCATCAGGTACATCTGTGTAGGGGGTCTAAGGTCCAGTCTATGAATGGTCCTTGGGTGGTGCTTCAGTCTATGAAAGCCCCCTCTGAGCCTTGGTTAGTTGGCTCTGTTGGTCTTCTTATGGAGCTCATGTCCCCTCCAATGTCCCTCTATCATTCCCACACTTTTCTACAAGGATCCCTATGCTTCGCCCAATGTTTGGCTGTGAATATCTGCATCTGTTTGGATCCACTGTTTGGTGTATCCTTTCAGAGGATAGCTATGTTAGGCTCCTGTCGGCAAGCATAGCAGAATGTGGTCAATAGTGTCAGGGGTTGGCTCTTTCCCATGGGGTGGGTCTCAGATTGGGCCAGGCATTGGTTGGACATTCCCTCAATCTCTGTTCTATCTTTATCCCCGTACATCTTGCATGCAGGGTAAATTTTGGGTTAAAGTTTTGTGGGTGGGTTGCTGTGCCTCTCCCTCTACTAGGAGTCTAGGTAGAGGAAGTCTTCTTCAGTCTCCATGGAGTCTCCGCTAGAAGAATTACTATTCATAGTTTACACTCATGTCCTCAGCCTCCTCTGTCTTAGCCTTCTATGCATCTTTTTCAGTCCTCCCTATATTCTACAACTTCTCAAATCTACCTCACTTCTGACTAAATCCTCTACTGGGCAGACTGATCTCTCCCTGCTTCCAATCAAGGATCCCTGCTGTGAGCACCACTGTGTTGTACTTTCTTTCTGCACCACATGTTTTTAAGAAAATGATGGCTTCTCATCTGGTGCTATCTCAGAAAAATGGGAATAGGGCTTCCTCAAGACCCAGCTATTCCACTCCTTGGAATATACCCAGAAGATGCTTCAGCACACAACAAGAGAAGTTGCTCAACCATGTTCATAGCAGCTTTATTCATAATAGCCAGATCATGGAAAGAGCCTAAGTGTCCCTCAGTAGAAGAATGGATAAAGAAACTGTGGTACATATACACTATGGAATACTACTCAGCTATTAAAAACAAGGAATTCCTGAAATTTGTGGACAAATGGATTAAGCTAGAAATGATCATAATGAGTGAGTTAACCCAGAAGCAGAAAGACTCAAATGGTAGATACTCACTTATATCTGCATACTAGCCCAAGGGGCATATCCCATGAAAGCCTTCACTTACCAGGAAACTGGGACAGAGGGAAGGACATCCCATTGAGACTCTGGATGAGAGAAGCATGGGAGAATAGCAAAGTAGAAGGATCCAGAGGGTCCTAGAAACCTACAAGTAGAACATTATGAAAGGCAGATTTGGGCCCAGAGGTCCCGCTCAAACTAAGGCACCAGCCAAGGACAATACAGGCCGTAAACTTTAAACCCCTACCCAGATCTAGCCAATGGTCAGAACATTCTCCACACTTGAGTGGAGAGTGGGATATTACTTTCTCACGTACTCTGGTGCCTCATGTTTGACCATGTCCCCTGGAGGGGGAGACCTGGTAGCACTCAGAGGAAGGATAGCAGGTTACCAAGAGGAGGCTTGATACCCTATGAGCATATACAGGGGGAGGTAATCCCCCTTAGGAACAATCATAGGGGAGGGGAATAAGGGGAAAATGGGAGGGAGGGAAGAATGGGAGGATACAAGGGATGGGATAACCATTGAGATGTAACAAGAATAAATTAATAATAAAAAATTTTTTAAAAAAAGAAAGAAAATGATGGCTTCTCCTTTTATCTCACCCAACATACAACATCTCCTGAGTTTTGCACTTGTTCTCTGGGAGGTTGAAAAACAAGTCTATACCAAAGCCAGGCAAGCATGGGGATATTTGTCCTGACCGAACTGACCAGCCACTATTCATCCCTAGTCAGAAAAACATCAGTGATAAACACAGCTGTTTATACAATGACAATATTAATACCTTGGAACAGTTACTAACACAGTCTTGATTCAGGCTAGAGACCAGGGAGCTCAGTGATACCTCCCGAGTTAGGAAAGCTACTAAATTGGGTGTTCTTGTGTTGTGTTTGCTTCTTCATATTTTAGTAGAGTCTCGTTGTAGCTCAGGCTAGCCTCCTACTTGATATGTAGCCAAGAATGACCTTGAATTCTGATCTTCCTAACCTTACCTCCCCAGTGCCAGGCTTGCATCACCATCACCCCTACTTTTATGTGGTCCTGGGAAAATCAAACAAAAGGCTTCATGTGCATGCTAGGCAAGCACGGTACCAAATGAGCTACATCCCAGCCCTGACTTGGCTTTTCATAAGTGCACCCATCCTTCCTCAACCCTCACACTCACAGACAAGCATCCTTTCGTATGAACTCTGATAAGGGGTTCCGAGCAGCAAACTCAGGAAATAGGGGTTGCGCCTTAGACTGAGGTTGACCCGTTCACCCTGAGAACCTCCTTCCCACATTCCTGTCACTTACCAAAGCCCTCTTCATCCCCACCGAGCACACCTCCATGATGAAGTTAACCAAGATTAACTCTCTGCTTTGACTTGTGCCTCTGCAAAGCACTGCCCTGCCACTTTGCCATTAACCCTCTCACTGTGTGCCACTCTGGGTATTATTAACAGCTCAGTGTGCAATCAATATAAGTTTTGTTACTGCAATGTTTTATATACCTTATTGACACCAAGCCTTCAGAGTTAACCTCACAGAGATTTTTCTTGGTTTTAGCTTTGGTTTTGTTTTAGTTTTTCTGAAATTGGCTTTTGGTAAATATCAAAGCAGAAAATGTTTTTGCTGGTATTTTAGAGATAATAATAATTCTCTTTCTGGCTTCCCCTTTCCCACATTAAAACCATACACCAGATTCCCACATCCAGTCTCCCTCACATGAACACCTGAGACCCAAAGGCTGAGCTTCAATCCTGGCCCTTTAGGGCTGTCCCTGGTTACAAAGTGTCTCTGGCTCCACCTGCTGGCCACTTGCGGTACCAATCGGCCACTCGAATACAAAGATTTCAATTCCTAAAGATGAGACCGAATGTTTTTGCCTTAAAGAATAGAAAATCCTTAAGGCTCAGACAGAGGTCAAAGTAGTAACCACTTGCCAGGGAGCTCTCCCCTGCCTCATGGAGGGGTCAATCATTTCTCGTTGCATCACCTCGGTGTATGTCAGACAACCCTGACTCCGGCGTCTCCATCTTTTGAGAATGTGCTATACCATACTCTCAGCATTATCTCACAACAATCCTGAGCTAGACCCAGCATCACTGAGAGGCCAGAGCCCTCCGTCTCTGTTACAACCCTTTAGTCATGTGACTTTGACAAGAGACACTTCCCTCAGCATAAGCCCACTTGCCGGCAACTGCTCTCTAGCACAGAAACACTATGAAAGTATGCATTGTACCAAACTGTCCACTCCGCCATGCCAAGAAAGATGCTGACCAGCACGGAGGTTAGCAGTTTCATTGGCCTCAAAATGACCAATGACTCCCTGAGGTGTAGCTAACCCAAACCAAGACATGCTTAAATGTAAAATGCACAGTAAATTCTTTAGTTACCATTGAAACAGCCTATGAAATAACATCATCAGTTTCATATTGATTACATATAGATATGATCATATTTTGATTGTATTGAAATAAAAGGCATGATAGCCATGGCGCGGCAGTTAAGAGCACTTGATGCTTTTGTAGAGGACCTGAGTTTCCAGCACCCATATCGTGCAGCTCGAAAAGCCTGTAGCTCTGACCCCAAGGGATTTGATGCCCTCTTCTGACTTCCTCAGGTACCTGCACACAAGAACACATTCACACATACAAATACGCACTTTAAATAGTTTTTAATTAAAAACTATCAAAAATCCTTCAATCAGTTCTGTGTACATTTTCACGGTGGCACTAAAAAGGTTAAAGTTGCCCACATGGCTGACATTGCATTCCCATCAGGCAGCACTCATCTGGACAGTTTTGCAGAAAGCACTCAGTTATCTTAGGCAGACAGCCCCTGTGTCATCAAGGTTATGCATACACGATCTCAAACAATCATACTTCAAAATTATTTAGGAAAAAGGTGGCACGGGACATGCATAAGTTTTGTCTTCCTGTTGCCTAAACAATACAATGTAGCAACAGATGAATTAAACCTGCGAGATGTGAATACTTTACATGCAAACATGACAGCACTTTTGTGTAAAGCATCTGAGCATCCTCAGAAGACCTAGAACCAATTCCCTCCAGATACTGGTGGATGACTGCACATCAGCAGAAAGAAGACCATCCCTAAGGTCTTTGCCTTTTGTTTCTCTTGCTTTTTCTGCCCAAGCTTCTGCTACTAGGATACTGACTTTGATCTTAGAATGTTGAAAATAACCTCCTCCACGTGGCTACAGTCCGCCTGGCCAGGAAACCTTTGCTAGAAGACATATTTAAGAGTTGTGAGTTAGGGCTGAGGAGCTGGCACAGTGGTTAAGAGCCACTTGCTGCTCTTTCAGAGGAGCCAGATTTGGTTTCCAGAACTCATATCAGTAGATTTACAACTACTTTTAACTCTATTTCCAGGAGAGCTGATGCCCCCCTTCTGGCTTCCATGTGTATCTGCGTGGTGATGTGTATATATCCACTCAGACACACAACACAGACACAGGTGAAGACACACATACACATACACGCACACACATTGTCTAAAATATAAATAGAAATTTTAGGTATATGAGTGGTCCAAAATTATAGACATATAAGATCAAGTGTCACCCAAGAACTACAAATGACCAGTATGGTTACAAGTAGACTGGAAATCAAAGAAATAAAAATTAAAATATGAGGTCTCATTTTTAGCTTATTATAGCACATACTTTTGTAAGATAGATAGATAGATAGATAGATAGATAGATAGATAGACAGACAGACAGATAGATGTATATAGTGATACTTAGCCAGTGTGTATAGAAATCAATATCAATATATTTCCTTCTTGCCTCAGAGAGTTGAATTGCTTCTTAGGGGCAATTTAGGAATATATGGAAAGGTTCTTTCTAGTATATGTGCATGTCTACTGGACCAATGGGGCCCGTGGACTTCTGTCAGCAGTAACCATTACTGGTGCACTCAATAAACTCACCTGTAAGGACACTCCTTACCCTGAGAGGTGTTACAAAGATAACACTAACCCAAGGGATTCTGAGCACTGCAGCTTGCTGAAGAGCTGGAATGCTAAGTGTGTTGCCACTACAAATTGTGCGGCTGAGTAATGATAAACAGCATTCGTCTGCCACATCCTTACTCCTCAATTCGCTGTGATCTTTTTCAAGTGAGCCAGATCATGCCACCCTTTGTTTATTAAAGCTCCTCTGTGCTTTCTGGTGCTGTTAGGACCACCAAGCCCAGCCCTGTATGGTCCTGAAGAATCTGCACATTTTTCTCTCGCCAGTTTCACCTCTCCCAGACTCCTCTCCTTGGCGCACCACCAACCAACCACGGGGACCTTCTTTTAGCTCCCCTGGCCCTCGGATTCCACTGTAGCCCTCTGATTGGATGCTTTCTGTAACCCAGTCCCTACTCTTCTCGCTGACAAAAGCCTCTTCATCCTGGAGGATTCAGTTACAAGTGACACTTCTAGCAAAAAGCCCTTCCCTAACCTTTCCATCTAAACCAGATTTCCTTCTTTCTGTGCCTCGTATCATCTACTTTTTCCCTTCTTCTATCTTATCCTCGTCTCTGACTCTGCACGTCTTACTGGAATTATCCACTCAGTGCCAGCTGGCCATACAAATCCCACCTGGTGTGTGATAAATGTGCCCTAAAACTGTGGGGAGAAACATACAATACACTAATAAACCAAAGGAAGTATCTGAAATTATAGTGTAATATGACTTTAGTATCAATAAACTATGTATATGATTACTTATTGACACTGATTCAGGTTCCCTGCAGTGACTATATCTAACTTTCAGTGGGGGCAGTTTTAAAATAATAATTGTAAAGGTTCTGGGATCAAGCCTCAGTTCTTTTATTTACTCTTTTGTCTGTGTTGATAGATATATTTGTGCATATGCAGATGTGTATGAGGGCCAAAGGACAAGCTAGGGTGCCATTGTCAGTAGCACTGCCCTCCTCCTTTGAGACAGAGTCTTTCATTGGTTTAGAGCTCAGCAATTAGGCTAGGCCACTGGCACTGACCCCAGGGTTCGTCAACACTGGAATTGCAAGGATGTTTTTGTGTGAGATCTGGAGACCAAACTCAGTTGCTCATGTTTGTGAGGCAGGTACTGAGCTATCTGCCCAGCTCTTGAGTCTCCACTCTTAGCAGCAGCTTAACCTTAGGAAAGGAGATCTTCTCATGATCTTTCAGTTATAAATGATGGTGACAGGCTCTTCCCTTTGTGATCTTACGGCATTAGTAGAGTAATATGCCTATAAACCATGTGCATTTGTGTATGTATATGTATGTGCACAAAGGTCAGGTGGCTTATTCTGTTGCTATTTGCATTGCTGCCTTGAGTTGGGGGACTCTCATTGAACTTGGAGTGTTTCTGGACCAGACTTACAGTCAGCAAGTCCTGGCTACCCTCTTGCTTCCACTCCCCCAGACCTGAGGATACAGGCACACACAACCACATCTGGCCTTTTCATGGATACTGGGAATTCAAGCGCAGGTGCTCATCCACAGAAAGTGCCCTTACCCACTGCGCCATCTCTCCAGCCCCTGTACGAATTGTTTTACACAGTTCAGTCTCAATTCTTGATGCCTGTGTGTAAGGTGGTGAGCATCTGCAACCATCATGAGGAACTGACAGTTAAGTGACCTGGGCTTCTCTCTCCTTCATGGGTTGTTAAGAGATATGACTACCCACAAAGGTGAGAGGTGGATGCCACTGGGAATCCTGGAGCAGAGTTCAGGAGTAGACAGAAGCAGGACGAACCCCCCAGTAACAGGGCTGTCTCTCCTTTCCCTTGAGACCAGCACTGGAGTCAGGTGGCCTCCAGAGCCCAAGCCGAGTGCTCAGCAGGGATGAGAATGGTTCAATTTTAAACAGACCGAACTTGACACATTTTATGCTAAAGAACTCAACTCGGTGCACCTTCTCTGTGCTAGCTAAGTAAAAATTCAACAGTCACGGGTATCTGGCTTGAATTCTCCCTCTTTAATCTTTTGCTTGGAGAGTAACTCCAGACAGGGGGTCTGGACCTAGTAGAACATGACAGCTCACTCTGTTTATTCTGCACGTGTTTGTTGAACACGGACAATGTACTAGACACTATGGGGGGACAGGGGCTAAACAGATGGACAAAGCGCCATCCCTGCCTGCTGGCAGTGTGTAACCTACTCACTCTGATTTGTGCTGCCGAACTCCCTCAGCCTCCTGTCAGCCTTATCGCCCCTTGCCTTATGGCCCTACTGTGCTTGTTTCTGCATTAACACCACCAAAGTGCTTTCTCTATTAAGCCTGTAATCTTTTTTTTTATTTAGTTATTTAGCCACATTACATCCTGAACATACCTCCTCCCTTCTCTCCTCCCAGTCCCACGCTCCCACTCTTTTTCCCCTTTCCTCCTTCCTCACCTCAGAAAAGGGGAGCCTTCACCACAACCACCACTTACCAACCCACCCTGGCACATCCAGTCACAGCAGGACTAAGCACATCCTCTTCCCCTGAAGCCAAACGAGGCAACCAAGTCCATGTGAGAGACAGCCCCCAGCTCCACTTGGTAGGGGACCCATGTGGAAACCAAGCTGCCCATCAGTTATCACATATGTGTCAGGGGCGTAGGCTCAGTCCATTAATCCTGTAATCTTGATGACAGGCTCTACTTTGAGTTGCAGCTGCATCTTAAGTCTATCGTGCTCAAGGAATGAGGAGAGGAAGAAATGATTCAGTTGATGAATCATTGCCTCCTTGAGTATAATGATGAGGATGAGGATGATGATGGTGGTGGTGATGACAAAGACAACGACAATGATGATGAGAGAACAGTGAAGGTTACCTAGAAAATAAATGTGTAGTGAAGCTTCATGCCTTGACAACTGAAGGAAATGTGTGGACTGTCCCCATAACAAATAGACGAGAGGTGAAAAGAGACAGATACAGGAAAAGGAGAGCGACTTCCTCAGGACCCTCTTTGCTACAGATGCTTTATGACTCTATAGTCAATACTCCAAAGAGGATTGCAGATCAGAATACCAAGAGGCTTAGAATTTCCCCTAAGACAAGTGCTTGCACTTGGTGATAGCTACTCCCAAGATTCATAGGCCCCAGTCACTTTGTCACATGGTATAAAGCTGAACAAAGTTGTTATATAGAGAAGTTTTAAGAGAATACCTGGGACTGGAGAGATTTCTTAACGGTTGAGAGCATTTACTGCTCTTCCAAGGGGCTTGGATTCAATTCCCAGCACCTATATGGCAGATCACAACCACCTGTAACTCCAATTCCAGGGTATTTGATGTCCTCTTCTGGTCTCTTCATGCACCGAGCATGTATTGGTGCACTGCTATATGCAGGCAAAACACTCATACACATAAAAGTTTTTAAAAGAAAGAGGAGGAAGGAAAAGAGAAGGAGGAAAAGACCCAAAATAGTAATATTGGGACAGACAGATGTAGAAGATAGCTAGCAAGTAAGAGACAGAATCCAAAAGAAGGACAATATTTGACCTCAAATAGCAGTATGGCTACAGTACATAAAAGAGGTAAGAGTTCTTCCTTGTAGCACTCAAGGTCAAAGGTAAACCCTACAGGCGAGTATTAGAGAGAGGCCAATTCTTGGCTCAATAAAAGAGGCACACGTCAGTGAATTGTCATAAGCAATGCAAGTTTGTAACTCAAGGTTAAAAACAGTAACAAATCTGCCTTTGGCAGGCTACTTTCAAAATTTACAAAAAGGATGCTGGTCACTAGAGCTGATGACACACGATGGAATCAGAAGTTCTTAATTCCCTGTCTATTAGGAAAGAATACTAAACCCAACACCCTGTAAGACTGTTCTCCTCAAATTGATGGGTTCATGGCCCTCCAAATGGCTCTTGGCTTTTCAGCAAGTTGCTTCGCGTGTAATAGCTCAAATGATCTTGAATGCACTTTGACCCGTATAAGTCTATAAGGCTTGACTAACATTTTTGTAAGGAATGTTCAGAGATCACTGCAGGCCACAAATATTGCTCAGGACTTCCAGGTATGCACCACTGGGGTGCCTCTGCTCTGACTTCTTTGGACTTGTCACTTCATCTCTTCAAATATCTGGCATGTTTTTTTCTAAATCCTTCAGTTAGATGCTAGTCTCTTTGAGGTGGTTTACCTGTACAGCTGCAGAGACTAACATAGTATCTTTCATTCAAAAGGCTGGAGCCAAGCCAAAGAACGGAGGCAACCCACTCTGTCAAGGTCTTGAACAACATCTGTGTTTTTTTCAGCTCAGCATTTGCCATCCATCATCGAGGAGACCGGAACAGAAAAGAACAAGGTCATCTCCTCAGCCCCAGCAACTCCATTCTCCAAGGTTGGAACGTTTTTCTCCCTTTTGCAAACAGTGGACCAGATGGTCCCCGAATCTTGGCTTCTGTGGCTTAACTCTAATTACAATGTTAGTTAGCAATGAGTTTGGTGATTCAGAATCACTGGTAGAGTCTTTCCAGGCAGCCGGGCTCTTCTTGTGCTCTCACTAAGAACAGGGTGGGTTTGTGGGTTTGTCATCTGCCTTGAGCTGGCTTCCTGTACTATAATTGCTTAGAAATGAAATGAGCCCAGGGCTACCCAGCCCTACCTGAAAGCAATGAGCACTCCGGGAAACCGGAGGAAGCAGCAGCCAGATGGCTAAGTAGCCTCTGATGGTATTGCAGTCAAATCGGGAGGCACAAATCAGGGAACGCTCCTTGGTTGAATATGCCATGAGCCAGGTGTCAAACTCAGAGGCGCACATGTGTCTGCCTCCATGCTTTGTGAGTATAGTTAAAGAAGAGCCTTAAAACTAAGCCCTTGCAACTGTAAACGTTGAAAACAATGTTTCAGTGTCATCTGATCTACATCTTTGGAAAGGGAAGGTCCCACAAAAAAAAAAATCTCATTCAAGTTCAGTTCAAACACTTTGCATGCACAAAATTCAACTTCAAGAGGCGGCCCTTTTTTTTTTTTTTTTTTTTGTACAGTTACTACTGGGGTTTGTGTTGCTTTGGGAACATACCCGCCAACTCATCTTAGCTTATACTTACTAGATCTTGTTCTCTGCCCCCCCCAAGATAAGCAGGAAGGGAGTGGGGGGAGGGGCAATTCTTTATCTGTGGTGAGACCCTTTCGAACAATTAAGGAAGCTTTTGGTTTCTCCTAAATTTGTATTTCTTTAAATATCTCAAGTTCCTAATTGCTCATTACTTAGTTTAATCTCAAGCCTCTGCAGCTCACCTGCCTCCATCTTTCCCTGGGGAAATCTGTTCCCTGCCATGCTAAGTGTAGCTGATTAGCTTCTACCCACATGACCCCACCCTCTGGCCACTTTTGATTGGTCCCAGGAAGCCATCTGGCATAAGCACAACCCCCCCCACCCCACCCCCTGCACCTACAAGCATCTTGTAGCTTTAGTTCAGAGAGAAAAGATGAGTGAGAGGTTAGTCTGCTGTCTTTAGGACTGGAACCAAAATTAGAAACCGCCATTGCACAGCTCCCTGCCATGCACTTTGCATTCACTGTGATATCCCAAAGACGTGATTGTAAAACCAAAGCCAGGGTCTTCTGATTTCTTCTGGGGACAAATGAGGCTTATATGAGAAGCCAGAACCAAATGAGTCTGTAATGGTGATGGTGAAAATGAAGTCAAAATTTAAAAAAAAAAAATAGTACTCAAACTTGCAGCTGTGTTTGGACCAGGTACACAGGGGTTGTAGGCTTCTGTTGAAACTTCAGGTGGTTTTAAACACGTTCCACACAGATGGGCGGTGGCCGTTCTGCATTCCAAACCAAACCAGAAGATCTGCAGTATTGAAACTTGGTTTTAGTCAGCTGAAAATATTTTAGCCTTCAGAACAACAGGGACAGTGTGACTTTACAGAACAACTCAAGGGTCAAAGTTCAGAGGCAGCAATCCAGAGCAGACCTTGCATAACAAAATAACAGTATATTCTAATCTGTGACCAGCTTTCTTTGAACTGGGAAGGTGGTTTTGGATTGGCCAAAGACTCTTCCGCTCCCAGATCCAAAGACACAAAGATCCAGGTGATGGAAAGATCCAACTATGGAAAAGACCAACTTTAGTTCAAAAATAATCTTACTGTTTTGTAATTCATCAGACTGTCTACCTTTGCTTCGCCACATTCCCTGTCATGGTGTGTGCCTCACCTCAGGTCCCTATTCAAGGGGAACACCTGATTATGCACTGAGACTTTCAAAACTGTGAGCCAAAATAAAGCAAGTCTCTTTACAACTGATTGTTTCAGCTGCTCACCTTAGTGGCAAAAGTGTTTGAAAACATTGCCATTCATACAAGAGATTGTATAAGAGAGATGAGATAAGGTCAAGGACATGGGAGTATGTGTAGGGAAGGCAGGGCATCTCAGAAGTATGAGCAGAAACAGAGAGAGGGAACAGACTTGCTGCATCCACTCACCAGTCCTGTAGTGTGTTCACAATGAGCTCAGCATTGTTCGTATGTCAAGGTGGTAACTAGGGAAATGGCATCATGTCACTCGCTGTGCGGAAGGTGTTATAGACACAGCGGAAATTACATCTAACTAGAAGATGCAGGTGAGAGAAAAGTGATACAAAGAGAATCCTAACTCAGCCTACAGGCACCAGAAGAGACTTCTAAGAGGAATCAATATTAAAGTAGAGACTTAACAAGAGTGCTGTACAAAAACCAGCCACACAAACACAGGGGCACAAGGCATCGAAGGTGACTGGGGCATCTGCTCTGAGTGACACTTTGCAGCTTCAAACCCTGGCTGTGTACTTTGCCAACTGCATGGCCTTGAGTGCATTCTGTGGTCGTCACACCGTGAGTGGGGATCACATCCCTCTCTTGCAGAGCTCTGAGGATGTTATCCTAAATAAACAAAGAGCCTTGTGACTTGTGAAGGCATCAAAGGAATGACTGAATTTTCTTTTTAAAGAAATAAGAAGGAACAGTCTGTGCAAAGGCTAAAATGTAAGAAAATCATGATGAGCTCAAGGACGGTAAGTCAACACTGCCTGAGCACTGGGAAAATCTAAGTGATGGGCCTGGAATAGGGAAGCAGGGTCAAGGAGGAATGATGACTCCTCGGTGGAGAGTCACAGACCTGGAGCATACTATCATTAGATCCTTAGTGTCTTCCAAAGCCCATGTGTTCAAGGATTAATACCCAAGCTGGAGCTACCAGGAGGTAGCCTAGTAGGAACTCTATAGACTGTAGGGTCATATCCTCAAGGGGAATTTAAGACGTGGGCCCCTTCTCTTTGTCTCTCTTCTTCCTATCCCTGAGCAAAACATCCTTGCTCCACCACACAGTCCTGCCATGATGTGTCCCCTCATCCCATGGGTACAAAGCAATTGGGCCAACCAATTATTACCTACAACCTCCATATCTGTGAGCCCAACAAAATCTTTCTTTTTTATAAATTGATGGCCACAGGTAGCTGTTATAGTACAAGAGAGCTGTCTAGCATGGAGAGAAACCCACAGTCTTATTCCAGGGGAAAAGTCACAGCAATTGTCTCACAACCACTTTCTGGAGAAAAAAGACCATGGAGGTGAGATTTGCTGGAACACGAAGCAAGAAACAACTGCAGGAAGGGAGGGATGTGGAACAAGAACGACGCCAAGTTCTAAGACAAAAGTTCTCACAAGAGTAGTGGGGTCCCCCAAACAGTAAAACAGAAAGAGAGCCTCTGTCTTTTGGGGGATTCAACTTCTGACCCTACCTGTGTCCACACCACTGCCCTACTCTGTGTCTTGGTAAGTCTTTGGTCATTTAGAGCCAAGGAACTGCAGGCTCTTATGAGTCCATGAAGATGGCCCCCATGGCTCCTCGCTGTAGATTTGTAACACATGTTTTATTTTTCATCATATGGCTTTATTATATTTCTTTTTAACATATAAATTTATATTATTACACATGAATAAAATAAACTACATACAGCAGGAAGAACCATGAAACAGTCAGGAATTATGTAACTGTTACATTCATAGTGATTTGGGTATTTGTATTTGGCAAACTTGAAGTAAACATCTTTCCTATCTTGGTGAGTCTAAAATGACTGAATGAAAATCAATATCTATCATATCTCATCTCTATGAACTTAAAACATCTATCAAGACCTAAAAACATCTTAACCCCTAACCAACTAAGCTTAATTGTAAGACTAAACTACCCGGTCTTCAATCCCATCGGAGATTTCACCAGTTGGGGTGGCACACGCCAGTAGGATTTGCTGAAGGAGGCAGAGGCAGGAGGATCATGAGTTCAAGGCCAGCCTGGGCTACACATTTGAAGCTGGAGAAATGGCTCAGAGGTTCAGTAACGCATGTTTTAAAGGGGGGATTAATTCTTAACAAATTCAAAAGAGATCTAGGGCTGAAATATGTACTAACATTCTGCAAGGCTTTACCAGAACATTCCAGCTCTCGTGACTTAGAATCTTAACTTCACCAACTATGAGGCACCTGCTTTGGGCTTGGGCTTTTGAAAAAAAAAAAAAGGTCACATGTACTCAGTCTTCCTTCACATTCACCATGTAACTAAAAAATAACCTTGAACTTCTGAGCCTCCTTCCTCCACCTCCAGGTGCTGGGATTACAGGTATGGGCCATCACATCCAGTTTTATGCAGTGCTGGGGATCAAAGCAGGGCCTTGCACATGCCAGGCAGGCAATCTACAACTGCCCTCTATTCCTACATTTCCAGCCCCCTTGGTCTCTTAAAGTGTAAACTTTAGATTAAATGGGTACTTTCAACTCACGCAGTTGTTACAAGGAATGAGATAATTCATACCGTGATCATTGGCAGAAACCTTCTCGAAGCTTGCCAAATCTGCATAAAACCTGAACTATGAATTAGGTAATATTTTTCTTTAAATCAATCCATGTTTTCACTTCAATTCCTGTACTTAGCAGGAAGCATTATATTGCTGCCTCAAATGAGAACCATGGGTTGATAGCAACCGTAATAATAATAGCAAGAAGAATCATATGAAATTTTCATCTTAGTCAATGAAATTCAAAATCTGTTAAACTCCAGTAGAGTTGTTGGGAGTTCTGGGCCTGAGGCTGCCTCCTCTGTGCTAACATGGAAATTAGCAAGGATTTAAGAGGAAAAAAAAAGAAAGAAAGAAAGAAAAGAAAAGAAAAACAAAGAGGAGTTAAAAATACCCAGGCTTTACACTAAAACTTTCTCCTGCTATAATCAGACAAGGAAATAACAAGGAAACCTTGTGATTCAACATTATCCAGAGCCTCAACTGGGCATCATTTAGAGCATTGTCTCATAGCGCATGCGCAGCAGTTACATGTGCTGTGCTGAGGTCAGGCCTTCACAGTACTCAACACTGGAATTGCTCTGAAGTAGAGAAGCAGCCATTTTTGTTAATATTGGTGACAAAAGCAAAGATGACGTACTTGGACATGACACCCTCCTGCCCACTCCACCACTTGTGCTGACAGCCTGGCACAGGACAGTAGAAGCTTCTGGAGGCTGCAAAGTTTCTCACTCTTACATGTCTTTCAACGCCATTTATTTACTAGTACATCTTTAATTCATCCTTTCCCTCCATGTCCATGAGTGCCCATCATGTGACCTGGGGTCACATCCCACCATCTATGATTCCTAACCCTTCAGGCTACATCTGGAAACTGCTGTGAGGACCATCTCCCGACCCTCAACCCCATGCTGGTCAGAGGTAACAGTGAGCTTTCCCCAGTCGTTTGGACCAAGTACATAGACAAGTCCAAGTACTTGGTCAAGTTCTGAGGTGATGATGACTGACTGCACTATCATATTTGTGTCTGTCTTCTCCCCTCAGTCACACATTTCCAGAAGACAGGGACTTAACATCTACCTTGGTCTCTTTGGCTCACAAGAGATGCCTGGATTGCTTTTAATATATGTAATAATAAATGTTACGTGTGTGGATGATGGATGATTAGGTGAGTGGGATGAACAGATGGATGGGTGAGGGATGGAATAAAGTAAAGGGGGAAGAGATAGAAGAGGAGAGAGGGGGACAAAAGGCATTTATGGGTTATATTACTTTCTGACTTTCTCTGTTCCTAAAGAGAATGAACAAGGAAACCACAACAGAGCTCACGAAATTCCCTCTTGCCCAATTCCCGTACATCACCCTCACACACCATGCCTAGCATTTTCCTCGTCTTACAAATACCTAAGGGCTGCTGTAGCCTTCACAGGATACCTTGGCTCCCTGCCAGAAAACAAACATGGCTAAGAATAAAGAAAAATAAGTAAATAACAACAGTGATGTCTCACACTGTGAGGTCTGGGAAATGAATTCCAAATGGGAGCTGAACTCAAAAACCAAATGTTTGGCTTTCGGTGACAACCAGCTACTTGGCTGCGAGCCTCAGCCCCTTCTGGGACCACTTAGGAAATGTAGCCCTGGACTCTCCCCGAGAGCGGCTGCCTCCTCTACACCTTTTCTCAGACGTGGGAGAAAATTACTGCCAAGGAAAGCAAACATCAAACTTCCTACCCACTCCCTGAAGGTTACTGCTTTAGTTTGATTGCCTTCTGCCTTGGGAACTTTCCAAGTAGTTTCTTGGGAACAGCGTGTGCTCGGGGAGGGCTTAGACAAACCAGATGTGTTACTTCTCTGTTGCTATATAAAATACCCTGACAACCAAAGCAATGGAAGGAAGAACGGGTTTGCTTTGGGTTGCAGTACCAGAGGGATAGAGTTCATCTCATGACAGTGGGGAAGGCAGAACGTGGCCACAGGGACAGGAAGCAGAGAGACAAAGAGACAGAAAGACAGAGAGAGAATAGGAAGTGGATGGCAGACTATAAATCTTAAATGACTACCCTTAGTGACAGTTCCTATAGCAAGACTCCACCTCTAAAGTTCCCACCACCTTCCCAGGCAGCACCAACTGGAGACCAAGCATTCAAACATCTATCTCACATTCACATACACCCATGTCCATACATGCAAAGGCAGGGTGGGAAGCACTTTTAATAGGGAGGATCAGATTTCCCAGGAATCTCTGTCTGACATCACATACCATGCTTATACACCCTGACCCTTGGGTGAGCTCCCAAACTGGGAGTGAAATTGGGAAGGGTCAACTGAGCAGCTGTCCAGATGTGCTAGAAGGGGATAAACGCAGGGAGATCAGAAGGTAGGACACAAGAGCCCCCGTGTACCTCACTGAGCAACTGTCGGCCCCTGCAAAGGTGCGAAGCAAACGCCATGCTGAAGGCCTCGCGGTTCCACATCCTAGAGCTGCCGCATCTGGTTTTTGCTTTTCTCCTTCCACAGATATCTCAGCAACACACATGAAAACACGTGTAGACCCCTTTTATGGCCATGATGTGTCTGAGGGAAACGTCACCCCTCAAACATATGAAGACCTGGTTGAGGGCAAATGTAGACCTGAGTGAACTACCCAACTTAGACAAGGGTTTGAGACACGGACTAAATGTGTATAGGTTTTGTATTTTGTCGTGTTTTGTTTTGTTTTGTTTTGTTGAGGGTGCATAGCAACCTAAGGTACAAGACAAGAATTCTTCACATCTGAATTTGAATTCTTCATCTTTAAACTAGGAATCTGACATGTCTTTGAGGATGGGTTATGAAGATATAATCAGATAATGTGTCATATGTAAAGTACAGGTCCGGCTACCACCTCGGTGTCCACAAAATACTTGTCCAAGGTTAAAACTGAGTTTAGGCTGCAGAGGTGGCTCAGCAGAGAAGAGGGCTTGTTGTTCTTCCAGAGAACCCAGGTTCGGTTCCCAGCACCCATGTGGTGGCCCTCAAATATCTATAACTCTAATTTAAAGGGTTCTGATGTCCTTTTCTGACCTTTGTAGGCACCAGGCATGTGTGTCATAAACAGACAAACAAACACACTCGTGCAGACACGTGTGCACACACACAGGCAGACAACAAATAGACCTTTTTTAAACATGAATTTCTTAGCTCTGACTCTCAGTTAAAGAGATGCAATCAGATCTTCAACTCACTTTCAAAGCAACCTGCTTAGTCCCTGGCTTTCATTTTTGAGTAAGCTGTGTGTACTTATGTGTGTCTATGTGTGAGTTTGTATGTATACATCTGTGTATACAATATATAAATGCCCATGGGTGTCAGAAGAGTAAGCTGTGTCCTTTGGGGATGGAGTTACATGAGGTCATGGGATTCTTGATATGTGTTGATGTATGTTCTACATACCAAGTTCCGGACCAGCCAGGGCTTCATAGTGAGATCCTGACTTAAAACACAGAACCAAACAAAAAGCTCTTTTAGCCCTTTTACCATGTGATAGTGGTGATCCTAGCTGCCTTCCAGGGAATTCCTCAAGACTTTTGCTCCCAGCTGCTTTTTTTTTCTTTTAAATGTTATTTATTTTTATTTGTTCTTTCTTTTTTTATTTATTTTTTAATTAATTTATTCGTATTACATCTAGATTGCTAGCCCTTCCCCTGTTTCCTCCCATTCTTCCCTCCTTCCCACTTCCCCCCTTCTCCCCTCCCCTATGTCTGTGATTGAGGGAGACCTCCTCCCCCTATATATGCTCTTAGGATACCAAGAAGAGGCTCCCAGCTGTTGTAAGAGCACAGTTTGAGACTAACAATTATAGCCACTTGGGGCAGACAAGTCAAAACCAGAGTGGGTCCAACAGATCAGATCCGGCCTCCCCCCTTCCTCTACCCATGCCTGCCTATATGACATCACACAATGAGCCTTTTTCTTTGAAAAATCAAAGTTTGGCCTATGGAGCCTTAAGTCTGTAGTTTCTATAATAGTGGGAAATGGAAGCACAACTCACATGCACATACCTACAACTGTGAGCGTGCACACATACACACACACACACATACACACATACACACACACACACACACACACACACACACACACACCAGTTTAATTCTATCTAATTAAACCCTCAAAGAAGAGGAAACTAAAGGGCAAAGGCCAGGGATGCACAACAAGTAAGTGGCCAAGAGGAGAAATGAGCATCTTACTGTGGCGTGGGGTGTGGGGAGCAGAGCACACAGCACACAGCACAAGCTCTGCGCTGGCAGAGTGAGCAGTTGACAACCACTAACAACTACCCTTGTGTTGTCATAATTCTTTGGGTTATTTTTTTTTTTTACTGTTATGTTGTATTGGCTACCTCTCCTGCAATGTGATAGAACACTGACAAAAGCAGAGAAGAAGTCATTTTGCTTCCCAATTCTAGCGTACAGTTCACCATCTCAGAGTAGTCACGTTGACAAGAGGCTGAGGCAGCTGGTCCACATGCTGTGTCCCCATTCAGGTAACAGAGAGAAATGAACACTAGAGTTCAGTTTGCTTTAACCTTGTTCAGTTCAGGACCCCAGGCTGAGAAATGGTACCACCTGCATTTGAGATGGGTCCTTCCCGCCTCAGCTAATCTCGTGTAAATAATCCTTTACAGGCATGCCAGGGGCTTGTCCCTTAGGTGTTTCTGGATCCTGTCACAAGGACAATCACCGTTCCCCTTTTCAGTTGTTAAAAAAAAAAAAGACTAAGTCCACATCCCTTTGCAGTTTGACTTCCCAGTTTCCTCTTTCATATTGAGCATAATATAAATGCTCCTCACATGTCCTTGGAATCAATAAATCAGCCCTACAACTTCTCAGAGAACCTCGTACACTGTATGAACACCTACCTCTAGTCTGAGAGGCCTGTCGCACTCCTGTTTCTCGCTATTACACAGCTCTATAATTATAATGAGTCCGTTTAAGAAATCTATCTCCTGGTCTCTTGTGTCCACTGGCTAGTTCTAGATTTAATCATCCCAGCATTGAGCCTCTTACAAAGAGATTTTGAAGTTAAATCAGACCATGTAGGTCCCTGAATAGAAAAGCCTCCAATTAACCTGACTGGGTGGTTAAAAAGAGATACATTATCTTCCATCAGTCATTCACCTCAAGAGAGACAAGGTCAGTCTTTATCTTAGTAATAGAGACGATGTCTTAATCAAGATAAATCTGCAGCACATGTCAAAACAATAAGCTTGCAGAAAGCAAATGCCCCCATTAGGTAAATTAGGACGAGTGCCTCAATAGGGGCCCATTGCCTTGACAGGAGCAGAGAGGAAAGCTCATCTCTGTCAACCCTCCTTCAGAAAAGGCAGCATTGATTAGATGCTGACAAGTATTTGTGTCTGAAGAGCAAAAATAAGCAGAAAATAAAAAGGGATGCCTCTGACATCTTTCCGCTCCACAGCACACGTAGCGATCTGTGCCAGCTTACAGCTGTAGACAACTCTCTTTGTACCTTTCTTTAAAAGTTCATCAGCTTACTTGGCCCTCACAGAAATCCTGTGATAGAGAGAGGGGGGTGCGGGAGAGGGGAAGAGAGAGAGAACAGGCCAGAAGGCAGAAGTCTGTCTTAGGCGCCTTCGTCAGTTCTTATCTACGTTGCTTTATGAGACAGGATCTCTCTCTTTTACCAGGAACCCATCAGTTTAGCTAGGTTTGCTAGCAAGTAAACCCCAAGGTCTGTCTCTGTCTCCCCAGCATTGGGATTACAAGGGTATGCCCCTATACCAGCTTCTCCCCCACCCCATTTTATTTGTGTAGATGGTTTGCCTGAATGTGTATGTGTACACCTGATGACCATAGTGTATGCCTACTACCCAAAGAGGCCAGGAGAGGGCGTCAGATCCTTTGGAACTGGAGTGCCAATGCTTGTGAGCTGCCATATAGGTGCTGGGGATTTGAACTGACACAAGAAGCAGGGAGGTAAATCTAAATGTATGTGCCCAAGGTTCTAGGGGGTCTCTGACCTCCTGGAGTCCCACAGTATGAGTGATAAAACGTGATAAGACTGACTAGCAAAAGGCAATGAGACCAGTGAATCCAGAAGCCAGGCCCTTCGCCCTGACCTGCTGAATGGCTTCACCACACAGTCATGGATAAGGATGAACACACCAGCCCCCAGCACCTCCTTGTCCATCTCCACTTGTGGCTAGCCACAGGGGAAATGGCTTCACATGTCACTGAACTGACACCAAGAGAGAAAGAACAATTCTTTTTTTAGGCTTCATCTTTCAGCATAAGCCTCTGAACCCAAACAAGACCCACCTGTGTCGGCAAGAAGACAATGACAGGCCTAAGAAAAAGACAGGGCACTTCACAGCCCCATTACACTATTGCTGTTGACAGTAGGAAATGATTTTTCAGGGCGCTCATGAAAATGCCTCTTATTTAAGGCATCATAGTCTCTCTTCTTACTTTTCAGAGTTTTCCCAAGAAAAAAACAAACTTAGAGAGCAAATATCTGTACCAATGGTCCCTCTGCTTACAAAGGCCCAAAGGATAATTTTTCAACTTTATCGTGCTGTAAAAGTGGCATGCATATGGTAGAAAGCATACTTGAATTTTGGTCATTACCTAAACTGCAAATAATAAGTGTTATAATACTCTCAGGATGCTGGGCACAGTGATGCATGCCTGTAATTCCATCACTTGGGAGGCAGAAGCAGACAGATCTCTGTGTATTCCAAGCCAGCCTTGTTTACAAAGTAAGTACAGGACAGCCAGGAGTACACAGAAGAGAAACCCTGACTCCAAAAAAACAAAACAAAACAAACAACCAAAAAATAAACAAATACTCTCAGGATGGTAAGCAGCAGCAGCTCTCTGTCAATCACAAACCCATGAGGATAAAGAGCCATGGCTACCATGTTCTCTGTTGATAAAACACCATAGTCCTTAGGTAAGGGCTCCTGAAACTTCCCACTTGCTATCATTTTCACTCAGGGTGTGTGAAATGTGTGTGTGTGTGTGTGTGTGTGTGTGTGTGTGTGTGTGTGTGTGTGTATAATAGGTATATAAGTTTTAAAGCAGTTCTTTAGCATACATTAAGTTTACTATCTATTATTAATGAAGGCAAATGTTCTTACCAATGGGATGAGAATTCTTATATATTTTTACATAAATATTTAACTCTTGGCTAAATATTTGTTAATAGATACAGACCATTTTCAGCATTTTTCAGAGCTCTTTCATACCTTAGTTTTATAATAAAGCTGAGAACACCATTTCCCAATAATACATGGTACAAAATCACAGAAGTGTATTTAGCACCATTTCAGAAATTGTAGAAATTCTGCTCTAACACTGAGCCAGACTTCAAAATCACCACATCTGCAGTGATCTGTGTATGTGTGTAAAACTCAACTCAGGAATTCAGCTTTTAAAGTCAAACTTTCTAACACAAGACAATCTAAAGATAAACTAACTTTATGTTTATATGCTGAGAGATGACAGTGGGAAAAATCTGTTTTTAAATCTTTGCTTTCCATAACTAGACCAGGAATCGATGTATGTACAGTAAAAACATAACAATTTGTAACCTACAGTAGTTAATATTTTTGGCATTGTGTGGCATGATGCCATGTGCAATGCAAAGTGTACATGTTGTATGTTCAGAACTAAGGCTACAGGGAAGTCATGGGATGCAGCACAGACAAGTGCTCCCAGAAACCGCTCAGAGTCATTACACATCTGATTTTTTTTAAGTCAATTCTTGGTGGTTGTACATTCAGAAACCTTTTACTCATGTCAAATATTTTGAAACCCTCCCCCACACTCACAAGATTGACATGGGGTCATAACCCACAATTTAATCATTTTTAGAGATTGTACCGACGTTGTAAAGATGGTTCAAGGCATGAGTGCTTCCCATGCAAGGCTCAGAAGCTGAGTTTGGTCACTGAAACCCATAGTGGAAGGAAAGAACTGACTCCTGAACATTGTCCTCTGACCTACCCACATGCATGCACATATACACACACACACACACACACACACACACACACACACACACACACACACACACATACACTATGGTGCTCAGACCCATGCTAACACACACATGCACATATGCACAATATTAGTAATACCAATAATAATAGTAGTAGTAAGTGAAAGCTATACCTTCATTATGTGATGTTAATTTTGTCAGCTTGGTTGTATTAAGAAATGCCAAAGGCATTAGTGAAGCACATGTTTGGGCAGAAAATAAAGAGTATTCCAGAGAGTGAACTGATGGTGGAAGACGTATGCTCAATATGGATGGCACTGTCCAACATGCTGGGTCCCAAACTGAATAAACAGGGCAAAGGGGGAAAGCAATTAAAGCACCAGTGTGTCCTTGTCTCTGCTTTCTGATCTAATAAAATGTTAGACAAGCCTCCTGCCAGCATGTCTTCCTAACTGTGCTGGACTGTATCCCATGAACCAGGAGCTAAAATAAGGCTTTACTCCTTTAAGTTGCTCTGGGTCAACTGTTTGCTCACAGCAGTGAGACAAGTAATCACTACAGGTTGCATGTGTATAAACATTTTTATTTGCAGTCTTTTCGATTTATGAAGGGTTTCTGAACATGTAACCTCATCATAAATTGAGAAGCATATATATCTATATATGAGGAAATGAGAGAGAGAGAGAGAGAGAGAGAGAGAGAGAGAGAGAGAGAGAGAGAGGAGAAAGGAGAGAGATCATGAAAAATTGCATCATAGAAGTTCCAAAAAACAGTGACCTTCTGTCCATAAGCTAAAGACCCAAGAAATCCAGAGATGTTATTTTAGTCCCAGTCTGAGGACTACAGGAGTAATGATACTAATCCCAGTTCCCAAGGTAGAACAAGACCACCATCTGGCACAGGCAGTCAGGCAGAAAGGGGCCAATCCTTCCTTCAACTTTATATTGCATTTAGCACTTAGTGGAATGAATGATTCCCATCCACACTGGGAAAAGTCGTACTTCTCTGAATTCACCAAGTCAAATGCTAACCTCATCTGACAAACACCCTTGGCCAACACATCCAGAAATAATATTTGAGGTGGGGAAGTCATGACCCAGTCAAGTTCACACATTAAAATTAACCATCACAGATCATTGGGGTTTCTTTTATTTGTTTTTGTGAACTAGTGTTTTTGTTGTTGTTGTTGTTGTTTGTTTGTTTGTTTGTTTGTTTGTTTTTGTTTTTTGTTTTAGATTTCACATTGTGGTGCTCTGGTCCTGCTTCCATCCCTACAAGGAGGAGGGAAGAGTCACAGAAGAAATGAGACCAGCTTAGAGTCCTCACTTCTGCTCTTCAAGGACTCCCCAAGGCTTTCTCTTTCTGGCCCCAATCTTTATTCCTCATCTATAGCCAATGTCTCCTGGACCTGAACCCTGCTTTTTCTACTTTGTTTTCCAGGTTCATAAAAAATGCTTTTCCTCCCTTAAGTCAACAAAATTTATGAAAGTTATTTTGCTTTAGGTTGGCAATTCTGTTGCCCCTTCTCATGCCACTGTAAATTCCCCCACACGGCTCCTCTGTGCTCCCTGATCATTAACAGCGAGTCTTTCATGGCCTTACAATAGGAATGTCTCCAGAGAACTTCAAAACATAAATAAATAAAAAGCTCTATCCACAATGTTCTGCGCCAAACTCCCACTCAATCAGGCAAATGAAATTCTCTTTTACCCCACAGGAACTCCATGGATATAGTTTGGCTCATCACATTGTTGCAGACATCTATATAGCATCAGTGTGTGGCACAGGACCACTGGTGGCCAATAATAGACCTTTATTGACTCATCGAACAAGCACAAAACACTAGTGATAAATGTTCCACTCTCCAGTCCCTTGCATGAAAACTAGTTACTTTCTTCCCACATACTTACAGTCTGGAACTGTTTTTTGTGCTTGTTCATTCTTCTCTACAAAAAAAAAAAAAAATACACATTTTGTGAAAACATCAGTTTTCTCAGCACTGTGTCCCATGAGCTAAATACAGTGCCTGGTTCACAATAGATATGGGACCAATATTGGTTGGCTTCAGTGTTGGATGATGAGAGCAATGAGGCAAAGACATCCTCTCCACTTAAAGGTTTTAGAACTACATCTACTTGTTTTTTATGTCCCTATGTTAATGCTCTGACTTAGTTTTCTCTTACAGGTAAATCACACACACACACACACACACACACACACACACACACACACACACACACCTCATTGAATAAGTTCCTTACTTCTCACCACTATGAGGGGAATTTGGCAACAAGCACGTGAGGCGCATGTCCAATAGATCACTCTAGAAGCTGAAGAAGTTAACAGGCTAAAAACATCTGGATATTTTTTCCTGGTGACGTCTAAGACAGCTGATTTCAATCAGGTGGGCTTAACGGCACTCGTTTACTACTAAAATCTGGAAACACGTTAAGAAATAAGCAGCCTCAAACAGACCAGTACTGTTTGCTAAGTTATTGTGTCAGGTGTAATAAAGGAGACAGAGGAAGAGATGGAGGGTCTCAAACTCAAAACCATTTGGAGTGGTTATTCTTCTGGGTAACATCAAAGAAAGTCCTTCTGTCCCTAGGCCACTGGGAATCTCCATTTTTTTTTACTCCAGAACTCCATACTCACCTTGTCCTATGTCCCCTATCCTTACAAAATGAAGAGATATACACCTTTACAATGACCTTTGACTTTTGTTTATACAAGTCTGTAAGCTACACAGTTGACCTTCAGCTTGGAAAACGATGCCATAACAATGTACTGCACATATTTCTATGCTTTCAAACCATGTGAATCCTTGTTTTTTTATGGCTTTTTTTTATTTACAACGTTATTTCTTCTCTCTTCCCCAAATTAACATTTAAGAAAGCAAGCAGATTAAAACAACATATGAAAGTTTGTCCAATGTCATACAACATGTTGTAGCTACACCAAGAGTGGGCCCAGTCCTAAGCCTGTGTCCTCTGTATTGTTTGAACCTGGAACGATCACTGTGCCTCCCTTTCCCACCATGGCAGGCATTATTTATCAATCACCAGCCTCCTTCCCAGTGCACCTTGAGGCAACTTTATTTAGAAGGCCTTTCATCACTGTTCCGGGCAGTCAGCACCAATTGATCTCAAGGTTCAAGCTGAGAGCCGAAACCTATCTGCCTTGCTGCACTAACCAAGTTGCGTCTGTAAGTCAGGGAGCCTTGGTGCACTGTTCGCAAGGGGGGATGCACATTAAAGAAATACCAGGGGACCGGACAGTGGCCACTGAGCACATCTGATCCTTCTCATTCACTCTCTCCACTCCTTCCGCAACCACGTCAAACAAACACAGTAAGGCTGGGATGGAGAAATTGAAGAAGACAGAAACACAAGAGAAAAACACTCTGCCTTCAAAAGGAACACAGGAGAGGCAGGCTGGTGAATCATAATGAGCTCAGCACTGCCCATGTGCCCTACACAGTCCACGTGCACCGCCCACTTATTTCCCTCCTGTTTAGCTTTGGAAGATGCCGAGTTTGGATCAAGTTTAAGTGGCTGTGCCACCCTTTTCACGGCAAAGAATCAGAACTATAGATCACAAAGACCTCTCCTGCGTCTCCTGCTCCTCTGCTAGTCTGGCTGGGGGGGGGGGGAGGAAGGAAAAGGACTCACCTGTTGGTGAAGGAAAAAGCTAGGTTGGAGGTGGTGAAATATACAGTCAAATTCAAGAGAATCCAAGACATCTTCTGGGCTGTAAAATGCAGTTTAGTCACAGTGCCAGCTTGTTGTTGTTGTTCAAATGTTCAAATGATTTTAATTATTGGAACGAACAATTTTTAAACTGCAAATTAAAAGTTTTTTTAAACCAGAAAAGAAAGGAAGGGAGGACGGAAGGAAGGAAGGAAGACGGATAGAGGGACAGGGAGACGCAATGAAGTGGTCTGATGACATTTGGTGGATCCCTGGGACCCACATGGTCGGAGAAAAGAATCAGTTCTCCAAAGTTATTATCATACTTCATACTACACACACACACACACACACACACACACACACACACACACACACACACACACACTCAATAAATTTAATTAAAATTGGGGCGGTGGATTAAATAAACAGAAAGTAAACTATGAAGACAACCCACCAGATGAATTTTGAATTTCTCATTTTATAGTTGTCCAGAAGTCACAAGCCTGAGTTTAATTTTGTTCTAGTTGCTATAGGAAGTAGGGATGGGTCATTGTCACCACCTGAAATATTCCACCGTTATACACAAAAAAATGTTAATTGCATCCTCTGCCTCCATTAAGGAGCTAAGTGAAGGTTTCAACTTCTCCCTGGGTGAACAATGTGAGCACATCCCTTCCCTAATCCCACTATGAAAACACTTCAGTGGTGGTTTTTGCAATCAACCCAGCTTGAAGCAGCCGCCTTAGAACTAATATGCAAACCCATCTAAGAAAACATCTTCCATAAACTCAATGGTCCTCAGTTATGGAAAACAAATGATATTGTGTCTTTTAGAATCTTTCTGTATTGGACATTGCACTCTCCAATTTAACTGGTGCATGGGGACTATATAATAATAAAACTGATACCATAATGAAACACTAGCAAATCATTTCCTCTTAGATGACTGTATCTTCCATACCCTACCCTCCCCCTTCAATAAACAGATTTAAAGTAGATGCTTCTTCAATTAACACATAACAGAAATTGACATCTATAATATCTTCTGGGTAACTGGATTAAAACACAAATTTGAGTGTGTCTAAGAATTGATGACCTTCCTGGGACTCCAACCCAAACAGGGGTCATTGACTGAGAATACCCCTTCTGAGCTCTGTAAAGAGATTCGGTCTTAAAAAATCACCTCTAAAACAAGAGATGAACACTTTCCCCTGAACTGTCTAATTGCTGTGCCTAAACTAAGCATATGGGGCCCTGGGGCGGGTCTACCTCTTGAGATTGCCAAGCATTTGTCTGTTTAATTGTACTTTAAAAACAGATTGTTCTGCTCAGCATCTGTGACGAGCAGCATTTGGGAATTTGCCCATGATGTTTGATGGAGGTCATCCAATCTGCAGGTCACCCACTTCATATTTCATTGTGACCTCCTTTCTCCAGGTTCTCCTTGAAGATGGATATCTGGCCCATCCTGGACATCAGCCGACCTTGAGTTTTGGTCCTTCCTAGCCAGTCCTTGATAGCATCTTCTTCTGGCTCGGGCACGTTGGCTGACCTAGCCCTGGAAAACACTAGGCAGTCTCCCCGGAGCTTTGTGGTGATTATCTCCTAAGCAAAATGAGGAATCTAAGGTTATATCTATTTCACCTGTGAGTAAACTGAGGCTGAGAGATTCAATGGTGCCTTCTACATCACTCGTTTAAGGAGAAGAACCCAGACTAAGAATAAGAATGCTGGGCCTGGGAGTAAAACTCTATGGTAACTTGCCTCTGGCCAATGTCATTTCATCCCAACACTCCAGGAAATGGCACCAACGGTAGATTTTCCAAGGTCCTCCATCCACCCACGTTGCTGTGTTAAAATAATAAAGCATTTGTCATCAGGACTTAAAACACCAAGAAGATAATTCTCTTACCAGTGTCAACCATGGCTTAAAATATATATGTCATGGGCATTTTTTCAGCTACTTAGCATATGAAATCCTATACTAGGCAGTCTCCTCCCTAGAGAGTTCCCAAAACTCCCATGCCCACTTTAATGGCCTTGTTAGAAGCCAGTGTCTAAAAAACAGGATGTTCACTCTCATTTCCAAACTCTCTTTGAAGTAGATCATGAGGACATGGCTTAGAAACAGCAGAGTATAGGCTCTACTGACAAGTAATGGCCCTTTTAGTGTCCCATTTCCTGGGAAATTATAGCCAGAGCTTTCCACTGTGATGAGCAGTGGTCATGTTGCTTGTGGTTTCCCTAGTATAGGTCTGGGCCCAGATCTGACCCCTGACCACTGTAGCCCCTGCTTGTTTGGTCTCTGACTACTTGTGCTGAAACACCCAGTCTTCCTCTAGCCCACAACCCCATTGTGGGCTGCCCCATGGCCTTTCATCACATTTTTCCCAGATTAGAGTAGTCAGGTTTTGATGCTTCCCCTGAAGCGGGGTAGAAGTCAGGCTCACAAAAGCCTCCATTCTCCCTGACTCCCCTGATGATGACTTCACTTAAGGAGAGGCAGAGGAATCTCATTTTGGAATAAAATCCAGAATCTTAAGTTGCTGCATCCTTAGATAACACTATCTATCTATAAGTAAAGGTCAATGCTAAAAGAATTCTTATTTCTATCTATATGGCTATAACAGCTAAATTAAGCAGGCTTGGGGTTGCCACCAACAGTATCATGCAGCTGATCTCACCAAGGTGGAAGGGGTTCGAAGGAATACAAAATATCTTGGGGATGAAGATATCGTGTCTCTAGATTGAAAAGAAAATGCTCACTGAATACTAAAAAGGTGAAGGAGATTTCTTTAGCGAATAAGGCTTTATAAAAAATATTCTTTTAAAATGAAGTGAATAAAAGCTGGGATAACACAGGATGCCTAGGCTCTGTGTTTTACTTCTGATTTGACATTCTTCACATATGCAAGTCTTTGTGCACATGTTATAAAAACAATATTTAAATGTTTCCTATCCAGAATGGTGTCCCAGATACTTAAACTTGTGTTTCTAGTAAGATGCTTTCTCTCTCCTTCCAATGGCTTTTATGGGTTAAGTATTCCTCCAAGCCCTATAATACACAGATGATATTGGCTAGCTTTTGTAGTACCAGCAGTTTCTGGGCATACTACTACAGGACAAAGGTCATCAACAATCTTGATCAACTGACCTGACAAGATATACCCATGGGTACAATAGTGGCGTGGATGTTATAGGGGTTATCAGTCACACTCTGATTGTGATTAAAGCCTGCTATATGCAAGCAAACACATGTCTAGTACTATGAATCTGGACAAGAAACCATGGTGGGGAGCTTACAGGCTACAGGGGTGGACCTACTGGTATTACTTCCTTCCATGAGCATGGTATCAAACTGCCTCCTCATTTGTACTTCTACACTCACAGACTAGTGCGGCTCTCAGACATCACCAGAGAAATAAACGTCTTGGTAGAGTAGATGGTGGATGACACAGAAACTGACCACTGGTCAAAGAGCAGAGAACACGCATCTGTGGCGTGCTCAGCCACAAATAGAACAACGTATCACAAGTCATCTTCCCCAAGACTCAGGAAGCACCACAGAAGAGGGAGTTGAAAGACTCTAAGAGGCAGGAGTAGAAAAGAGTGAGAAGAGCCAACGTCTTCTGGACATGACAGTACGGCTCTACGTGTGAGCTCACGAGAGCTGAGGTTGCCTACACGACACCTGCACAAGTGCAAGCCAGTCAATATTACAACATGGAGCAAGGAGGTGGTCAGGGGTCCCCACCTCATCTGAGGAGCTATAAATAAATAGTTGGTGGCTTCTGAGGGAAGAAGTGCTGGTTTTCTTTAAATGTGTGGTCTCTAGTTAGGTCACTCTTGCTCCAGAGGATGGCCTTATCACAAACTGGACAGGGGGGTTATTTTAAACAGACGGAATGAAGTTAGGAAGGGGCTTGGTGGTAAAGAGTGAATCTGAAATAAGTTTGGAGGACCATTCTGGGTAAATATGATCAAAATATAGTATATATGAAAAATGTGGATATATATTAAATAATTAATAAAATAAAAATTACTTTTAAGTAATTAAGAATATTACCTTTTTAATTGTTAAAACTGTCAAGCTCTTTATCCCTAAAAACTCCCCGGCTGTAGGGGAAGTGAGTTTCTGAGCATGCTCACAGCACAGTGTGGCACAAGCTAAGAAAAGAGGGAAGAGAGAGCAGTGAGAATAAGAAGGTGAGGTGCTTGCTGCACAGACTCAGAAAGGCAAACAACATGTAAGTAGACCTCAAAAGGAGGAATATAAGAAAGCTGATTATTAGCTAATATGTCATCCACCTTGTTTTACAAGCTAAAGATGGTGATATCTATTTCTTCTATCCCCAGGACACTCCCATTTGTGTTTTGTTTTGTTTTGTTTTTGAAGATTTATCACCACATACATAATCAAGGAAGGATCCTAATGCCAGGTGCCCTCAGAGTCTTGCTCTCCACACTCACTGAGAATAGGGCCTACGTGTTGCCATCCAGACCTCCTTAATAGAGCTCCAAGTCTAGAACTGCTGCTTCAAGGAAATAAGTGGCACCACCGTCAGACAGCAGTTGTCCAGCCACTGTCCCATTGCCCTGAGGTGCTCCCCACACCACTGTCAGACAGCAGTTGTCCAGCCACTGCCCCACTGTCTTGAGGTGCTCCCCACACCACTGTCAGCCAGCAGTTGTCCAGCCACTGTCCCACTGCCTTGAGGTGCTCCCCACACCACTGTCAGACAGCAGTTGTCCAGCCACTGCCCCACTGCCTTGAGGCACTCCCCACAGTTCCTGCTTCCTAGTCCCCTTAACTCTGAGTTGTTTGTGGCCTTTCCACAAACCTGGTCCCCTCCAGCACATCTTGTGCTCAAAGAACCTTCCGTAGCTTGTACTAACCAGTACACAGGCTCCAAAGCCTCACAAACACTTCAGTAGCAAAGGCCTTTACAAATAAATCTTCCTATTTAATCCATCACCGATGGACACTCAGTAAATGCTTTAGGATCCACAGAAGCTCTCACATCCAGGTCAAATCCTCCTTGCCAAAGACCACTAATTATTTTTCTACCCACCACCACCCAGTTCCCCTCTCAGCTTCAATCTTTCCCTTCAAGCGTCCACTCCCTCATTTGAAAACATACAGCCTCAAACCCAAAGCAGTCGCTTTACATAGGAAGTCTGAGCCATCTCTAGGCACTAGTTAATGATAAGCCACACACCCACCCTTCCAAGCCTTTGAAAACCATTATGTGTAATGTGTTCGGGTTAGCCACATATAGATTACTGAGCTGGAAAATGATGTTAGACCTCAAGTATCCTTGGTTCGGTTTTATGGGCAATTAAGCTGAAAGCAGTGCTGGGGCTTGAGGAATCAATTAAATTAAATGTAGAGAATAGAGTGTCCATTCCCAAAAGCTTGTACATACAGTGGGGTGTTCGGGGATGCGCCTGCCAGAACAAGTAGCTTCTAGAACTTCGTGCTCAGACTCCATGCCCAGCATGAACGTGCCAACAGCGAAGAGCTATAGCTGAGAATACCTCGGCTACGGCAACAACTATATATCAAGTGCTCCATGAAAGCAGGACCAAATCCACTTTGCTCATTGCCAAATCTCCAAAGCCTGACACGCTAGAGCAAGTGCTGTGCATATATTTTTTGAATCAATGGATGTCAGACATAGGCTAAGCAATTTATCTACATCATTTCATTTCATTCCCTCAACGCCATGGCACGTATTCTCATATATAGCCAGACGGAGGCCCTGAGTGCTTAAGCCAACATGAGGTGTGAAATTAGGGAGCCCTAAGTACAAGCTCAGATGACTCCAAGGCTTACAGTCTTCAGCTCTGGTGCTGTAGCTCATCCCCCACCATTGCCTAAGCCTCACCGCTTAGGAGTCCGCTGTCTAGCCAAGGGGCCCAGGTACAGATCGAAATATTACTGGTGGAAATTGAGTAACTGGGTGGGACAGAGCTGAGGGGGTTACAAATAATGCCTGCCACTGGGTTGACAAGTCTTGCATGATTGTGCCCCACCACCCCCTCCTCTCTGATTTCCACTTTCCAAGTTTGCCCACCAGTATCTCTCCTAGCAGTGGTCCCTCAGTACCGCATAATTGGGTCCTGTCATTCTCCTGTCTAGACCCATCATGGGGCCTGAGCAACATGACCCAGAGGACAGTTAGAAGTGTGCTCTCTGTCTCTACACAAGTCTCATTCCCTCACATTCAGCCTTTCTGGGCATCGCCCCCCCTGATCCTTGTCTGTGCCACTCTCTCCCTGTGCTGTTTCTATACCTTTGTCCTGCTTCTTCTTGCCCTGGCAGCACTTTCTTCATCCCTGAGGCATCAGCATCTCTCCATTCTAGTAACCTTCTTTGTCCTTTGCTTGTGCTCCCAGCCCCAGATGCACCAGTTCCTCCTGCCATGTTCAAACGCCGTAGCAGTTACGCGTTAAACTGTGTCTTACTCCATCAAAACAAATGAGCACTAGAGCTCAAATATTGGGTCTACCTTGGTCCAACTATATCCCCCATTGCTTAAAGTATAGACCTTAAATAAAACAGATCCTGGAAGGAAGTATTTCATAGATTCAATCACTTTACTACAAAACAGTGTTCGCCACTGCTTTTTTTTCCAATGCCCTGAAAGAAGATGCCTGCAATTTGCAAAAACTGTGTTTCTCTTCCTGCTGACTTTCTCAAGGAATCAGCAGTCAAAGTAGACGGTATCTTAGACCAACACACAAGCTCATCCATGCTCGCTACACAAAGTGACACCAATTATCGTTTCAGCTAAAAAGAGAAAGGATTTATATACTCAAGTCAGAAGGCTGCATAAAGGAGCATAAGCCAAGAAAGCAAGGCCACTGCATAAGTGCTGAGTCACCAAGCTGTGTGGGAAGACCTACGCAGCTTCAAGTGAGGGCAGGAGAGCACTCAGCAGCCAGCGGGAAAGGGACAGAACTAGGGGACTTATCCAATGCCTTCTAGTTCCAGTTATTAAGAACACAGACTCTGGGGGCTAAGTAAAAAATGTCTCCTCTAATTTTGATAAAACCAACTGAAAATGGTTTTCTTCACAACCATAGGGACAACCAAAATCATCCCTTTTACCAATTCTAATAAGGCTCCATCTTTACACTATTTTACCCAAATATATACACGAACTAACATAAAGTTGCTAATGCATTCACAGAACAGAATAAAAGTAAATGCACAAACAAATACACACATACAGACACACACACACACACACACACACACACACACACACACGCACATGCACCCTGAGGAAAGATCACCAAGGAGGTGTGAACAGAGAATCAAACTGATCTCGAAACTTGTGAAGATTTTACTTTGGCAACGTTCAAGACACCAGCCCATCCTCAGATTGGCGTTCTGGTGCTGTACCCCTCAACACACACATTCTGGGAAGTGTGGTAAGCACACCCTTGCATTCTGTAAGTGCCCCCTCCCTGGCACTCACAGCAGCCACCCCTAGTGACCATTCTTGCCAAGACATGGCTTCCAAAAGCTCATCCACATGGCATCCTAATAGCCCTTAAGTGATCAGCGCTGGCATTCAGGAAGAACCTTGCTGTGCTGATTCAGAGCACAGGGCTGGGCCCCTCCCTTCCTCCCATGTAGCGCATTTGGCTCAGACTCTGCGACCTGGCAAGCAAAGATTCTGACTGAGTCAAAGTCTCCTTTCCATGGATATTTTAAACATGCGGATCTTTCTTGAATCAGGGCCGGTGTTAATCCATTTAATGCCTTTCTTCTTGCAGTGCTTTTGACTTTGTCAAAAGCATTGTAAATTGCATTACCATTACACTCTCAGAAAATCCCTGAGAGCTAGGTTAAGCAAGTCATATTATCTCCAAGACAACTAAGGCCTAGAGGGTCGGAATGAATCACAGAAAAGTCACCTAGTGAGTGAGAGGCAAAACTGGGTAATAGATCCAGGGAGGCCCCAGCTGCCATACTCACACTCTCTGCCTCATATCACACTGACACTCATCAATGTCTTATGGGGAGAAGCACCCTTTCCACTTGAGACACACACACACATACACTACACACACACACACACACACACACACACACACACACACACACACACTATGTAGACAGACAGGAACTCACACATACATACTGATAAACCTACACACAGAAAAAGGTACCCACCAAAAAGGGGCAGACTAACACACCGAAACAACCGAACATATTCTCAGAAAAACAGGAAGTAGAGGTATAAACTCAGAAAAACCACCCAGAGGCAGGCACGGCAACACACATGTGTAATCATTGCACTTAAGAGGCTGAGGCAGGAGGACCGAGAATTCAAGTCCAGACTAGGCTATATAATGAGACCTTATCTGAAAAGGAAAAAAACTTATAAAAATACCCAGAGAAACACAAACACACAAAGAGACAAATACACCCATACAGAGATAGACAAATACAAACACTCACACAAACACATAAATACAAAAATGAAAGACACAGGAGAATAGGGGTATGCTTAATAACAACTTTCATGCCATCAGCACACTGTGGAAAATCCTATTTCCTTCTGTGGGGCTCTATCAGTGGGAACTATGAAGAGCATTCTAGTCCTGACTTTGTTCTAGGAGGAATAATCTTCCCTCTGTGCCACAGTAATAAGAGCATGCCCGGTGGGAGACTATGGCTCTTAGCAGAACTGGCATGTGGTGATCTGTACAGCACTCATCCACTTAGTAATCAGTCACTCATAAGCCAGTTTGGGTTGAGATGTTCTTGGAGGCTGTCGTGCTCATCATGAGAAATCATAGATGCTTTGTAGCTGTCCAGTTGCGTTCTGATGACCTCATCTTGGGTCTGAATCCCTATCGTAACTGTCAAGTTTGCTCTAAGAATATGTTGTTTCTGCCATTATCTGATTTCCCAAGAATGAAAGCATTTTATCTTGGTACTAAAGATGGTGATGGGCCGGACCTCAAGGGTGATTGCCTGCTACCCTTGAGGTCAATCCCAGTGACACCATTGAGAATGTCAAGGCCAAGATCCAGGAGAAAGAGGACACCCCCACCACCACTACCACCAGCAGCAGCAGAGGCTGATCTTTGCAGGGGAACAGCTGGAAGATGGCTGCACCCTATCCAACTCCACCCTGAACCTGGTCTTTTGCTTTAGGGGTGGGATGAAGATCTTTGTAAAGACCCTGACAGGCAAAACTATCACCCTGGAGGTGGAGCCCAGTGATACTACAAATCGGAAAGATGGATGTACCTTTCTCACCGCAGTATCTAGAAAGAGCCCTCCTTGTGATTGTTCTTGGGCTTGATGGGGAGGTGTTTTAGTTTCCCCTATCTTTTCAGCTGTTAACCAGCTTCCTTGCACCTTGAATAAAGTATTGTGTCCTCCCCAGCCCCCCCCCACGGAGAAAAAAAAACAAAGATGGTGATAAATCTTTGAAAAGAAGAAAGGAGAGAGAAAGGACAAATATGATACGATATAGGGAAGAAATTCAAATTGTGGCTTTCTAGGCTCTTAGAAAACAGATGGAATGAAAGTCATCCTCAGTCTCTTTCGTTAACACTTCCTCATTAGTCAGGAAATTTAGTCAGGCACACTTGGTCACCAACTCAAATCTACTCTCTGGGGACTGTTCAGCTGTGGTAGAGCCCCAGTTGAGAAAAACCATTTGCCTACATCGTAAGAACCTAGAGTCAAGGAAAGACTTCCGCCTTCAGGTCAAACTAGGTGAATAATAATTGGGCTAAGAGAATCAATGTTGCTGACGACTGGATTTGGGGGAATGCATGTGATGCTGCTAGACGGTGAGATTTGAAGAGGAGTCTCCGGCTGGAGCTTTCTGAGAGCATTTTCTTTTCAACCTTTAGACAGGGTACACAGATCTTCTCTTCTTCCTCTGTTCTCCCAGATCCAAAACTGCCAGGCTCCGCCCCCCCACCCACCCACCCCCCAGCTCTGCAGCAGAATACCCTTCACAATGGTCTCTTCCCCATGTTCCCATCTCTTGTGGATTCCACAAATCCTCCCACTTCTAACCTCCCTCCTCAGATTCATTTCATTTTCCCAGCCTCCCCCCCCCCCAGATCCAGCATGCAATCCAGCTAATCCACAGGCCACACCTGCCAGAAAACCAGATAGGCTGCCCACAGACCCTCCCTCTTTCTCTTCTCTTCTCTTCACTTCTCTTCTCTTCTCTTCTCTCTCTCCTCCCTCCCTCCCTCTCCCTCTCCTCTCTCTCTCTCTCTCTCTCTCTCTCTCTCTCTCTCTCTCTTTCTTTCTCTTCCCCAGATCCAATTCCCCAGTCTCATGCTCAGCTCTGCAGAAGAACACCCTTGTCAGCCTTCCCTACCTGCCCACTACTATTTCCTGTGGATCTCACATATCCTTTCCTATTCGTCTTCCTCCCCTTCAACTTGTTGCTTTGCCTCAGACTCTAAACCCAACAGGAACTCCTGCTAACCCAAGAGTTGCTTCTCCCAGAGCAACAAATAGGCTGAAGGTCAATCCACACATCTCCTAATTCTCCTGAGATCCAATCTCCCAGTTTTATCCCCAGCTTTGTGGCAAGAAGCCTGCTGTGGTATCCCTTTCCTCTCTGGCCTCAACCCCCAAGGGATCACAAAGACCTTCTCCTTCAGAATCCTTTCCCTCAGCTAATGCCAGTATCCCAGCCTCCAACACCAGCTGGCATTCCCACCAAATCCCAAGATCCTACCACAGCAGGCCCTGAATACAGCAACATAGCTGAAGTACAAGAAGACATTAAAAGCAGCTATATGAAAAAGATAAAGGTACTCAATGAGGAAATGAATAAATCCCCTTGAAAATATTTAGAAAAAGCAAACAGAAATTTTGAGAAAATTAATAAAACCCTGAAAGAAAATACAAACAACTGAAAGAAATGAAAAAAAAACTGTTTAAGACCTAAAAATGGGAATAGAATTGATAAAGAAAGCACAAACTATTTTGAAATAAAATTTTTAAGCCAAAGAATTAAAAAAAAGCACCAACTGGGGAATTCTGAAAATGAAAAATTTAAGAAATAGAAAAGTAGCTACATAGGCAAGTTCCACCCACAAAATACAAGAGATGAAGAGAGAATAGCAGGAATTGAAGATACAATAAAAGAAATGGATACAGATTGGGAAAAAAAAAGCTAAATCTAAAAAAAATCCTGACACAAAATCTGGGATACTATGATAAGACCAAACCTAAGAATAACAGGAATACAGTAAAGAGACAAATCCCAGCTCAAAGGCCCAGAATATATTTGCAACAAAATCATGAAAGAAAAATTTTTGAACCTAAAGAAAGAGATGCCTATAAATGTACAAGAGGCCTACAGGACACCAAATAGATTGGACTAGAAAAGAAAGTCCCTTCGACACATAAAATTCAAAACACTAAACATACAGATCAAAGAAAGAATATTAAAGGTAAAGCAAGGGGAAAAGTCCAAGTAACATTTAAAAGCAGACCTATTAGAATTATACCTGAATTCTCATTAAATACTCTAAAAACTGGAAGGGTCTGGAAAGATGTGTTGCAGACTCTAAAAGATCTAGCCCAGACTACTATATCCATCAAAATTTTCTATTGCAATAGATGGAGAAAATAAGATATTCCATGATAAAGTCAAATTTAAACAATATCTATCTACAAATCCAGTCATACAGAAGGTGCTAGAAGGAAAATTCTAACCCAAGGAGGCTAACTATACCCATGAGATCACAGGAAATGAATAATCTCACACCAGAAAAAACAAAAGAAGGGAAACACACACAGACACCAACACCACTAGCATCATCAACAACAACACAACAAAATTACAGAAATCAACAATCATTGGTCATTGGTATCTCCCAATACCAATGGTCTCGATTCTGCAATAAAAAGACACAAATTAACAGAATGGATATGAAAACAAGATCCATCATTCTGATGCATACAAGAAACACATTTCAACATCAACAATAGACATTACCTCAGGGTAAAGAGATTTTCCAAGAAAATGGACCTAAGAAGCAACTGGTGTAGCCACTTTAATATCTAACAAAATAGTCTTCAAATCAAAACTAATCAAAAGACATAGGGAAGAACAGTACATATTCATCAAAGGAAAATTCCATCAAGATGGCATTTCAATTCTTAGCATCTATACCCCAACTACAAGGACACCCACATTTATAAAAGAAACACTACTACATATTAAATAGCATATTGACCCTTACACTCTTATAATGGAAGGCTTTACTACTTCACTTTCACCAATGAACATGTCATCCAGACAAAAATTAAACAGAGAAATCCTGGAGCTAACAGGCTTTATAGGCCAAATGGACCAAAGAAATATTTACAGAACATTTCACTAAAACACAAAGACTATACTTTTTACTCTGCACCTCATGGAACTTTCTCTAAAATTGGCCACATACTCAGTCACAAAGCAAGTCTCAACAAATACAAGAAAACTGAAATAGCACCTTGTATCTTATCAGACTACCGTGGATTAAAGTTGGATTTCAACAATAGAAAGCCTAAAAATTCATGGAAACTGAACAACTCTCTACTCAATAATCACTGAGTCAAGGAAAAAATAATGAAAAAAATTAAATACTTCCTTGAATTCAATGAAAATGAATGTACTGCACACCCAAACTTATGGGACACATTGGAAACAGTGATAAGACAAAAGTCCATAGCAGTAAGCACCGACATAAAAAAAATTCAGAGCAATTTCATACTAACAACTTAACAGCAAAGCTAAAACATGTAGAACAAAAAGAAGTAATCATACCCAAAAGGAATAGATGGCAATAAATAGTCAAACTGAAGACTGAAAGTAATAATAAAGAAGCAAATAAAATAATACAAAATCAATGAGACAAAGAGTTGGTTCTTTGAGAAAGTCAACAAGATAGACAAACTCTTAGCCAAACTAATTAAAAGGCAGAGAAAGAATATATAAATTAACAAAATCAGAAACAAAAAGTGGCACATACAACAGACACAGAGGAAATCTAGAGAATTATAAGAACATACTCTAAAAATCTGCATTGCACCAAATTGAAAACTTTAAAAGAAGAAAATAATTTTCTCAATTGGTATCACTTTTAAAAGTTAGATTAAAAAAATCAGATAAGCAATTTAAATATATAAGCCCTTGGAAAATAGAAGCAGTCAATAAAAGACTCTCAACAGCAACAAAAAAAGGCCCAGGGCCAGATGGTTTTAGTGCAGAATTCTACCACACTTTCAAAGAAAAGCTAACGTCAATACTCCTCAAATTATTCCACAAAATACTAACAAAAGAAATATTGCCCAATTGATTTTATGAGGCCACAGTTACTCTGATACCCAAACCACATAAAGACTCAACAAAGAAAGTGAATTTATGAACATAAATCCAAAAAATACCCAATAAAATATTTGCAAACTGAATCCAAGAACACATCAAAAATAATATCCACCTAGATCAGTTAGGCTTCATCACTGAGATGCCTATACAAGGACACAGGATATACCTAAACATAGTAAAAAGCAATTTACAATAAGCCTAAAGCCAATATCAAATTAAATGGAGAGGAACTCAAAACAATTCCAAAACAGGAACAAGACAAGGATGTCAACTCTTTCCATATTTATTTAATATACTAATTGAAGTTTTAGCTAGAGCAATAAGTCAACTGAAGGAGATCAAGGGATACAAACTGGAAAGGAATAAATCTAAGTATTTTTTGCAAATGATATGAAGCTATACAAAAGTGACCTCAAAAGTTCTACCAGGAACTCCTATAGCTGATAAACACCTTCAACAAAGTGGGTGGATACAAGATTAATTCAAAAAAAATCAGAAGCCCTCCTAAATACAAATGGCAAATGAACTGAGATAGAAATTAGGGAAGCAAAGGTTTACTTCCAATGCTTTGAAAGTGCTATCAAGCTTTTTAGGAGAAATAATTTTAGGCAAATTAAATGTTAGTAGATTAGATCATGGTCATGTCACTTGCTAGTCTACTTTTATCACAAGAATATACATCTTAGGTACAACAGATAGATATGACTCTATAAAAAGGCAAGGTCTTCAAAAACCCCAAAGACATGCAGAATATGGCATTTAAAATTGGTTTTATTACTTTAAAGATTCATTGACAATGAGACAGGTTAACTCCTGACAACTCCCAGCCTACTTCAAAGAAGATTATGAGCATCAAAGAACCTCCTTATGGAGATGGCTTCAAATGTAGCAAACTAGGCACTGGGCAAAAGGTCCTCATTTCTACCACAGACAGAATTCTGCCTTTAAAAAAAAAGGGGGGGGCAAGCTTGGATGCAGGCAGAGTCAATGGCCAAACTCTGCCAAGACAGGGTAAGCAAGTCCTCTATAGTTCCTGCCTCACTAATATATCTGTCCGATATATTGGACCAGAAGGCTAAAGAAGATGCTCCAAAGTTATAGAGAGTTTTGGGTGACTATTCAGATAGAACACTGTCTCTGTCATCTTTTCATTTGGAAAGCTACTAACCTGCACCCCCAGCATATTCAGATAATCAAGTTTATTCCTTCTCAAATCTATGAGGGAGTTGAAGACCAGGTAGCTTAGTTTTACAATGAAGCTTAATTGTTTAGGTGTTAAGATGTTTTTAGGTCTAGATAAGTCTTCTAAGTTGATAATGATGATGATTGATAAAGATTGATTTACATTCAGAAATTTAGATGTGCCAAGATGTCTTTTTCAAGGCTGTCAAATACAAATAGCCAAAACACTAAGAATGTAACATTTATATAATTCCTGATTGTGTCACGGCTCTTCTTGCCATAGGTACTCTATTGTATATATGTGTGATAATATAAATGTATATGTATAAAAAATAAAATAATTTTTAAAAAAAGAAAAAAAGAAGAAATTAGGGAAACAAAACTTTTTGCAATAGCCTCAAGTAATATAAACTATCATGGGGTAACTCTAACCAAGCAAGTGAAATACATGTATGGTAAAATTTTCAAGTCTTCAGATCTCCAAGGCGGAAGTACTCAGAACATATGATATCTGGGTAACAGAAGATCAGAGACTGCAGACCAAGCAAGCTACCTGGCTGCTGACTCCAAAACACCAACATCCATTTCCTGAATAAGAGGAGACATCTGGGAGACAGGGACACAGTTCCAGGGCTCCTTGGACAGCTCCCAGATCCAAGAGAACCTGGCTTCTTCTGCCTACTCAAGCATAACTCCTGGATTACAGAAATGCATGGCTCCAGCATCCAGACCCCAGACTCCTCGCACCTCCATAAGGACAGAGATGTCCAGATCCAGCCTATGGTTTATGGCAGAACCTCAGGATCACACAGGTTAAAATTTCACACCCTAATCCCCTATCCATAGTTCCAACTGGAACACAACAAGCAGAAAAGAGCTATAGGCTACTTGAGGAGATCCAGCCCCTGGCCTATGACGTAGGGCACCCCCAAATGCCCAAGAGATCCAGCAGGACCCAGGAACAACCAGCCAATACCAGGGACAACCAGATGGCTAAAGGCTAGCATAAGAACACAATCAACAAAACCAGGGCGATAAGGCATCAAGCTCTGGATATCCTAACACAGCTGAAACTCAACAAAATTATAGAAGAAAAAATTCTCAACCTAAAGAAAGAGATGCCTTTAAACATACAAGAGGCTTATAGAACACCAAATAGACTAGACCAGAAAAGAAAATCCTCCTGGTACATAATAATCAAAACACTAAATGTAAAGAACAAAGAAAAACTATTTAAAAACTTCAAGGCATATATAAAGGCAGACCTAACAGACTCACACCTGACTTCTCAACAGAGACTGTAAAAGCTAGAAGGTCCTGGGCAAATGTCCTGCAGACCCTAAGATACCAAGATGTCAGCCTAGACAACTATACCCAGCAAAACTTTCAATCACCATTGATGGAAAAAAAAACCAAGATATTCTATGGCAAAACCAAATTTAAACAATACCCATACACCAACCCAGCCCTACAGATGATGCTAGAAGGAAAACTCCAACCCAAGGAGGTTATCTACACCCTAAAAACACAGGATATAAAAAACTTCACTACACCAAAATAAAAAGAAGACAAGAACACAAACACACTATCACCAACAACATCATAATAAAAGGAACTGACAATCACTGGTCTTTAATATCTCTTGACATCAATGGACTCAACTCTCTAATTAAAAAAAATAAGCTATATAACCATATAGTGGGGGCGGAGGTCCTCCTTGATCATAGACGTAGGGGAGGGGAAGAGAAGGGAGGTGAAAGTGGGAGGGAGGGAGGAACAGGAGGATACAAGTAATGGGATAACAATTGAGTTGTAATCTGAATAAACTAATAAAAAATTTAAATGCCTCTAAAATCATTGAAAAAAAAGAAAAAGGCTAAAAGAGTGGATGAGTACCCAACATTCTGCTGCACACAAGACACATACCTCAGCCACAAAAATAAGCATTACCTGAGAGTAAAGGGCTGGGGGGAAAAAGGTTTTCTAAGCAAATGGACCCAAGAAATAAGCTGGAGTAGCCATTTTAATATCTAACAAAATAGACTTTCAACCATAATTAATCAAAAGAGATGAGGAAAGGACACTTCATTCTCATCAAAGGAAAAATAAACCAAGAGGATATCTCAATTATGAACATCTATGCCCCACATTCAAGGACACCACATTTGTAAAAGAAACATTTTTAAAGCTTAAATCACAAACCAATAGCTACACATCAAGAGTAGGAGACTTCAGCACCCCACTCTCACCAAAGGACATATCATTGAAACAGAAACTAAATAAAGGAATAATGAAACTAATAGACATCATGAATCAAATGGGATATGTATGTATGTATGTATGTGTGTGTGTATAAAACTTTTCATGCAAACACAAAAGAATATACCTCCTTCACTGCATTCCAAAGTCAATACCAGAAAAGCAGCAGGGTGCCAGGGATGTTGCCCAAGTAATCTGACTGCAAAATCAACTTTGGTTTCTAGACGGAGAGTGGCTCTGCGGCCAGGCTGCCCTTGTAGCTCCTGAGCTCCAGTGATCCCTCTGCTTCTTCCTCCCAAGTTCCTGAGACCACAGTCCTGAACCACAGCACTGAGCAAAAGCCAGCCTCCTTAGACATACCATTGAAACTGGAGGAGACCTTGAATATTGCCAAGACACCATGACGCACCTGCTCTTAGGAAATTCCCAACCATGTGCAGCCAGCTTTGACCCAAATGTTCTCAAATGCTATCCTCTGGACACCTCATGTCCAGGGTACCTGTGAAACTCATCTCTTCAGTGATGGGTCACAAGTGGAGGTCCAGTGAGTCAAAGCATGAGGTGTACAAGCCATGGATATGGTACCTCCCTGAACAACAACAGAGCAAAGGTCCTGATTCAGTCCCCACCCCCAGGTTCAATCTTTCCCTCCCCCTCGGACCTCCAATGTATTAAACTTCCCCCTCAGTCTTCTCCCCTTCTCTCCTTGCTTGCTTCAAATGTTGGACAAGGACTCTGGGATTCTCTTCCTGCTATGGAACCAACATGGGGCTGATAGATATGATCAGATACCATAAAGGTTCCTTCTGATCTCCTATGGAGGTTCATAATGGGCCTTTAAGTATGGTCATTCTCTCATCTGGACTCTTCTCAAATAGAAATTTGAAAAAAAAATCAAACATTCTAACAATACAATCCAAAAGTGACTAATTTGAAACATGCTAAGTACCGGTAGTAGGAAATACTCAAAGTCTGTTTTCAGTAATTAAACCATTATGTTTCTGTAAGAACGGGAAACCATGAATAGTACAAAGTTTCAATTCATGACCTCTAATTGTCTAGAATGTGAACCCAGGTGTTTTGGGTCACATCTTTTGGTGTCATGTGGTATGACAGCATGCACAGTGATGAGTGTGTGTGTGTGTGTGTGTGTGTGTGTGTGTGTGTGTGTGTGTGTGTGTGTGTCTGCGTGTGCGAGCGCGCGCGCGCGTGCGCGTGCATGTGTGCATGCATGCATACATGTGTCGAGAACCAAGGCTGCAAGATGGACAAGCACCACCTGCAACACCTTGGGTTCATTATGTGTTTGTTTTTAATGGATTATTTTTATTGCTATGCGTTCAGAAAACTTTTACTGTTGCCAAATTTCTTGTTACTCACTTACACCTATTTTACTTTAGTCCTTTTCATTAGCAGAACACGCACATCTCTATGGAGTAACCAGAACTGAATAAACTTTCACACCACCTGCCTAGCTCTGTCATGGGAACAGGGATGTTACCCGTATCCTAACTAAAGCATCAGACTGGCAGACTCTGGGCCTCAATTTCTGACTTTCATATTTGACAGCACATTATTAAAGACCTGTGAAACTCTGAACTTCTGTGCTCAGGCGTAGGATAGGCAGCTAAGGACACATGTGGAAAGAATGCTTCTTCTCTTCCCTTTCTTAGCCATGCTACCCAATGCTCCGGTGCTGTTTTTCCTCTCCATCACTCTTCACAAACATTAACTGTACAATTTCATTACATTAGCAGCATGAAGAGCCAGAGATGGCACTATAATTTTGGAGTCAGTCCGGTGGCCTTCACTGTCTCTCAAAATGGTACATTACACATCAGAATCTGTGCTTTAACCTGATTTAAGGTAGGAAGGGAAGAAAATAGGAAGAAAGAAAAGAGGTTGTATTATAAAGGCATGGCTTCCTCAGAAGTTTGCTTAGGATTCTGGGATATAACTGATGGAGGAGAAGATGGAACCAGAATAGAGACTCAAGTAAGAATTTTCAAGATTAATGTGCTTATCACATTATATTTTCCATTTAAAGATTTATTTTCTTCATGTGTAATAATATAAATGTATACATTAAAAAGAAACATTTTAAAAGATTTATTTTCTTCTATTATTTGTGTGTGTGTGTGTGTGTGTGTGTGTGCACACGCGTGCTTGCACCTGTAAATACAGTTACCTACAGAATCTTGATGAGGATTTATCTCTGCTAGAAGGGATGTGATGCCTTTCCCTAATAACATGTTTATTTTGAAGTGAAAATTACTGGAGCTTACAGAGGTGGTTCGGTGGAGTTCAAATACCAACACTCTTGTTGAATGGCTTAGAACCAGGTTATCTGTCACTCTCTCATCTGGACTTTGTAGGCAACTGAATGAAACAGTCACTTTAGTGAAAGAGTCATAGCCTCTATCATACCTCATCTTTTTAATTAATTTATTTATTCATCCACTTTACATCTCAGTTATAGCCCCTCCCTCCCTGCCTCCCCTCCTACTCTCCCTTCCCTATCCCCTCACCTATGCTTCCAAAAACAGGGAGCCCCGATCCATCCACCCCAGCTCATCAAGTCATAGCAGGACTGAGTTCATCCTTTTCCCCTGTGGCCTGGCAAGGCAGTCCCATTAGGGAGAAAGTGATCAAAAAACAGGCAACAGAGTCCATTGGCAGAGAGAGCCCCTACTCCCCTTACTAGAGGACCCACATGAAGCCTGAGATTCCCATTGGCTACATCTGTGTAGAGGACCCAGGTCCAGTCTATGCACGGTCCTTAATTGATGCTTCAGACTCCACAAGCCCCTCCGGGCCCTGGTAGGTTGGTTCTGTTAGTCTTCTTATGGAGCCTTTGTAACCTCTAGGTTCTTTGACCCTTCACACACACACACACACACACACACACACACACACACACACACACACACACACTCTTCCACTAGACTCCCTATGCTTCATTGCCCAATGATTGGCCATGAGTCTCAGCATCTGTTTTGAATTGCTGCTCCGTGGAGCCTCCCAGAGGACAACTCTGCTAGGCTCCTGTCTACAAGCATAGCGGACTACCATTGATTGTGTCAGGGGTTGGCTCTCTTCCATGGGGTGGGTCTTGGGCTGGGCCAGGCATGGGTCACACATCCCTTCAATCTCTACTCTGTCTGTTCCATCTTTATCCCTACACGCCTTATAGTCAGGGTAAGTTTTGGATTGAAGTTTTTTTTTTGGGGGGGGGTTGGTTGGCACTCTCCTCCCTCCACTAGAAGTCTTGTCTAGTTAGAAGATATCTTCTTCAATTTCCATGGCCGCTGCTACTAGGAGTCTTAGCTAGACTCGCCCTCATATCTTCCCAGAGCCTATCCTGACTTAGGTCTCCAGCTTATCACAGAGATACCCGCACCCACAGTTTCACTGTTCTCTGCAGGCCTTCTGTCATCCCCCACCCCTCCTCTTTCCCCAGGTCTGATCTCCGTCCTTATGTCTCTCTGTGCTCCCCTTATTACTTTGTTCCCTCTCTTCAACCACTACCTCTGTCTATTCTTTTTCCCATTCTGAGTGAGACTTAAGCATTCTTCCTTGGGTCCTATTTATTACTTATCTTCTTTGGGCCTGTACACTGTAGTATGTTTTTCCTGTGCTCTATGGCTAAAAGGCACTCATAAGTGAGTACATACCATGTGTGTCTTTCTGGGTCTGGATTACCTCACTTAGAATGATATTTTCTAGTTACATCCATTTTTTTTTTTAATGTTAGTGGTGATGCTTCCTTGCTTTAGCCTATCTCTCTCATCTTTCCCCTGTATCATATAAAACCTACACAACTTTTTATGTGTTTGATCCTCTAATATGTAGACTCCTGCTTACATAAATGAGTCCTTTAGTGCCAACATCAAATTGAAGGTCAATAGCTAAAAACAAACAACAAATAAACGCTTATGATGAAAACATCTGCAGGAGGTTTGAGTCCCAGGTAAACCTCATGTTCTAGTCCCTAAAGAAGGTTGAGTCCAAGAGAGCGTGGAAAAAAATGGTGCACTGGGGAGAGATGCTCCTAGCTCTTTGGGAAAGCCATGTTTACATAAGAACTAGTTTGTTAAAACGTCAGTTGCCCTGCTATACTCTTTGCCTAGACACCATTCCACATCATCCCTCTAGGAGCCTTATGATCATCTCCATGAAAACACATGAGGGATGAAGCTCAGTCGGCTAAGAACCAAAGAAGCCTACATAAATAATGATCTGAACAACTCTTTAAATTAGGCTTTTGTGTCTCATCATTTTGGCTCCCGTGATGATGTCCCATTTGTCAATAAAGTTTCAAAATGAAGAAATTCCAGGAAGCGAATGTTCTTTTTTTGTTCTTACAAAGCCTTGAGGCCCCAAAGCTGCACACTCAGTCAAAGAGGATGACCTTCCCCAATAGAGGAGGACCCGTCTTTGGTCAAGGGTATACAAGTAGCTGCGCTCCCCTGCTAGAACCTCCAAACAATGCCTTGAGGCTCCATAATTAGTAAAATATTAGTCCTTCAATTATTGAATGCATGTCACAAAGAGTCATATACAAATATCTTTTTAATATTACCTGACAAGCAGGAATATAAATCATACGTCTCTGGACCCTTTCTCCAGTGTGTTGAGTTTCACAGGTCACAGCTGTACCGTGGTCTTCGGGGATGGCTTCAGAGCACATCTATATGAGCTCCATTCAGTCTGCACCAACTCAGCCATGCAGAGGTTATGGAGAAAGCGGGTGAGCATTCCTCTATACTTTGTCTGCGTATCTGTGTACCCTCCCAAACTCATGTGGACCCTTAATTCATAACGCAACAGTATTAAAAGATAGGGTCTTTAAGAGCTTCTTAGGTTGGGAGGTCAGTAACTCTGCAGATGTGATTAGCATCATTATAAAATGGCTTGAGGGAGCAAGTTTCGTACTTCTACTAGATGAGAGCACAGTGTTCCTCTTTTTCGAAGGGCACGGCCATAAAGCATTATCTTGAAAGCAGAGACCAGCCTCCACCAGATGTAAAACTGCCAGCACCTTGATCTTAGATTGGGAAACCTTCAGAACTATGAGAAATAAGTATCTGTTCTTTATAAAGTAACTAGTCTCGGGTACTTTCTTATAGAAAAAGAACCAAGATACTGGGTCTCCGATTACATACTTAGAAGCAAGCTAGGAAGTGTGAGCCATAGAAGACCTAATTTTTAACCCAGAGTAAAGTGAAAAATATTCTTTACATCACTGGAAAACTAATGGAGGCAAAGAAAAAAGGGGAGCGGGAGCCACTGAGGCCAGACTATTTATGAAGAATAGGGATGTATAATATTAAGAAATAAATCACATATGTCACTACAACATTAAACATTTCTACCTTCCAATCCTTTAGGAAAACTAGCTCCGTCTCAGTAAATGTAAGTTTCTTCATATGTTGTCATGGAGACAACCACTCCCATCTCCAAAGCTCCTGGGAGGGTGCAACAGGATAGCATGCCTGTGTAGAGTGAATAGCAGGGCAACTGATGTTGCAACAAACTAGTTCCTTTATAAAACAGGCTTACATGAAGAGAGAGAACATAGAAGAGGAAAGGGAAGAAACACTTTTCTTGATACTTTAAAAATGGTGGGACTTCCAGTACTATGGACTAGTAAAAAGAAAAAAAAATGTAACAATGGCCTCATCTCTAAGGCAAGGAAGATAAAATCGTGTGAGGACTAGGACTACCTGTTTAGTTTCCATTTCTAAATGGAAAGTCTCAGCAAATACTGAAAGGGAAAAGGAGTGCTGAGGACGTAGCTCAGGGGATAGCTGCTTGTCGTACACGCAAATGCCGCTGAGCTTAGACCCCCCCCCCAGCATACATGCAAAGGCAGAGAGTCGTTGGCACCACGCACCCATAACCCTAGAGCTGGAAGGGCAGAGACAAGCAGATCCCAGGAGCCTACTAACCAGGTAGTCTTGTCAAAATAGGGAGCTGTAGCCTCAGTGAGAGGAGAAACCCTATCGCAAAAAGTAAAGTAGAGAGTGCCTGGGGGATGTACCCAACTTCCACTGACCTCTGATCCCTACAGGCATGCACTCACATACTACACATATATATGTTTGCACACACGTGAATACATACATTATACAAAAAAAACTCATTATAAGGTTAATTAAATAGAAATGTGGGAAGTGGGTTCTAAGAACATTCTAGAACCTGACCAGCCAGTCCACAGCGCTCTCTGTTCTGCTCCCCATCTCCCTTTAAGGAATGAAAGAGCAAGGAGTTCAGACACCAGAGTTAAACTTCGCTGGGCTTTAGCCCATATTTTCCATGTCTCCATCCTCCCTATCTGACCCAGCACCAAGATCTAGCCAGACTGGCACTCTTTTGAACTTATTTACAAGTTTTATCATTACACTTGCCTACATTACGCAAGCGGTTTGCAATCTCCCCTAATTCTCCAACTTTAATTATATAATTGAACAAGCCAAAAACTCATTTTTCCCAGGAAACATTAAACATTACCATCTTAATGAAATTCTTAATGAAATGGTTCACTATGCATGCAAATGACCAGTGGCAGCTGGGCCACTTGCTTATCACTGAGACAGACAAAAGGACAAATGCTCTTCTGTCAGTCACTAGGAACGGCAGTTCTCACGCTCAGACTCCACACTAGGAGATGAGTCTCTGTGAGATGTGCGGGTACCAGATGCAGAGTTTAAATGAAGAAGGACTGAATCTCCTTCCATTTACATAAACCATAGCTTACTTTCCAGGGCTGAAAGAGCTCACTTGGACTTTTCCTTAAGAAGTTGCCAACTTCCCTTCCTATTCTCTGGAACATAGGAGTCTGACACAAATAGTGTTTACCTTCTGAACTTTCTTTTAGGATTGTCCCTAGGAAATAGGGAGAGAGGGATTAGAGACTTCTGAAGTTCCAGCATCATTAAAAAGTAACCTTTTTGAGTGCCCACAGCTTTTCAACCGCATTTCATGTAAAACTCCTATTTCCCATAAAAACTCAAATATTGCACATATCATCACCGTCCTCAGGCCAAAGTTCTCCTGGTGGAAGCTAACCTCCAAGGCAAACCAACTTGCTCACACATCCATCCAATGATATGGACAGTGGTATCCTGTGTTGAGTGGATACCAAATTCAATCACTTAAAACAGCTATGATTTTATGACAAATTCCTAGCTCCCAAAACTTGTCAGATCATCACATTAGCACACTGGTTCTCAACCTGGGGGGGTCACACCTCAGATAGCCTGCCTATCAGGTATTTATTTACGTTACTGTTCGTAACAGTAGCAAAATTACAGCTATGAAGTAGCAACAAAAAATACTTTTACGGTTGAAAGTGACCACATGAGGAACTGTATTAAAGGGTCCCATCATTAGGAAGATGGAGAACCACTGCAGTAGCAGGAAAAAAAAATGTCAAGATTCCCAAAGCGCAGACACAGAACAGAGCCTTACCCCCGAATACCCACAATGCTTTAAACAGAGATGCAGTGGGCACAGCTACTGTGCTCTCTATCTCACAAGTTCTATTTTTCACCATGAAAACTTAAAGGCAACAGAAATGTTTATGCTTTTTTGGGGGGGAGGGGGAGTGGAGTATGATGCAGGGTCTCTCTATTACATAGCCCTCACTAACTGTACGGGAGCTGACTATGGAGACCAGGCTGCCCTCAAACTCATCAAGCTACACCTACTCTTCCTCCCAAACGCTGGGATGAAAGGCACGTGGCACTACACCTAGCTATGTCTGCACAGTTTTAAAAACCTTTATTGAGACATGGTACACCGTGCAGGGGGCCCCACTGAAGATGTTAAAAACAGAGTGTGGTATGTTAATAATATTAATGTCGAAAGTAAATCTCATAGATTTTGGCTTTTTAACCATTTTAAGTAGACAATTCAGCCGCATTAATTTTATTTAAGACGTTTCCCAACTATTTCAGGCATCCATGCCCTGAATTTTTTATTACCTCAAGCAGAAATTCCTTTTAGCATCAATTGTAACCCCCAACACCCTTCATAGCCCCTGGGCCTTGGGCCGAGTTTCTGTGTTTATTATGCACCTTCCATATCCCCAGCACACCAACGCCCTCATCACGGTGTGCCTGTCTCTAGTTTCTGCTACCCACGGTCAACCAGGCTCTGTACAAAAAGGAATCGTGCTATTCTAGAAGAATAGAGAGTCAGCCTGACTTCTATCATTGTTATTGTATTATATATTGTTGTTTGGTTTGATTGTTGGGTGCTATTATTAATCTCTCTGTGTGTTTAATCTATAAACTAAACTTTAATATAGGCATGTACAGGAAGTTAAACAGAAGGCTTGGTACTGTCTGCCACTTCCTGAAATATGCCCCTTGAAGATAAGGCAGGAGAGAACATCTGTGTTTCATATGAATGGGGGTCACACAGGAGTTGCCCTTTTGTGGCTGAGTCACTTCCCATATATACCTTTAAGATTCCTCATGTGTTGGCATGTCTGGCTTTTATAGCTCGATGATATCCATTGTATATTATATGAATAACTTGTGGCCAAAATACATGATGGAATTACTTGAGAGAAGAAAGGGTTTGTTTGTTTTTGTTTTTTAGACTCATGATTTCAAAGGTTTCACTCCCTCACAGCAGGGAGGCATGGTGGAGCACATGGCAGCAGGAACTTACAGTAGAGGCTGCTCATGCGTAGCAGATGCAACCCAGAGTAAAGACAGGCAGAATGAGGAACGCCACCTTTACAACACGCTGGAGAGAGGGCTCCAAGTTAAGCATGGTACTGCTCTTCCAGAGGACTCGAGTTCAGTCCCAGCACCCACATCGGCAGGCACACATCCACCTGTAAGTCCAGCCCCAGGTAGCCATCACTCTCATAACCTGTTTCCAAATCCACAGCCTTCGAAACGGTACCCAAAGCTTGGGACCAAGTGTTTAAAGCACAAGTCTGTGAAGACTATTTCAGATTCAAACCATAGCACACACGTGTGCCTCGTTTTCTATATTCTCTCACTTTTCACTGCAGCGTTGCCTTTTAGAACACTTTGAATGCAGAGCAGTGAAAAAATTCCACACATCAAGTCACAGCACACACTTACCACCAGTCAAGGCAGGCCCTTTCTCTTAAGTTTTGTTTTTCATGCAGACGTTTATCCAATTCCCTTTCTTCTGGTAGGCAGCCACTACAAGACGTTTTATGTAGGTCTTTACAGAACATGCATGAGAGTTTGTGGAATGTATAACCATACGTGCCATTTTAATACCCATAACAGAGTGCAGTTTATATGAATCTCGCTGTGTTTATTCTCCACTCAACCCTCTTTCCAGAATACATATATATGTGTGTGTGTGTGTGTGTGTGTGTGTGTGTGTGTGTGTGTGTGTGTGTGTGTATCTGTGTCTAGTTGGTGATTGTTTAAAGTTAAGTCTCTGGAATATAGCATAAAGAGATCAGATGGTCTGGTTATAGGATATGTTCTCCGGCAAGCATATCCCAGGGTGATGGTTGCACTTCTCTGCAAAGGCCACCACATCTTACCACAGAGCTATTTGCTCATCCACAGTCGGTGCTGCTCTATTCCCAACAGTTAGAAAACAGGCAAATGTCTTTCCTAATCTAGCTCTCTTCCTCTCAGTATTGAGGGTGTAGAACACGGGACCAGAGATGCTTGGTTGGCAATGTGTATTCAAATGAGGGAGGAAGACTCTTTTCAGATCAAGACGCCCAACTTGGAAGCAAAATCTCAAGTTGTAGAACCCTAGCATAAATAAATGTCCGGATGGGGGGCAGGTGGCATGGAATTTCTCCTAGCTCAAATCCCTGCATTCAATAGATACCAAAAAAATGTTCTTCCTTCTGTTTGTCAGGATTATGCAGTAGAAAACTTGACCAACAAACTGCATCAAACCAAAGGCTTGTATCTAGCAAACAATAGTAACAACAATAACAACAAAAATGATCTGCATTCTTAATATGAAATATCTTTCAAAAGCCTTTGCACTGCATCCTTCCCCCTTCTACGAGTGTGTTCCGTGGACAAACCACTCCGGGCTCACTCCCTCACACCCACAGCCCCAGGGGACTTGGTCCTCCAGGGGGTAGGATCAGACCCTCTGCTGCTCGTGTGTTATAAAAGCTGTAAGAGGTTGAGAACATCTTTCATTTTGATTCCCATTCGACGTCTGGGTAGCTCAGAGGGGTCACCTCTGATCCTCCTCTTTTTCAAGGACTACAGCCCTGGTTTCTATGGACCAAAACAGAACACCTGCTCCATTCCCTGCCTCATCCTCCACACCTTCTTTTAATGCCAATAATGAGGGTTCATCTTTGCAGCCTTCTTTTTATCACTCTCTGTACTAGCATTAGCACTCAGCACTTCAGGAAACAGAAAGGAAAAATAATAATTGCTATGATGTCGCTGAGCAAAGTAAGTTTTCTTCACAATTGCATTCCCTACTTAGGCATCCGCTACTTCAGTGAGAAGGCATCATGCCAGGCCTGTTCCAGACAAGAAAATGTACAGGCACCCACTGTGTGCAAGGGTTCTTAGCTAAAATACACACTGGGACCACAGAGGCAATTTGGTCATACCTGGGTTTTACTGCCTGAGATTTTGCTCTCAAGCCAGGCAGCATTAGTTTGAAGCATATTGTCTAACAAATATCACTGGTGTAGCATATCTTACTCATTATTGGGGGGAAGATGCCCAAACTAAGAGAGATTAAGAATTTTTTCAGTGACTCAGATAGAATTACCCTAGAAATCATTCTCGAAGGAAACAAATTTACTGAAAATGAAACCACGTGGCATTTTTATGCTGCGTTTCAGAAACTTAGTAGCAATAAGCACAAACTGGAGTTGCTACTGAGATCCCAGCCACAGACAGTATGCTTGCTTCCTCTGTTTCCTTCCTCCCTCCAGCCCATCAGCTGAACATCCAAGTGTGCTCAGGGTCCATCTTTATCTCTTTGTTTTCAGTCTCACCCTGTGAACCAAGCTGCCACCATCTCTCCCGCAACAGGTCCTCTTAGCCTCCCAGACAAATGCCCAAAGAAATGACAGCTAGTCACCGTCAGAATCAGGAAATCAGGAAATCTAGACTGGCTTGAAGAACTAGGCCAGAGCAAACAAGAGTAAATTGACTAAAAATAAATGGTAGCTTTCTCATTTGCTTTCCAAAACTCCATGGCCCAAGTTCCAAGATGTATAAAAGACTCCCGTGATTTATTTGACTGCAAGCTTAATTAAGAAAACAATGTGATTTACTCAACCAAAAATAAAAGGGATTTCTACTTTTACTGAATGGATAAAAATGTAGCATCTAGGACAAGGGCCTCTGTGTCCCAGTCATGAGTCATATTTTATTTTGAGCATCCAATTAAATATATACAATTGTCCTCCAGAACTGATTGAGAAGAATTTTTGAGAAGCTAAACTGGGTCATCTGAGCAACAGCTAGAAAAAAAAAACAAACTGGGAGTGCTTGTCCAGAGCAAGGACTAGGTGGGGGGGGGACCATTCTAAAGGACACACACACACACATTTATAATATTGAGGCTCCAATACTATAGGGAAAGGGAGACAGCAAAATGACTCCAGAAGGTTGAAAAACAATCTCCATCTTCCATGACTGAGCTGAAGCGGCTCCCTGAGAGAAGTGTGTGCTGATTCTCCTGTCTATACAGCCTTAGACACTCTCCGCCTCATGAATTGGCCCCACTCTTTTACAACATATCCCTACCGTTTCAACAATTTACAATCGCCAGCTAGGACTGTCCTGTGTCTGCTTATGCTTATCCTGTGTCTGTCTCATCAATGATAGTAAGGATCTTCTCAAATCTGTTCTCAGTAGCATTGTTTTTTCCTCAGAACCAAAGCTAGCACGTTCTGTTAACATTTGCTTAATGTGTTAGACATCTTCCCATCACTATAATGAGATACCTGAAGTGATCAAGTTATTAAGAGAAAAGGTTTCTTGTATCTCAGAATTTGGACATTCCAGTCCACGATGGGTTGATGCTATAGGAAGGCAGCACAGCATGTCAAGAGAATATGGCAGAGGAAACTGATCCTCTTGTGACCAAGAAACAGAAAAAAAAGGAAAGGGCTATGATCCCACAGTACCCTTTAAGAGCACACTTCCAGTCCCACCTACCAAAAGTACTACCACCTCTCGGGAGACAAGTCTTAACACTCAAGATCCAAACCATCCAGAGACTAGATGAACACATGGAGAAATGAATGGCTTCTTCCCTCAGTAGCTTTAAGATCTAAAGATGATAAAAGGCCATTTCCAAGGTGATTTTTACAAAGCACTTTGGGCTTTGGAGCACCTTACTGGAAAGAAAAAGAGAGTTAAATTATCTTCTTTTGCCTCTGGGGGTTTTCCCTCACATTTTTTACTCTATGATCCAATCTGCAGATCTATACTGCAGAGTCCATGGTGTCCTTTGGTCTTTAATTCTCCATGTATCAAAATTTGACTTGGGATCCTCCCTGCAGCGTGTACCTACCCTCCCTGTTTGGTTTCATGAGCTCAAAATTATTGATCTTCTTCATTCCAGATCGAGTAGAAGTGTGTGAGGAGATTCACGCTCCTGAAGAAACTAAGCAAAAGGTTCCAGAAAGGAAAGGTCATTCACAACAGTCTGACGTCCTTTCCTGAAAGGTGAATAGAGAACTCAGGAGGTAGATCTTGCTTCCAGTCTAGTCTTTAGGAGACTTTAAGTGGTCAGCTATGAAAAGCGAGAGCGGCCTCAGGATACACAACTTAAACCAGCAGTAAGATATTACTAAAGGAAAAAGCTGGCACAGTGCAATCTGCCAATATAGCCCCATTTTGTTTTAAAACAAAATACAAGATAACAAATATATATATATATATATATGTATGTATGTACATAAAATAGAAAATATATAAAAATAGTAGTTTCACAATAACAAATGGGTAGAAGAATATGGGTATATTTACTATCTTTTCTCCATTTTTGCATTTCTTGAAATTTTGTGAAGATAATCTATGGTTTTTATTAATTCACAAAACATTAATTTGGTTGGCCACTCCCACAAGTTCTGTACCAGCTTTGCCCCAGCACATTTTTCAGACAGGACAAATTGTAGGTCAAAAGTTTTGTTTCTGGGTTAGTGTCACATTCCCTCTACTGGAAGCCTTGCCTGGTTACAGAAGATGGTCGGCTCAGGCTCCATATCACTCTTGGCTCCAAGTGTTTGCTAGGGTCACCCTTGTACATTCCTGGGAGTTTTTATTGCCATAGGTTTCTTCTTCACTCTCAAAATGTCCCCCAGTTCCAGCTGTCTCTCTGGATTACCTCACTCAGGATGTTTTCTCCTACTTCAAATCCATTTACCTGCAAATTTCATTTTGTTATTTTTTTTTAACAGCTGAGTAATACCCCATTGTGTAAATGTACCACATTTTCTTTATCCATTCTTTGGTTGAGGGACATCTAGGTTGCTTCCCGTTTCTCGCTATTACAAATAAACCTGTTATGAACATAGTTAAGGATATGTCCTTGTGGTAGGGTGCAGCATCCTTAGGGTATATGCTCAAGAGTGATATATCTGACTCTCTTAACATGAGGGTATTGCCTAGTCATATTGAGATATGGTATGTTTGGCTGATACTCCTGGGAGGCCTGTCTTTTTCTGAAGGGAAGCAGAGGAGGAGGAGATCTGGGGGAAGCAGAGGTAGAAGAAAGAGAATGGGAGAAGAGGAGAGAAGGGAAACTGAGTCAGGATGTAATATATGAGAGAATCATAATTTTTTAAAAAATAGTTTAGAATCAACTTCTCGTTTGTTGACTGAGAAGGGTATTTCAGCCTCAGACTTGAGAGCACGAGAAGGTTGGGGAGAAAAGAGAATCTACTCTGTGAGGGGTACCCTTCATCTCCTTTCCCCTTCACAACCCACCATGAGGAGATGTTGAGGCTCCAGGGTGCTCTGAAGTACTCCAAGGCCAATCTGCTTGATGGAGATGAAGTTTGATCCCAGCTTCGCCTAACCCTACACTGTTGCCTCTACAGCTGCAATGCTTCTTCACCTTATAAGGTAGCAAGGCTGCAGCTGGACCAAGAAAGGCATATCTCTGTGCCCTGGTAGCTTTCATGCAAAATGAACATTGTCGCCATTTTAGATCTCTGTGTCCTCCCTCACTTATCCCTCACAATCCTGTTTCTTATGCCGCTTGCACAGCAACATAAACACTGCCGAGGGCTTCCTAGAAATGAAGGATCTCAGACACCATCTAAGACCAACTGAGTAACAATCTGCATTGTAAAGATGGGTACATATTTAATCCCAGCACTCTGAAGGCAGAGGCAGGCAAGATCTCTGTGACTTCAAGGCCACCTGGTCTACAGAGAGAGTTAACAGACATCCAGAGAGCCCCTGTCTCAAAAAAAAAAAAAAAGAAAGAAAGAAAGAAAAAGATGCTAAATGCTAAGGTAATAAACCCACTAGTAAAATACTAGTTAGCTATCAACTTGACACAACCTACAATCACTTGGAAAGAAGAATTTTAGTGAGGAATTATCTAGATTAGGATGGCATATAGGCATGTCTGTAGGGGATCACCTTGACTGCTGATTGATCCAGGAAGACCTAGCCCATTAGCAGCAGGACAAGAGAGGGGAAAGCTAGCTGAGAGCAAGCAAGTAAACATATGCTTATTTTTTTCTTTGTTCTTGACTATGTATGTGATGTCACTTGAGTTCCAACTTTACATTCCCAAAATTATGAACTATAACCTGGAATCCTAAGCCAAATAAAACTTTTCCTCTCCTGTGTGGCTTCTTGTCAAAGTACTTGTCACAGCAACAGATATTAAACTAATATGCCTGCAAAAACAAAAATGAAAACATTTCACCTAGGACTGTGTTATTTTCAAAATGCCTCCCCATGCCCAGTTTTTATCTAGGTTGCTATGGAAACAATAATTCTTTATCCCAGTGTACTCTCTTCCCCCAAATCAAAGTGTTGTCCCTTGGGGCCCAGGAGGGAAAATTGCCATTATTAAAGATGATTTATTAGTATTTCTGATACATATTGTGACCCTCAACAACAGCTGGATCTATTTCCTCCCCAACAGCCAGAGTAGTGGTTTATGGATAAAACAGCTGGCCTAATGTAGGACCATGGCTTAGCATTTGCCAGTATGCCAAAGGGTCAATTCAAAGATACAAAGGTGATGTCCCCAAATGTAGAGCTGAAGGACACACATAGTGATGAACAGGGACATCAGCTCTGGCACACTGCTGTGTCACCGCACAGTTACCAAGTCAATGCCCTCCAATTAAAAAGAGTAAAATCTACTGTCAAGATATCTCAATGGATAAAGGTTCCTGCTGCCAAGCCTGATCACCTGAGTTCCATCCTGCAAGATATCCTCCGATCTACACACACTACAAAAATAAATATATGTAATAACAATTTTTGAATGGAAAAGCCATTGCCCATAAAGACAAAGATGCGCCATTGCTTCTGCAATCATTCAAGTGCATCCAGTTCTAATCAGCTTAGAAAAAAGAAAGCAATGCACGAAGTACACCTTACAAGAAAGCACATTGGAATTATCAGATTGTCTCTGGTAGTTGTGCTTTTGAAAAGTAAAAAGGATTGCAGTTGAAAAGGATTCGGATGCCCTAACTCAGCCTCACAAATAAACATTCCTAGTGGCTTCTAAGTAGAAGGAGAATGGAGTTTGGGCCAAGCCTCCACAGTGTGTTTTCCCCTGGCTCTCCAACATTTACTCTTGTTTCATTTTCCCCAAGGACAAGGTGTCACACCAATACAGCTCTGTCGTCTTGAGTTAGGAAGACAAAGCCAAAAAAGGACTCTGAAGAGACACGGAACTAATAGAGGTGAGAAGTGGCCGCGTAAGGGATGGGAAGTGGGCCACGTGTGGAGAGAAGAAAGAAACAGGAGTCCTGTCCAGAACATCGAAGAGGTCTGTTTGCTGGGGGAAGCTAATTATCGTTCATCATCAGTATCCATCACTAGGCACTTAGCCAGGATCTACGCTAAGCACCTTAAGTCAGTTATTTCACCAACTCTGCAGAAATCCTGTGTTGCTACCATTATCATTGCCATTTTACGGAGGAGGAAACTGTGGTCTTAAAAAGTTAAGATATTACCGGGTAGTGGTGGTACGTGCCATTAATCCCAGCACTCAGGAGGCAGAGGCAGGCAGATCTCTGTGAGTTCAAGGCCAGCCTGGTCTACAAAGCAAGTTCCAGAACAGCCAGGGCTACACAGAGAAACCCTGTCTCAAAAAAAAACACATAAACAAAAAAGTTAAGATATTCGCTAATGGCTAAACAGTGACTAAGAAAAGGAGACAGGACTCCAGCCCAAACTCCTCAGCTGTTAAGCGCTATGTTCTAGATGCTGCTGTGCATCAGCTTGAATTGTGGGGTACTGAGGACCTGAATGGAAGAGGAAATACCCATCCCTGAGAGAGGATCTCAAAAATGCCTCTACGCAAGCCAACCGCCATGAGAACTGGAAATGAAACAGCACTCCTCCCTCTGGCTCCTGCATGCTGAGAGTGTAGAGACGTAAGTGCAAATTGCACCACTTGCCAATTGCGCCCTGATCTGGAAAAAGAAAAATAAAAGCATGCCTTCAGAGGAGCATTGACAAATCAATGCATAAGTGAAAGGATGACTTTGAGGGGAGAAAGGTTCAAACACCACTTTTTCTAGAAAGGAATACTAAACAAGAAGGATGCATCTGAGCTAACAAATTGATATGTGGGAGATTGCTATTCAGTCAGAAAACTTGGGTCTCTGTTTCCTGTATAAGGTGAGGCCACATTTTTCAGTTGCCTTTACAATTGATATAGCCAGTGGAATGCCATGGAAGTGAGGACAGGCCAGGGACCCAGACACCCTTGCACATATACTTCCTCGTGCTCCTTCAGCCATGGCACCCAGCTGTTGAAAAGCACAGCCACATTAGAGGATCTTGGATTCTGTGTTGCTGCCTGGAGTTGAGCTTCATGCTAGATTTGGTTTTACCATTTGGTAAGACACGTGGGTTAAAAAAAAAAAAAAAGCTTGAACTCATCAAAATTGCAGAGACCCATAGCCAAACAGCAGGCGGAGTGAGGGAAACCCTGTGGAATGGGGGAGGAAGAATTGTAGGAGCCAGAGGAGTTGAAGACACCAGGAGAGCATGGCCCACATAATCAACTAAGCACGGCTCATAGGGAAGGGCTCACAGAGACTGAAGTGGCCATCACAGAGCCTCCTTCGGTCTGCTGCAGCTTGTTTTGGTTGTTTTGTGTGTGTGTGTGTGTGTGTGTGTGTGTGTGTGTGTGTGTGTGTGTGTGTGTGTCTCCTAGCAGAGGGACTGGGAATGTCTGTGACTCTTTTGCCTGCTCTTGGGACCCATTTCCTCTTACTGGATTGCTTCATCCAGCCTTGATATGAGGGCTTGTGCCTAGTCTTCTTGCATTTTGTTATGTGGTGTTTGGTTGATATCCTGGGCAGGTCTACTCGTTTCTAAAGGGAAATAGAGGAGGAGTGGATCTGGGAGAGAGGGGAGGGACTGAGAGGAGGGGGGAGGAGATGCTGTAGTCAGGATGTGTTATATGAGAGAAGAATACGTTTTTAAAAAAGGAATGGAGGCAAAGTTTTTTAATGGCATCCTTATATCCTTGTCAGAGAAACTAGAGCCACTGACCTAGAGAAAACTCAGGTGAGCTTTCTGCCCAAGTACAAATACCTTGGTATTACTCAGGGATAAGAGGAGAGGTGACAGCTTCAAGATTAACTATGTGAGAGACTCCCAGTGTAAGGAAGAAAAACTCCTAAGAGCTGGAGAGAAGACGTTCCCTGCACGCTGTCTTACCTCACCCTCCCCATCCTTCCTCTCACCCATAAGCACCCTGAGCTCCTTTGCATTAGGAGTCAGCATACATGCCGGTGCCCCAGCCTCAAGCACTCTTTCCTGACTCCTAGGAGGCCTTAGTCACATAGTCATTCAAACAACTCCATGTGGCTCTATGCCAGGCACCTTCAAAGTGCTTAGGTTATTGGAGTAAACTTTTTTAAAAAAGACAAAAACTCCCCGCTCTTGTGGAACTTGGATTCTAGCCAGAGATAAACACTACAAGCGATGAGACAGGCGAATGAGGCAGTGTGTCAGCTGGTAAGCACTATGAAGAAACAGCAGGTCTATCCCAAAAGGGATGCTTAAGAAGTCTACCATGGCCATTTCACACACCCTGCACCTAGCCCAGTGGCTGGAAGACGGACAACTAAGCATTGATATGTAATCATTAGCCAATGAAATGAATGACTGTTGGAATATGTTGCCTCAGAGGCTGTGGCTGTTCCAAGCCTGGACCACTGGGATAGAGGCAAGGTAGTATTGTGACAGGCACTCCACCATCCTGAGGCAGTTAAACAGTATGAACTGTAATGCAGCCTGAGACTCTTTCATTCCCTGGCATCTCTGAAATAAACAGACTTGTTTTGTTCCACTGCAAACAGGCAGAGCAATTTCTTTTCTTCCCTTTAAGTTTCCTCCCTCAGGCTTTCTTTTTTCTGTACCCCCTCAGGACAATGGTAGATTCTGATGGGGAAAATTGCTATTTTTTTTTCTGGATTCTCCACTTGCTACTGACCCGTAGCCATTTGCAGGAACTGTAACCCTGAGTCCTGCACTTAGTGAAGCTAGGTCAACTCTGCTCCGTTCCTTCCCCCAACGCGCCTTTGCAATCTCCTGGGCATAGTCAGCTTGCTGTGGAAGGAGACACAAATACAAACCTGAGGGACAGAGACAGAGTATCCAGTAACATTTGGGGAAATGCATGCACACCAGAGGAACAGAACTAGGGAATGAAGATAGAGATACAGAGATGTACAGATATGGGATTTATTAGGTTGGCTTAAAGGCTGTGGTCCAGCTAATCTAACAATGGCTGTCTACCAATGGAAGGGCCAAGAATCCAGTAGTTGTTCCGCCCACAAGGCTGAGTGTCTCAGATGGTCTTCAGTATATGCCAGAATTCTGAAGAAGTGGGCTCTAATGCCAGTGAAAGGATGGACTTGCTCGTGATGCTGAGGACAAGCAGACGAGGAGCAAACGCTTTCTTCTTCCATGTCCTTTTTATAGATTGCCACCAGAAGGTGTGATTTAGGTTAAAAGTGGATCTTCCTACCTCAAAAGACCTGGATCAAATGAGTTTCTTCCCATTTATATGATTTAATTAGAAGAACATCCCTCAAAGGTGTACCCAGCAGCTTGGTTTTTAGTTGATTCCAGTTTAGTCAAGCTGACAACCAAGCATAGTCATCACATAACACCAAATTGGCAAAAACAGAAAATGTCTTTGTTTTCCACTCATGGTAAAATTTCAAACTGTTATTTAGCCTCTCTGGGCCAGTGTTCTCCCCACAAATTGGAAATGGTAATGAATGGGGTTGGTATCAGAGTACTTCAGAGGTAGCTGCACATTGTAGGGCTTAGGAGCACCACTTCAATGTGACAGCTGAGTTATAATTTAGTGATACACACGTGGGGGTTCATGAGCCCTCGCTCCCTAATGGACTATGGGTAGTTAATGGTGTCTGGGGCCAGAGACTCCCTTTACTCAGTGTTGTAGCCACTGATAAGTTGCCCATGCTCCAGTTCATAACCCCACTTATGCTCGTGCAAGCAACCATAGTTAAACAGCAGGTCTCACACACACACACACACACACACACACACACACACACACACACACACACACAGATATACAAAAGCATCAAAGTAGGAGGTCAACTCACTGCGAGGAGGAAGAGTTTAAACACCTAAGAGGAGAGAGGGAAATGGAGAGATAAAAGTAACCAGAATTCATTACATCCGTGTATAAAATTGTCAATGAGAAATAATAATTGAATGATGCAAATTTCTAACCATCACTTCTAACAACCTGCAGAGTCCAGCCCCCAACTCTTGAAACTCAACTGCAGCTACCTTCCATATAGTTATGTCTTAATCACACAAGGCCTCAGGACCTTTTCCTGACAACACCGGCCTAACTTGGAGGCTTCCCTGCCTTTAATTCTCAGTTTGGAACCTAAGACTCAATGTGAGAGCATAAGGAGGATATAATCGAGGGGGCATGAATAGTCAGAAAGGCTCAGCCTGAGAACCCAGGGGGCCCTAGTAAAGCCCGTCATCCTGCCATGGGAGGACACAGCCAGAGGTCAACAACTTAAAGCAAGGGGACTCTCTATCCCCTGAGTCATCTAATTATTATGACTTAAAAAGAAGTAAGTTGTGGGGAAGAGCTGACAAATGGTTACCCTTCAAGATTTTTTTTTGGGGGGGGGGGTTGGTTGTTGGTTATTGGTTGGTTGGTTGGTTGGTTGGTTGGTTGGTTGGTTTTTCAAGACAGGGTTTCTCTGTGTAGCCTTGGCTGTCCTGCACTCACTTTGTAGACTAGACTGGCCTCGAACTCACAGAGATCTGCCTGCCTCTGCCTCCCAAGTGCTGGGACCCTTCAAGATCTTTGTTCGGAGAGAGAGCCTTGTGACCACAGGAGGTAATGATCAGCCTTAAGGCTGGAGATCATCTGGATAGGCACAGCATCATAGCCAAGGCAGCTGCAGTGGGCCTTTTAAAACCAGATAACTATTCAGGGGGTCTGATTTCCAGAGGGCTTGGGCAAGCTTTATACCATGTGGCCAGATGCAGGCATTAAGTAGGGTCAGGCTTTAAAGATGCCTTGGTCCTAGGCAGCAGGAAGAAGAGGCTGGACTTGCTTTTCCTGTGGAAACTGGAGTGCTCTAAGCAGTCATACCAGGGCACTGTGCCTGCTTTGGGCTGCTGGGGAGGGGAGAGAGTAGCCTGGATCTCCCTCAGCTGGTCTTTTGAAGCAGTGTCATCTCACAGCAAAAGGTCCATGACCTAACACTAGTACCTTAATCTTGGACTCTCTGTCTCCCAGAACTGTGGACAATAAATTTCCGATGTCTATAAAGTTCTCACACAAGAAGCCTTCTGAAAGCTGATGGCACTCAGATGCCGGCAGTTTGTCACTGCTGTCGGAATAGACTAAGATACCTTCAGAGATTGGCTTCTCTTATCTGTCCCCACTACCTGATGGCGTTGCACCTGCCCTTACCGATTACTCAGGCTCTCCGTCATCTCTGATTTATTTACAATCCTTATTATTGCTTATTATTGCCTAAGCACTTATTCTACTTACTTGCCTGTCTGCCTGCCAGGCCAAGGCCAACATTCTTCCCCTCAGCATCCCCACTGCCCAGGACATGACTCCAGATCACTAAATATTTCTTAAGCACCTGAATGAAAATTAAAAGACCCAACCAGAGGCTGGAGAGATGGCTCAGAGGTTAAGGGCACTAGCTGCTCTTCCAGAAGTCCTGAGTTCAATTCCCAGCAACCACATGGTGGCTCACAACCATCTATAATGTGACCTGATGCCCTCTTCTGGTTTGCAGGTGTACATGTAGGAAGAACACTGTATACATAATAAATAAATCTTTTTTAAAAAACAGACCCAACTAGACATTAAGTGTATACACAAAAGCCACCACTCATACAAGGAGGCAGAGGCAGACAGATCTCTATGAGCTCAAGGTCAGCCTGGTCTACATAGTAAGTTCTAAGACAGTCGGGGTTATGTAAGAGAGGCCCTGTCTCAACAACAACAACAAAAAAGACTATATATATGAGATAGAGTTAGAAAATAGAATGTTCTAGAACCATTCAAAAGTGTCATTGAATAGATTTGCTGTGAAGGAGCACTGCAAAGCACATAGGACATTCAATTAGGTCAGAAAATACTACTTCCACTTGGCTACAGCTAAGTAAAAATTCAGTGCCATCAGGCCAGAGGCCAGAAGTACAGGGGAATGGAAAACACTCCAATGCTTCTCTAGGTTAGTGAGCTGTGGGTGCTGTGCTGTGCTTTGCTTATCTCTTTTGCTTCTGTTCTCGTTGCCATGGTGTCTTCCTTATAAGAATTGCTGTGGTCCAAGGACAATACAAATAGTAAACATTGAACCCATACTCTGATCTACCCAATGGACAGGACAGCAGGGACTGATTCTGACATGAACTCTGGTGCCCCATATTTGACCACCTCCCCTTGGTGGGAGGCCTGATGGCACTCAAAGAAAGAATAAGCAGGCTACCAAGATGAGACTCGATAGCCTATGACCATATAGTGAGGGAGGACCTAGGGGAGGGGAATAGGGTGAAAGCGGAAGAGAGGGAGGAATAGGAGGATACAAGTGATTGGATAACAATTTAGTTTTAATCTGAATAATTTAATAATTTAAAATTTAAAAAAACAAGTGATGCGATAACAATTGAGTTGTAATCTGAATAAATTAATAATTTTAAAAACCATGATTCCTAAAAGAAAAAAAAAAGAATTCCTGTGGTCATGCTATCTCTTCACAGTAATAGAAACCCTAATTTAGACAATTAGTAAGGGGGAAAAAAATCAATGAAAATGATGATAGATACATAGGTAATAGATAGATGATAGAATAGATAAATAGACATGAGAGAGTATCTTTTTCCTATTATTTTGATTATATATGTAATATACATATATGTGTGTAATGTGTATATATATGTAATGTATATGTAATATATATATATGACAAAAACAACTCACAGTTCAAGGTACACTCCATCGTGACAGAAAAATCAAAACAGCAGGTACTTGAAGCAGCTGGACACGTACAACCAGAAAGCAGACAAAGACAAATGCTATCTACTTCTCAATTTGCAGTCTCCATTTTGTGAAGTCCAGGATCCCCTACTGGGGAATGGTAGCACCCACAGGGGTCAGTTTTTCTCACCTCAGTTAATGCAATCAAGCTCAGAGGCCTGTCTCTCGGGTGAGTCTAGATTTTTGTCAGATTGGAAACACTAACAGTCAAAGGAGAATTTTTAGATGAGCCTGGGAACTTGCACAATAAGCCAAGCACCCATGGACTAAATACTGTTCCTCTGAGCTACTAAGCTGATTACTATAAGTACTTGTCACAGTGATGGAGATCCCACTCACATACCTGCCTTTGTCAACTGAACACTGCCCACTCACCTGGAGGGAGGGTTATCGCCACTGACACAGATGCCAGTCTCCCCTGGAAATATATTACCAGGCATACCCAGAAATAATGTTTTCCCAATACTTTACCGAAATCAAGACCTAAAATTAACCTCCACGAAAGCATTTCGCACAGGCATTTGAGGAGCAGACCTTTTTCTACACGTTTCTAGAAGCAACTGGGACTTGATGAAGGAGGAGCTGGAACAACATCATCTTCTGTGCACCTAGAATGGGGTGGGGGTGGGAGGAGCTTGTGATTGCGCCTAGGGCCTGGGAGTGTACCTGAGGCTGGGATGAGGTGTTTCTCATGAGACAGTCAGAAGCTCTGACGTACTCCAATGGGAAACAATTGCAAGCTAGCCAAAAACAGCACCAATATCCACTACATAAGTGAAGACTTCTCTGTGATGACTTACATGTGTACAGTTTTTCTCAGGCTTTAAACTATTTTCACATGGGCTGGAGATGTGGCTTGGTGCTTAAGAACAGTAGTTGTTCTCACAGAGGACCTGGGTTCAATCCCCAGCATCCACACGGTAGCTCTCAACCACCTGTAACTCAAGTACCATGGGATCCAGTGCCCTGTTCTGGACTCTGAGGGCGTGATGCACAGACATACATAGAGACAAAACACTTGTACACTTAACCTTTTCCTCACCAAACATCAGTACTGAAAAGTTGGAACTGAGGTCTCTGTTTTTTTGCACAAATACAATGATGCACAATAATGCCACTTGGAGGAGAACCCTCACCCTGAAGGCTGGCGATCCATCCCAGAGTGCTGTGATACTTTCATCTGCCACGATGTGTCCTGAAATGGACCCCAGAACTTCTGTAGCCAGGTCATTAGAGATAACTCTACAGCGATCTGAAGGCTGAACTGACAGGCTACCGCACTGCCTTCCCTTGGGGGCAAGGGTAGTTTTGACAGTTCTTATTTACTTCCCCATTTTGACACATGAGGACTGACACATTTGCAAAACACATCTGTGAAAAATCGCTAGGGTCGCATGAAGTCATGTCTGCTAGCCAGCATGACTTCCTCACCAGGCCAGAGAAGCCTCCTGCAACAGAAGTAAGCCCGAAGGGACAAGAGCAAATCACTTAAATGTTTCCGTATTTACACAAATCTTAGCAAAGGAAGTGGGTTGCCCAGACGCTAAGAGCACGGCCTTCAGTGCTGGACAGGATATAATTTCAAACTTTGGCTATAACTCTTCTGACATAAGCCTGAGCAGGTTCCTACGCCTCAGTTTTCCTCTCTGTAAACTTGGCATAGTCATACCATTTTATAAGACCTCAAGAAGAATTAAAGAGGATAATACATTCAAAACTCTTTGCAACAGCCTTGGCACTCATGGTACATTCAGTGAGAGCTAATAGTAGGGATCCATACTAATTTCTTAATACCATAAGTCCTTTCTGACTCTAGACCTTTTTCTTTCAACGGTGGTCAAGTTTGGGCCTTTGATTCTCATTTTCAACATTGACTTCTGATCTTAAGGACATGTTAGAACCTAAAGCTTGATGTGTGAGCATAAGGAAGTGATTAAGGGGAAGCGATTAAGTCATAAAGCTTCCACCCCAAGGGTGGGAATCTGTGCTGCTTAAAAGACAGCTTAAAGGTCCCATGGTCCAAAGCAGCACATCTCTGAAGTGGGCAGACGGCAATGCTGAAGCTCAGGATGAAGCTGGACCATTCCAGGAGGAATCTTGCAAGGATCTCTGTCATTCCTTCACTGAGAATTAAACCCAGCAGAGGCTAGAGAAGATAGTGTCACAGAGCTGATAGATATGCTGATGGGCCAGGAAAAAAACAGACGCGGCAAACGTTGACGCAACGAAGCATTCCTACTGGATGCAGCTTAGTTGGTAGAGCTCTTGCCTAGCACGAATGCATCCCTAGGTTCCATGTCCAGCACCTGCATAAACTGGACATGGAGGTGAATGCCTGTAATCCCAACACTCAAGAAGTCGAAGAGGAATTAAAAAAAAAAAAAAAGCAAGGTCATCTTTTGCTATATAGTGAGTCTGGGCCAAAATGGCCTACATAAGACCAGAAAAAAAGAAGGGAAGAGAAAGAAATAAAGGAAGAAAGGGAAAGAAAGGGAGGAGAAAGAGAGAAATGAAGGAAGAAGAAAGGAGAGGGAGGGAGGAAAGGAGGGAGGGAGTGAGGGAGAACATACCTACAAATCTCTTTGGCCTGGTTTTGAAAAAAAGAAAACATCACCTTGTCATTCAAGACCTAGAAGGGAGGAGAGGGAGGTAAGCAGAGCTGGTCCACAAGAATAGCAAAGGACAGGAAGCAGAGTTTGTGCCAGCTCACTGTGAGTCTCCATTCCTCCTCTAGCACCCTCTGCCCTTTGGCTAAGTTACTAGGGTGCTCCAAGTTGCTGCTGTGCAGTGTTTCCCCAGTTAGCTAATTAAACGTAGCACGTTTAATTGAATTATGGAGAAAGCCCACAGCGGATGTCTCTACTCCCAAAGGAGAATAGGTGAACTGGAATGAAACCCAAGCACCTCTATCTGGTGCCAACTAGAATTTTTGTAGATGGTTTTTAGAGCTCAGCATTTTTTTTTAAAAGCACAATATTCAAAGCAATATCATGTAGAGATCAGAGCAATCTTCCCAACAAGGAGAGAGCTGATATCCCCATTTATAGAGCAACAGTTCAGTAAATTTTGTTTAGCTGGAATAGGATACAGTTAATTATAGTAATTTATCAAAGTGGCATAAGGTGGTATTCAGACACACAAAGAGTATTTTCCCACAGTTGAAAATCCTGCATTTTATATAAGCTGAAACTAGGACTAATTGAATTTTCACTTGGGTAGATAAAATCTTTAACAACTCCTGGGTAACTAAATGCTCTTTGCTCAACGATGTGGATCGGGATGATTTACAATGCCTATCACACAATCATGCTAATTTTGCTTTCATATGATTAATTAAAACAATATGTTCATTATTCCTAAAGAGAAATTAGGGCAGCTGAAAAGCCAGCTTTTATTATCAACTTCCTTCTCTGGCATGAAAAAAAAAAACATTTTCACACATCCTCTTCAAAGAAAGTGGTAAAGGACACAGGCCCTGGCGGGATTCTGTCAAGTTTAGCTTTGCTTTTCGTGGTTCTTTTTTTTGAGACAAGTTCTCACTATGTAGCTCAGCTCGCCTCCACCTCCCAAGTGCTGGGATGACTGACATGCACCACCACATCTGGCCTGACCTTCCCTTGTGGGAAGGATATGGGGACAGGTTGGTGGGGCAAGAAGAGGACTTAGGGCTGGAAAGGACGAAAGAGACAATCTCATGAAAATTTCATTTCACCAATGAAAGAAGTCTGTGGTTGGGGAGACCAGTAAACTGTCACCAGTTTATAAGACCCTAATCTCCACAGATTTAACTCATATTCAAACACCATGACACTTAGTCCAATCCTGCAATCTGTAAATCAATTTCTCATCTCTAAGTTGGAGCAATAGCATCCATCTAATGGGGGTGCCGTAAGTACCTCCAATGAAGAGCAGTGGGCTGAGAGCCTGTACACTAGACCTTTAGACTACAGACCTTTACTTTAAACACTGATGCTTCCTATCTCACTTTTCCTTAAGTAGAAATGGGAAGATGGTGTGTGTATAATCAATCTTACAAAATAGAGGACTAAGGGAAATTCTAGTCACAGAAGAACCAAGAAGACTGATGGGAAGGGTAGCCATGAATCCCCAGAGATTCCATAAATTTACATGCAAAGTATTGTTTAGGTGGTTCATAATATTACCTGAGGAGTCACTAGAAGCCAGGCCCTGGTCTAAATAAGTCCTGAAACTCAGGGAGATAAAACAGATTGCTTATGAGCCAGGCTTAGCACTGAGTCTTTCTAGACATACAGATGGATGCAGAGCTGTGAGGCCAGTCTGAAGCAGGAGTTAGACTCTCAAGGGTCTGTTGCAGCCAGCCCAAGAATTAAATAGAATATGTGAACTCTGTGAGTTCAGAAACCATACGGAGAGGATGGCCCCACCTTCTCCAAATAACTTTTAAAAAGGCATCTGTTTCTCCAGTCTCAACCAGTTTATTATCTCAGCTAGACACAAAGATGCCCCTTCCTAAAAATCACTGGGAATGGAAAAGAATGAACGAAAAACCTACTAGAGCCTTGTCCCCAGCTGAGAGGTCAGAGCCTAGTAGCTCTGGCAGACCGAGGGAAAAGAGTGAGTTCGTGTTGGGTCTGGGCACTGTGGAATTTGGATGGGGGATGGGAAAATGAGGCAATGTTGAAACTAATGAAAGAAGCAAACAAATCTGAAACTCTACAGGCCACGAGTCCTATTCTGCGGGGAAGTGATGTTGGGAATTGAACCCAACATCATTTTCATTTTAAAGTTAATAATAGCTAAAATAAAAGTGGGATGTCCAACAACAGGAAACAGTTAATGCCAGCCTCCCAGGCTGCCAACCTAGAGGCTTAGCTTCCATTGCTCCACCTCTCAGAAAGGTCAGGGACAGCTTTTTTGTTAGCATTAACTGGCTAGCAAATGATAAAACACAGGTGAAACATTGAGAACTGGGTTTAACACAAAATAAGCTACTTTGACTTTGTTGCCTTTCAACAATTTTCTTTCAGGTTGGGTCAGGTGTTAAATTACATCAAAATCATAGATGTTCCCAGCATGACGGCTAAGCCTGGTCTATACAAAGAGACACACAATGTTTGGGCCATTCCTCCAACTGTAGCCCTCACATTCTCCTAAATTTCCCAGAAGCTCTCCTGCCTCCATGTCTGCTCAGCATGTTCATTACCACAGTCCTCTCTTTAGACTCCTCAAAACGGACACTCTTGATCTTCAGGTGGTAAAGCTGAAAGTTAGAGACAGATATTTTAGGTTGGGGTTGAAGATCTATGTATATTACCTCCTCTTGGACCTGTTCCCATAAGACGTTGCTTTCCACCATTGGTGACAATGGATGACAAGTCTCCCAGATAATGATCCTCGACTCAGAGACCCCTACTGACCCTGAGGTTGCAGCATGCATGGACAGTCGCTAAAAGGATCTCTTCTTTCATTCATGATCTCCAATATTAGACTCACATTCTCAGATAAAAACAGGAAAAAACCTCTCTTTTTTTTCTCCTTTATTAATTTATTCTTGTTACATCTCAATGATTATCCCATCCCTTGTATCCTCCCATTCTTCCATCCCTCCCATATTCCCCTTATTCCCCTCCCCTATGATTGTTCCTGAGGGGGATTACCTCCCCTGTATATGTTCATAGGGTATCAAGTCTCTTCTTGGTAACCTGCTGTCCTTCCTCTGAGTGCCACCAGGTCTCCCCCTCCAGGGGACATGGTCAAAGATGAAGCACCAGAGTATGTGAGAAAGTCATATCCCACTCTCCACTCTACTGTGGAGAGTGTTCTGTCCATTGGCTAGATCTGGGTAGGGGTTTAAGGTTTACCACCAGTATTGTCCTTGGCTGGTGCCTTAGTTTGAGTGGGACCCCTGTGCCCAAATCTGCCTATCATAATGTTCTACTTGTAGGCTTCTAGGACCCTCTGGATCCTTCTACTTTGCCATTCTCCCATGCTTCTCTCATCTAGAGTCCCAATGGGGTGTCCTCCCCTCTGTCTCAGTTTCCTGGTAAGTGAAGGCTTTTGTGGGACATGCCCCTTGGGCTAATATGCAGATATAAGTGAGTATATACCATTTGAGTCTTTCTGCTTCTGAGTTAACTCATTCATTATGATTATTTCTAGCTCAATCCATTTATCCACAAATTTCGGGAATTCCTTGTTTTTAATAGCTGAGTAGTATTCCATAGTGTATATGTACCACAGTTTCTTTATCCATTCTTCTACTGATGGACACTTAGGCTGTTTCCATGTTCTGGCTATTATGAATAAGGCTACTATGAACATGGTTGAGCAAATTTTCTTGTTGTGTGCTGGAGCATTTTCTGGGTATATTCCAAGGAGTGGAATAGCTGGGTCTTGAGGAAGCCCTATTCCCAGTGGAAAAAAATTCTCAACCACTTTTATTTTAAAGATGGGAAGATTGAGACCCAGAAGAAAAGTGTGAAGCATTTACTAAGCATCTCTTATATGGCACCTCAAGGGACCACACTTAAATCTAACTTTATAAAGAGCATGTGAGGTATGCAAGGTCACCTATCTGCTAATGGCTGCATCAAGACTCATTCAGGAATGTCAGACCTTCCCAGAGTGACGTCCCCCCCCCCTAGCATTTATCAGGCATGAAATAAAGGTCCCATGTAATCTGTTTTCCATGTATTAACTGACTCCATATGTCTACCAGCCCTCAACAGTAATTACAATCACTCTCTCTGTACAGGTGAGGGAAGTAGACAGGAAGAAGACAGGTGACATTTCCTTCCTGAACTGGACAACTACAGAGGCCAAAGGCTGAGAGTCTAATTCAGGCAATCTGCCTCTAGAGCCCACAATCCAAACAGCTGTACCTGACAGCCACCTCCAACACACGCCTCTCTTTAATCTTCTGTTAGGTCTACAAGGGCATTGGGCTTTAATGGAGCAACGCTCTCCATGCAAGTGAAAAATAAAATCAATTAGGAGGTGCCAAGCACAGGTCTCACAAGCCTTCAAACTGATGGCACAAAGACTTCGCGCGGACCTTCAAAAGTTCTTGCTTCTCCCTAAGGGTCACTGGCTCTGGCGCCATGGGCACCGTTAGCATAATGACAACCCTGCCTGCTGCCTCAGCCCAGTGCTGCCAGTGCCTGAGTGGCTGCCTCTGACAGCCCCCTCTCTGCCGCATGTTCCACTGGACTGCACACACAGCCACATTCACCCACTGTAAGAAATCCATTCAACAACTAGCATTCTCTGACCCTTGTAACCAGCTTTCCAGAAAGACACATGAGTCGCTGCAAACTGGCCTGATACTCAAAAAGCAAGAAAGCAATAAACACATGGCAACATGGACAAGCATGACAGAAAAACATCAAGGCTGTTGTCCCCCCTGTGACAACATTCATTTGTCCATTGCACATTCTGTTATCAGAGTCTCACCTTCCCAAACTCGTTCATTTCTAAGCAAAGATGCCAGAATTCTACTGAATAGCCAAGCATTTCTTTTTACTTCTTTAAATTTTTAAAAAGAAGAGTTGGGCATGGTAGCACATGCCTTTAATACCAGCACTTGGTAGACAAATGAAGCCAGATCTCTAAGTTCAAGACTAGCAAAATCTATAGGACAAGTTCTGGGCCAGCCAGCTACACAGAGAACCTCTATCTCAAAAAAAAAAAACAAAAACAAAACAAAACAGAATTTAAATAAAATTATTAAGATGTGTATTTTACTTCTACAAGAAAAAAAAAGGAATTGCAGTCACTTTGTACATCAGCCACAGGTATTTTCATCAACTTTTGAAGATGATTTCAGACAAAACAAAAACACAAAATACTTCCCATAAACTTCTATACATAATCTGCCTGTGAACAAGCAGGCTTGGGAATTAGAGTGAGTCTCATCCCATCCTGCCATTTGCTAAGTGTGTGACCTTGGGTAAGTGCCCTGTCTTGGCCATCTCACTTTCTTCTTCTGTAAAGTAAGGATGGTACAGTTACCACACCCATGTGATGGGCTTGCGGAAGGACCAAGTGAGGGTTGTGGGTAAAACCTTGCATATATGCAGTTGTTATTAGCATGGTATCATCTGTTTCTACTGACTAGTAAATATGTCATGTTTGTTTGAATTGCTAAGATTAGAAGAACTTGAAGCCGCCTGAGACAAAAAGAGAGACAGGGAATTACCAGCTTCCACAGGTGGATGTATATAGGTGATGCTGACTCCAGCTCACCTGGCTCCAGGAACTCTGACAGCAATAGAATCTGCCGCTGCTCTGTATTCGTTTCAGCTGTGGCCTATGATTTGTCCTCGCTATCTCAAGCTTCCTGGCTACACAGTTTCCAAGGCCAGTTCCTTCTATCACAAGCTACAAATGAGCCAGAGATCTGCCGCCTACACCCTCAACCCTCATCGCCAACTTCCAGAAGTTGGATGTCATGGCACGCCCGCAATCCCGGCCTTGAGGAGGTAGGAGGATCACCAGCTGGAGGCCAGTATGGGCTATGCCGAAGGGAACCAAAGGGGGAAAAAAAACACTTCGAGAGAAGTTACATGCCTTCCAACAGTCATAGAAATGGGAAACATAGTTAGTGACCCAGAAGAACCAAACGGAGTTGAAACAAGTTCCTAAAGGAAGGGGAAACTTTCCAAAACAGCAGGTGTTCATTATACCTGTTAACAAGAAACAAAGATTGGACTTGCCCCATCGAACCCAACGACCCTACCCAGCAGGAAGTAGCTAAAGAGAACTATGCCCCCCCTCCCTACTAACCTTCTGTCTCTCCTAACTGGTGTTGAGATGTTGGAAGGGATTGGGGTGAGGGGAGGTAAAGGCATAAGAAACCACAATAATAGGACAGGCTCCATCTTCCTGCAGAGTATAACATCTCTCAACATGTGGAGGAGAACTCCAGTGGATCATCTCTGGGCAATTAAGTCCTTCACCCCCAAAGTGACCCATGTTACTGGGTTCACAGCCCGTTAGCTTGGCTCACCTGCAAATAACTGAGGAAAGGCACCTCTTTATGTGCCTTGGGAAAAATCAGGTATGTGTGAACACTTGCCGGTCCCCACTGAAATCAACTAAAATGACACACTATGCTATGTAAACCATGGTCTGACTCTGAAATATTAAACAGACCTAATGGGAAAGACAGGCAACGCATTGTTAATACAGCTTGGCCTCACTCAGCATCATCCCCCAGCGAGCATTAGAAATACTCACCAAAATCTTCATTATATCCTGACAGAAATTAAGTTAATTTTGTATCCAGCCAATTTGCTGAAGGTGTTTATCAGCTGTAGGAGTTCTCTGGTGGAATTTTGAGGGTCACTTATGTAGACTATCATATCATCTGCAAATAGGGATAATTTGACTTCCTCCTTTCCCATTTGAATACCCTTGATCTCCTTTTGTTGTCTTATTGCTCTGGCTAGAACTTCGAGTACTATATTGAAGAGATATGGAGAGAGTGGGCAGCCTTGCCTTGTTCCTGATTTTAGAGGAATTTCCTTGAGTATCTCACCATTTACTTTGATTTTGGCTATTGGCTTCCTATATATAGCCTTTATTATGTTAAGGAAAGTGCCTTGTATTCCCGATCTCTCTAAAACTTTAAACATGAATGGGTGTTGGATTTTATCAAATGCTTTCTCTGCATCTAAAGAGATGATCATGTGGTTTTTTCTTTTCAGTTTGTTTATGTGGTGGATTACATTGATGGATTTCCATATATTAAACCATCCCTGCATGCCTGGAATGAAGCCTACTTGGTCATGATGAGTGATATCTTTGATGTGCTCTTGTATTCGTTTTGCAAGTATTTTATTTAGTATTTTTGCATCGATGTTCATAAGAGAAATTGGTCTGAAATTCTCTTTCTTTGTTGAGTCTTTGTTAGGTTTAGGTATCAATGAGACTATGGCCTCATAAAATGAATTTGGTAATGTTCCATCCCTTTCTATCTTTTGGAGTAGCTTGAAGAGTATCGGTATTAGCTCGCCCTTGAAGGTCTGGTAGAATTCTGCACTGAAACCATCTGGCCCTGGGCTTTTTTTGGTTGGGAGACTATCAATGATTGCTTCAATTAATTCCATTTGAAAGTTCAAAGTTTATTTTTTTCCTCTACTCTATTAGACAGAAACAACCTTCAAAATTTCAACTGTATTTAAAATCTTACTAGAGGGCAATTGTTAGTTCTCTGTAAAAGGTTTTTGTAAAAGTACGGGTATTTTTTTTTTTGACCTGTCTTTCTCCTTCTGTGATGTAACCTGGGGGAAAGTGCAGGTGTGTGCAGAGGCTTAGTTGTGAAGATGCTCGTTGCAGGCTGTGTGAAGCAGAGGAAGAAGCACTCTAAATGCCAGCAAGACTGCTGATAAATAAGGGAAAGCCGAGCCTCTCTGTGGAAACATACACAGCCATTCATAATCATATTCGGAAGGTGCATTTGTTAATGTGAAAATGGGTTTGTGGTGCATTAAATAGAGAGAAAGGGAGGCTATAAAGTGATGCACACACCACATATGCTTGGAAAGGTTCTACAAAGAAATATATGAAGGAATTAATAATTTCACTCCTGTGTGGGTGTTTTTATTTTCTCCTTTTTGCTAGGCCTTTTAAAAACTATTATGGGAACTGCTGTTTAAATTATAAACAAGTAATCTCCTTGGGCCTATCACACACCCATCACAATGGGGCTTCTATCTTACGTACTGGCTGCAGCAATTAGGTTATACTTGGTCCAGACCATGCACAGTCACTACTGATGGCAATAACAGCAGGAACATAGTAGGAAATCATACTTCCAGCCCATAAACCTTTCACATTCACAACTGCATTCACAAGAGACATCTGGTCAAGCCTTTCCATCCTCACTTTACATCTGAGGTCCAGTGCTAGCGCAGCTGGTCCAAGAATGTGGATTCCATGAGCATCCAGGACTCTGACAGGCCATTGCCCAGTCCAGAAAGCCTTGCTGCCACTCATCAACACTGCAACGTTAAGTCCTGGTTAAACCCTTATCAGACAGCTGCCGCCTTCTGCACCACTAGCTACCCTGTGCCAACTGTGAGATGCAGTGCTTCTGAAGGTTAGTGCAGTTGGGACACATGGAGCAAAAAAATGCCTAACCTTTATTCTTTAGGAAACAGGGAGATATCTAAAAGTCCTAAGTAGTAGAATGCAGTGAGCAGAGCTATGTATGGAAAGGAAACTATCCCAAAATTCAGGATCAGTAGAGATAAGCATGACCAGATTATGCAGGGAAAATGAATCAATAAGAAGGCTGTCACTGTCATCTAGGCAAAAGAAAATAATGCTCAAATGGGGAAGAAGCACCTGAGTTATGGGTAGCAGCAGCAGCATTATGTATAATAGTTACACGTTGCTTTAAAAATGCCTCATTAAGTGATCCCATGGTTGTGTGAACATCATTGCATGTGCTAATACAAACTGATATTTCAATGGTGTCACCAGGAGCTATAACCTTATGTACTATCATCACATATGTGGACCATCACTAAATAACACATCATTATGTTGCACACAATACTGTTAGTAGTGGCTGCCATTTTGAGTATTTGTAGGCAAGATACTATGCTAGTGGTTTGCATAATGATCCCGTTCAATCTTCAAATTAAACCCACAGTGTGGGCATATGAATCCATAGTTGCAAGGTCTAGAAAGTGGGTCACTTATTCAAGCCCACATGTGTGGTATACAGCAATGATTCCAATTTGGGCCCGTATAACTTCAAGGCTCCTCCTCTGCCCTATCATGCTAGGAGTCAATAAAAGACAATGGTGACTAGCTGGCTGGTAATGATGGAGAGATAGGGAGTTATTTACAAAACTGTGGGGTGCCATGGGCTAGGCACATGGTCAAAGTCAGTAGACATGGAAAAGGGTGGGGACAAAATGTGAGTCTTTAGAACCCGTCATTGACAAAGTTGATGTTCTGAGAATAAGCAAGCTCATGTAGAGAGCAGGTAGCCTTGGATGAAACCTTGGGTAACGCAAATGCAAACAAATAAACAACCAAAACAGAGAATCGTCTTAAAAATTAATGTGTAATCCAAGCAAAAGAAAAATTATAAATAAATGAGGCCAAGGAAGAAAAGAGTGACAAACATTTCAAAGTCAGCGGATGGGTTCAATATTGTCAACACATTTGACAATAAGAAAAGAGGTGAGCATTTTTAAATAATTGCTACCTACCAAGTACTATACTAAGCACATTTAGAAAATTAACTCCTTGGATCCTCATAACAATCTCATGAAGTGGGGAAAATTACCATCCCTACTTTTCCAACAGAAATCTACCTGTCCAGGTGCCATGGCTTATGAGAGGAGGAACCAAGCAGTCTTCTCGAAATCAGTATTCACAGCCTCTGTTCTGTACTGCCTCCCTCCGTAATAACTAGTGCTTTAAAAGATGTATTTATTTTAATTTAATGTGTATGGCATTCTGCCTGTTGTGTATGTGTGCACCATATGTATGTCTGGTGCCTGTGGAGACCAGAGGACAAGATTGGATCCCTTAGAATGAAGTTATAGACAGTTGTAGCCAGTTGTAGTGGTACATGCCTTTAAACCCAGCACTTGGGAGGCAGGGACAGGCAGATCTCTGTGAGTTCGAGGGCAGCCTTGTCTACAAAACAAGGTACAGGACAACCAAGGATACATACAGAGGAGCCCTGTCTTGATGGGGGAAAGCTATAGACAGATATGAGTTGCCATATTGGTACTAGAAACAGAACCTGGGTCCTCTGTAAGAACACCAACTATTTGTTATCAACCACTGAGCCATCTCTCCAGCCCCTCTGTTTAATACTTTTCAAGCATTCAATACAGGCCAGGTACCATTCTAAATAAGAACTCGCAACAACTGCACTAAGTAGGTGCCATTATTCCTCCTACTATGCAGTTGGGAAACCTGAGTTATGGACCAATTACTTGCAATCAGACAGCTAGTAGGGCCATGAGGCAGGGTAGACTCATCCATGAAGAAATTAAGGAATTGTCAATAAGTAAGTGGGTAAAGAAGATCTATTCACAACCTAGTCTAGTCAGGAATTATAATCAAAATGAAAATCAAAAATGTAAAGTTAGAGATCAATGGAAATTCAAGAATTATGCCCACTGATGTAAAGCTTTAAGAAATACCTGATGCGCCCAGCAGTGATAGCACATGCCTTAAATCCCAGCACTTGGGAGATAGGGGCAGGTGGATCTCTGAGATCGAGGTGAGCCTGGTCTACAGAGTGAGTTCTAGGACAGCCAAGGCTACACAGAGAAACCCTACCTTGAAAAACTGAAGGAAAGGAAAAAGGAAAGGAAAGGAAAGGAAAGGAAAGGAAAGGAAAGGAAAAGAAAGGAAAGGAAAGGAAAGGAAAGGAACGAAAAGAGAAAAATACCTGGATGTCAATGCTAAGAACTCAAAAGGAAAGGGGCCTGCTCAACATCACAGAGGATAAATAGAGGGCAAGATGTTGCACCTCTGTCATTCCTTTCAGCTTTCTTACCTTACACCTCCCTGAGTATTTCAGACATCTTACAAATTCACTTCTAGGTGGAGGGAGGGGCATAATAGGAGGAGTGTGTGTGTGTGTGTGTGTGTGTGTGAGAGAGAGAGAGAGAGAGAGAGAGAGAGAGAGAGAGAGAGAGAGAGAGAGAGAGAGAGACTGTGTGCCCACATGCTCATGTGTATAGGCCAGCGGAGAACATCAGTGTCCTCAATCACCCGCCACCTTATTCCCTTTTAATAAGGTCTCCCTGAACCTTGAGTTTGTCCTTTTGGCAAAACTAAGTGGCCAATGCTCGCAGGATCCACCTGTTTCTGTCCCCTAGACATTCCTGGCTTTTACACAGATACTAGGAAAACAAACTCAGGTCCTAATGCTTGCACAGCAACCACTGGGAGTCATCTCCCCAGCTGCTGGTCACCTCCTCTTCTAACCTGCAGCATATTCTGTTTCTGGAAATTAATGCAAATGAATAGAATTGAGCTAATCACTGCCTAACTTATACAGTCTCTATCGCAATGCACTCAGAACACAGTCATCTCGGGATACACAGGAAGAGGTGCAGGAGGAAAGCCTTGCTCTATTATTTATAGAATCAGGGCTAATTGAATTAAGTTTTGACAGAAAGCATTCAATTTCTCTGACAGTTGCCACCCTCTTCTCCTACACCCTAGATCTCCTGGTAGTAACTGATTCCACTCCATCTTTCCCCTTGATATATTAGGGCTATAAAATAAGGAGTGAGCAAGTCACCTTCAAAGAGGTCTTTTGTCATTGCAATAACTAGAAGTAATTTATGGGCCCCCCAGAATCATGGGTTCTCTGTCTCTGTCTCTCTCTCTCTCTCTCTCTCTCTCTCTCTCTCTCTCTCTCTCTCTCTCTCTCTCTCTCTGACTCGGCAAGTGGATGAAACCCAGATGCTGGCAGTCAATCAGAAGGTCACAGTGACTCTGAACGGGATCAGTCTTCTAGAACCTGTGATGATGAGGAAGCACCAGTGTTCACACTCAGAGGAGCAGTCAGCAAAGACGTTATACTGACACTACCACGTGCGTGTTTGGGGTTCAACTCTTCTTTTCCGGTGTCCTGGGGTATCTTCCCTACACCTATCCTGAAACTGTCCAGGTCTCCCTCATCTTTCAAGGCTCAACTTAATTCACGCATTTTCTAGGAAATCCTCTGTGATTAACCAAGCCCAGAGTGTACATAATATACTCCAATGCTGCAGTTCTCTTGATTCTTTTTTTTTTTTTTTTTTTTTTTCCGAGACAGAGTTTCTCTGTGTAGCCTTGGCTGTCCTGGACTCACTTTGTAGACCAGGCTGGCCTCGAACTCACAGCGATCCGCCTGCCTCTGCCTCCCGAGTGCTGGGATTAAAGGCGTGCGCCACCACGCCCAGCTTCTTGATTCTTATTCTCCCTTGATATATAATTCTTGTTCACATGTGTAGACCCTCCAGATAAGATTTTCATGAAAACAGGTTTCATCTCAACTGCCAATCCCCAGTCAGTTGTGGTTTCTCAAAACATTTAAAGCTAGATTATTTTTATTATTAAAGGGACTTTTATAATACATCATTTTGTTTCCTTGATTTTCCTATTACATTTAGTTATTTATTTTGAGGATGTGTGGGGGTCTGCCATGGCGGATATGTGGAGCTCACGGGAGTCAATTCTCTCATTCCACCATGTGGATTGTGGGATTAGTTTGGTAGCAAGTGCTTTTATCCTCTGAGCCATCTCACCATCCCAGAAGAGAAAGGGCTTTGCCACATCAGCCCTCTACTGTTGCTGAATCTTAACATGCTAATTAATGCCTTAGTAATTCCATGTAGCCGTGGCACTGCTAATGATTTCTAACGCGTTTGAATCTTCATATTAATGTTGATGAATTTCAAAGTTTTTGAAGACTTCATGACCTTCCCAAGGGGAAATAGTTGCACTGTAAAGATTACAAAGTACTTGTTTAGAGCCTGCCTAATAATGTAGGGACCAGAGAAGGAAGTCTCCTGTATTAGTTACTTTTCACATTTCTGTGGCCAAATGCCTGGCAAGAAACAATGTAAGGGAGAAAGAATTTATTCTGACCCAATGTCTGAGGGCTCATCATCCATCATGGCAGAGAAATCACAGCGGCACATGGCTTACATGGTGGCACAAGCCCATGGACGCATACTTAGACCTCAGCAGAGCAACAGCCCGAGAAACACTAATCCCAAAGCAAGCATTGCCTAGAACCCTCAAGGTCTTTGGCTCAAACCCCAGCAAGCCTCCTCTAGCTAAGCTGCATCTGCTAAAGGCTCTGCAACCTCTGAAAACAGTGCCACCAGCTAGAACTCACTACCCAGACACATGAGCCTGTGGGGATCGTTTCACATTCGAATCATAAAAAAGCTAGCACTGCCACCCACCCGCCATAAGCTAGGCCGTCTCATAATCCACATAGCATTCCGGTTCAACTTCAAATTCCCCCATAGTCTTAGAGTTTCAACATTTTTTTTTTAAAGCCAAGTCTAAAGTTTTCTGAGACTCGAAAGGAAACACTTAACAGTAAGGTCCTTTAAAATCAAAACACAAGGTATACAGGGGTGTACAGTAGCAGAGCATACCCAATCCCGGCCTAGAAATAAAAAGCAAGAAGAGAGCTAGGAAAGATGAGAACAAAGGAAAACCAACACCCAATGGGCTAAACACCAGATTCTGTAGTTCAATGACCAGCCTCTAGGGCTCACTGTGGCGTCGTCTAGATGCCTCCAGCCCACGTGACCTAGGCTGCTTCTGGCACAGGGTAACCCGTTGGGAGCCAACTTCACAGGAGAGTACTGCTTTCTTGGCAGCTGTTGCATGGTCTCAGCATCTCCAACATCTCCATTGAAGCCTAGGCTTCCCCTTCGAAGCTTCATACACTGCCCTCTCAGGAATATCTGAGTCTGCTACAAGCTTCCATGGCATCCTCACTTTGGGGTTTCGGTTTTTTGTTTGGTTTTTTTTTTTAATAATTTTTTTCTTACAATTATTCTCATTAAGGCTTGTTGTACCCTAACTTGCCCTCCCTACTTCTCCTCACACTTTAGTTCTCTCTTATTAGAATGTAAACAAGCACCCAAAGAAATAGTAATAAAAGAAACCAAACAAACTAAAATAGAACAAAACAAATAAACAGAAAAGTGGGAGGAGCACAAGAAACAAATATGTAGACATACTCCTGCACATAGAAATCCCATTAAGACAAATTTGGAAACCATAATATATAAGCAAAAGATCTGTAAGGGGGGAAAAAAGACAGACAAAGCATTGTAAGACCCAAAGAGGGGATAGGAGTGGGGGCAGGGGGGAAGCGTAGAAAACAACAGAAAAAAATAAAAATTCTCCAAAAACTTGAGTTCATCTTGTGTTAGCCATCTACTGCTGGGGCATGGGGCCTGTATACCCAGTGAGACTCCATTGGAGAAAATTAATTTTTCCTTTGTGAGTGGCTATCCATTGGAGAGAGCCTCTGTGTTAGGAATGGGGCCTTGCATCTACTTCCCCTCTCAGCACTGGGACCCCATCTGGATTAGACTGGCACAGGCCCTGTGCGTGCTGCCACAGTCTCTGTGTGTTCGTGTGCGCAGCAGTCCTACTATGTCCTAAAAGACCTGTCTCCATTGGCTCTTATAATCTCTCTTCCTCTTCTGCCTAGTTCCTTTTTAGCATAGTTCTCAGAGTCCTAAGGGGAAAAGCATGGTGGAGAATCTCACTTAGGACTGCCACGCTTGTGTTTGTATACGTCCAAGTCCTACCAACAGTTTCAGATGCGGCCTGCCCACCTTTCACCACAACTGAAGCAGGCTCCATGTGACCGTGCCTTTAAGGCACACACCCTTGAGGAAAGTTCCAGAGGCAAATTAGAATACTAACATTTCCCAATACACACACATACACACACACACACACACACACACACACACACACACACACACACACCATGGAATATCCTGATGTTAAGAAAGCCACCACATGTGTCCAAAGACATTCTTTTCAATGAACATATCTTTAAAATCTTAGTCAGATATTATAGTGTTCCAAAATGATGCAGCATTTCATCCCATGACACACAACGAGCGTTCACATGAGCTGAGCAAAGGCGATCAGTTTTATAACAGAGGAGAGCTGAAGAGAACAGAAACAGGGAGTGAAGGGTGGATGGGTCGGTTTTTTTTAAAGCTGCTTCCCTTGTCCAGGCAGGAAGCTGAACAATGCGGAAACACATAGTGGGTTGGCATCAGGTCACTTCAAGGATGTTTTGTTTTGTTTCTTTTATTTTGGTTTGTTCTTTTTATTTCTTTTTTTTTTTTTTTTTTAAAGATAAAAACAAGATGGAAGCAGCTCCATCCTCATGCTGACTGAAGCTAAGCTAAGTGCTCAGAAGTTCAAGCAAACCTCTCAGGATCGGTGCTGTGGGAGCTGTAGGGAGAGTTCAGTTCTTTGGCCTGAGTCCAAAGCAATGCATGTATCTAATACAGAATAAATACAGGAATTTATTGGACGTAAGTTTAGAAAATGTGAGTACGTTTCCCAATAATAAGACTTCTCAAAGCTTTTATGTCACTAAGAAACTTGCTAACTTCTGTAAAGGGCCCTAGAAGAAAAATAGTGTCACTTCATTGGCTCCAAACCATCTTCAACAAAAAGCATCTGTATCTTCAGAACATTTTTTTTAAATGCCTGTCACTTATTTGTATTTGTTTGGACTCATTAGTATACAAAATAATAGTTTTCATTATAACCTTTTATGCACTAAAGAATGAAGACAGTGTCTCCTGAATATCAGATAAGCTTTCTACCACAGACCAGCCACAGCCATTTTCCATATGTTATTTTGAGACAGAATCTGCCTCAGTTACCCTAGCTCACCTTAATTTTTCTCTGTAGACCAGGTAGTAGCTGGGGTTATAGGCTTAGCCACCAGGCTTAGCTTTGTTATGGTATTTTTATGTATATGTAACTTGTAATTAATTCTCTCTCTCTCTCTCTCTCTCTCTCTCTCTCTCTCTCTCTCTCTCTCTCTCTCTCTCATACAGATATAGGCCGGATCAAACCAGTTTAAAAGCAGGTTTGGTGTGCGAGGGAGTTTTACAGATCTTAGGTGAGGGGTGATGACGTGTCAGCTAGGAGCTGGGATTGTACTCATATATGGTCAAAAGCTAGGTTCCTGGGCAGGCACTCTTCAGTGGGTTGCCAGAAACAGGAGGTGAGAGGGCAATGACTTGTCAGCCCAGAGTTATCTCCGGAGCAGGTGAGGTTGAGGGAAGGAAGGCAAGCGAAGATTTCCAGCTTGTGCAGGGGCAAACAGGGGTTCCAACCAAAGTGTACATCGGTCACTTTTTCCCTTACTGCTGTTCATCTCCCCCACCCTACAGCCCACCTTCTACTACAATATAATTTTTATTCAACGTTTTAATGTTTTCCACCAATGAGAAAAATATGTGGCATTTAACTTTTAGAGCCTTGACTATTTCTTTTAGCATGATGATCTCCAGCTCTATCCATTTTCCTATAAATGCCATGATTTTATTCTTCATCATAGCTGAATAAAACTCCATTGTGTATATATACCAAATTTCTCTCCATCTGTTGATAGAGTCCTTCATCTTTATCTCAAGTTCAAGTTCGAGGTTCAAGGTTCAAGTTCGGGCTCAGTAAAAGTGGCCCTGTGGCCAGGTACAAGTCCTTGAATCCCAGCTTCACTCTCTAATAAGGTCTCTCCTAGGGCTGTCATGAGGATGGAGTGAGCTAAATCAGTGTTCCTACTTCATAGCAAAAAACAATGAAGGGGAGCTGATGTTAATTGCCCATGAAGAAGAAAGTCAGAGAAAATCTAAAGTCAGAGCAAATGTGGTCAGTTGGCCTCCCTGGGAAGCACGTTCTGAGATGGAATACAGTATACAGGAGGGTTATAAAGGAATCTTTGGGTGGCCAACACCAGTGTGAGCAAGGGAGTAAAAAAGAAACTGTCTCCAAGATAACCCACAGAAGCAGCCAACCTGAGCCCATAGGGAGCCTACACGGGACTGAGCTAGGCCACAGTGGTACGGTTGTGTAACTTGATCTTCTTGTGAGACTCCCAACAGTGGGAGCAGGCGACGTCTCTGACTCTGTTGCCTGCCTTTGGGACACCTTCCCCATACTAGGTTGCCTTGTCCAGCCTTAATAGAAGAGGAGGTGCCCAGTCCTACTGCAACTTGATATGCCCTGACTGGTTGAAATCCCTGAGGCCACCCTTTTCTGGAGAGAAACTATGGAGAAGTGAAGGGGGCAGGGGCTGGGAGAAGACAAGAGAGCAGAAACTGCAGTTGGGATGTAAAATAAATAATATTTAAGCTTAAAAAAAAGAACAAGAGATAGAGAGAAACTGTCTCTGTGGTGTAGCTCAATGTCAGCCAATCTAAAACTGCCTGGAGCCCAACCGCCATTTCAGAACCCACCCCTCCACCCCGCTCCCACCCCCACCCCTCTCCCCCCCTCAGCCCCCCACCCCTCCAAATCCCAAACCCCCACCCCTACCGCCACTAGCACTTGCCCAAGTTGGGTGAGGAATTTAGGCCCTTACAATTGATGTGACCAGGAAAAGCTCGTCCGGGGAAGGACTTACTTTAGGTAATACAACTCTCTGTGATTCAAGGAGCTTTCCAAAGAGCCACCAACACTTTCAACAGCCAGAGCATGACCCTCACTCAAGGTAAGCCGAATAGCACACACCGTACCCTGCAGACAAGATCTTCCACACAAATAAATACATAAATAAATATTCCAAAAGTAAAACAAAGCAAAACCTTCCTGTGACCCCTGGGAAGAAACAAAGAAGTCTGCAGACATCAACTGAGTCTAGTCATTTATCCATTCGTCGCTTTTTAATGCCTGCCATATGTCAAGCCCTGAGGTGTGGAGCCTCTGAAGCAGTCCCTGTGTCTATAACAATCACAATAATCATGTTTTCTCTTTACTGCTTCTACAGGATGAAAATGAAGATGGGAAGACAGAGAAGAGATATCAAATCACTTGAAGCCAGGATATATTCTCAGGTGATCTGTCACTTGTCAACCCAGTATGAAAAGGTGTTAATTTGAATGAAGAAAGGGGCAGAGCAATTTCTTCCCTTAGCCATACATCACGCTGTTCTCCTGGTGACCTAGCAGGCTTTGGCAAACTGTGTACACTGCACAAAATTGAATTCCCCAGGTTTGGGGAAGCCTAGGCAGGCTCGCGGTACATGAGGATTTATTGCTTTGCTCACTTAAAATGCCTCCCACTAGATTTGCTGTGCCCTTCTCCCCCTGCCCATGGCCCCAAGTTAAGCACTGCCAGGGTGGAGCAAAGGTTAACAACACACCAAATAAACCAAAAACAGCCCCCCAAGAAGACAGGCCCCTGCGTCGCGGCAGCAACAAGAGCTTCTCCCCACCCCTCAGATGCTTGGCTGTGACCCTTCCCCCCCCCCCATTAGTACCTTCAGACCTTGGTTCCTGCCTCACTCTACAACTCTTTTCTGTCATCTCATCTTGTCACATAATCTGTTGTCTCGCGGCCCCTCAAGCATTGTTCTTTATCTTAGTGCCTGCTTTGCCATTGAACTCATCCTTACATGTTGATGAGGTTCAGGACGTGAGATGGATAGTCACCGTGAAAGCTGAGACTACATCTCCTCACCGTGTGCCTCTTTAACATGGGGTTATTTTGAGTTGGTTATTTTTAAAGGAGGAGAAGGCACAGGAGAATCTCTGAAAAACAGGGTAAGGGGATAGATAGCCTTTTGTAAAGGCTGGGAAACCACAGCATTTAAGCCCAATTTATAAGACAATTCTGTGGCCTGTTCATGACAGTTCACTCTTTGAGACTTCCCTGAATAGTAGGACATGTTTATATGTAGCTCTACTTTTCCTAGTTTCTGTTACCTGAGGCAAGCCACAATACAAAAACGGTTCCACAGAAAATTCGAGAAATAATTCCTAAGTTTTACATTATTCACTTTCAGAGGAGTGTGAGGAAGTCTTCTCTGTCCTTCTCCATCCTGTGCAGTACATGAATTGTATCACTGATTAGTGTGTTCCTGCCTCACATGATGCCCACCTGTTGTGTAGCGTCACCAGAAGTCTCTTCCTATTCACCTCCAGATAAAGCGGGTCACATCAGACAAGAGCAGGAGAGCTACCTAACTCTAGCTCACTTAACCACTGAGTTTATTGTGGGTTACATACAGGAGCATGGGTGAGCAACCCATGAACAGCTACACCACCCAAGAGTGTAGCAGCTGGCAGTCACATATGCATCCCCTAAGAAGCAGCAGGGCCTTCTCTCCCACTTCCTGTTCTGAGAGAACGTGAATAGACTCAATCTTGGGGGGTAATGTGGGGTGAGCACATGTAGCTGTCATGTTGGTTTTCAGATGACTGTTACAGTACCACATAAAAGTGTTTATGTAGAAGTAGTCCTTCTTTTACTTAATCTGGGAGGCACCCTAAAGTGCTTCCTATAAACAAAAATGTGGATGCTCTCAACTGAACCAAGCATGGCAGTTCAAGCTTGTAATCTCTGCACTTGGGAGGCAGAAGCTAGTGGATAGATGTGAGTATGTAGCCATTCTGAGCTACATAGTGAATTCTAGGCCAGCATGGGTTATGTATATAAGAACCTCACAGACAGACAGACAGACAGACAGACCGACGGATGGACAGACAGAATCTTGGGCCAATAAGATGGCTCACTGGATAAATGCACTTGCCACCAAGTCTGACTTGAGTTTAATCCCCAAGATCCACATGGTAGAAGGGAAGACCCAACTCCCAACTGTTCCCCTCTAACCTCCACATGTGTACCATGGCATGCAAGCGCATACACATATGAGCACCACACGCGCACGCGCACACACGCACACGCACACGCACACACACACACACACACACACACACAAATAAATAAATGAATGTAGTAAATTCTTTTTAATTTTCTACCAAATAAAAAATTTCATATCTTGATGTCTGGGTCTATGATAAGGAAAAGCTTCTGTCTATGGAACTGAGAATAAAGTGGGAGGCCTGACCTTTCCTGAAGGGAAATGGAGGATGGGGGGGCAGGGAGATAGGGGGTGTTGGGAGGATTGAAGGGAGAGGAAACTGATGTCAGGGTGTATTGGATGCGTAAAAAAGAAAAGGAGAAAGATCAAGGAGAAAGGATTAAGGGTCTCTGCTAGTTCTGCTGTTATACTTTGGCCTCCAAAGTCACAGCCTGGGGAGTAAGTGCTTACTTAAGGTGGAAAAGATGCTGGATTTGTGGGGTAAGATATAAGCAGGAAATCCGTTCTAACCAATGGAACATACTATGTCCGAAAGCACTGACGCCACGTGAAGCCTTCAGCGAGTCTTCCCTAAAAAGTAATTCCAATGGTTGTTTACCTTTTCATAATATCTTATAAACATTTTTCTATTTATTACATGAAGTTGCTGCTAATTCCTTATTATGTGCCTGCTCTGTGGCTTAAGCCAGAGGTTCTCAGCCTTAATACTGTGACCCCTTAATACAGATCTTCATATTGTGGTGATCCCCAACCATAAAATAGTTTTCGTTGTTACTTCATAACTAACTTTGTTACTGTGGTGAACCGTAATGTAAATGCCTGACATGCAGGTGGCCATAGGTGACTCCTGTGAAAGGGTCATTGCACTGCTCCCCAAAATGGCCATGGCCCACAGGTTGAGAACCACTGTGTTAAACCTTATCACAGTATATAATGTTTGTAGTAGTTTGGATGAGAATGAGTCCATAGACTTGTCTGCTGGGAGGCTTGGTCACCAAGGAGTGGAACTGTTTAAGAGGGACACAAGGATTGGGAGGTGTGGCCTTGTTAGAAGAAAAATGTCACTGGGAGTGGCCTGTGAGGTTTCAAAAGCCCGGGCCAGGCCCACTGTTTCTTTCTCTTTCTATCTGCTTGTGGATCGGGATACAGAGCGCCATGTCTGCCTGCGTGCTCCCATGCTCCCCGCCATGACGATAATGGACGAAACCTCCGAACTGTAAGCCAGCCCCGGTGAAATGTTTTCTCCTGTAAGAGTTGCTGTGGTCGTGGTGTCTCTTCACAGCAAGAGAACAGTGACTAAGACAATATTATATATAGGGCTTATAGTTTCAAGCATCTACTTGAGTTCTGGCAACATATCCCCTGAGATTAAAAGGGAGGCTGCTGAATCTCCCGGGCGTAGAGAAGATATGCACGTCATTAGACCTCTGCTGTCCCCTTGTTGATTTCTTTTGTAACAGAGAATCCCAGCTACAAACTAGAGAGGGGAGGTAAAAATATTGGTTTTCCTCCCCCACAGTGTCCTGTGGGGTCAGTAAATCCCTTGCAGCTAATATTTTGCATACAACCTGTTCTGTTTCACAACTGGCCAAGAAACAGGCATCAGAGAAAGAATAATGCCATTCCAGAGATAAAGACGTCAAGATGCAGAGAGGCGAGGCAACCTGCCTTGTCATAGTACAGAGCTGAAGACTCTCAGTCACAAGAAGCAGGCATTGGCAGTAGACCTGGCATCTGGTAGAATAATCGAATGAGGTCACAGAGTTGGGAGGAGAGGACTGGACAACACAATAGCCTCCCAAGGAGGCTCTCCATCCATATCTCTCTGCAAGCACACGATCTAATTTTAGCATTACCTGTGAAGTGAAAAGGGTATCTTTTTCCCTCTTGGTCCTCCCCATGATGTTAAAGCAATGAGTTAAAAACTTAGAATTAAGGGGTTTTTTTTCACTATTGTTTTTAGCCTTACTGTCCCAAGTGATCCTGAGAAAGTATGGCTTCCCACGCCTTGTCAGTGAACATCCCCATTTTAAGTTTGTTCCAGGCAGCCTTTTGAGAATGAGTGCTTGGCAAGTATTCATTAGGCACCTACTGTTTGTCTCCACGTTTCCTGAGCACCCACAGTGACCCAAGCACTGTGCTAAATGCTGAGGGCAGTGCTAAGGAGGCACAGCAGACTCGCACCCTCAGGGAGTCGTACAGTCTGGCAGGGCCCTGGTCATTAAACAGGAGCATACACGTCAGGATTTACAGTCGTTGCTCTCTGCAACTCTGCTGGTGGGAGTTTAAAATAGCACAGCCTTTGGGAGGGCGAGTTGCAGTAGCTATCAAAATTGTAAATGCATATACCATCAGATCCCAGAGACATAAAAGGGTAAAATAAAAAGCCAAACTAAACTAAACAGAAGACACTAAAACAAGGGCACAAAGTTTTGAGTGTTATAGACATGAGTACAGTCACAGCAACACTGTTGGTAATATAAAAGAGAGAGGATGAGAAAGAGAAGAAGAAGAAGAAAAGGAAAAGAAAGGGAGACAGGAGAGAGGGAAGGAGGGGAAAGTGGTAAGGGGGGACTAAGAAGGAACTAGAAAAGTGAACATAGGTGGTAAATTTGATCAAAGCACAAGGGAGGGAGGAAGAAAAAGAGGGAGGGAGGGAGGGAGGGGAAAAGGGGGGACAGAAAGGAAGTTTGTTTCTTCAGGGGTACAGCCCCTGAAAGGCTATTCAACTCCAGTAGATGGTCAGACAACCGTGCGCACACTGGCAGCACTGAGTGGACTCAGTGGGCTTTCCTAAAGAGCACCTAGGCTTGGAGAGATGGCTCAATGATGAAGGGAACGTGCTCGTGTTACAGAGGACCTGAGTTCAGTTCCCAGCACCCAGATCAGACAGCGCATCCCCGCTTGTAACTCAAGTCCCAGGGAACTTCTGATGCCCTCCTCTGGCCTCTGTGGGTACCTACATACACACGCACACATGCACAGGCAGGCACATAAGTACATATCATTTTAAAATAATAAATAAAATCTTTAGAAAGAGGAGGAGGATGTAAAGTTTGGAGGGAAAGGTGGCACAGGACAAAGGAGGAACTAGATAAGGAGGGGATGGGATAAATTTGATCAAAACATATGTACTATGAAATTCTCAAAAAAAATATTTTTTTTCCAGAGCTGAGGACTGAACCCAGGGCCTTGCACTTGCTAGGCAAGTGCTCTACGACTGAGCTAAATCCCCAACCCCAAATCTAGAGTGGTCTGTTTGTTTTGTTTTCGGTTTTTTGTTTTGTTTTGTTTTCGAGACAAGGTTTCTCTTGCAGTCCTGGCTGTCCTGGACTCACTTTGTAGAACAGGCTGGTCTCGAACTCACAGATAGCTACCTGCCTTTGCCTCCTGAGTTCTGGGATTATGGGCATGCGCCACCACGCCCAGCAATAATGGCCATGATTTTGACCCACTCATTTTCATAGTGAAACCCTATCTTTTAAAAAAAAAAAGAAAGAAAGAAAAATTGGGCTAGAGTGGTGGAAGACCAGTTAAAAGCATTTATTGCATTTGCAGAGGACCTGAGTTTAGGTCCCAGCATACTAACATGGCAGTGGATGACTACCCATAAATCCACTTCTATAGGATCCAATGCCCTCTTCTTGCTTCCCCAGGCACTGCACACTCATGGTACACATACAAACATGTAACGAAAACACTCATATAGATAAAAACAAAGATATTTTTAAAACAATAGTTCAAATTCATGATGCTGTAGAATTCTATACAGTTAACCAATTTGTTCTGCTGGGCACAATGGTGCACATCTTTAATCCCAGCACTCAGGGAGGCAGCAGCAGATGGATCTCTGTGAGTCCATGACAGCCAAGGCTACATAGAGAAGCCCTATTGCAAAAGAAATAAAAAATAGATCTCTCCTAACATAAGAAGATGTTATAAAGCATGCCAAGAGGAAACAAGTAGGAAAGCAGTGTACTTGTTATATGTACCTATTAGGAGAAAAAAGATATATTCATACAGGTGCATAAATGTATCTCCATTTAAAGCCCAATTTTTAAAAATCAAGAACGAAAAAAAAAAAATGAAGAGCAAAACAGACCAAACTCTTACCGGTGAGTACCTCTGAGAAAGGAAATGGCAGTATTTGTAACTGATAAATTTCTGAACTATTTACAGTTAACATTACTTTGCATGCTTTGACAAGACAATTTACAGAATAAGAATGTTAAAGGCCATGACAGAGAATGGGAAGAGTTATTTTCCAGCACTAAGAAGGAGCTAGGAATACCCTTCACTTCTTGTCTCTTAACCTGCTTTTCTTGGCCATCTGTACCCAAGTCCTAGCAAGACTCAAAGCATCTTCTTGCCATCTAGTGGCAAGAAGTGGTCACTGAAGACGTCCAACCGCTACGAAAACAAAGGCAGTGAATGAGATACATTTATAGCTAAGGCTGTAAAACAGCACAGCTAATGACAAGTGGGGGTTCCTGGGACCCTCGTATGTCACAAGGGTGCTGAAGATAAACAAGGCAACTGTGAGCAGAAGGTAAAATTCCAAGTATCCATTCCCAGTTGTCAAACTACACCATATATATATTTCTTATAACTTCACTGAACTTCATTTTGAGCCCTGACCCTACCAAGATGCCGTAAACTTATTTTCAATATAGAAACACCCACTGAACCCACCACCGTGCCTAAACACACTCCCATGTGGCATACTAGAATTGTGTCAGAGCTCAGCAAAAGAGGGGTCTCTGAGAATGGATGTGCTGGGAGAAACAATCTATGTCTACTATAGGATGTCCCAGTGCCGTGTCAAAGGAAAAATACACAAATGCTTGTCAACAGTAAGGCAGGCTTCACTCAGGGGGACTGTTGCAAGGGGGTTTCACAGCAAGGGAGAGATACGGCTTCACACCACGGCAAGCAAAGATTATTGGGGACTTACAGCCACGAAGCAGAGCAAGGGTCAGTAAATGATAATTCACTTAAAGCAAACAGCAAGGCTATGAGAAATTTGCTAAACTAAATTATCAGGACCTTCCCCAAAGCTGGACAGAACAGCCAAGGACTAAGCTCTACGCCAGCACCATAAAGATCTAGAGCAGAGGCCCTCAACTCTCCTAATGCTGCAACCCTTTAATTCGCTTCCTCGTGTTGTAGTGACCCCCTCGCCAGAGAATTATTTTTGTTGCTACTTTACACCTGTGATTTTGCGACTGTTATGAATGGCCATGTAAACATCTTTGACAAGGGTTTCACAGAGGGGTGGTGACCCACAGGTTGAGAACCGTTGATGTAGACGAGCCAGGTGGCAATCGGCTCGGGAGTCTGTGAGCCTTTGCAACGGATTCCTTTTCAGCCCAACCCACATATGAATGAGGAAATCCCTGTGTTGGCTAAGCAGGAAGTTATCTCTGGAAGGGTCATAAACAGGCCCCAAGAACAGTTTATGAAAAAGAATAGAGAACTGAGGCTGTGGTTCAATTGGTAGAGCGCTTGCCTCCAATACATAAAACCCCAGGTTTGATCCCCGGCAGCACATAAGGCTACATGTGGTGTAACTCCCAACACTCAGGAGATGAAGGCCAGAGGATCAGGAGTTCAAGGTCATTCTTGGCTACATAATAAGCTTGAAGCCAGCCTGGGCTACATGAGACCCTGCCACAGTAAAATAAATAAAATATTTTTTGTTGTTTTTTAAAGATTTTTTAAACGGACAAATAAATAAGTATAGACAGTGGTAGTCGCTTGAGCTAGGCCGGCTCATGGCCTTGCGAGGGAAAAAGATGTAAGGATTGTTGGTAGTGGTGACTCCAGGGACAATGAACAGAGCATCATCGCCCTTTCACCTGGTGAAGTTTCCAACTTTAGGAATACCTACATCTCTCTATATTATTGCATCTTGTACATCTACTTATACTGGATTCTAAGCAAAATGGGCTTCCAGGATAGCCTGAAAAGAAGAAATACAAGCCCTAATTCCTCCCAAAGTCAAGGTCACTGCCACTTGGCTCAGCCCACTTTTCTTCAAAGCATGTGTCCTTGCTCACTAAGTTTAACTCTGCCTGATTCCTCCATTGCTGTGTTCATTTGGTTTCTTTTTTTAAGAGAAAACAGAACCTGAGACAGCTACTGAGACTGATCACTTCCTGGGATTAACTCAAGACTGTTAGAATGTGGGCCTGTCCCTTTAAGACACTGGTCACTCTAAGAGATGCAGAAATCAACCCACACTCCCTCAGCCAAGAGAAAAAATTGCAAAGCTGTTCTGTGCTATGGTAAACAGCTCCTAATTTTTGGTGCCTGGCCCTTCAAGGCTTACATGTGCTATAATAAACTAAGTTACATTATATAAAACTTTTCACAAGTTTCAAAAACCTTAAGTCAAATATTTGTTTGAGGGATTTCTCAGAAGGCTCCTCTGGGCCTCCCCTCACCATCTCTCTCATGGTGACTTTATCTCTGTGTTGTTGTTGTTGTTGTTGTTGTTGTTGTTGCTTTGTTGTTGTTGTTGTTGTTGTTGTTTTGTTGTTTTATTGTTTTATTGTTTTGGGCTTTTTTTCTTACTTTAAGTTTTCTGTCTATGAAGTTTCTCTCCCTGTTTGAAAGAGGAGCTGGCTTTTCTGTTCAAGACCCCTTATGCTGTTTTTAATATCTCTTACTGTCTCCTTCTAGTGTTCTGTTACCTTAAAGCCTTATCATGATCCTGATAAACCTTGTTCATGAAGAGTAATCATGTGTTATCTCCTCTCCCAAACCAAACACTGCTGTCCCATTCTTAAAACTACCAAAGACGTCCTTACCACACCTGCAAGACCTCCCTCACTGGTCTCACTGTATTTTTCTTTCTCACTCACTTTCTAGGGCTAAGCCCAGGTCAGGGATCCGAAGCTAACTCAGAAAGTCATTGCTCTCATTAACTCCAATACACACACACACACACACACACACACACACACACACACACACACACCACTGGCAGATCTTCCCCTAAGTTGTAAATTCCTCTATTCCCCAATACCTCTGAAATAGGTTATTGGAAAGACAAAAGTGTCCTAGAAGCATTGTGCCAACCTCCCTGAGACAAGGAAGGAGTTTAGGGCAGAATACAGCACAAGACTAGAGAGAAGAGAGAGACAGGTAGACTTTGTAGCATGGCGGCTAGTGGTTTGGATTTTGGTTTGTGGCTATCTGGCCTGAGTCCCTGCACTACCACTAACTAGTAGTGGCCAAACTGCTTCATTTGTTTTTTTTGTTTGTTTGTTTTGTTTTGTTTTTTTAGAATAATAGGGGTCACTGTAGGAATTTTACCACTCAGGGGCTAGCAGATATTGAGCCTGCCTTCCCACTCCACTTAACAACTTAGGAACTGAAGATTGAAATTTGACGTTGGTCCATTCTAATTTGATTCAGAGTGCCTTACCCACATCCTCTGCCTGAGGGAGAATGTGTCAGTCATATGAGCAAGAATCTCGTGTTCACATTTCTCTTCTGAAAGATGAGTGGGAAAGCAGCTGTGCATTCTTCAGTTCAGCCATCATAAGGGATTTCCAGACGAACAGCCCTTTGGGAATTATAACTTTTTCCAAAGCCATGGTTGAATGTAATAATCAGGTCTTCTCAGTCTGCTGGGGGCTTATTCTAACGGCCTTGCTGAGAAGTCATCACTATGTACCCTATGATGCCTGGAACCACGGGATAAACCTTTCCTATAAACATCTGAAATGAGGTGTTTCACATGCATCGGAATTCCCAAAAAGGGAAGGCTTGCAGGACAGCCTGCTGAACCCCAGCCACTGAGGACCTGTAGGCTTAAGGAAGGACCCACAGATTTGAATTTCAGCCAAAGCTGAGGTAGTGGTGGGTGGCCACTCTGAGGGCCACTGGATTAGGGAACCACACAGCTGCCTAATGTGGAGCCCCAGGAGGAACCCTAAACTAAAACTAAGAACTTACATGTGGAATTCATCCCGCTTGGGTTTACAGAGATCTCACGGGAACACAGGTGCTGATTCTGGCACACTTTGCTGGAGAACTAAGCTCTCACATGTACTCACATTCATTATTTTCATTGGATGTTACATAGGAAGTTTCTGGCCTTGAGGAGGGGAGTTTTTTCAAAATCCCACCCCCTGAAATACAGTTCCAGTATAAAACCGTATGCACAAGATCAGACTTCATTAGTCCTATAAATTCTACTGTCTCCTTACCTATGCTCTAAGGATGAAGGTGATGCTCCCAGCCAGCCCACCGTTGTCCTGAAGAGTTCCTCATTCTGTACAGATTCAGCCTTGTGAAGCAACCACTGAGCAACTGCTCCTATCCTTGGAGAAGAGGGGACCACCAGGCCTGGCTGTTCTCAAACATTTCCGACAGATACCTGACTCAAGTTCAACTAATCAGATTCAGTCCTAGGAATTTTAAATTGGAATCCTGAGCTATCCAGTCAGTAGCAGAAGCTAGTTGGGCTAGTAACTATAAAATGGCCAGATAACCTAAGGATCAGAGAAATGAGCATCTGTTAATTAAAAGAATGGAGAGGCCAGGCGGTGGTGGCGCATACTTTTAATCCCAGCACTTGGAAGGCAGAGGCAGATGGATCTCTGTGAGTTCAAGGCCAGCCTGGTCTACAGAGTGAGTTCCAGGACAACCAGGGCTGTTACATAGAGAAACCCTGTCTAAAAAAAAAAATAAATAAAAAAAAAAAAAAAAAAAAAAAAAAAAAAGGAATGGAGAGGCAGCAGTTGGTTGGAGTTGGGGGAGCTGACATATAATTGCCCTTCAGGAATACAGTTTATTGATATAAAGGCCATGGTCAGGCCTTGAGGGGGGAGATTTCTCTGAGGGCTCTCCTGTGCCTCCTCTCATCACCCTGCTCATGTCGTATTTACCTTTCTCTTGCTTTGTTGATGTTTTTAATGGCGCTTCTCCCCAGGTTTAAACAAGAAAAACATCTGGCTTCCACATCCTTTCAGAGGTGGCATGAAGTTTCATACGAACATGATTAAGTTCAGCATAGTGTATTTGACAAAGAGCATGAGAGGTAAGGTCTTGGTTGGGACCATAATTTAGGGTTGCTGTTGGGTGTACAGCACAGAACAGCTCCTTAGCTCTCTATCCCAAGGAGAAAGAGGTAGGGATCATAGCCTGATTTCTTCAAACTGTGGAATCTGTCTTCCTAAAACTGACCAGGGTCTTAAAGAGGCAGGCTAGGTTCTAACAGTGTACAGAAAAAGAGGACTAAGGCCAAGTAGCAAAGGTAGCAACAGGTTCTGGATTTGTCTATGGTGATATTCCAGCTGGGCTTACCTCTCTTCCCAAAAACTCTTCCCCATCCGTGGGTCACATGCCACACTTTATGTTCCCATCTTTGCTTCCTAGATTACTTCTCTTGCCTAAGTTAGTGGCTCCCCTCACTTGTCACTCATCCATCTATTTATTGAGCATCCAGAGAATTGAGGACTCAGGGCTGGGTGCTGTCCTTGGTGCTGGATAAATGACCGATGTGACAGATGTAACCCAGATATCACAGTCTACCTGCAGCCACTTCTGAACCCTCAGCTAGGGCACCTACTATAGCCACCTGTACATACCACAAAATAGACATGTCCACATTCATAAAGGAAAGTAGGGAAACACTCAATCTGTCAAGCATGCATTCTGTGGCAGTCACCCTAAATTCTTTCTATGTACTTTCTCTCACAGCCCTACCCCAGGCTGTGATGGTGCATGGCTGTAATCCCAGGTGGAGGCAGAAGGAAAGTTCAAGGCCAGCCAAAGATACTCAAGGAGAGAGCGAGAGCGAGAGCGAGAGCGAGAGAGAGAGAGAGAGAGAGAGAGAGAGAGAGAGAGAGTTAAAGCGTACCTATGTGCCCAAAGATACATAAGACTCAAAACTAGGTGAAATCTTCAAAGCCACTGGGAGGCAAAACTAGAAAGAAGACAGCTCATACACACACTCATATGTCTATGGGCACACACACACATTCATACAGAATATTCTCTCCCAAAATTTGTCCTCTGACTGTCCACATGCTCACACATGTTCTGTGTATCTGTGTGTCTGTCTGTCTGTCTGTCTCTCTACCTCTGTCTTTCTCTGTCTCTGTCTCTGTCTGTCTCTGTTTGTCTCTCTCTCACACACACGTACACACACACACACATACACACACACTAAAATAAAAATAAAATAATGTGTAAACATGTTTGGTATGGTACCCGGCACCCTAAAAAGTTGTGCCAGCACAGAATCAGACATTCTCTTGTTCTCTATGGGCACTGGCCTTTCTGCAGCACCCCTACCATAAAAGGGGATGAAAAATCAACTCCTCTCTCTCCAGCAATAACCTTGAAGAGCAGCTGGACTCCATAATACTTTAATTGGACAAGAGCCTTCCAAATGTGGGCTCCTGAGCACAGCAGGGATGCATTTCTATCTGCCTTTTAGAAAATGTGTCCACCCTGATTGCATATGAATGCTCTTAGGATAATGCCAGGGAATCACTTTAAATGCTTTCCACCAGCAGGTCAGCACTTACCCATCAGATGCCTCCCCAGGGGACCCCATTCAGAATGCTTTTCAGATCCATCCCTGCCAACTCCCTGCCAGGGTAAGGAGAGTGGGGAGCTCTGGTCTAGGTAGACTGAGGTGTGGATGGTCCCTGGCAGCAGCCCTTAACTCCTCAGGGTGAGCAAGCTCAGCACCAGGGGACTGGTCAAGACTTGAAGCCTGAAGAACATGGAAAGGATGCAAGATTCTAAATCATAAGGATGACCCCAGTCAGCAAGAACTGCAGAATCAAGGTGGCCAGACCCACTCGTGCTGTACACACTCAGCTCTCCCACCAGAAAGCTCTGGCTCTCCAGATAGACATCACTCAAGTAACTTTTTAAGGTTGAAGTACCATACCAAGTGTGTTCACACGTTATTTGGTGTGTGTGTGTGTGTGTGTGTGTGTGTGTGTGTGTGTGTGTGTGTGTTAAGGGTGCATGAGTGAGTGTGAGCATGTAGACAGTAAGAGGACAACTTTGGGGGCTCAATTTTCTCCTTCCACAGTGGGTTCTGTGCTTAGCTTTAGCTGTCAGGTTGATATAACCTAGAATCGTCTTAGAAGAGAGTCTCAGTGAGAGGGTGCCTACACTGGGTTGGCCTGTGTGCATGTGTCTGTGGAGGACTACCTTAATTAAGTTAACTGATGTGGGAATACCCAACCCAGTGTGGGCAGCAGCATTCCTTAGACCAAGGACATTGAACTGTTTAAAGAGTGGAGAAATTGAGCTGAGAATAAGCAAAAAGTCAAGTGAGACTGCATGCATTTATTGCTCTTTTGACTTATGGGTGTGACATGACTAGCTATTTAAAATCCCTGCCTTGATTTCCCTCACAGTGACAGACTGTAACAGGGAACTGTTAGCTAATTCCTCTAAGTTGTTTGGGTTTGTTTGTTTGTTTGTTTGTTTGTTCGTTTGGTTTTGTGGTTTTTTTTTGGTAGGGGTATTTAATTCCTACAACAGAGATGAAACTAAGACACATGGCAATGAGTGCCATCCACTGAGCCATCTTGCAAGCCCTACTTGTTATTTTTAAATAACCGGATTAAGCATTGATCATTTCCCCATTTTATAGGTGACAAAACTGAAGTTCCAGAAGATACTAGAAGCTTCCTTGACTTGAATGCGGAAGGTGGAACCAACAATGAGCAGGGGGAAAGGCGGGAGTATTGGAATGCTTTCATTGTCATTAAGCCCAATCTAGACTGATCTTCTTTACCACCTCCACCCCACTGTGCTTTATCTCTGAACCCAATTAGATGCTTCTGAGAACTATTTCCAAGACAAGACACTTGAAATGGTTGATGCTGATTGTCGATGTAATAAGGTTTAGAATCAGCTAGGAGACAACCCTTTGGTCATGTCTGTGGAGTGATTTCCGAGTGTAGCTGAGGCGGGAGGACTCACCTTGGGATGTAGACAGCACCAAAGTGGATAAAAAGGATGAAGAGAGCTGAGCACCAGTATCCATTTTACTCTGCCTTCCGACTGGATGCAACTAGGCCAGCTACCATCTGCTACCTGCACCTCAGCTAGAGCTGTGATGGACTGTACCCGCGAGTGACGAGAGAGGGGCAACCCTTCCTAAAGTCGCTCTTCTCAGATATTTTGACACAGGAACAAGAAAAGGAAACTAATATGACGCTTCACCCCAGAAACCTCAGCTGTCACCCAGCCTTGAAATACCCAGGGTCCTGCAACATGTTTTCTAACAAACTCACTTCCATCTTCATGCCTCTGGGGCAGCCAGCGCTTCTCAATCTGTGGGTCATGACCTCTCTAGGGGAGGGGGGGGTCTCATATGATATTTACATTATAATTCATAACAGTAGTAAAGTATAGTTACAAAGTAGCAATGAAATGCTTTTATGCTTGGGGGTCATCACAAGACGAGGAACTGTGATAAAGGGTCTCAGCATTAGGCTGAGAACCACTAAGATGTGAGGAAAATTGTGCAGTGGAAACTGGTATCAGAGCTTAGGTTCCAAATGCTTCTGTGACAGCAATAAGAAATAGCCATATACATGGACTGGACGTAGGCCCTCTACACAGACATAGCCAACAGGCAGCTCAGGCTTCATGTGGGTCCCCTAGTAATGGGAGCAGGGGCTATCCCTGACATGGACTCTGTTACTTGCTTTTTGATTCCATCCCCCTGGCAGGACTACCTTGCCAGGCCACAGGGGACAAGGACACACTCAGTCCTGATGCAGCGTAATGAGCAGGAGCCGGGGGATGGTACTCCCCTTTTCCAAGGAATAGAGGAGGGGTAGGGTGGACTGGGAGGACAGGAGGGAGGAGGTTACAATCAGGATGTAAAGTGAATAAATAAATAAACTTTTTTAAAAAGAAAAGAAATAGTTTTATATAGACTTCAAGATAAATTTTGGAAGGCATCCCGGCAATCTTTTCCACCTCCCCAACCTCTCTGTTGTGAAAAACCGTGCTCACTCTCCAGCTGGTAGCTGCTTTGCCTTCTCCCAGCCGCCAGAGTGAAGCCCCCTCTTTGAGTTCTAAAATCATTCTTGAATTCTCGAAATTGTCAGAAGAAAGCAAAATATAAGCAAGAGCTATCATATGGTTCAGGGGGCACAAGAATTTACCATTAAGACTGATCACCTGTGTCAGTCCTGGGCACACACAATATAAAAGAAAACTGACTCATACTCATACTGTGACCCACATTCACACTGGGACACATGAACACATGTGCATGTGCCTGTGAGTATGTGTGTGCGCGCGCACACACAAAATAAACAAATGTAATTTTTCTTTAAAAAGTCAGGCGTGCAGTACATGTCCTTAATCCCTTAATAGCAGCACTCGAGAGGCAGAGACAGGCAGATATCTCACAGTTTCAGGCTAGCCTGGTCTACATAGCAAACTCTAGGCCAGCCAAGGGTACAAAATGAGACCCTGTCTCAAAAACCAGCAAACACACGCTCAGCTATAAGGGTGAAGGGAAGCCTCATACATATGGAACCAAGATTTTTAGGATAAAATGCCGGGCTCCAGAAGCCTAGACAGACTAACTTGATCACTCAGCCCTAACCTGTCAACAATGATGGTGAAAAACAGAGAGAGGCATTGTATTCAGTGTGGCCACATGGAGAAAGGGAATTGGCGGAGGGCTCCAGTGACCCAGCTGTGCATCAGAGTCCTGACGTGAGGTTTGGGCTTAAACAGATGGGACGAGGTGTAAAACCAAACAGTACTGCCAACGTGTGTTTCCACCCATCGCTTACAATTGCCCTCAACTGAGTGGGGAGGCTGTCCTCTGAGGTTTTGCTCTTTCTAGAATCCAGGGTGACTACGTGTTTAACGTGAGGAGTAGTCTCCGTGCTTTATGACTTGCGGATGAATGAGATATGCTAGACAAACTCTCCTTAAGTAGGCGCCCTGTCTACCTGCAAGCTCACCAGATGACCGGAAGTAAAGGAGGAATGTAGAAAGAAGGCTGGGATGCAAGGCTGTCAGTTAGCTCTCCGCTACCTTGTGGTCCCATGTGAGGTGAGGTTTTTAGCAAAATCACCTTCTCAGTACCTATTTCAGATACATATCTTAGGAACAGAGAGAAACTTTTTTCCTACTCAGATCAGGTGTGTTCCTGGTACTGGAGACAACACTGAGCATGTTAGAGCCAACCGTAATACAGCTGTGGCCTTTCCTTGCCCTAGTCCTGAGAGAAGACAGAACCTAAGTCCCAGCAGGGTGCATGTTTGTCCTTTATTTCCACCACTGTGTCTGTAATGCCTACAATAGTACAGGTAGGTACACAACACACACACACACACACACACACACACACACACACACTCCTCACACTATCTGGGGCAGGCAGACTTATGTCACCCAATGACCCCACTTCCTATCACTTACATCCTAATTAGCCTCCCCTTGAGTGTGAACTTCATCCAGTGACTTGCTTCTGACTGAAAGAATATGGCGAGGATGGTGGGATGATGCTTCTGTAGTTGCTTGAGTTACCAAAGCTGGTGATTTCCATCTTGCTAGAAAGCTCTCTCACGGTGGCTTTGAAAAGGGAAGACACCATATGGAAGAAACCCTATGACAAAGACCTAGGGCTGAAGGAACACAAATCTCAGCCCAACAACCCTTAGAAAACCTTAAACTTCACCAAAAACACTGTGAAAGTAACCTTGGGAAGAACCCCTCGCGTGGTCAGTCTTCATGCGAGACACCTGCGATGGCTTACACTTGGGTTGCTGCCTTACAAGACACCCTAAAGCGGTAAATTCCTGAACTACAAATGTATGGGGTAATAAGTGGGCTGCTTTGAGTTTGGAGTAATTTTAACTGCCCATCTCTTGTCACTAAAGTTCCCAGTATCAGGACTGGGTTACACCACATTGTTGAGTTGTTGGCCAAAGGGGTCTCATACAAATCTCCTATTGTGAAGTCAATAGGTTGCTCTCCACAAATCGACAGAAGGTCCCATTGGTAGCCAATAACACAACTCATTGAACATGGACAGGTAAAGCTGGTCCCTGCATGGAACCTATACCCTACAATCTAGTGTCTCTGCTACAGGAAGGTACTCTGCAGGCTACCAAAAGAGAAACGCAAACACCAAACCAGACACAAACCCTTTGATCTGCAACACTGTCCTGCCGGCAAAATATATTAAGGCAGTGGAAGCACAAAGCTTGTGGGAGTAACCAACCAATGTCTGACTTAACTTAAGGCCCACTCCACAAGATGGAACCCATACCCAACACTGCTTAAGTGACCAAGAGCCACAGACTAGATAGCCCAGAGACCTAGTGTAAAACTACATACTACTTGTCTTTTTTTTTTTTTTAAGTAGTACTAAAAATGACTCCTAATGATATTAGGCTATACTCATAGATCAGTGCCTTATTCAGCCATCAGAGAAGCTTCCTCCTGCAGCAAATGGAAACAAATACAGAGATTCATAGCCAGACATGAGAGAGAGAGAGAGAGAGAGAGAGAGAGAGAGAGAGAGAGAGAGAGAGAGAGGAGAGCGCTCCCTCTCCAGGTCCGAGAACCCCGAAGAAGACAAATTAGAAACAGTGAAAGAGCAAGAAAGTCATACCCAGAATCAGCTACTGATGTAGTGTCATGCATGCCTGCTTGTTGCCATGCTCCCTGTTGTGATGGTATATGGACTCACCCTCTGAAACCGTACGCCTTAAAGAACTCTTTCTCCTAATAAGTTTCTTTGATCATAGTGGTTCTTCGAATCAATAGAAATGTAACTAAGTGTCATGCAAATGTATATCAATGAGCCAATGAGTTTACAGATATCACTTCTAGGAATATGGGGAGGGAGTTGCGTACAGAAGTAGAATTGTTGCACAGCAGGAGAGTCATACCCAAAATAAATAATGACCTCTTCAAAGTTTTCATGGATGTCGTCCTCACCTGGTTCAGATTCATCTTCCACTTCCCATATACTCTCACTCCAAAACCACAGGCAGGTAAGCAGGTTACATGGGTCTTAGAGGGGGTTACGGGGGGGGGGGGATGAGTAAATGGCCTCCCCTACCTCTCCTTCTATTAGGGAACATCAACAGGTTTGACCTTTTCGGGTCTCATGAGAGCAGTCACAGCTACTCTGATTGAGATGGTAATGGACTCATGAAGGCAGGAGAACAATGTTCCATTGGTGCCCAGCCCCAAATCCCAACACATCTTGTATTACAGAGTACAATGGCTCAGCTCCTTTTGGCCAGAGAATGTCCTATACCACAGGAGGACAGAAGTATTGACATTGTAATGCTTCTTGTAGGCAGCCCCCATCAATAGTTGACAATATCTATGTACAAATGCACCCCGTCCCTCCTTTCTCAGCTGGTATCACTCTGAGGGGCATGTTATACAGTAAGTTTCTGAGTGAACCAGCAGAAAGGTCCCAGACACTAGCATGATGTTTATATTATTATGTCATCCTGACAAGACCATATTTTTATTTGTTTAAAAAAAAGCAATGTAGGGCCTGGAAAGATGGCTCAAAGGTTAAGAGCTCTGGCTGCTCTTCCAAAGGTCCTGAGTTCAATTCCCAGCCACCACATTCTGGCTTACAACCATTTTTAATGAGATCCAGTGCCCTCTTCTGGCATTCAGGCACACATGCAGGCAGAATACTGTATAAATAATAAATATTTTTTAAAGCAATGTAGCATTTATGCCAGAGGCTAGCATGATGTTTATATTATTAGATCATATTTATAAGTCCATATTTATTTGTAAAAATAGCAATTTATTATACTATCCTTTTAAAACTATTTAACTAAGCCGGGCATGGTAGCGCGCACCTATAACCCCAGTACTCGGGAAGCAGAGGCAGGCAAATCATCATGAGCTCAAGGCCAGCCTGATCTACAAAGTGAGTCTAGGACAGCCAAGGCTACACAGAGAAACCCTGTCTTGAATATATATTGAACTTTTCATGAAGAAAGTTTCTCATTAGAAATCTGAGTCATGAAGAAATGACAGAATTGGAATATCACCATCCAACCCGATGTTATTTACTGATGTTATTAAAATCAGTGTGTGTGTGTTTGTGTCTGTGTGTGTGTATCTGTGTGTGTGTATCTGTGTGTGTATGTGTGTGTGTATGATGGTACACATGTGACCTGGCTCGCTTTTTGTCAGCTTGATACAAGCTAGCATTATCTGGGAAGAGGAAGGGAACCTCTCAGTTGGAAAAATGCCCCCATCAGATTGCCTGCAAGAAAGTCTGCTGGACGTTTTCTTAATTCATGGTTGATTTGTGAGAGCCCAGCCCACTGTGGGCAGTGCAACACCTGAGCAGGTGGTCCTGTGTTATGTTTTAAAAGCAGAATAAACAAATTGTTGGCAACATGTCAGAAAGCAGCATTTCTCAGTGGCCCCCGCTTCAGTTCCTGCCTCCAGATTCCTATCCTACTTGAGTTCCTGCCTTATTATCTCAATGCACTGTAACCCTGAGTATGCGAGCCAAATAAATCCTCTCTGGCCCAAGTTGCCTTTCATCATGATCTCTATCACAGCATTAGAAACCTAACTAGGGTAGTGTGTAAATGTCAGGGCACAATATTTTGAAGTTGGATCTTCCCTTCCATCATGTAGGTCTATAGGATCAAACATAGATGATCAGACTTGGCTTGCAGCACCTTTAACCAACCCCTAAAATCATTTTCAAAGGACCATGCTTCCTCATGGAACAGCACAGCACCTGTGGGGCAGTCTTGCAAAAATTAATCAAACATGAACGCAACCACACCTCTAACTCCCACTGGACATGAAATATAAAGACAGAGGAACAGATTAAATGACAATGCATGTGTGCAATCAGCAAACCCACATCATCTAAGGGCAGTGGTGTGTAATGTTTCATCTCTAAAAAAAAATCTCAAAGACATATGGTAATGATGAAGGAAACTACAAAGTAAAATCAATGTATGAGTGATCTGACATCAGTGACAATTACAGCAAACCTGCCCAAAAACTTTCTCAATAAAAACAATGGGAATGGGGTAGAAATTATCAAAGTCAATTTTTTTCAGAACTATAGAAATCAGCCAAAAGTTAGCAGCAACCTCTGGAGGAGAGACTGAATGTCAGTAAAGCACAATAGTAGCTGAAAGCAAATAGGCTGTGGTGGAAGCATCCCCTAGCAATTGCTGCTGGGCAGTCAGGAAGGAGCTCTTTCAAAGCCTCATGACCAGAGGATAACCAATATCCAACCTGCCACATGCCCTGGGTGACGCCTCTTGAGAGCCCATGTTTGGCCTGTCCTGAAACTCACTCTATCTGAGCACAGCTCCCCCTGGAGGCATTTGTTGAAAGCAACTGCTGACTGGAGCAGTGAGTACCAGTTGAGGTGATTAATAAGCCAATCAAAAAGCTTAAAGGTAAAACCTAAGGAGGAACCCAAGATGGTAGACAGCACTCAGGCTGGGTAGGCCAGAGGCTTCAGGGGAAAACCAAAGAAATCTGAAAAACTGTTATCAAAAAAGCAATGGACAGTGGAAAACAGACCATACCAAGGGCAGCAGCAGCAGTAACAGAAAGAGAAAGTGGGGGAAACCCTCTCCCTCTGGTGCTGGGTCCAAAGCACTAACAACCCAACAGAGCAAGACATCATTTCAAAAAGAATTCAGCTTTTCAGTAGCTCGGCCACTCAGACCCTCTATGGAACACGTTCTCAAGAAACTCAGACCTAGTGTCTCAGGACTATGCACTGAAATCTCACTAATGGCATACTGTGAGCCTTCACAAAAGAAACTTTGACTCAGATCTACACAGCATTCAAGAAGCTGAAAACCTAGTGGGAACCCTAAGTACACATGGGAGCTTTCACACAGGATCCAAGAGCTGAATAGAAGTGGGGCCAGCACTCACAATTGGAGCCCTGAGGGAAATTGGTGTGACCAGATCTGAGACACCACCTGTAAAATGATGCTCACAGACCCACAAGCCAGGACAGCATCAGAAATCTAATCATTCAAGTGAAGACTAAGCGGAGAGAAGAGTACAGCACAGAGGAGTCTTTGGGAGACAGCATTCCCGAAGCCAGGAATTAATATCCAGAATGGTAAAATAACTCAAAAAGCTAAATAAGGAAACAAACAACCCAAAAGAAAATAAATAAAAATGGGCTAAGGATCTGAACACAGAGTTCTAGAAAGAAGGAAAGAAAGAAAGAAGGAAGGAAGGAAGGGAGGGAGGGAGGGAGGGAGGGAGGAAGGAAGGAAGGAAAGAAGGAAGGAAGGAAAGGAGTCTAATAAATATTCTTTAAAGTAGTCAGCATCTTCAGCCATCAGGGAAATGTAAATTGAAACTTTTGAGATTCCATCTCACCCCTGTCAGGATGCCTATCACAATAAGAACAAATAACAACAAATGTTGATGAAAATGTGGAAGAAAGTGAACCCTTGTCCATTGTTGGTGGGAGCGTAAACTAGTACAGCTGCTATAGAAATCATTCTGGAGGTTTCTCAAAAAAAATAAAAATAGAATTCTATATGACCCATCTCTACCACTTCTTGGCAAATACCCAAAGGACTATATCCTGCCACAGAGACACTTGGACATACATGTTTACTGGAGCTGTACTTCAAATAGCCAGGAAATGGAATTAGCTTGGATGCCCGTCAACTGATGAGTAGATAATGAAAATGTGGTACATATACACAATAGAATTTTACTTGGTTATAAAGAGCAGTGAAATTCGTGGGAAAATGAATGAACTAAAAACCATACTGAGTGAAGAAATTTAGGCTCAGAACGACAAACTCCATATGTTCTCTCTCATAAAAAGACCCTAGCTTCTGACTTTTAAATATATGCATTTATGTGGGTGTAAGTTTGTATAGAACCTAGGAAACAAAAAAGGAGCCCATGAAATGTGGGGGAAAGGATTATTTAAGATATGAAAGTAGGTGAATGAGGGGCAAAGTGAGGTGGGGGAGGCAAGGGTTGGTTAGCTAAAACTTAAAATATATCAAAAAACCATATGGAAATCTGATACTTCAGAAGATAACCAAAAAATAAATAAAATTATTAAAGAAAAGCAAATTTTGAACAGTTTCCTTCTGTGAGTAGATAGAGCTGTTCCTAGATACCATAGGTCATTAAACAAAAATAGTAATGTCTTATGTAATCTGTCTCTTTATAAGTTCTTGGTCAGGGAAGCCTCTTATGTCTTCCAAACAATACAGGCAATTGCCCATCAGAACTAGATGTTAAGACTCTATTGCTCAAGATACCACACAATGGTTACAGATCATAGATAAATCAAGATGGAGCTGGGCTGGAGCTTTGTCCTTGATGAATAGCATTTGTGGTGCTAGAAGGTACTGGAGAGAGAACCACCAACAGTCTCTCTCAGATGTGGATGTTGTGCACTTTAACACTGACTGGCTGAGAGAGACAAGTCCACAAGTGCAACAGTGGCGGGTCTGTTATTGGGGTAACCAACCACATTTTTTTATTGGATTTAATGTTCATTCCATAGGAGGGAATTCATTTCTGGTACTGTAAACCTCATTAAAAGCCAGTAGCTGGGGAGATCATAGGCTCCAATGGGGAAGCTATTGTTGCTGATTTGCTAAGTAGGTGATGTGCCTGTCAAATAGAAATAACTATGTTTATGCCCATAGGTTGGTGCTGCTGTCTACTTTGGTCAGAGAAGCTTCTCTTTTGTAGTGATCATCAGTGATTGAAAAGAGACCTAACTGATCAAAGCACTGAAAATAAATGACTGTTGAATGCCCAGTCATAGATTAAATATTTCTATCACCCTCACAAAAGCTTACTTTTGGATAATACTGTAGAAATATACTCCAGTATTTTGGGGAATACTGCAGAAAATATGGAAAAATATGTAAGAGCTAGAAGAAATGATGGGAGGGGCACAGAATGCTGACTTCTGGCTATGACAAAGCGGTTCCATTCTTGAACTCACAGCAGCTGTGATTACCTGCACGAGAGCTGCATAAAACTGGACCATCACACCCTGCCATACTATAGGGAGGGGGCTCATGTGGCTCCACTCCTCCCTGAGGATCTACACCAGTTAACGGTTCAAGAAGAGCTAGATACATTTCCTTCAGTGGTATTAGCCACTGCTAAGATGTCCTTGCTCACCCTCACCCGTGCTCCTGTAAACACCCAGAATGAAACTCATTGAGTCACACATACAAGAAGAAGGTTTGAAAATTGAAGGATGTTCATAGGGTATCAAGTCTCTTCTTGGTAACCTGCTGTCCTTCCTCTGAGTGCCACCAGATCTCCCCCTCCAGGGGACATGGTCAAAGGTGAGGCACCAGAGTACGTGAGAAAGTAATATCCCACTCTCCACTCTACTGTGGAGAGTGTTCTGTCCATTGGCTAGATCTGGGTAGGGGTTTAAGGTTTACCGCCTGTATTGTCCTTGAGGTAATCCCCCTCAAGAACAGTCATAGGGGAGGGGAATAAGGGGAAAATGGGAGGGAGGGAAGAATGGGAGGATACAAGGGATGGGATAACCATTGAGATGTAACAAGAATAAATTAATAAAGGAGAAGAAAAAAATAAAACAGAAAAAAAAAAAAAGAAAATTGAAGGATGTTAGCAATCAAGCATTTCAAATGGCCTGCCCTCGGGGACCTTGGGGCAGCTTACATCATCACCCACCACCGCCAACTGTGCCAGGTACTGTGCATAAAAGGCACCTCAATTTCTTGAGTTGTTTATATATTTTGGATATTAGACCTTTGTCAGATGTAGGGTTAGTGAAGATCTTTTCCCAGTCTGTAGGCTGTCGCTTTGTTCTGTTGACAGTGTCCCCTGCCTTACAGAAGCTTCTCGGCCTCATCTCTACCGGCCTTTCACTCCCTCCTCTCCCCCAATAAACCTCTTACACTACATCTGTTGACTGGTGTAATTTCTTAGCACCTGCCCACCAAAGGTCCCCCGCCCACGCACCTCACCACTTTATTCTATCAAAGGAGGCTAGCTGGAAGGAGCGAGGAGGTTAGCAAGAACAGGAGAAGGACAGGAGAGGGTAATGGGATGGATATAACCGAAATACATCATGCATACATATTAAAACGTGATAATAAAATCCATTGTATAATTAATATATGCTAACAAAATATTAATAAGTAAATAAATCCAAAAAAGAGTTTCAAAAGATACATGAGATGTGTATAGCTGGTTTCAAAAAGTTTTAGCATACCGCTGTGTGTTTAGGAATTAACGTATAGCGATGTGTGAGTGCTAAGAAAAGACTCTCTCGGTGGTCCTAAGTCCTCCCCTCTAGCTAACAAAGGGGCTCTGTAATGGCTGGAAGTCAAGGCTAAATTAGCTGAGCACTGAAGCTATGCCTAATGGCAGCTTTTTGGCAAAGACTAGAGAAGTATTTATAAAAAAACAGAAGTGCCCTATATTAGCTGATTGAATGGAGACTTCAGTGACCATGTGTAACTATGACTACAGAGAGAGAGAATTGGTTTTTAAGGTTATTAAACGATAAAGAACTGTGATAACAAATCTTCTGGAAAGGAAAAAAAATGCCACATTATATTACCTAAAATCTCCAGCTTTCAACAAAGAACACGAAATAGCTCGCTGGAGAGTGTTTGGCTAGCATATGCAAGGCCTTGCATTAAGTCCCAAACAGGGATTGATAGGGTGTTGGGGCGGGGACCTGTAGCCCTCCCCAGATGCTGGGCTTGCTAAGCAAAATTTTAATCAGCTATTTTAAATGTTACTTTACAACTAAATGAAGTCGCACCCGAGGAACTATAGCGGGGCTGCCTTGGACCCCTTGCGAAAGGGGTAATAATAGTACGTAGCTCCTGGGCGACGCTGACGTAAAGAAGTCAACATAATTTTGGGTTTTCCCGTGTAAAACCCCTTCCTGGCAGAAATGACAGGGGGCACGCACCCAGGGCCTGCACGGGTGTGTCTAACAGTGAGTCCACAGCTGCGTGCCCACTGGCTGGTCCGCACCAGCATGAGAGATGCTCACTGTTGCATTCCTCAGAGTCTGATGGCTCTAAGACCTACGGCAGACCTCCCGCAGGCTCTCCCCGCTTCCTACAGCTTCCCGTTCTAAACCTTTTTTCTTGGTTTTTTTCTGTTTCTGAAAAAGTCCAGATGCTACCAAGCCTCCATTTGCAAGTGGACAAAGGACATACTAATCGCTCAGACCAAGATCTCAGAAGAAATGAACAGAGCTGACAGCAGAGAGCAAGCTGACAGTCAAGACAGGACAAGAAAACAGCCAGACAATATTCACAGATGGAGAACAATGTGAGGTACTATAATTCTCCCACATGCCGAAAAATGAACAAATCCTTAGACCAGGAGCTCCATAGGGGATGGTGGAAGGTCAGGAAATGGTGCAGACATGTCGGTCACCAGTATTTCCATTTTCCAAGTCATTTGGCATGAGACATTTGCAATTGTGGGCCTCAAAAAGAAAGCTCCCTTCAAACAAATGTGACAATTTGAAGTTGGTATTTAATAGTTAATGACCTCTACAAGGGAAAAGCTTGGAACCTCTTAAAGTTCAAGGTTATTTTAGGGGCTGAAGAGAGAGTTCAATAGTTAAGGGCACATAATGTCTCAAAAAACAACAACAACAAAAAAGGAAGAACACGAAGTCAGCCGGGCAGTGGTAGAGCATGCCTCTAATCATAGCATTTAGGAGGCAAAAGCAAGCAGATCTATGTGAGTTCAAGGCTAGCCTAGTCTACAGAGTGAGTTCCAGGATAGATAGCCTGGGCTATGCAGAAGGAGGGAAAAAAAGAACAGTAAGTCAGTCCTAATGTGGGTAAAATGCATAGGACTGTGTTACTAGCTATAGGCACATACTCATGAATATGGGAAAAACACTTGTAGGAAGAAGAGTGAGTTGAAAAGTGTAGAACAGAGCTAGGACAAAGCAAGATGTGAGAGTAGCCTGAACATATATACATGTGTGAAGTTGTCAAATAAATGAAAATTTAATAAAGTATATATATACATATAATATCATTGTGTCATGTGCTAATATTTTACTTCTTCCTTTCCATCTGAGTGCTGAACTTTTGGTATTATATTAACAGAAAAAAATAAGACACTTGCCGGGCATGGTGGGACACGTCTTTAATCCCAGCACTTGGGAGGTAGAGGCAGGCAGATCGCTGTGAGTTTGAGGCCAGCCTGGTCTACAAAGTGAGTCCAGGACAGCCAGGGCTACACAGAGAGAGACCCTGTCTTGGAAAAAAAAAAGAAAGAAAGAAAATAAGACACTAAGCCTGTGCCTTGTTTGTTACTGAGTAAAAACATTTCATTCTTCCATGCTTAATAACTTTAAAACTTTTTAATATAAAAGAGTATTGAATTCTATTTAAATACTTTTTATCTATAAGATGATCATGTGGTTTTATCTTTTACTCTGCTAAGTTTTACATCCTGTCAAATACGTTTATGTGTTAAATCTTTCTTGCACTTCAGGATAAATCCAAGATAGTCATGGTGTATGAGCCTTTTAATGTGTTGTTGCGTTGGCCCTGCTAGTGTTTCTTGAGGATTTTCATAGCTAGTATTTGTTGAGGATTTTCACATAATCATTCATCAGGGATATGGACCAGTAGTTTCTTTTCTTGTCATGTCTTTGGTATCAGACTTATGGTGGCATTATAAAATCTATGTGAAATGTCAATTCTTCTGAGCTACACTGCTTTGGATTCTGTACTCAAAGAAACGTAAGCCAGAATACCACAGAGACACCTGCACATTATCTGATAGAATTGATATGTACCTTAAGAAACTGGTTGATGAGGTAAGGGGTACCAGAGGTATGATGGACTAAAAATGTCACAGTGGGGGATTTTCTGGTGTAATTGAAATGCTTAATGTGCTGTTTTGGTGTTCATTGACCAAGTAATCAACTTACCAAACCAAATATTTAATCTGTATTTTAATAAAATTATACATCTATAAATTATAAACTGGGTTTTTAATAGATCATATAAAATATTTCTTCCTATAATTTTAGCAGACCTGAGAGATTTGCAGAGTGTAAAATAAGGGCCCCTAAAGACTTCTAAGGGCTTCCCAATACCTCACATTTTCAATAGTTAAAAAAAAATACATCTGGAATCATAATAGTATCACAGAACTGATGGGAAAAAATGATTACCTCAAATTCCAATGACTCACATTTCACATACTACATAAAGCCAGAGAGCCTCACACACATCCTTCCTGTAGTCAGCAGTTAGCTACAGTCAGTGTCTTCATTCTGGCTTGGTAGAGCAGAGGTGGCAGCCAGAGAACTCATTACAAACACAGATTGAGAAAGCACTAGCCAGAGGAGACGCGTCACGAGACAGAAGTCCAACTTCGGAGCTTCACACTCACCTCTCACAAGATGAAGAGTACTGGAAGGAGTCTTGGGATGAAGAAGCCAATGGTCCCATTTCAAAGATGACTATGTTGGGTCCTAGAGAAGAAGATTAAGTGACAATGTTGAGCCATCAACTTGGTGGCACAGCCTCAAATCAAAGTCTTGTTCTAGTGAACTCAGCTGTTACAAATCTTGTGGTTTTGTTCTCTCTCTCTCTCTCTCTCTCTCTCTCTCTCTCTCTCTCTCTCTCTCTCTCTCTCTCATGTGTGTGCACAAACACACTCTCACTCTGTATGTGTACATATCTGGTGTATATATGCAGATATACATGTGCATGTGAGTATGGGTCAAAGGTCAACTTCTAGTGTCACTCTATAAGGGTAGTCAACCACCTTTTTTTTTTTCTTGAGACAGGTTCTTTATCACTGGTCTGGAACTTTCCAAGTAACATAAGCTGGCTTGCCATTGAACCCCTGGGATTTCCCTGTACCACCCTGCCCTGCTTTGACAGGATGTATTTTCTAGAAATTTCTTCTTCCCATTATGCAGAGGGCTTGTTATCCATCTTATGTGACCCATAGCTTGTGGGTGCAAATATGAGCTTCTCATTCAGTTTATGACTGTATTTGCCAGAAGCAACAAATAGGAAGAGAAGCAAGGGAAGGGAAGGAGCCCATTTCTTATTATACATAGGCTCTGTACACACAAGGGCTAATCTGTGCCCTGTGCTCTAGAAAGCCCACGAATCAGAGGGTTGTTTGTCGGCCACTGGATTCCTTATATCAAGCTTCTGACCTTTCAGAAATCATTTAAGAAGGTGCTCAGCTGTGAAAAGACCATGGGAAAATTAAAGCTAATGATGTCGTTGAAAACGATGTCTTGGCATATAAGCAAGAAAAGAGATACCTCTGTAGCTGAAATTCTTTGTTCTCCTTGGGAAATATGTGAAAAGACATGGCTATTAGTCATATACTTACTTGTATTAGCAAAGATTTGGGAAAATCAATGTTCAAAAACAGGACATGATGGTATATGCCTTTAATTCCAGTACTCGGGAGGCAGAGGAAAACAGATCTTTGTGAGTTTGAATTCAGCTTGTCCTACATAGCAAGTTCCAGGCCAGCCAAGGCTACATAGTAAGGCCCTGTATTAAACTAACGAAATAGGAAAACTATTAGATTAAGTTTTGCTGAGCCTTGACGTCTGCGATTCGTGAGGTTTGGGCTAGAGGTGGTCCTTGCATTGGATCAAAGCAAGAGAAGTCATTGGAAGAAATTACTATTCACTCAAGACACCAGCCATTATCCACTGTCTGGCTGTGAGTCCACGTGCAGTCCAGTTCTCAGCAGCATACGCTCCCAGCCATAGGCCTAGGCAGCAGGGCTTCCTGCTCTGGACTCCACCCTTTAGAAGGCCTGTGTCACTCACACACTTATTAAAGAACATGGGGTGCTTGGAGCAATGGATCAGCGGTTTAAAGTCCTTGCTGTTCATCCAGAGGACTGGTGCTCAGCCCCAGCACCCACATTGGGCAGCCCCCAAGCACCTGTAATTCCAGCACCAGGAGACATGACACTACGGCCTCCATCAACACCCACATATACATGTGTGCATACACACGCACAGATGCATAAACACGCAGACACACACATATAAATAAAATAAGAAGTAAAAATTAGAGAACGCGCAGGCACCTTTAATTGCCACTCTTCAACAATAACAAGCGAGACCAGTTCCCTAAACTCCTGCTGCTCGCAAGACCAGCAGCATTGAGGCCTCCGGAAGCCGCTCTTCAGTCGCATGAGGCCCTAAGACAGGATGTGACTGAGTCCATTGATCATGAAGGGATGGGACTTGGACTCTTGGTAGCATCAAGAGGACAGTAATTCAACATGCCAAGAGGATTTGTGCAGTGGGAATGCTTGGTTAGAGAGAAGACAAATTAATTAACTTGTCATTTCCCTCCACAAAGATAACATAAATATATAAACATGACAGGTTCCTGAATAATGAAGTATCTTTCCCCCATAGCGCTGTGTCCTTTTTCTTTCCGACTCGCTTCCTGTTCCAATGTGCATTTCAGAGATATCCGCATATCAGCGCAGCATTCATAGTCTGCTCATGGTGTGTGAGGAAGGCTTGTCATTCTACAGACGCCTTCTGTATGTTCTGTCGTGGAAAGGTATCTGAACCATATTAACTTGTAAAGTGGGGAGTGGCTCCCTTTCTCGGCCAACATGGCGTGTGCCTTTGGTTCCAGCCCTTACTGTGTCATCTCTCGAGACTTTCAACATCAAGCAACTCCTTGCCAAGAAACAAAAGGATAATTGCCCCAGTCCCCCCAGTAAAGCCAGGCGGAGAAACGGGAGAAGAACCCAGCTGGGTCTCTGAGAATGTACACGTGAGATGAACCGCAGTCACCTGGCACCATTCAAGGTCCCTGCCACCGAGCCATGTAAAGATGAAAATGTTCCCAATGTCTGCCTCGCTGGACACACTCTGGGCGAGGGCTAAGCTGTTTTTCTTTGTTTCTGAGCTCTGCACCAGTTTGATGGCTCAGAAATAGATAAGTGAAATGTTTCAGTGATAAAACGAGGCACTGAACAGTTTGTGGCTTATCCTCCAGCATGATTTTTAAGTTGATATACATTGAGGCATGTTTTTGTACAGTCAGCAAATTTCTAGAATTTTCTTTTTCTGTCTCAGGTGAACTAGATTGGCAGTCAGGTGACAAAGGGACCTCACTCTATATTTTAGGCCCTTCTGAAGTGTTTATGCAATTCTCCTATATGTAAATTACTCTTTTAAATTTTAAAAGCTAACATTTTATTTTAAAAGGAAACTCCTCGGCAGCAAGTGAACTTCACTCTCCTGTTGCCTGTAGCCTCTAACTTTTCTGGGTTGCATGTGCATTTAGTCAGCTACTTGTTGAGCGCGTAAGAACTACAGTCCTGGGTCATGCTGTGTCTCTAAGTAGACAAATACACTTGCACACGATTTTCTCCCTGTCTCTACAGATCTGAAGATGTGAGCTGCCTGTGATGGAGGAGCACGCAGTTCCTGCAGGGTGTGGGTGTCAGAGGCAGAGAGGGACAGAGGCACTGAGAATAACCACAGCAGCTTCCACTATGCCCCCTCCCCCCCCCCCCGCCCCCGCGCTGGAGAAACAAACCCAGGAGGCTCGCGGGGGGGAGGGGGGGGGGGGGACAGATACAGACACAAGGACACTGTTTCCTCTTAGGATATTCAGGGAATCTTCCTGCAGCATTCTCCTCTGGAAAAAAACCTCAGAATAATTGAGGACACTGACAGGTGCCAATGCAGAGGAAGAAGAGTCTGGCATCTGACGTTAAGTGGCCATCAAGCCTTTGGACTGCAGAAGCCTGTTCTTCTGACAGCAGCCTGTATACTTTCTCAGGTGTCCCAGCATATACGGCCAGCCCTCTGGCCTTGTGCAAAAGCCATCTAAGACTCTGAAACCAAATTAAGAAGCCTCTTTAGTCCAGAGCCTTATACATTGGCCTTCAAATCCTTCACCCTCCCCTTTTAAAATGTCTGCCAGCTCTGTTTCATCTGTTTCTAAAATCCAGTAATTCATTTGGGGAAATGGGAGTCTTTTGATCTCTGATTGTCTGCTCATTCATAATTGATAACTTTTTATGAAAAAAAAGTCACTACTGGCTACCCCACTTGATATTCCCAAAGCATCAAATATAGAAGCTTTGCTGGTTGAACCAAATCTTGGTCCAGGAGGCTGGAGGGATGGATGGCTCCATCCTGCAGGATGAGTGAGTGTACTGCTCTTTCAGAAGACCTGAGCTCAGCCCTAGTATCCAAAGCGGGTGTCTCATGATCACTTGCAATCCCAGCTCCATGGGGATCTACTTCCTTTAACCTCCAGGGGCACCTACACTCATATGCTTGTGTACACACACACACACACACACACACTTCAAGATAAAATTAAAATTAATCTTTTTTTTTTTATTCCAGCATGAAAACTGGGTGTGATGGCACACACCTTTAATCCCAGCACTTGGGAAGCAGAGGCAGATCTCCAAATTCAAGGCCAGCCTGATCTATAGAGTTCCAGGTTAGCCAGGGCTACACAGAGAAACCCTGTCTCAAAAAAATTTTTCCTCCAGGCGGGTGGCACACACCTTTAATCCCAGCACTTGGGAGGCAGAGGCAAGTAGATCGCTGTGAGTTCGAGGGCAGCCTGGTCTACAAAGTGAGTCTAAGACAGCCAAGACTACACAGAGAAACCCTGTCTTGAAAAAAAAACCAAAAAAAAATCCAACATGGTGAATCAAGGTGGGCTGGTAGGCTAACTGTGGTGGGAGCTTCTCCCACTGTGAGTGGAACAATTGTCTAGATACCGATCTCAGTCTGTGTAAGATAGAGAAAACTGGCTGAGCACTGCCATGCATTCATCCTTCTCTGCTTTCTGGTTGTAGATGTGATGTGCTTTTTCAAGCATCTGCCATGATGACTTCCTTAACATGGTAGTCTGTACCTGTAATCTTTGAGACAGAATAAGCCCTTTCTCCCTTAAGTTGCTTTTGTCAGAGTATTTTTATCTCAGGAAGAAGAAAAGTAACAAAGACAGCCAACATGATAACCCACCCAGGGGTCCATGTGTGATGCCCAGGAGGCCTTGTATACTGGCCAGGCATCCAAGCTGTCCCAGCTTATGTCAATAGTCACTCTTACCATGCCAACCCCAGGATCTTTGCTCCTCCTTCTGCCTCATTCTCCCTCTCCTCAGTGGGACAATAGACACGTCTTTACCCCTCTTCATATCTCAGCTAAGAATCCCCTCCTTAGGTCACTGCACACCCTTTTTAGGAGTTAAGCCTCTACTAGGACACCTCTTGTGTTAACAGTGATACTGTTCATCACCCATCCTCCAACATCCCTGAGGGCAAAAACCTTGCTCACCTTGGTCCTATTGTATCCTATACCTGGAACAGTGTCTGGTATGCAGTAGATGTCCCATTTGAGATTAAATAATTTCATTAATACTCATGAGCAACCATGTGAAACAAAGAGAAAACATTATCATCTATCTCTATTCCACAGTTGAGAAACAGAGGCCTATACAGGGTGAAGTGCCCAAAACTACAAGGGAAAAAAATGTGACACTCAAGACCACATAACTACAAAGTGACAGGGTTGGGGAAAACAACATTTTTTTCATAAAACCCAATGTACTACTACTATATAACTGGGGTGTTTGAGAGAGAGAGAGAGCATTTACTCATTAAATACAATGTCTAGTCACTCTTGTTTTTATGGGATTTCTGTGTGTGCAAATATGTGTATGTTTTGGTTGTTGGTTGGTTATACTCTGGTTTTTATTTTCTTCTATTTTGGAGGACTATATTTTATTATCATGGGGCTGACCTGAGAGAAGTTGAGGAAGGGAGAGCTTTAAGCAGAATATATTATATGAAAAAATATATTTTCAATTTTAAAAGTTTATGCACTAAGTCTAAGTAATTTTATTAAGCAAAATGGGCACTAAAGGTAACAGTTTGGAGCTTTGACAACTCCTGCCTTCAAAGAACTTCTGTCTTCTAAGGGAGTTAAAATAAGCACACAAATATTAACAATACAAACAGAGGCACTTCAGTGCTACTGGGGCTAAATTCTAACCCTAGAAAATATTAATATGTGGATGGCACATTTCCCCAGTGTCTCAGAATAAAACATTATTTGGGAGCAGCATCTTCAAGGAGGCAATTGGGGTTAAATGAGATTACAGGTTGGCCCTAACCCATAGGACTGGACTTGGAAATAGGCCTTTCAAAGAAAGATGTGATTAAATAACACCGAGGCCATTGGGATATCCCTAACCCAATAAGACCATATTCCTTGTAAGGAAAGTAGATGTACAGGGGAAAGGGCAGGCAAAGATGCAATGGGAAGGCAGTATCTGCAAGGCAAAGATGGAAGCTGAGGAGAACTCTGCTGACACTTGGATGTAGAGCGTCTAGCATCTGGGACTGCAAGAAAACAAATTTCCTTTGTTTGAACCATCAGCTCTGTCACATTTTGCTATAGCAGTCCTAGCAGACTAATATAAGAGGGAGGAAACAGAGAGAATAATGTTCACAGATCATGGCAAATTCCCAACTAAGAAGACATCTAGAAACGGGGCTTGGAAAAGATAGACCTTCACCTAGACTCTAAGTAGAAGTTGACCATGGCACTGAGAAAACTAAGTAAATGGAGATCAAATTTGTACCTGTGGAGAAAGGCTGGACCTCTGATGAGTCAGGCGTAGTGGCGCATGCTTTTATTCCCAGCAGTCAGGAGGCAGAGGCAGGTGGAGCTTTGTGAGTTCGAGGCCAGCTTGGTCTACAAAGAGAGTCTAGGACAGCCAGTGCTACACAGAGAAACCCTGTCTCAGAGAGAGAGAGAGAGAGAGAGAGAGAGAGAGAGAGAGAGAGAGAGAGAACAGAAAAAAAGGAAAAGAAAAAGAAAATGCCTGGAAGATTTTGTGTAGAAGAACATCAAGAGAAAATCTAGGAATGGGTGTGGGGTTGATCATCTGGCATCTCAAATGAAGTGGACTGAAAGAGAGAAAAGAGGAATACTTGAAGGAAAGTAGGGAGATTATAGCAGTGGTTCAAAGGGAAAATAAGTAAGAATTAAGGGGCCTGGAGAGATCATTCAGTGGTGAAGAGCACTCACTGCTTTGACCAAGGACCCAAGTCTGATTCCCAGCACATGATGGCTCACAACCATCTGTAATCTCAGTTCTAGGGGATCCACGGTCATTTTCCAGTCTCTACAGTCACCAGGTACACACATGGTATGTACATGTACATCCAGGCAAGCATTCATGCACATAAACTTAATCTTTTTGAAAAACGAATAAAGAAATAATACATTATAGTGGATGCCTTAATTGCCACCTATGTGTCTTCCCAAACACCCTTTCTGGAAAACACTCCCCAACTTTCCTTCAGGAAGCCTCTTCTACAACTCAGATTGTTTGAAGGAAAACACTCCATAGGATGTTCATGTACCCTGGGCCTGGCCAATTACTTTATTCTAGCTTCCTGGCAATAATGGTGAATTTGTCCCATCTCTAAAATGAGGCAGGTAGGGATGCAGCTCAGTTGGTAGAGTGCATTCCTGGAATGCAAGAAGCCCTGAGTCCAATTCCCAACACTATAAACCAGGCATGGTAATTGCAAGCATGTAATCCCAGTACTTAGAAAGTGGAGGCAGGAGGATCAGAAGTTCAAAAGCATCCTTGGTTACCCATCAGGCTCCAGGCCAGCCTTGGTGACAGAAGACTCTGTCTTAAACCAACAAATAAATAAATGAGGCAGCTAAAGTTTGGTGTTCCTAAGGGCCTCTTCAACACAACGCCTTCAAAAAGCCATCTTCCACCTGACCCAGGGTTAAGCAATTTTCTTCCTCAGAGTGTTATCTTCCAGGAAGATAGGGAAGCCCCACACATTTGAATACAGTCATTAAACACCTGGAAAGAAATGGCACCCCACACACAGTTTAACAATTCCCATCCCAATCCAATTACTGCACATTTCATAAGCAAGTGCTTATTAGAATACGGCCGTTGCCTCTGAACAAGCCGCATTTTTTGGAGGGGAAATTACAATGATTATCTTTAAGATAAAAGCATGAGTAATAGAATCGTTCCCCCTCTCTCCCTCATTTCTGTCGCTTTGCTTCCGTGTTTTCTCATGTGGGAAGCCTCCAGCCACAGCTCGATACAGCCAGATCTATGCTGTGCACTACTGATACAAGGTCTTGCCTGGCTCACCCTCAGAATACACTCATCCCAAGTCGCCAAGAAACTTTCGTGTAAGATGTTCTTCTGTATCCTCTTTAGCATTAGTCATCTCTAACTCACTGTGTGTGGAGGCAGAGGGAGTTTGGTGTCCAGAGAACAGCTGGCTGACAAGACTAGGAAGCTTTGGGTACCCGTGACCTCTTCTGAGCTTCTGAATCCTCATTACTAAGCAGGGGAGAGTGGATCAGACTGGGTATTCTTCCCATCCAGTTACATGGGTGGCCACCAGGGAGTTTAATAATAAGGCTAAATAAGCCAGATGTGGTGGCACAAACCTTGAAACCCAGTGCTTGGGAGGCTGTTGAAGGAAAAATCAGGAGTTTCAGGCCAGCCTAGGCAACATAGTGAGACCCTATCAAACCCCCATAACAGCTAAATTTTATCCAGAATGTTGTGTGTGATGGAACAGTCCTGCCCTCCGTTTCTGTAAGGAAGTAATATAGTCCCAGAGAACTGAGCTTCACGTTAGATTTAAGGCAGACAGGGGAATCTAGCTGAAGTGCTTTTTCCTGGGCAAAGTCATAGCACAAGGATCATCATATGTCTAACCCTTGTGATCAATCTAAATCAGCTAAGAATACTGATATAGGCAGCCTCCATGTTGGGCTTGGATGCTCAAAGCTTCTACCATTCTTCTTGGAACTCTCCAGTGATGGAGCTAGGAATGGAGGCAGCACAACGGAGAGATGGAAGAAATAAGAGCAGTGTGGAGCTGTTCAAGGGCTGCATCAAGCATTACCTGCTGGCCTAGCATCTGTGCTCCTGAAGCTTTGAGTTCCAAAAGCCAACTACACAATAACGGGGCGGGGCTGAGGAAACAGGCTCAGTAGATAAGCACATACTGCTCTTGCAGAAGCCCCAAGCTCTGTTACCATCACCCACCACCCACAATGGGCTCCAACACCTCTGGCCTTCACAGGCACCTTCACTCCCACATTCACACATATACCTTAAAACAAATCTCAAACAATGGTAGGATTCCATTGTTTACCCTGCTTTTAGGAAACTATTCTGTAACTTAAAACTAGAAGCCATATCAGCAACGGCATGGATATTGATGTGTTCTGAAAAGTCATTGTTTCTAGAAGATTCACAAAAGGATCTATAATCTTCTCTCTCTCTCTTTCTCTCTCTCTCTCTCTCTCTCTCTCTCTCTCTCTCTCTCACACACACACACACACACACACACACACACACACACACACAAACAACTTAAATTCCCTTGCAGCATTAATATTCTGCAGCCTCATGAATCAATGAAGCTCAGTAGGTTGTATGTGTTTGTATGTATGTGTGTGTGAATGAATACGTGCATGTATGTAGCATTAATAAATAAAAAGTGGAGAAATGTGAAAAACTAGTGCAGAAGAAAGTCCCAGGATTCTATGAGGGTGACCTTAGTAAGGACTCCTAGTAATGGAGGGTACTGAGCCTAAACCAGCCATCTTCTGTAGCCAGGAAACTTCCAGTGGTGGGGCTAGGATACCACCCCACCTATAATCTATCCTGCCTATAAGATGTGTCAGGGTATTGGAGGCACAGAACTTGTAGGCCAACCAATGACTTGTCTAATTTCAGGCCTCCATCACAGAAGGGAGTCCATGCCTGACACTGCCTGGATGACCAGGAACCAGAAACTGGATATCTCAGAGCCTAGAATAGAAAAAAAAATCAATAAAATGATTCCTAATGATATTCTGCTATACTCGTAGATTGCTGTCTAGCCCAGTCGTCACCAACGAGGTTTCCTCCAATAGCTGATGGAAGCAGAGGCAGGGACCCAGAGTCAAACATCAGGCAGAGAGAAAGCCTACATTGGAGATCTTCATCAGGTACCGCCCCTCGGAGCTAGGGAAACCCCGTGTAAAAGTGGGAGGAAGAACTGTAGGAGCCAGGGAGTTCGAGGCTAAATGGAGAACCGGGCCCACAGAATCTACTAAGCAGGGCTCGGAGAGGCTCACGGAGACTGACGCAGCAGTCATGGAACCAGCACAGATCTGCGCTGGCCCTCTGTAAACATGTTATGGTTGTTCGCTTGGTGTTTTGTGGGACTCCTAACAGTGGGAGTGGGGTATCTCTGACTCTTTTGCCTGCTCTTGGGTCCCTCTTTCTCCTACTAGGTTGCCTCATCCAACTGTGATATGAGAGTTTGTGCCTCTCGCATCTTGTTATGCCATCTTTGGTTGATGTTCCTGGGAGGCCTGCTCTTTTCTAAAGGGAAACAGAGGAAGAGTGGGTCTGGGGGAGCAGGGAGACTGGGGAAGGGAACATTTGGGAGGAGTGGGGGGAGTAGAAACTGCAGTCAGGATTATTGTATGAGAAGAATAAAAAGAAAAAGAGGTCATGAATTTGGGAAGGAGTTTGAGGGAACAGGAAGAATTAGAGATGGGAAAGGGAGGCATGTGATGGTGTAAATACAGTAGTGATGGATGGATGGATGGATGGATGGATGGATAGATGGATGGATGGATATATGGATGGATGGATGGATAGATGGATGGATGGATGGATGGGTGGATGGATGGATGGGTGGATGGATGGATGGGTGGATGGATGGATGGGTGGATGGATGGATGGGTGGATGGATGGATGGGTGGATGGATGGATGGATATATGGATGGATGGATGGATGGGTGGGTGGATCAAAACAACTAAAACTATAAAATGAGTTCTTAGCATTATTAAAAGAATATCCTATAATTTCCTTTACCGCTTCATGAATAGCAGATAAAGTGTAGCTGTTTCTATATATTCCAGAAAAATAGGTTTGTTCTATTAGTTGCCAGTAATAGATGCCCACTGAATATCAGAGCAAGTGGGGCACAAGGTGAACACCATCCTTGGTCTAGGAAAATGGTGGCCATGAAGACAATTCCTGAGGGCCCACAGCTGACTGATGTTAAGAGGCACCTATCCCATCCCATTTGTAAGGTGCTCCTCCAGCATTCCTGGCACCAGTTCTGGAGGTGGAGTGCCGACTCTAGTGTGTGGGCTTGGAACTAGCCCTGTGCAGCAGAGATTGCCCCATTTGAGCAAGCTGTGCAGTGGTCTGGCTCTATTTGGGATGGAATGAGAAGTCTTATTCTGGGTTTGAGAGGTAAGAAATCTCTCTACTTTCCAAACCAATTTGGTCAGTCTTGAGGTGACCTTGACAGATGAACCCCTGTGCTTAGGCTTCCGTCTAGGTTTTCAATCTGTTTAAAATTCTCTTAAGCATATTTTTTAAATTTATTTTTTATTATATATACAGTGCTCTGCCTGCATATACTCCCACAGGCCAGAAGAGGTCGTCAGATCTCATTATAGATGGTTGTGAGCCACCATGTGGTTGCTGGGATTTGAACTCAGGACCTCTGGAAGAGCAGACAGTGCTCTTAAGCACTGAACCATCTCTCCAGCCCCAAGCATATTTTTTTTAAGTAAGCTCTTTATGGGTCCATCTCAGAAAAAAGTACTAAGAAAACAAAATACTCCACTGTTGTCTGCATCCACCACCTCCTGTCATGGGCTACTGGGGGTTGAGATTGTTTGGGGGACTTGGCTGAAGACTCCATCCTCGCTAACTCTGAATTTTGGCAATCCATGCTTAAGCAAATAGGAGAGATAAGAGAACAGTTCCTGAAAGCAGCCACTGCCACTGAAGAGCCATAGCACCTGCCGCTTTGAGATACTTATTTTCTATGCTTAGTTCATCTTACAGAAAACTCTGCCAGGCAGATAATGCCACCCCTACTTGGCAAGTGAGGAAATAGTTCTGAGAGGTTTCACACGATCCAGGTTCGCACCATCAGTGGCACTGGGTCAGGATCCAAAGGCCTCGGAAAGCCCACACTCATCTCCACTGAGGGCTCATGAAGGAAGCTCTGTGAGTTCTGCCAACAGTAAATGCAGGGCAGGGCAGAGGGACTGAAAACTAAGCACCCCACAGTGCTCAGTCAAGGGTGCTCCGCCAGCTGCAGAGCCCATCCAGTCAATGGCTTTGCGCAGGTCACCTGAGAAGAGGTTTTACTAATTCTGGGGGTATTTTTTGTGGGGTTTTTTTTTTAGATAAAATTCATATAAATTTGCCATTTTAAGTTGTACAGTTTAGGAGCATTTCATACATTCTCAATGCTGTACAATAGCCACCACTATTTAGTCCCCAAATACTTCACCCTTACAGAAAACCCCGTGAAGTTAACTCTCCCCCAGTCTTCCTGCTGCCCAGCCTCTGGCAGCCAATAATCCACTCTCCTCTCCTGAGAACTGCCTGTGCTGGATATTCAGTAACTATAAAACACCCCTGGGAGCAACTGCCATACCCAACTTGCTCTGTAGGCAGTGGACCAAGCCTCAAAGACAAGGTGGTCAGGATTCATCTTTCCATAGCTGCCCTGAAATCTCACTGTGCTGACACTTGACTATTCCCTCCCAAACTGGACATCCCCAGCCATCCTCAACATAACCTTCCCCATCAACGAGCTAGAGGCTGCACCCTCTCCTGAGCAATGACCTGCAAAATCCTAAGGAAGCCGCCCTTTTCTCCTTTAGCTCGAGATGTCTCCTTACGGCCTCCGTGAGCACTTATAGATGGCTGCAGAAGGCACTGGCTTTTACTGCCATCCAACAGTCCGAACTGTCTCCCCTACCTCATTGACCTTTGCCCTGAGCATTGAAGCTCTGAAAACCAGATGCACCCGTATAGATCTTCATGCCTTTAACCCCAGCACACAGGAGGCAGAGGCAGGCAGATCACTGTGAGTTCGAGGCCAGCCTGGCCTACAAAGTAAGTCCAGGACAGCCAAGGCTACACAGAGAAACCTTGTCTCAAAAAAAAAATCTTCTTTTAAAACTAATTCTGTAGTAGTAGCTTTGGTACTTGTTCGCTAACAGTAAGACTGTCATCATTCTGTTGATGAATTATTTTCCCTTCTGGTTAGAGAAAGCAAGAGAGAAGTTCAGAGCTTCTCAAAATGAACATGCCAGAGCTGGAGAGAAGAATGGCAATGCTAGCCCATTGTCAGTGGATTTCTCAATTACACACACACACACACACACACACACACACACACACACACACGTGAAACTAGTTAAATGAGCAAAGGGAAAAGCAAACCTTTTGGTCCAGTCACCTGAATAGTTCAGAATTCCAGGAGCAGAATCCCTTAAAGCCCTTGGATATGCTGAGGCTGTGATTGGCGGAGCTGCCACGCAGATGCCACGGGCAGGAAGGCCCTCTAGATCCTCTGTGGGATGCTGTTTCCACATCTGTTTGTGCTGGATCATGGAGTACTCTTTTTACAACTCTTTTTTTTTTAACTGATTCATAAAAAATGTGCATATTTATAGCATATCATGTGCTGTTTCAAGATAGATAAATAGATAGATGATAGATAGATAGATAGATATAGTATACTTTTCAAACCAGAATAAGCATTCAAAATCTTTTCTTACAGTTTTTAAAAATATTTATTGATTGATTTAATGTGCACGGGTGCTTTGTCTGCAGGTACGTCTATAGGCCATTTCTATGCCAGGTGCCCAAGGAGACAGGAAGAAAGCATCAGGTCCCCTGGGACTAGAGTTAGATAATTGTGAGCCACCATATGGATGCTGGGATCAAAGCTGTGTATTCTGGAAGAGAAGCTAGTACTTAACCACTAAACCATCTCTCCAGCCCCTTTTACGGCTTTTAAAAATATATACATTAGCATATCCGCATACATTAGGGTTCTCTAGAGGAGCAGAACAGAAATGAAAACATACTACAAAGGGGATTTATTAGGCTGGTTTATACTTATGGTCTGAGTGGTTCAACTGTGCCTATCTTCACAATAGGGAGGCTGAGAACCCAGGACCTGATGCCTCGGTGGTTCCAATTTAGCACGGAAGGTCTGTGGGGGGGCGTTCGTGGAGAGCTACTGTCTCCAGTCAGTACTGGAAGGCAAAAAAATAAAATCTGGACTCCAAGGCCAATGAAGGATGGCGGCGGGGACAGCAGTGTGGTAGGTGGACTCACCAGTGAACAGTGAAGGCAGGCAGAAAAAAGTAGCAGCTTTTCCATTGGGCCTGCTTATGATTGGGCTACCACAGGGGGGCGCCACCCTCTCCCTCAGTTAATCTTCACAGACTCACCCAGACGCTGGTCTCTTAGTTTATTTCAGATCTAGCCGAGTTGACAACTAAGATTAAACATCGCAACACAGGACATTACGATTATCTACAGACACTGTAGTCTACACTAGAACCATGGAAGTTCCTGCCTGTGTTTAATTAGCTATAACATAGTACCCATTAATCAGCGTTTCCCAGCCTTTCCTCCCCAGCATGCAGTAACCACAATTAGACTCTCAATAGCTATGAGGTGAGCATTTTGACCATCCTCACATGAGTGCAATGAGGAAGTACGTGCCTGGTGAGCCTGGCTTCTTTCACTTATCACAATGATCTTTAGTTCATCAGTGTTGTTAGAAATGACAACTCGTCTGTTTAAGCTGAATGGTACTGCATTATACACACACACACACATACACACACACACCCCGTTTCTTTCCTTCATTGGGTACACATGCAGATTGTTTCCATTTTTCATCCATTAGAATAACACTGCAGCAAGTACACGGCCTACACAGCATGTGCCCCGATCATCATTCTGTGACAACTAATTTGCTTGGGGGTCAAGTGTGCTCAATGGTTACATTAATATGCACAGTAAAAGTAAACATTTGTGTGACCTTTGCCTCCTCATTTCCAGAGGATAAGTCCTGTCACTGTCTGCAAAGGATATTTTCCTTGACACTTCTTTGCTCGGCTTGACTTGAAATTCCACTTGAAAAACAGAAATAAACTTACATGATTTTTATAAGCAGAGTCCAGATATTTTTTTTAAAAAGAAAAAACTCAGTATCACACAAATTTAGTGTCAGAAGACATAACGAAATAAGTTTAAGTGCACGCCTATAATCCCAGCACTCAGGGAGGCAGTGAGTTCAAGGCCAGCCTGATCTACAAGGTGAGCTCAGGAAAGCCAAGGGTACACAGAGAAACCCTGTCTCTAAAAACCAAAAAGGAGGAGGAGGAAGGAAGGAAAGAAGGAAAGAAGGGGTCTGAACAGACAGGTACTCCATAAAGGCTTCTTCTTAGAGCCCAGCTAGAGAGCCCAGTGCTTAAGAACACTTGCTGCTCTTCCAGAAGACTCAAGTTCTGTTTCCAGCATCCAAGTCAGGCAGTTTACCACTGTCTGTAACTCTGGCTTCAGGGGAACTAATGCCTCTGGCCTCAGCAGACACCTGCACTCATATACACATACCCACATAAGGCACACACACCTATACTTAATTAAAAATAATTTTTTAAAAAAAACATCTTTTAGGAATAACCTGTTAAAGCTGATAAAGAGATGTGCAGTGGTTTAAAGCAACTGCCAGTCTTGCAAAGGACCTGGCAGAACCCATACAATGGCTGGCAACCATCTCTCACTTCAGGACTAGCTATTCTGACTCCCTCCTCTGGTCTCCATGGGAAGCAGGCATGCACATGGCGCACATATACAACTAAGGGCAAAGTTCTCATCCCAAAAAAGAAAAAAACCTGATCTTAAAGAATAACTATCAGAGCTTCTTGAGAGTGTCTAATATGCAGCCAGAGCTCTAGCTTTACTTTCATGTCCAAATCACTGTGTTAAGAAGTCAGAGCCCAGGGCTGGAGAGATGGCTCAGAGGTTAAGAGTACTGACTGCTCTTCCAGAGGTCCCAAGTTCAATTCCCAGCAACCACATGGTGGCTCACAGCCATCTATGTTGTGATCTGGTGCCCTCTTCTGGCCTGCAGGAGTACATGCAGGCAGATACTGTATACCTAATAATAAATAAATCTTAAACAAAAAGAACTATTTTAAAAAAGAAAGAAAGAAATCTGAGCCACGAGTGTTTGAGTAAATCTAGACCTTGTTTGTCTTTTTCGAGTGGGCTGCCTGCTCTAAATTCAATATCAAGCTTGTAAGGTGGTACATGAATGTCAACTTGGAAGTCGAAGAGACCCAGCTGTGAATCTTAGCCCCGTCACTCACTAACAGCCTGTGTGGCCCTGGAGGAGTCACCTAAACTTACTGATCTTATTTGCTCATCTGAAGAGAAGGGGGAGGAAGAGAAAGAACCAGAACCGCTGTGTAAACTACATGAGATGATAGATAGATAGATAGATAGATAGATAGATAGATAGATAGATACTGATATTCATTGGGACTCTGTAGAGCAGTGGTTCTCAACCTGTGGGTCGTGACCTCTTTGGGGGAGTCAAATGACCCTTTCATAGGAGCCGCATATCAGATATTTACATTTACAATTCATAACAGTGGCAAGATTATTATTTATGAAGTAGCAATGAAATAATTTTATGGTTGGGGGAGGGGGTCACCACAACATGAGGAACTGTATTTAAGGATTGCAGCACTGGCAAGGCTGAGAACCATTGCCGTGGAGGAACAGGTCTGATAGAATGAATGTATATTAAAAAGACGTTCGTTAGGTTGACTTACACAACGTGGCCTGAGCAGTCTGTATATTTGTCCTATAATGTTGGCACGTGCTGCTCACACGGCATGTACCGTACCATCTAAAAACCTTACAGTTGTTATGCAGGGTCATGAGACTAAGCACTAGGGTGTCCTGAGGGTTTTTGTTTTGTTGTTGTTGTTTCGTTTCGTTTGTTTGTTTTTGTTTTTTGTTTTGCTTTGTTTTGTTTGGTTTGGTTTGGTTTGGTTTTCAAGACAGGGTTTCCCTATGATATCTTGGCTGTCCTAAACTCACTTTGTAGACCAGGGTGGCCTCGAACTCACAGCGATCCACCTGCCTCTGCCTCCCGAGTGCTGGGGTTAAAGGCGTGTGCCAACACCCCCAGCTATCCTGAGGGTTTTTAATTGTCTGGTTTTAGGTTGCGGTGCTATTTTTTTTTTTTCAGTATTAGTTAGTATTTGTTGAACATGTGTTTTGTGCTAGGCCCTATCCCAGCGCTACCTCACCTGATTTTCATACAGTGCAGTCATTTCATTAGTGAAAGAAAAGAGCAGGAGTAAGGACCGTTTGCCAGGCCCCACACCTGCCCTCTAGGCCACCACTCACACCAATGAGCAGCTGTTAGTTTTGTATCATCCAAAAGAAAAACATTTATTTTAAAAATCATTCAAGAGCCGGGCATGGTGGCGCACGCCTTTAATCCCAGCACTCGGGAGGCAGAGGCAGGCGGATCGCTGTGAGTTTGAGGCCAGCCTGGTCTACAAAGCGAGTCCAGGATAGCAAAGGCTACACAGAGAGACCCTGTCTCGAGAAACCAAAAAAAAAAAAATCATTCAAGATTTTTAAATGTATATATTTGTAAGATGACTGTGAAATCTCACTGAATGTCTAAGAACTGAAGCAAGGATGATCCTTTAAAGCAAAGGAACTTTTTTTTTCTCACCAAGCAACTGGCTGGTCCAGAACTCACTATATAGACCAAGCTGGGCTCAAATCTACAGAGAACTCCCTGCCTCTGCCTCCAAAGTGCTGGGATTAAATGTATGTCCCACTATGCACACCGGCAACTGTCTTTTTATTTTATTTACTTATTTATTATCTATCTATTTTTATGCATGTGGGTGGGGTTTGCCTACATCCATATCTGTGCACCATATGCATTCAGTGCCAGCAGATGCCAGAAGAGGGCACCAGTTTCCCCCTGAAACTGTTAGGACAGATGTGAGCTGCCCTTTGGGTACCTTTGAGTACTGGCAATCAAACCCAGACTTTCTGGAATAGCAATCAGCAACCAGTTCTCTCTCTCTCTCTCTCTCTCTCTCTCTCTCTCTCTCTCTCTCTCTCTCTTCTTCTTTTCTTTTTTTTTGGTTTTTCGAGACAGGGTTTCTCTGTGTAGCCTTGGCTGTCCTGGACTCCCTTTGTAGACCAGGCTGGCCTCGAACTCACACTGATCTGCCTGCCTCTGCCTCCCAAGTGCTGGGATTAAAGGCGTGCGCCACCACACCAGCCGCAACCAGTTCTCTTAACCACTGTACCATTTGTCCACCCCCCCTGAGACCTTCTTTCTTAACCTATAGTATAGAGAGTAGTACCCAATCCCATAAGGGTACTTTAAAATCTAAAAAATATGATATGTTAAAGCAATCCTCTTAGATCTGCCTGCCTCTGCCTCCCAGGTCCTGGGATTAAATGCAAGCATTACTACATCAGTGGGACAATTTTAAGGTTTGTTTTTTGTTTTGTTTTGTTGTTTGTTTGTTTTCTTTTGTTTTGTTCTTTTGTATGAGTGATGCTGGGATTGAAGGCAAGGCTTTGGGCATGCTAGGCAAATACTCTTCCAATGAGCCTCAGAGGAACATTTTTATGGAGAGCAGATGTTTAAGGGCCTGGCCAAGTTGGTAGGAAAAGAAAAAGAAAAAATGATGTCTCCTCAGAGCCTGCAGACATGGATAGTGAACTGGTACTGTGAGAGCTGACCGGCCTTAGTGCTCGGGTGTGCCCCATTACCGTGGGGAAGGAATCGTTTACGTTACCGCTTTCCATCTTCCTAGCAAACCACATCTGCGTGTATGAATGAGGAACCCTCCCTCCAGAGCTTAAGATGTGCTTGGACTCCACGCAGCTGAGTGCTACATGGCTGCCTCCGGCAAAGTCTCTACAGCTCTTTTCCCCACTTTCTTGAAAAGCTGCACACTGACAGGAATCTAAAACACTCCCGCGCCTTGAATAGCAGCGTTTTAATACACTCTACGTCGCTAAGTATCAGCGCAGTTGCCAGACTCTAGACTTTCAAGGCCGACACGGAGCCGGTGAGCTCCATCCAACGAGTTCCACTCTAGGAAGCCATGGTCCTGTACTCACCTGCTCCACCTACACCTCTTCTCCCATTGTCAACCCAGGAGATGGATGTGCGTTGCAGAAGAACCAGTCTTCCTGCTCTTGTTTGCAAACTCTCGCTTCCAAAATGTTGCATTACACCTGGTTTATGGCCTGACAGGCCTCCTTCGAGTCCACAACCCCAAGCTGGAGAAGTGCCGAGGGGGTCGGGGGAGGATTAACTAGAGATGCGCTCATCCTGATGCACTCACTCACCATAGGGAACTCTCTAAGTGAAAAAAGCCTCAGGAGGCAGGCACGGCTCAAAGAGCCAATTATAAAATGCGATCGTTTGATGACCACGTGCGGAAGATCTTCCAGTTCATCCCGTTTCCATCTAATTAAACCTTTCATTTCCACAGGCAGCTTGCCTTACAAGCTTGTGTCTGCCTTTGTCGGCAGGAGGTAATCAATAGGGGAGATGTGGGTGCATTTCGGCATTTATTAGCAGCTCAATTGGAAGTTGTTTTATTTTAATAACATCTTGGCCTTCATTCTGTTCAGGGTAAACCAACAGCTTTGAAGAATAATAGAAGACAAAGGACTACTTTATGTTAGCTCATTAGGAGCACAGAAACCACAGGAGGAAAGAGAGGCAGAAGAGAAATTGAAAAGCATTATAAAACTGCATATCTTTTGTTAGCAAAATAGTAAAAAAAAAAAAAAAAGAAAAGAAAAGAAAAGAAAAAGAAAAAAAGAAAAACGAAAAAAGAAAAGCAAAATGTCTTCCATTTGTTGTGAAGGGCATCAAGTCTGTGTAACTTTCAGAAGACATTCCAATCGATAACAGTGACATCTTCACTTTTTAAACCCTCTGCTGCTCTAACTTGGAGTGTATCTTCTAAGATACACAGTTATCTTCCATTGATTTCAATGAGAGCAACAACAGAGATCAGCAAGCGGCACTGGATATGGTAATACACATCTGTAATAGGCTATCCTCAGCTACATGGCAAACCTAGCCTAGGCTACATGAGACTGTCTCTTAAAAAAAAAAAAAAGCTGGGCAGCAGTGGCATGCACCTTTAATCCCAGCACTTGGGAGGCAAAAGCAGGTGGATCTCTATTAGTTCAAGGCCAGCCTGGAGGGGTGGGAGGACAGAGAGGGGAGGAATCAGGTACAAATTGTCATTTGCTTATCAGAAGTGAAGCCAATGCCTGAATGCCCATACCCTCAAATACGGGGCATGCTGGTAGAAACCAGAACTCTTCAGGACAAGCAGAACGCCATGCTGAGTTACTTATGAGCTCCCTGCACCTTGGCCAATGGGATTCAAGTGAGCAGAACGCCTCTGTATGGATCAGAGAGAGACGGCTCAGCCTGTAAAGCCCCTGCTGCATAAGCCTAGTGGCCTGAGTTCCATCCCTGGGACCCAAGTAAAGTGGAAGAAAAGAACTGACCTCATAAAATTATCCTCTGGCCTTCACAAGTATGGCATAGTGCAAGCAGGCACACACACACACACACACACACACACACACACACACACACACACAAATAATAGTAGTGGTGATGGTGGTGGTCGTGGTGGTAAATTATAATTTTAAAAAGCCTTTTCTGAGGTCCTAACTGATCTCCCATTATGACACACACACACCCCCCCTTTATATAATGCATCTAAAGCAGCCAAACTCATAGGAACAGAATGCAGAAGGATGGTGGGCAGGGCCTGGGGATGAGGAGGATGAGGTGTCAGCATTAGTGTCCCAGATGGAGTCCCAGCTGGATCAGAATCGCACGCTCTGGAAGTGGATAGTGAGCACGGCTGAGCAACAGAGGCTGTGGAGTCGCACACTTCGAGCGAGATTGGTGTCGGGCATGGTTGACAATCTCCTGGCTCTTTAACCTTCAGACTCAATTGTTCTCTTCCGTCTCCCATCTGAGTGTGCCGCGTGATCTGCCCTACCGCTCAGGGCAGCAATCAGCAAACTTTCCCAGACTCCTCCTCCTGGCCTGACTACTGCAGGTCCATCCTCCTACCTGAGTGAGTGTCCTGCTGTTAGCTTCCCCTGACTCTCTGCCAACTTCCTGGACCAAGCAGGGGAATCCCTAAAGGACCTCCTACCTGGTCTCCCTGCACCTGCCCAACCCTGCTCCCTACCAGCTGTTCCCCACCAGCCACAAGGTAGAACCTTTACAGACAGAAATTAGGAGCTGCTGTTTCCTGCACAGAAGCTTCCGGCCACACTTGGAATAGAATCTGGACTCCTCTCCAAGCCTTCCGTGTCCCTGACCCTTGGCAGGGCTATTCCTGCCTTATGCCACATTCTCCCTTAGTCTGCTTACTCCACGCACTTTGAAATTCCTTTCATTTCTCCAAGCAATTAGGTGTCAAGCTCACTCGGAGCCTTTATCTATAACCTTTGCCTGGAACATTCTCCCCTCCATCAGTTGCTTGGCCAAACTGTCCTTTGATTTCAGGCCTCAGCAGAAAGGGAACTTTCTTTTTTTTTTTTTTAATGATTTATTTATTATTATGTATACAGTGCTCTGCCTGCATGTACACCTGCAGGCCAGAAGAGGACATCAGATCACATTATAGATGGTTGTGAGCCACCATGTGGTTGCTGGGACTTGAACTCAGGACCTTTGGAAGAGCAGTCAGTGCTCTTAACCACTGAGCCATCCCTCCAGCCTGAAAGGGAACTTTCTTAAAGGTTCCCTCGGTGACACCACGTCTACCCTCCCAAGTGTTCTCTTCTCTTCCCCGGCCCATGACACTTTTTATATTATCCATATTAGTCTAATCCCTTTCCAGGCTGTCAGATTCCTGAGGCAGCAATCACAGGTGCCTTAAAAACCTCAGCCCCTAATACAATATACGGTAAACAGCAGGCACTCAATATCTGAATACATGAAGGAGTGGGTGGTCTCTTAGGGAGCCCTAACAGAGAAATGAGAAAACCGACCATTAGCCCAGACGGCCTGTGCCTTCTGCTTCCCTGCACCCCCAGGGAAGTTTCCACACAGCTATCTGAACCCACTCCAAGTAGACTATTGCATGTACCCACTCAAAGCCGCTCAACAAGGACGCATCCACTCAAAGGTCCTCGCAAAAGAGCTTCGCCCTTTCTAAGAGAGCATCAGTGTGTGACCTTCACCAAGGACAAGGTGATTGCTTCAGCCCTCCTCTGGGCTAGGGATAAAGCCACCGACAAGTACCACCCATCTCCTCCCTACCCTTGCTTTTTTCAGCGGCATCCTGCCTTCTGCACTAGTGAACAAATTCCTTGAAACCACATGAGAATGCTAATAGGGATGGAATATAAAATGACGTGTGTGGCTGCCGAGTGCCCCAGAGCAGCCCCTGTGCCTTTGTCAGCAGTACTGATGGCTCCATCTGCAGACGCTCCTCGAGCGGGAGGGAACCTTCTCCTAGGTAATGCTCCAACAAACAGTACTTGGGTAAGAACTGCTGCTACAGTGATTGTTATTGTTATTATGGACTCTATTTGATTTTCATTTAATTAGTAATTATTTTAAATTACATGGTTGAAGGGTTGTTACAATGGCTATTTCCTGGCCCTCGGTGGCCCATTCTCTATCAATGCAAAAATATGGGCTATTTTGAGTTCAGCCATGAGAGGCTGCAGTGGCACTATGGGCACTATGGGAAAGTCTAAACCTAGCGCCTTTTCACAATAGTCTAACTTCTGTTGCCGTTATGGAAAAATGTGTGAGAACTGTTTGCTCTCTAGTCAGGGCTGCTAGGATGGCAGCTCTTGAATGTCAGAGAAGCAGGAGCCCAAAAATCTTGCAGCAGCATAGAGGTGGATCTCTGTGAGTTTGAGGCCAGCCTGGTCTACAAAGAGAGAGTCCAGGACAGCCAGAGCTGTTACACAGAGAAACCCTGTCTGGGGGTGGGGGGTGGGAATGCTCAAATCAACAGAGGAGGGGGCAGGGAGGGAGGGAGGAGAGAGGGGGGAAGAACGGGGAGAAGAGAGAGAGAGAGAGAGAGAGAGAGAGAGAGAGAGAGAGAGAGAATAAACAGGACATAGTGACATGCACATTTAATTCCAGCATTGTAGAAGCAGGACACTCACTGAGTTTGGGGCTAGCCTGATCTACAAAGAGAGTTCCAGGGCAGCTAGGGCTACACAGAGAAACCCTGTCTCAGAGGGGAAAAAATGCTCAAGTTTACAGGCAACTCTTACTTATGCGGCTATGGTGTACACACACCTCATCTTTTGGAACTGATGTTGTTACAGAGTGAATTCTCGAGCCTGCCTGTCTAGACAGTGGGATGTGCATATAAAACAAATTGAAGAACCCAATCTTCTTTGCATTTTAAACATGCTGTTTTTAAACCACTGAATCCAGGGAATGAGTAGGATGAGCTTGGAATGTCTTTTGTGTCACGAAGTCAGGAAATGTTCAAACAATAACGGAGACGTGACCAAAAACAAACAGACCAAAAAAAAAAAAAAACACCAGCACCTCAGAAACCAACTTGAATTAACTCCCACTGACCAAATTGGGAAATTCTGAGCATTAAAATAAATGCAAGCCGGGCGTGGTGGCACACGCCTTTAATCCCACTCGGGAGGCAGAGGCAGGCGGATCGCTGTGAGTTCGAGGCCAGCCTGGTCTACAAAGTGAGTCCAGGACAGCCAAGGCTACACAGAGAGACCCTGTCTCGAAAAACCAAAATAAAATAAAATAAATGCAAAAGTTGGCTCGGCAATTAAAAGCCCCTGCAGCTCTCTTAGAGGACCCAGGTTCAATTTCCAGCACCAACATGGTGACTCACACTAGTCTGAAGTTCCAGTTTCAGAGGATATAATCTTGTGGTCTCTACAAGCCCCAGGCTCACATGTGGTACACAGACATACATGCAGGCAAAATGCCCCATATACATGAAATAATTTTTAATTTATTACTAAATAAATACAAACAGGGCAGAAAAGATGGCTCAGTGGTTAACGCTATTGCTCTTGCAGAGGACCCAGATTAGGTTCTCAGTGCCCACATGACACCTGTTCGTTGCAGTTCTGGGGGCTCTGACACCTCTTCTGGCCTCTGCCCACTCCCATATGCCCATGGGACGTGTACATACACTCAAGCATACACATACTAATATTAAGACAGTTATTTTTAACTGTCTTTTAAATAAATAAACTCTTGCAGGCAAAAACTGGAAAGATGGCAGAGTGGATAAGAGTAGCCGCTGCACAAAACATGAGGGGCCTGGGCTTCAATCTCCAATGCCTACATCAAAGCTGGACACGGCTTCACTCACACTTACAGCCCTTGTGCTGTGGTTGGCGGAGACAGGACTATTGCTAGGGCTTCATGGCCACCAGTCTAGCTGTGGGTTCAAAGAGAGACCCTGTCTTCAGAAAATAAAGTGGAAAATGGTTGAGCAGGATATCTGATGTGTCCTCCTCTGGTCCCAAATGTACACGGGTGTGTGTGGAGTCGGGGGAGGTGTGGGTGTGAGATAAGTGTGGGTGCACACAAATAAAAAATAAGCATCATTTTATAATCTATTGAATAACTTGAAGAGCCAGGCACCCATGATAGTGGCAATTAACTCAATCAAGAAACACCAATGGCACTCGGGAGGCAGAGGCAAGCAGGTCGCTGTGAGTTCGAGGCCAGCCTGGTCTACAAAGCAAGTCCAGGACAGCCAAGGCTAACATAGAGAAACCCTGTCCCAAAAAACAAAAAAAAAAAAAAAAAAGAAGAAGAAGAAGAAGAAGAAGAAAGAAAAGAAAAGAAAGACCAATGGATGCTGGAACTCTAGCAAATGACAGGTTGATGAAGATAAAGACATTAACAGGCTCTCAAAGGATCTACATACAGAATATTTAACTTCTTTTAAAGATTTATTTACTTATTATTTACACAGTATTCTGCCCACATGTGTGCCTGCATATCAGAAGAGGGCACCAGATCTCATCATAGGTGGTTATGAGCCACCACATGGTTGCTGGAAATTGAACTCAGGACCTTTGGAAGACCAGACAGTGCTCTTGACTTATTAATTACAGTGAGAATAAAGAGAGACTTTGCAGCGGAGACCAAGGCCAGCCTAAGTGATTAACGCTAGAAGCACAGCAGCCAAATAGCCACACTGTGCCACTCCATCCAAAATGCATGTCAGAGATCAGGGCATGAAGAAACAGGACAAACGCCGAGAGGGAGAGTGTGTAAAATGCATGCTCTGCAGTCTTCATTCATGCCTAGCTCATGGAAGTACAGGAAAGGCTGAAGACTTGTTCCAAGCTGAAAGGAACTAGAGAGACAAGGGGTCTGGATCCTATGCACAAACTTAGAACAGGCCCCTCAGCGATCAAGGGCATCACTGAAATAATTAACTTTAGTGGGATCGCTACATGCCAAGGTTCTGTATAGTTGCTTTGCTTGACATTTGAGATGTGCCCCCCCACCCCCGTAGGCTCATGTGTGTGGCTACTTGGCTTCCAGCTGATGGGTTTGTTTTGGGAGGCTGTGGATCCTTTAAAAGGTGGAGCCCCCGCTAAAGGAAGTGAGTCACTGAAGACAGACCATGGGATCTTAAAGCCCTGCTCACTTCCTCTGTTTCCTTTTCCACCACGATGTGAGAAGCTAAGAGTCCCAGCTGCACACTCCTTCCCTACCATGCTGGACTGTGAGCCAGAACAACCCCTCCCTCCCTGAAGTTGTATTTGTGTTAAGCATTTGGCCAAAGCAGCAAGAAAAACAATGGGATGTTATCCCTAGAACTTGCAGGTCTGAAGCCATTTCCAAGGACTAGGGGTGCAGCTCTATGCAGTAGCATTTAACATGCACACGACGTGATTTCCACCTCCAAAGTTTATTTTGAAAGCGTCTTTTCTTTAGGTGCCATGTTCGTTTTTCTTGAAGCAGGCGACCTCTTTTTATATGCCACTTTTGATACTGGTATATATAAGATACGCTTCTATTTTTCCATTCTGAGAAAAAGCCTAAGAATGGCACTTGGCACTAGAAATATTTACTTCCTTGGTAAAAATAAAACCACTAAATATTTAAGCAAGCCAAGGTTGGGAATTCAGGCTTTTACATGCAAAGCTGCACAACTTCGCTCATCGTTCTGAAACTACAAATGAAAACCAGGATGAGGTATTTGCTGTGCCCCATCATGATGGCTAGAACGGAAACGTGCAGACAGCAGGGGCTGTCAAACCGGTAGAGACTCTGTATATTGCTGATGGGAATGTACAAAGAGCAGCTATCACCAAAAAAAAAAAAAACATGGAGGTCCTAATTTAAAAAAGAAAAAGAAGAAAGAGAGAAAAAAGAAAAACAGATAAATTACCATATGACTCCAAAAAAAAAAAAAAAATCCCGTTTCCAAGCAAATGTTCAAAAGCCAAGGCAGCTATTCAGAGATTTGCAAACCAATATTCAGAGCAGCAGCATTCACAACAACTAAAGGCTAGACAGCCCCCAAGCATCCATCAGTGATGGACAGGCTAGAAAACAAACAAACAAAAGCACATAGTGGAAACGAACAGCCGAGTGCAAGTTAGCCTTGAAAGAGAAATTCTGGCAGGTCCTACAGCATAGATTAACCCTGAAGACATCATGTTAAATGAAATAAGCCAGCACAAAAGAAAAGGAGAAGTCAGGCAAGGTGTCACAATATTTCAATACCAACACTAAAGAGACAGGGGCAGGCAGATCTCTGTGAGTTCAATGCCAGCCTTAGACACAAAGTGAACTCCAGGACCACAGGGAATATACAGTGAGATCCTGTCTATAAATAAATAAGTAAATATGCTTTAGTCTAACTCCATTTATATGAGATATCTGGGATAGTCTAGTTCATATTGTTAGAAGGTCTGGGACTCCTGGGAAGGAAGGTGAGGAGGTTACCATTTAATGGATAAATGATTCTAAAAATTATTGGTATAGACATTTGGCAAGTATTACGGGTGTATTTAGTCTACAGAATTATACACTTTAAATGGCTAGATAATTTTATGTTATCTGTGTTTTACCAGACTTTTTAAAAAATACATTTTAACTGTAAAAATGAAGTCTGAATTCAATTTCTAACCCTGCCACTGTTGGGCTATTGTGGTCCTAAACAAATTATTTCATTTTTCTGATCCTCTGATTTCTCTTTTAGTTTATTCTATTAGGCTATGTGTATGAGTGTTTTGCCAGCACGCATGTTTGTGTACTATCTGCATACCTGGTACCAAGGGAGGATGGAGGAAGGCATTGGATCCCCTGTAACTGGATTCTACCATGTGGATGTTGGGAGTCAAACCCAGGTCCTCTGGCAGAGCAGCCAGTGCCCTTAGCCACTGAGCCACCGCCATCTCTCCGGCTCTAGATCTCTGAGCATAGATTTAACAAAGCAGAGGCCAGACTCAAGCCTCTGAAACAGAATAATTATGAGGAGGGAAATGCGTATTAAGCACAATGCCTAGTACATACGAGATGTCTGACCATACTGGCAAGGCTATAAAAGCCCAAAGCACAAAAGAGCATGTCAGGTGTGAACAGAGTCAAATTTGGCGTGGTTTTATATGCAAGAAGAGGTGTAGAGACTTTATCCCACAGCCTGTAGAAGGCCACTGGAGTCGTTTAAGTATGCAATAGGGTAGCACAGAATAAGACAGAAAAGGGCTTAAAAACTAAGCTTAGGAATCAAGGATGCAGATGATTACACATTTCGCTTAGCCTCAGCCTTCGTGCCCACTAACAGAGACAATTAGCATATTGGCTTAAGGGCACACAAATGATGAAGACTGCGTGTAACGCTGAACAGGGGCTCCCTACAGAGAAGTGCCTGACCAAGCGAGCCCTAAGCATGGGCTCCCGAAAGACTGCCCTCCTCTTCCCTCTCACTTTAGGCACAAGGTAGGGTGCAGAAAGCCTTCCACAGCTTCCGCTTCCGTGACTTACCCAAGGCGTCCCACTGTGTTCTCCATCTGTCCCCTGCCCCTGTGCCAGACCCTCTTTAGACCTTAATATCTGTAATGAGCAGGCCTGGGACAAAAAGACAGTTTTGCTCAGGTTCCAAGCTGCACGGGTACTTATACCACAACCTCGTCTTATTTCAACATCATCCTGCGGTCACGTCTTTACCATCATCCACTTAACGTCCTCCACCAACCCTTCCCCCCGCCCGCCCCCCCCCCCCCCCCCCCCGGTTTCCTCTCCACCTGTGAGACCTCCGCTTGTGCGTGTTATTGACAGGCACCTACCTGTCGGCACCGGCACCAGACTTTGCAACTGAGAGCGAACGCTCTGCTCCCTCAGCTGATACTGGTTTACTCACTAAGCCACAGGTGGCTGTCGACAGTGTTTTTTCAGCTTAACTGAGTTTCTTCTCACCCACGTCACGCTGGCAACTTCTCCTCCCTGACAGGCTGTGCTAGGCTGCGCTGGCCCTCTCCCCACAAGCTCAGCCTCACCACAGTTGATTACTAACGTCATCTCTAAATGGGTCACCAAAAGTCCTAAATTTTGCCACTTGCCTCTTGTTTTTCTCAGTGCCGGGGTAGGAATGGTGCACTTTGGCAGCTTCATGCCATAAGAAGAAATGTGAGTCCATTAAAATGACAGCTTTGTCCCGTAGCCTGAGGGTGATCTTTATCGCGTCTCAACACTCCTATTGCCGTTTGGTTGGTTGGTTGTTTGTTTTTCGAGACAGGGTCTCTCTGTGTTAGCTTTGGCTGTCCTGGACTTGCTTTGTAGACCAGGCTGGCCTCGAACTCACAGCGATCCAACTGCCTTTGCCTCCCGAGTGCTGGGATTAAAGGCGTGCGCCACTACGCACGGCTTCATATTGCCTTAATAACAAATCTTTTCTCTAGCCGTGTCCGTCACTGTTCAATCTTCCAAACTTTCCACACCCCTTTATTAAGCTTCCTAGGTAGCCTTAGACTGAGGTCACCTACTTCAAAAACCTGGTGGTTTTTATTAGAATTTAAATGGCTGGAACATGGAGTCATGTGGTACGCCTTTCCACGTATTGCAGTTTCCCTTCACGTCCCTCAGTGATGCTTTATAATTTTATTTATGTATGCCCACCTGCTTCTTTCATCCCTAAACATTTAGTTTTGTGCTAGCTTTTTTAAATTTTTTTTTTCTTTTCTGGTGTTGGTTTTTAAAGGATAAGTTTAGAGTTTTACAACCCGACTTTTAACACCAATTGCCTTACTGAACTCCCCATATAAGAATATGAGGGAGGGACTGGAGAGATGGCTCAGAGGTTAAGAACGCTGGCTGTTCTTCCAAAGATCCTGAGTTCAATTCCCCAGCAAGCACATGGTGGCTCACAACCATCTATGATGAGATCTGGCGCCCTCTTCTGGTGTACAGGCATATATGCAGGCAGAGTACTGTATAAACTGTAAATCAATAATTTTTTTTTAATTTTTAAAAAGAAAATGAGGGAGGGTGTGGTACGCATATGTGTGCACATGAGTGTGGAAGTCAGAAGACAGGCTTGAGTGGTATTCCCCACGCACTTTTCACTTTTGTTTGAGGCAGGGTCCCTCACTAACCTGACACCTCACCAAATAGGCTAGGCTAGCTGATGTACAAGCCTCCAGGGGTCTTCCTGTCTCTGCCCATCTCACCATTGGTAGAATTACAAGCAAGCCCTCACAGAGCCCCCAGCTTTTTACTTGAGATCCAGAGTTCCTCCACTTGCATAGAAAGTGTTTACCAGCTGAGTCCTCTCCAGCCCCTTGTAATAATCCTCATGTGCTTTCTTGGGTTTCTAAGTAATAATCTATTTATCCGTTTTTAATAAAATCTCATTTATTTTCCACTTTGAGTGAGCTCTCAGAAAATGCTAAGTGATAGTGGATATTGGGCCAACTGCCCAGGGTGGCTGCCCAGAAGAACCCACTACTTGCAGGGCGGGGCAGCCTGACCAACTTGGCTGCCATCAGAGCCCAGGTCAAGCCCAGCATCTTCTCGAACTATGAGTTGCAGGACCACGTGAAGGAGCCGGTGCTGCAGAACCAGATCCAGAGCACTTAGTCGTCACCCCACGGAAGATGAAAACCTGAAGCATGGCTGTGATCAAAGAAGTCCCAGCAATGATGCAGGATGACGGTGCCTCAGAGACCAAAGGACCAATGACTGGTGGGCAATGAGTATTTTCTTTTTAAAAGAAATCTTTTATTTAACTTTAATTTATGTGCATAGGTGTGAGGGTGTCAGATCTGGGAGTTACAGACAGTTGTGAGCTGCCATGTGGGTGCTGGGAATTGAACCCTGGTCCTTTGGAAGAGCAATCAGTGCCCTTAACCACTGAGCCATCTCTCCAGCCCCACAATGAGTATTTTCATATAGAGTTGTATGGGCAAAAGGCATACTGAGTGACGCTCTGCAGTTTCTAATGCCACTTTGATGAACGGAGTGGTGTTTACCCTTCAGAGAGAGGATGAACCACACTGATGTCCAAGGCTTAAGCTGCCAGCTGAGGCCATGTTGACGTTTGAAGGCCGTGTTGCTGCTGCTGGGGGCCATATCTAGCATAGTTCTGCTGCAGTATAGGAGTGTCCCATGTTGCCACCAAAGGCCATGCGGCCATGTGGATTCCCATGGGCCATGATGCTGCTGATGGCCATAAGGATGTGAGCAGCCTGTGCCGCCACATGTGGCCATGTTGATGCCCATGGTCCATCCTGGGTCCCTGGTCCTGCTCAGGGCCAGGGCTGTGTTGATGTCTGTAGCCCATGTCACCATCACAGATGTCTTGCAGATGCCTATGTCTCTGCTGCCACCTGAAGTCATGTTGGTGTCCAGGGCCCATACTGCCTCCGTTACTGAAGTCCACAGCGTGTGCTGACACTGGAGGCCAGGTGGATGTCTGTGGTCTGTGCTATCACCAGATGTCATATAGAAGTCCATGATCTGTGCTCTTGCTAACTATAAAGGACAAGGAAGCTTCCTCTGCAGTGGCATCTACAGCTGGGGACTCAGAGTTGAGAAAGAGAGACATGGGAGGCTTCCGTGACCACACCCACTCTGACCCACCTAACCCCCCCACCCCCCACCAAAATAAGTAACAACGTAACACAGGAAGCCATTGATGAGAACTCTTTAAAAATGTGATGAGGATACTGAAATGTAGCTCTGCACCATAGAGGGCTGCTGGCAGGGGTGGGCATGGGGAAGGACCGGCTTTCTTTAAGGGGTTAGCCACCAGGAGTTTGACCATGCACCAGTGACTATATTCACAAAACAAATTGGTCTTGGGTTGTTGTTTTTTTTTTTCCAGGAGGGGTGTTGGGTGAAATTCCCAAGTAATCAATAAAAATATTACGTTAAAAAATAGTAGATATAGCCAGGCGTGGTGCCACACACCTTTAATCCCAGCACTCTGGAGGCAGAAGTGGGTGGATCTCTATGAGGTTGAGGCCAACCTTGTCTACAAAGACAGTTCCAGGGCAGCCAGGGCCATTACTCAGAGAAACCCTGTCTTGGGGGGGGGGCAGGGGGGCAGATGTGGAGAGTGGATAATAGGCATTGCCTGACCCTGGTGGAAAATAGCAGAGTCAGCAAGTATGATTATACCCATGCCAGATAAAATAAATAATCTTATTCAACAATCTGCTGTGGGTCCCCTAACCTGTTCTTGAAAAGCAGGAGAAAGGAGACGTACCTGGCATCCGGAAGCTGCCCAGACGCTCACAGCACAGGCACGAGGTTCTCTGTTGAGCAGAAACCATCTCAGAATACTAACCTCAAACAATGTTGCGCTGAGGCAAACCAGAATGAGGCACACCAGGTGGTGACAGCCTGTAATTCCTGCACTTGGGAAGTGAATGCAAGAAGATCAGGAGTTCAAGGTCCTCCTCAACTGCATGGAAAGTTTGAGGTCATCCTGAGCTTCAAGAGACCTTGTCTGGGGCTGGAGAGATGGCTCAGAGGTTGAGAGCACTTGGCTGCTCTTCCCAAGGTTCCAAGTTCAAATCCCAGTTACCACAGGGGGTGGCTCACAACCATCTATAATGAGATCTAGTGCCCTCTTCTGGTGTACAGGTATACAGTCAGACAACACTGTATACATAATTAATAAATCTTTTTTAAAAAACAAAAAAGATTGCTTATTACAGTGGGAATCAGCATTGAAAAGAGACCTTGTCTCAGAAACAGACAGATGTATCTAAACAGGTAGAGAGATATCATTAATAAACAAATACGATGAAGTCAGTCACACAGTTTGTTTAAGCAGACAAATAGTAAGGTTATTGTGCCACCTACAAAATGCCAAACATCTCTTGATTTTGGCCAAAAGAGTGACTGCTGGGCTGGCAAGATGGTTCAGTGGATAAAGACACTTGCTGCCATGCCTGGTGACCTGAGTTCAGTTCTTCAAACTCACATAGTAGAAGGAAAGCACCAATTCCAGCTCCACCCCCCCCCATGTCTGTCTGTCTGTCTGTCTGTCTGTCTGTCTGTCTCTCTCTCTCTCTCTCTCTCTCTCTCTCTCTCTCTCTCTGTCTTTCTGTGTCTCTGTGTGTGTGTGTCTCTGTCTCTCTCTGTGTCTCTCTGTCTCTCTCTCTCTGTCTCTCTCTCTCTCTCTCTCTCACACACACACACCCACACACACACACACACCACAGTAAATGTGCGCTCACATACTTACAAAATAAAGAAAGAAGTAAACATAAAGTGACTTGGATTTTTAAGCCAACAATGCCTATTTTCTCAGTCTTGCTTTGGCTGGGAACTGGTAACAGTTGTCTGTAATACATTCTGTTTGCTAAAGAAGCCACAAAAATCACCCTAGATCCAGAGACTCACTCTCTCACGGAGAGGGCTGCATGGTTATAGGAGGGAAGTGAGGGAGGTGCTGTGACAAGCAAGGTGTAAGTGGTCAACATCAGGACTTCTTATGCAGCTGCCCACTCTGTGGACCCACAGGATTCATGGAGCTGATATTTGAGAGGTGTAGACATTTTCTCAAATTAGCTCAAGAATCTGTTCCTCCCCCTATACATTAAAGAATGCTCTTGGGTTCGTGTGACACCTTTTCCTTAAATTCTACTTCCTTTGACAGTAATATTGCCATCTCCTGCTTTCCAAAGTGAAATTTTTATGATCATTCTTAGGCCATAAGTGAAAAATGATGATTCATTCAAGTTTCTAATGGAAAAATATTTAAAATGTTTCATTTTTTAGTGCACAAGTGTAATTCACCCACCAATATTTCCTCTTTCTTTCAATGTACCTACAAGATCATAACAGACATATTCTAAATTATACACTTAAGAAATTCATAGTAGGCTGGTTTAAGAATATAGCCTAGGGCTAGGGTGAAGCTTAATTGATAGAGAGCTTGCCTGGCAAGCACACAGCCCGGAGCTTAATCCCCGACACCATGGAAAGCAGTCCTGGTGGCATGCTCCTAGAACCCCAGCACAGTGGGTAGAAGCAGGAGGACCAGAAGTTCAAGGTCATCCTTGCCTACATAGTGAGTTCAAAGCCAGACTGTGCTACATGGGACTCTGTCTCGAAAGGGGAAAAAAAAGTGTAGATGCTCATTAAAAACAATAAATTTGGGCTGGAGAGATCGCTCAGAGGTTAAGAGCACTTGTCTGCTGTTCCAAAGGTCCTGAGTTCAATTCCCAGAAACCACATGGTGGCTCACAACCATCTATAATGAGATCTGGTGCCCTCTTCTGGAGTGCAGGTGTACATGCAGACAAAACACTATACATAATAATAAATAAAATCTTTTTAAAAATAAATAAATAAATAAATTTGATCTGGGCATGGTGGCGCACGCCTTTAATCCCAGCACTTGGAGGCAGAGGCTGGTGGATCTCTGTGAGTTCGAGGCCAGCTTGGTCTACAAAGAGAGTTCCAGGATAGCCAGGGCTATTACACAGAGAAGCTCTGTCTCAAAAAAACAAAAACAAAAACGAAAAAATTTTGATACTGAACAATTCTCAAGTTCAGAGGCTCACCCGTAAAATTGTTGATGTCACTAGTGTCACTTTCTTTTTTTATTTAATTTTATTTTAGGGCGAGGGTGTCAGAGCCATTGGAATTGGAATTACAGACAGTTGTGAGCTGCCATGTGGTGGCTGGGAATTGAACCCGGGTCCTTTGGAAGAGCAGACAGTGCTCTTAACCACTGAGCCATCTCTCCAGCCCTGCCAGTGTCACTTTCTTCTGCTTTGGAATCTGTCTGGATGCTCTACTAACTCCAAAAACATTTCCTGTTTTCAAACCACATATGTAATGAATACACACACCACCTCCTCCTCCTCCTCCTCCTCCTCCTCCTCCTCCTCCTCCTCCTCCTCCTCCTCCTCCTCTTTTGTTTTGTTTTTCGAGAGAGGGTTTCTCTGTGTAACCCTGGCTGTCCTGGAACTCACTCTGTAGACCAGGCTGGCCTCGAACTCAGGAATCCACCTGTCTCTACCTCCCAAGTGGTGGGACTAAGGGCATGAGCCACCACACCTGACATGAACTTCCCAGGGGTGGAGAGATGGCTCAGCGGTTAAGAGCACTGTCTGCTCTTCCAAAGGTCCTGAGTTCAAGCCCTTGTAACCACATGGTAGCTCACAACCATCTATGATGTGATCTGATGCCCTCTTCTGGCCTGCAGGTGTACATGCAGATAGAGCACTTGTAAAATAAAATAAGTAATCTTTAAAATAAATAAATAAATAAAGAGGACTGCCATGAACCCCCTTTTAATCAGCTACAATTGGTAGTGACTGAGTGAGAGCATTAAGAGGACTTGGGTTGCTGTTGGTACTCCATTTGTTTACCTGGAGGGGGTATTTGGGGGCCTGTTCACCAGAAAATCATTACTGAGCTTTCTAACATGCTTCCTCAATGTGATCGATCCACTGAGCAACAAGTTTAAGTCTCTGAAAATGAAAGAAGGAAATCCAAAGTATTTGAAGATTGTATTAAAGAGCAATAGGTTTTAGTTTCTGAGCATGCAAAGGTGAACTGAAAGTGGGATCAGCAACAGTCTGCAACATTTAGAAAGCGCCTGAGCCAGGTAGGCTGGCATGCGTCTGTAAGCTGCCCTCAAGACGTAAGGGCAGAAGAATAACAGTGAAGCAAATCTGAGGCCAGCCTGGGCTCCGTGCTTAACATGTGCCAAGTCTTCAGCACACACACACACACACACACACACACACACACACACAATGAGCTGTTTTCTGTTTCTTATCCATTTAAAGTAGCTCCCAGAGCCTGTTTGAAGCTGCGTTTTCATCACGTAACTTTTAACTAAGGCACTCCCATGGACACCTAAGCAGACAGACTCCAAAACTGAGAGCCACAGAACAGCTGTGCTGAAAACACAGCGTGCCTCTGGTCCATCAGTTGTCCACCGTGGAGATGGATCATCAGGCATTGGTTAAAGTGGAAGGTCTCTTGGTCCCCAGAACTGTCTGACTCGGTCTGGGAAGGGGATGAGGAACTTTCATTTGGAAACAAATCTTCCCCCCTCCCCCCTCTTTTTTTTTTTCCTTTCTTTTTTTTTTTTTCTTCTTAAGTTAGAGTCTCCCTATACAGCCCAAGCTGACCTCAAACTCACTTGAGCCGCCATTCCAGGCATGCAGCTCTGAGCCTCAAGTCATTCAGAAAACTGTTTTCAGAGAACACTCTGGACTCTGAACCTTGTGGTCTAATGGGTAAAATTGGGGGCGGGGCGGGGGGGACTGAAATAAAGGCTGCCTTTCCCTTCTCCGGTGTTATTGTTGGGACTCCATGCTGCTTATGCAGCTCAGGCTCCAGAAGGAGCCTGGCCCGAAGCTTGGCTTATTCCTCAGAACCCTAAGGCCATTTCACACATGAAATACATTAGCTGGAGAGACCCCAAAGCCCATCTGTGCATTTGTTAAGAATGCAGACCCAGCCACTGTGGAAACCTAATTTAAATCACAGTGGCAATATTTACATGCTCCGTGACTCTGTGACAATTACTTGAATCCTGTGTGCTTTATTTTCTCCCCATGTAAAGAGGTAAAACAACACATTTGCCTCATGGTGTGAAGAATTGCATATTAATAAAACACTAGCACAGAGCTCTGCAAATAATGAGGCCCCAGTAAGCAGTGGCTATTAATCCATCCTAAAGCACGGCACCGCAAACGCATTCCGCACGCAGAACGTTCTCAGAGCGCTGCTGTCCCGCGTGATCACCTGGTAGCACTCGCCTGAACAGTGCATTCCGGGAAGTAGCCTGTCACAAGACCTAGTGGATCACAACAGCGGTGGTGCCCAGAAATCTACATTAACAAGCAAGGAACCAGATCCTGCCTTTATAGACAAAAGCGTGGGGTACATTTGTCTAAAGCTGTAGAGCGAGTGCTTCTTCTCAATGAAAATCACCACCAAGGGCCAGGCACAGTTAAATGCTAAATTAACATGCATAAGAAATAAGTGAGCGCCACCTACTGGTTCATTTTAGAATGCTCAGCTGGAGCTAGAGCGGGCGGATGCTCAAAGGGTCACAGCTGAGGACCTGAGTTTGTTAACTCCAGCTGGAGGGAATCCAACGTCTCTGGCCTCTAAAGGCATCAGCACTCATAAGCACATCCCACACACAGACACGCGTGCATATATATAATCAGAACGCAAGGCTGGGCCTGAGAAATGGCTTAGTGGATGAAGGTGCTGGCCACTAAGACGGATGACATGAGTTTGATCTCTGGGACCCACGTCAGTGGGAACTGCTGAAGGTTGTTCTCTCACGGCCATCTATGCACCGTTTCTCTCTCTCTCTCTCTCTCTCTCTCTCTCTCTCTCTCTCTCTCTCTCTCTCTCTCTCTCTCTCACACACACACACACACACACACACACACACACACACACATGATCAATCAATCAAATGTAAGGCTGAGGCTGACTCAAATCCTTTCTTCACAGCTGATTTTGTCTTGAAAAGTAGATTGACCCTAAAGGTATCCAAAGTGCAGAAAACTGCACTCCTCCTCTTGGGAGGAAATATGAGCATGTGATCTCTTTACCTAGAAGAGAACTTTGAAAATTAAAAGGGCTGGAAAGATGGCTCAGAGGTTAAGAGCACTGGCTACTCTTCCAGAGGCCCTGAGTTCAATTCCCAGCAACCACATGGTGGCTCACAACCATCTTTAATGTGATCTAATGCCCTCTTCTGGCCTGCAAGTGTACATGCAGACAACATTATACATGATAAGTAAATTAAAAAAAAAAGAAAAGAAAAGAAAATTAAAGCATTTCTGTAGTCTGATGTTAATGTATCTAATAAATGCCTGTCATTTCAGATCACTGCTAAAACAGCAAAGCGAGACATAATCCCCCACCCAATCGCCCATGGCAATACTAAAAGGCAAAACAGAATGGCTAAGTGCCTTAAAACCTTGCAGTGGAACACCACAAAGCTCCCTGACTTTCGATACTCCTTCCCCTGATCCCGAGGGATAAGGGAACTGGGACAAGTATTCTTGTCCTGGTGTTCTATTTGATTCGTGTCCCAACTCTGCCACCTGCAGGACACTTAGAAAGTTGACCATACCTCCAAAAGCTGCTCAAGACCCCGGAACCTAACTAGGACTGTTGCTGTGTTGTTGGGTTTGTCTTTTTGTTTGTTTGTTTGTTTGTTTCTCTCTTTATTGAGTCTTTGTGAGTTTCACATCATACACACCAGTCCTGCCCACCTCCCGTCCCCTCATATCTGCCCTTCGCTCTTGCAACCTCCCCCTCCACAAAACACACACACACCACACACACACAAAGCATAGAAAAACATCTCATTGTGTGTAGCACCCTTTTTAAACTGTTTTGTTGGGGGCAGGGTTCTTATACCTCTGTCTTTCTTGCTTCTCCTCCCCTTATTCCTCCTATTACCTTCCAACCATCCAACACTCTTGGTAGGAGAAAAAGAATGTTAGTGGGGAAAGAGGGCAGAGTTCTCCTTGGCTACTTCCAGCTGGGTAGGGTAATCGGGCTCTGTAGGCCAATACCAATCTCAGCCATCAGTCTATCCAACAGTCCAGCCAACCAGCAAGCAAAGCAGCAGCCTTCTTCCTCCTCCCATTGTCTCCTCAAAGCTCTAAGCATCCTTTTCTCTGTCTGGGCTCTGCTATTTACACCCTCTCCGAGTTCTCAAAACTCAACTAACTGCAGCTGCTGGCAAAGACGATACACTTCTCTGAGCCACATGGGGCACTTATCAGCTGTGGACAAACTAAAAGCAGCACCATATCCCACATTTGGAATTAAAACAAAAACATAAGGGCTAGAGAGATAGCTCAGTGGTTAAGAGCACCACCTGCTCTTCCAAAGGTCCTGAGTTCAATTCCCAGCAACCACATGGTGGCTCACAACCATCTATAATGTAACCTGGTGCCCTCTTCTGGCCTGCAGGTAAACAAGCAGACAACACTGTATACATAATAATAAAAATAAATCCTTAAAAAAAAAACAATAACATAACGGGGTCTTAAAAAAACCAAAACTTCGGCTACAATCATGGAAGTTGTAGTGTGTCACAGTGTGTCCCACAATACATCCCTCTGTCCACATGCCTTTACCTGCAAATGTTCATTGCAATGAGTCATTGGTCAGGTTCGAGGTCTCCAGCTTCTGTGACACCATCAAGACTGGATCCTCACTGGGACTCCTCCCTCCCTGTTATCCTGTGGTTGCCCTGTGTCATTGAGATCCTGCAGCTTTGGATCAGCATGAGCCAACCATGTGCAGATGATGTACATCTTGGCTGAGCTGGTCAGCTCCCAAGCTCTCCCTTATCCTCACCACCAGAGGGAGCTCTCCAGTCCTGCTGGGGCTAAGCCATCCAAAGCCACCAGCGGCAGGAGACAAGAGTCTGCTTTCCTGCTCTCATGCCTTCAGCGGGCTCACCCACACCCACGCCTCCAGAGCGAGCTCCACTGCACTGCCCAGTCAAGGCATAGGGCCCACTTTGCCAAGCACTGCAGCCAGTGAGGAGGCAGGCCTAGCTTCCCCCCCGACCCCCGTCACCCCCTAACGCGGCCCACTAGCACCCTTTCCCTACTGTATCTCCCAGGTGAGGTGCAAGGCCCTCTCTCCTGAGTGCTATAACCAGTGAGGGGGCAGGGCTACATTTCCGGCTGTAATGCCCTTGACTACAGCAGGTGGTGAGTGTGGAGAGAGGGAGGATATCGCCCCTGCCCCTATGCCACCTCTCAGCAGACAAGTGGCAAGGCTAGCTCTCCTGTGCTCTTGCCCTAGGGACTGGCTCTCCTATGCCCTCTCCACCAGGACCAGCTCTCATGACCCTGGGGGCCTAAATGCAGCAAACGTCAAGGGCGGGGTACAGTATCATCCCTGCACCCAATCCACCTGATGGCGCAGGGTTGGCTCCCCAGAGTGAGGCAGACAGTGAAGGGCGGAGCCAGTTCTGCACAGCGCCTGGACATCATGTGGTCCCCGGCAGCTGCCCCAATCAGGGACATTCCTGTGTTCTCTAGTGGTAATATGAGGCACAGGACATCAACACCGACCCCTCCTGCTGCTACATAGCCACAGACTCAGACATGACCCTCAGTGACAGCGCGGGCTGGGGCCTCACCATGACCACTCACAGGAGGCTCCTCCTCTCCGCTGTGGCGTCCCCAGGCCCATCTCTTCATAACGCTCAAACTTCTCCGCTTCTCTTTCTTCCCCATCTGTGTACCCCAGACTTGTCTGTTGTAGTGGCTCCTGCTGCAGGCTGGCCACGCGGCTGGCAGGCCCCTGGGTGACATCACTGCACTGCATGACGTGATGGCAAACGGGTGTCTACAGACCCGCCTGTGCTGTGCACCAGAGGGCAAGTCTGTGGGTGGCCTGGGGCTCTGCAGTTCGCTTCCTTCCTCCTTCACCGCACTGAGTGGTAGCAGGCAAGGTTCAGTGTGTCTATGGCCACCTGTGCTGTGGGCTGAAATGCAGGTCTGTGGGCATCGTCCCCAGCCTGTACTACATGGCACGGCAGATTGCAGGTCTCTTGTCTTTCTCCTCTCTCACTGCACTGCCTGGATTTATTTTATTTTATTTTATTTTATTTTATTTTATTTTATTTTATGTGTCCTAGGCATAAAACAGCTTTGGCCACCAAGCCAGGCATCAAGCTAGAATGAACAAAGGACTACCAAGTGCTCTGCCCCTGACTGAAATAAGAGCAACATCACCGCAAAGATGTCTTGCCCATTGCCGAGGGATTAGGTTGTTGCTATGTTTAAGGCTCACTTCTGGTACTAGTGCACAGCCCTGCACATGGCCATGGAAGAAGATGGACCAAGCTTTCCAAATAATGATATAGACAGAACTTGTATCAGGGACAGGAGAGAAGACTCAGCCAGGGAAAGCCTTGCCACAAGCTGACAATTGGAGTTCCAGCCTGGGACTCAAATAGTAAAAGGAGAGAGCAGCCTGGCTTCTGACTTGCAACTCTACTCCACTCTCTTATGCGCATGCACAATGAAGAAGTAAATGAAATCATTCAAACTAGGGGCATGAGCAATGACTCAGCAATTCTGTGCACCATTTGCTCTTCCAGAGGACCTGAGTTCAATACCCAGCACCCACAAGATGGCTCACGGCCATCTGTAATTTCAGTTGCAGGGGACCCAATGCCCTCTTCACACAGGGTGCACAGACATACATGCAGACAAAACACCCATACTTGTAAAAAATTTTTTTCAATACTTTCTTAAAAATTAAACTGAGCTGGGTGCAGTGGTGCACACCTTTAATCCCAGCCCTTGGGAGGCAGAGGCAGTCAGATCTCTATCAGTTCAAGGCCAGCCTGGTCTACAAAGGGAATCCAGGACAGCCAAGGCTACACAAAGAAACCCTATCTTGGAAAAATAAATAAATTAAAATTAAACGGGAAGTTATATGCCCTTTCAGCAACTCAATGATAAATCATAAAAAGCACTTGCCTTTTAGTTTATTAGAAAAAAAAAACAGCAGAAGACAGACATTGTGGAGTCAGAATCCCTGCCACAGAATATGAACAACGATCTGGCTGCAGCACACTTCTGGATTTAGTCAGGCATCATTCTGCCTGTGCTGACTAGTTTTCTGTCAGCTTGATACAAGCGAGAGTCATCTGGGAACAAGAAACGGTGCTTTAGAAAATGCCTCCAGAACACTGGCAGCAAGTAAGCCTGTGAGGCATTTTCTTAATGGCTGATTGACATGGGAGGGCCCAGCCCATTGTGAGTGGTGCCAATCCTGGGCAGGCCATGGAGTATATAAAAATGCAGACTGAGGCAGGGTGGAGTTGGCGCACACCTTTAATCCCAGCATTTGGAAGGCAGAGGCAGGTGGATCTCTGTGAGTTCAAGGCCAGCCTGGTCTACAGAGTGAATTCCAGGACAGCCAAGGTTACACAGAGAAACCCTGTATCAAAAAAAACAAAAGAAGGAGGAGGAGGAGGAGAAGGAGAAGAAGAAAAACCAAAATGGAGAAAAAGAGAAGAGGGAAGAAGAAGAGGAGGAGGAGGAGGAGGAAGAAAAAGAAAAGAAAGCAGGCTGAGCAAGCCATGGAGAGTAGGCAACCTTCCTCCACAGTCTCGGCTTCGGTTCCTGCCTTGAGCTCCTGCGCTGGTTTCCCTCAGTGATGGAGTGTGACCTGAGAGTTGTAAGCTGCAATACTCTTTTTCTCTCTGCATGGCTTTTAGTCATGGTAGACGCCATGCCTTGGGCAGGAGTGAGGGTCTTTCCCCTAGCTTCACAAGGTAGCAGTCACGAATCTCTTCGATGCCAAAATGGAACTCTGCCATGGTAGCCTTTATTTATAAATCTTGGGCAGTGGGGAGGGGTTTTGAGGGTGAAAGAGGTCCAGGATTTTTTTGGGGGGGAAGGAAGGGGTTGTTTGGTTGGGTTTGTTTTGGTTTTGGTTTTGTTGTGTTTTGTTTGTTTTTTTTTTCCCAAGACAGGGTTTCTATGTGTAGCCTTGGCTGTCCTAGTCTTGCTTTGTAGACCAGACTGGCCTCGAACTGGCAGCAATCCACCTGCCTCTGCCTCATGAGTGCTGGGAATAAAAGTGTGCACCACCGTGCCCGGCCTGGTGCCAGGATTCTTAATCTACCATGGTACGGTACCTCCTTTACAGTCAGTCAGGAACGTGGGGCCCTAGGACGAGAAAGAGCAGCAGAGAGTGTGGCACTTGCAGGAACTCCCTGTGCTTAAGCCAGTTCCTTATCAGGAAAGGGTTGGGCCTGTGATCTTCCCTGAGGGCTGTGTGACACTCCTTACAGGATCTGGGGTTATCAGATGAGGTGGAGCGAGAACCCCCAGTGAGAAAAGGGGGTCCACCAACAGAGACAGAGCACAAAAATGGCTATCCGGAAAAGTTTAGACTTCAACAGACTTCAACCTTATCCAGCAGAGTCTCACAGTGTAGCCTTGGCTGTGCTGGACTAGATCAGGCTGGCCTCAGAACTCACAGAGTTCTGCCCTCCCTTGCCTCTGCCTCCCTGAGTACTGGAATTACAGGTGTGCACCACCACGCCTGGCTCAGACAGCGTTCTTGATGTTACAATAACAAGAGCAGGCAAGGCTGGCACTAGTCTGCCTTCACTCAGCATTCATCTTGGAAAGGACAAGAAAAAAAAAGATATAATAATAAATTTGATTAGTGGGCAAGTGCTATAAATAAATAAGTAGGAGGGGGTGAGGGTAAAGTCACACTGAAGATATTGCCAGGCATCCCTGAGCAAAGCGCTGCGGTACGCACCTGCAATCCTTGGGAGATGGAAGCAATGGGGGGTGAGTTTCAACCAGCTGAGGCTACGTACTACAACCATGCTCAATGCACCTATCCCAAAAAAAGAGGCACCCTAAAGGAGAGACATTTGATATAAGACAGAATGCATCACCTATGCAAATAGGCAGGCAACTTAAACAGCATGTGTGTTTCAACGGTTGAACCCTTTGACTTGTGAAAGAGAGGCTACTGTAAGCAGTGCCACTGGCAAGGCACACGGCATGAGGCGGGAACTTGTCTTTTTTTTTTTTTTTTTTTTTTAAAGAAACCCAAGCTGGCCAGTTGTGCTGTATGTCTTTAATAGACACAAACGACGCTCCACCATACAAGGACATTTGCTCAACTATGTTCATAGCAGCTTTACTCATAATAGCCAGAACGTGAAAACAACCTAGATGCCCATCAACCAAAGAATGGATAAAGAAACTGTGGTACAGCTACATAACGGACATCATGAAATTTGAAGGCAAATGGATGGATCTGGAAAAGATCATCCTAAGTGAGGTAACCCAGACTCAGAAAGACATGCATGGTATATACTCATTTATAAGCGGATATTAGCCATATCTTACAGGATAACCATGCTACAATCCACAGACCTAAAGAAGCTAAATAACAAGGAGGAGCCTAGGGAGGATGCTTAATGCTCATTCAGAAGGGCAAATAGAACAGACACCGGAAGTGGCTGAAGAGAGGGAACAGGATGGGAGCCTACCATAGATGTCCTCTAAAAGACTCCACCCAGCAGGGGATTAAAGCGGATGCTGAGACTCAGCCAAACTTTGGCCAGAGTGCAGGGAGTCATTTGGAAGAGTGGGGAGACAGAAGGACCCGGAGAGGACAGGAGTTCCACAAAAGGACCAACAGAGCCAACAAATCTGGGCCCAGGGGGGCCTGCAGAAACTGATGCATCAACCAAGGACCATGCATGGTGAGGACCTAGGGCCCCAGCTCAGATGTAGCTGATAGGCAGCTGACTCTCCATGTGCGTCCCCTAGTACGAGGAGCAGGGGCTGTCTCGGCCATGGAATGGACTCTGTAGCCTGCGTTGCACCCACGTGGTGCAGACATATACAAAGGCAAAACACTCACACAGGCAAAATCAAACATTGTAAGTACAGGCCGTGTTAGTACACACCTTTAATCTTAGCACTTGAGAGGCAGAGGTAGGAGGATGTCCATGAGTTCGAGGCCAGCCTGGTCTATGAAGTGAGTCCAGGACAGCTGGAGCTGTTACACAGAGAAACCCTGTCTCAAACAAACAAACAAGTTTAAATAATTAAGATAAATAATTCTTTAATTAAAAAAGATAATCTGTCCCTGCCTCCATCAGCCTTCAAATCTTACAAGTTTGCCACTTTCATTACTCAAGCCCCTGTCAGTATTAAATTTTAATCACTGAACTCCATCCAATTAAGCCAAGTCAATGAACATTCCTCGTGCCAAGAAGTAAGGGTGGTAAACAAGCAAAAGCACTCGCTGTACATAATGGTACAATATGATAAAACATGTGGCTAAGTAAATAAGGTAAATATTAATGAAAATATTAGCATTTCAGTCATAACACATAGAATTGACAAACAAATGTCAAATTACTGAATATCATTTTAGGTCAAAAAAGGTTTTTCCAAAGTCACAATTTATGCTAACAAAGATTACTCAAACAAAATTTACCAAAAATAAAAAAATAAAGTGTTTTTTTTTCTAAAATGCTGACGTAAAAATCAAACTTTATGTGCTTCTATAAAGAATGTTCATAACAACTTTAGCCAGGTGTGATGGCACATGCCTTTAATCCCAGCACTCAGGAGGCAGAGGCAGGCAGATCGCTGTGAGTTTGAGGCCAGCCTGGTCTACAAATCGAGTCCAGGGCAGCCAAGGCTACACAGAGAAACCCTGTCTCTCTCTCTCACACACACACACACATACACACACTCAAAAAAAAAAGTCTAAAAAAAAAAGAAAGAAAGAAAAATGAATGTTCATAATATGTACACATACATATGTAGACTGAATATATAATACAAAATAAAGTAACCAGAAAAGTTTCAGTAAACCCAAAACTAACAAATGCCTGAGCTGTGAGTGCTCTCTTGCTAGAGTAAAGCAAACGACCTATTATCACCTGTTTGAATTTTGCCACTCAGGCTGTGTCCTGATGTATTTAATATAAAAAGATTGTCACTGTGAAACACAGGATGCTCTCGCATTATGTTCTTGACATGTAGCATCATGATGTATCAATATATCAACTCAAAGACCTCAGGTAAAATGCAAAGAATGCTCACTAAGTATAAAAAGACAGCATTTAGGGCCTGAAAAGAGGGCTTGCTGGCTGAGAGCACTTACTGCTCTTGCAAAGGACCCGAGTTCAGTTCCCAGTACCCACACTGGACAGCTCAGGACTGTCTATAATCTCAGCTCCAGGAGATCCAACATCGATGGCCATCATGGGCACCTTGCACGCACATACACACATACACACACACACACACACACACACACACACACACACACACACACACACACACACTTCAAGATAATGAAAATTGGAGCTAGAGAGATGGTTCAGGGGTTAAAAGAACTTACTGCTCTAGCAGAATACCCTGGTTTGTTTGTTACCACCTGTAAGGAGGCCTCTAACTCCAACTCCAGAGGATTCAATGCTTTCTTCTAACCTCATATACACACACATAAAGTAAAATAATAATAAAACATAATAGCAAAACAATTAAGACATGAAGGCTTTACAAATCCCTGGCTATCTTGCACTCAACTTTGTAGACCAGGCTGGCCTCGAACTCACAGAGATCTGCCCTGTCTCTGCCTCTCAAGTGCTGTACAAATTAATTCCTTTTAAAAAATAAAATAGTTTTTATGTACAATATTTGTGAAAATGTGTAGCTTTTTCTTAGTTTTAATTAACTGCAAAATTGGGTCACTTTTAACCTCAGAAGTCAGGAGGCAGAGGCAGGCAGATATCTTTGAGCATTTGGCCAGCCTGAGCTACATAGTGAGTTCCAGGCCAGCCAGAGCTATATAATAAGACCCTGTCTCCAAAAGCAAACAAAAAAACAAACAACATGACCCCAGGGTCATGAGAGTGAATAAGCTGGCCCTACTGTTGGCCAGGGCAGCGCTCAAGTGAGTGGACAGTACACCTTGCCTGAGCATCACAGTAAAGCTGGCTCTGGTGGAGGGACACAGTTGAGCTAACCTCAAGAACAAAAGCAAGACAGAGCTGGCCCCAGCACTCCTCTGTTGTGAGGGAGAGTGGACAGGGGGTGATGCCCTCCCCTCAACTCCACCCCACCCAGCCCTGTCCACCTAGAGCAGTAGGGAGAGATGGCCTTGGGGTCATAAGAGCCAGTGAGCTGGTCCTGTCCCTCACCAGCTGCAACACTTGAGAAAGCAGGTCCTGCACCTCACCTGGGCAGCACAGGTAAAGCTGGCCCTGGAGGAAGAGCCAGCCCTAGGGCAGGAGAGCAGGAAAGCTGGCCCTGCCACTCATGGGCCATGCAGTGGAATGGACGAGGGAGTAATTCCCTTTCCCTCTCCCTGCTAGCCACTTGTGGTAGTTGGGAGAGCTGACTCCAAGGTCGTGAGAGTAGGAGAGCTAGCCCTTCCCCTCACTATGATTGGACCCTCCACTTCACAGGGTAATAAAGTGGAGCTGGTACTGATAGTGATCACGTGAGTGAGCCAGCCCTGAGGGTGTCAGAGCAGAAGGGCTAATCCAGCCCCTAGCCAGCTGTAGCACTTGGGAGCATGGGCCCTGTGCCTCTACTGGGCAGCACAATGGAGCTGGCTTTGGAGGCATGTGTGTAGGGGAGCTAGCCCTGCGGGGCATGAGATGGCTAGTCCTGCTTCCTGCAGATGGCAGCATTGGGTGGCCTAGCCGGAGCAGTGCTGGAGCGCTCCCCCTGGTGGTGTGAATAAGGGAGACCCGGTGCACTAACCACCTCAACTACCACCCAGGCCCAGATCCAGGGCTCTGAGTTGGCCCACCCCAAAATCGACATCATCTGTGTGAATTGTTGGAGTACGTGACAGCGACAGTCCTGCTGATCCAAAGCTGCAGGATCTCCATGACACACAGTATTAACAGGACATGCAAGAGGAGTCCCAGTGAAGATTCAGGACATGCAAGAGGAGTCCCAGTAAGGATTCAATACTGACGGTATGACATAAGTCACAGACAAATGACCATTGCAATGAACATCTATCTGCAAGTGAAATGTGTGGACAGAGAAGTATACTGTGGGACACAGTACAGATTCCACAATGAGATGTTTTCTAAACTGTGTTTTGTTTTGCTTATTTTTTTATTTATGTGTTTTTTAATTTTCTTTGAGGTGGGGAGGTTGCAGGGGTGGGAGACAGAGCAGAACTGAAGTGCATAATGTGAAATTCACAAAGAATCAATAACATGATTTTTAAAAACATGAACTACCACCCAAGTGTCATCAAAATATCTAATAAAATCTGTACTTTTGGCCGGGTGGTGGTGTTGCAAGCCTTTAATCCCAGCACTCAGGAAACAGAGGTAGGTGGATTGCTGTGAGTTCAAGGCCAGCCTGGTCTACGAGTCCAGGGCAGCCAAGGCTACACAGAGAAACCATGTCTCAGAAAAAAGAAAGAAAGAAAGAAAGACGTGTACTTCTGCCATACATATTTAGGTTCTACTATTTTAACTAAAAAGTACAAAACTGGGCCTGAGAGCAGAGACTATAGAGTGAGGTGGGCCTGGATCTAAACCTTCACTTATTTCCTAAGTGAATGGCCTTGGGGATGTCACATAGCTTTCTACAGCTCATTTTGTTTTGTTTTTTATTTGTTTGCTTGTTTTTGTTTGGTTTGGTTGGTTGATTGGTTGGTTTTTTGAGACAGGGTTTCTCTGGGTAGCCTTGCATGTTCTGGAGTCACTCTGTAGACCAGGCTGACCTCGAACTCACAGTGATCTGCCTGCCTCTGCCTCCCCAGTGCTGGTGCCACCAATGCCCTGCTCTCAATTATTTTTTTAAGTAAGTAGAATAACATCAACTACATCATATCTTTCCGAGCTGGGCAGTGGTGGCTCATGTCTTTGATCCCAGCACATATAAGGCAGAGGCAGGCAGGTCTCTATGAGGTCAAGGACAGTTTAGACAGAAAGACGCTGCCTACCCTCTGCTCAAAATGCAAAAAGTGACAAAGAACAAGGTTAAGTTTGAGTATCATTCTTTTAAATTCTGCACACATACTAGCAATGCTACACACCTTTAATCCCAGCACTGAGGAAGCACAGTAGAGGAGCCCAGGCAAACCAGAGATACACAGTGAGAGCCCATACAGGAAGAAGAGAGAGGGAGAGAGGGAAAGAGACAGGGAGATGGGGGGGGAGGGAGAGAGAGGGAGATGGAGAGAGAGGGAGAGAGAATGACATTACAGTCACCAATAGACCAGGGTGCACATGCGTCAGCACATATATGGCGGCTGTAGACAACTTGAGGGAATCAGTTTTTCCTTTCTACCATATAGGCCCTGGGCATCAAACACAGGTCATCACGCTTGATGGCAAGTGTCTTACATGCTGAGCCATCTCATGACTTACTATCAGTAAATGTTTTAACCTTATCTCTACTTTATTATTTTATTTTATTTTATTTTATTTTATTTTATTTTATTTTATGGTTTCTCTGTGTAACAGCCCTGGGTGTCCTAGGCTCACTCTGTAGACCAGGCTGGCCTTGTGCTAGGATTAAAGGCGTGCGCCACTGCTGCCCGGCTCTCAGACTCTCTTCTGCTCTCTTGTTGATCCCCCACCCCTCCCTTCTCTCCTCTCCCCCTCCCCACTGCCCCCTGCAAATGGAAATGGGATCCATCCAGCTCCTGCTCCTGCGTGCAGCCCGTGTCTCCCACCAGCATATGGAGTCTAATCCCCTGAACCATAAGCCAAAATGAATCCTCTCTCCTTAACTGCTTTTGGTTAAGGCGTTTTGCCACAGCAACAGAAAAATAACTAATACAATTGATATATCTACATATACCAGGTTGCCTAAAAATTTATGAGGCAAAATGGGTCACAAGTACAAAAAATATTTAATAAGATCTGGGTTTGATAAGATATGATACCTTAGAGCCATAACGCCGGGGCTCAAATCGCAGCCTCTTACAAAGTACCTGGATTTGGGCATATTACTTGATTTCAATATGTTTTTTCCCCTCATGTATAAAATGAAATTCCTACCTCGGCGGGCTGTTGCGTGAACAGCTGCAGGCAGAGATTTAAAACAGGGCCTCCCTCCCTGGGGTAGGGGCTGCCTGTTACTATGGTGTAATCAACAAAAAACCCGAAGCTCCTTCCAGACTACACAGTTCCTACTGCTAAGGGCTCAATCTTGTCTCCACTCTCCCATGAGCCTGGTGCTGTGCCTGGTGGACCACCTCTGGCTGAATCAATAGATGGGGGTCGTGGTAAACCTTTGTATTCGCCTGCCAATAGCTCTTGTGAGTCAGAGTCCACAAGCCAGGCAAGCTGGCAGCTTTTCTAGCTGGGCATCCAAGCTCCTGTGGTCTTGAGAACCTACCCACCCGTGTGGCCTTCTCTTCCCTCATTGGCGCCTCTGCTCCACCACGTGACCACATTCCCTACGCACAGCTGCTTTCCATCCTACTACCCATCTTCTTCTACCTCTCGGACAGGATCCAAGCCAGGCACCACCATCTCTTGGGGCTTTCCTCTGACTAGCTCTTCTTCCAGCTCAGGGTTTCAACTGTGCGGAAATGTATGTCAGAGCCAATCAGAATGAATCTCCTTATTACAGAGACTTCAGAAAAACCTTTACTTCCCTGAAGAGAAATCTGAGGACAGCTCAATCTACATACATACACTGAAATAAAAATCAATATAATGTCCTCATCATATGAGAAAGTACCAAACTAAAAACTAAATAAGGGCTGACAACAGGGCTCACTGGGTAATGGTGTTTGCTGTCAAGTTTGACTGTTTGAGTACCTGAGTTTGATTCCCGGGTCCCTCCAACACGGTGAGAGGAATAGCACTGACTCTTGCACATTTTCTTTTGATGAGAGAGAGAGAGAGAGAGAGAGAGAGAGAGAGAGAGAGAGAGAGAGAGAGATTTTTTTAATTAATTTATTCATATTACATCTTGATTGTTAGCCCTTCCCCTGTTTCCTCCCATTCCTCCCTCCCTCCCACTTCCCCACTTCTCCCCTCCCCTATGTCTGTGATTGAGGGAGACTTCTTCCCCCTATGTATGCTCTAAGATTATTGAGTCTCTTCTTGGTAACTTGCTATCCTTCTTCTGAGTGCCACCAGGCCTCCCCATCCAGGGGACATGGTCAGAAAAGGGGCACCAGAGTTCACGTGAGAATCAGATCTCACTCTCCACTCAACAGTGGAGAATATCGTGTTCGTCGGCTAGGTCTTGGTAGGGGTTCGAAGTTTACTGCCTATTTCTCCTTGGCTGGTGCCTTAGTTTGAGGAGGACCCCAGGACCCAGATCTGCCTGTCATAAAGTTCTTCTTGTAGGTTTCCAGGACCCTGTGGGTCCTGTTATTTCCCCATTCTTCCATGCTACTCTCGCCTAAAGTCTCAATAAGAAACTATGGTACATTTACACTATGGAGTATTACTCAGCTATTAAAAACGAGGAATTCCCGAAATTTGTGGACAAATGGATTGACCTAGAAATTATCATAATGAGTGAGTTCACCCAGAAGCAAAAAGAGACAAACGGTATATACTCACTTATATCAAAACACTAGTCCAAGGGATACGTCCCATGAAAAACCTTACTTACCAAGAAAGTGGGTCAGAGGAGAGAGAGAGATTTTATGCTTAATTTACAAAGGACTAAAGTGGGAACAAAGTAGACACAAGGTGGCAGCACTGAGCTCTAGAGTCAAGCGTTTTATGGTGGTTTTAAGGTTTTTTGTTTGTTTGTTTGTTTGTTTTTTAATGTTTGCTTGCGGTGTTGTGCCTTTTTATGCCCTGTGGAACTCTTTTTAGAATGTCTCTTTATTTCCTGGTGAGTACTTTACCCTCTGATCCTCCATTACAGACCACTCCAGATTGTTTTAATGTCCAAAGTATAAAATGAATCATCCACAATTTCAAAAGAACCCTGAGTTGCTCTAAAGTTATTTTAATTTTTTGTCCCCTGAGACAGGATTACTCTGTGTAACCTTGGCTGTCCTGGACTCACTTTGTAGACCAGGCTAGCCTTGAACTTGCAGAGATCCACCTGCTTCTGCCTCCTCGAGTGCAGGGATTACAGGTGTACATGACAAAGAGGGTTAGGGTTACCCCTACCTTCCTGCTTGTTTATCCAAAGAGTTTTAACACTTAGCAGTGGAGGCCGGGCGGTGGTGGCGCACGCCTTTAATCCCAGCACTTGGGAGGCAGAGGCAGGTGGATCGCTGTGAGTTCAAAGCCAGCCTGGTCTACAAAGTGAGTCTAGGACAGCCAAGGCTAAACAGAGAGACCCTGTCTCGAAAAAAAAAAAAAAAAAACACTTAGCAGTGGAGATAAACCATTGTCCCGCCTTTCTAGCCTAACTGGAGATCTTGGAGACAGATCTCATCCCATTCCATGTTCCATCCTTTTTTTCTTAATTTATTTATCTTTATTTTATGTGCATTGTATGTCTACGGGTGTCAGATTTTGGAGTTACAGACAGTTGTGAGCTGCCATGTGGGTGCTGGGAATGAACTCGGCTCCTCTGGAAGAACAGTCAGTGCTCCCAACCGCTGAGCCATCTCTCCAGCCCGTTCCATCCTTTTTTGCCTGGAAACCTAACTATATAGCCCTGTCCTTCTTGCAGAGAAGAAGGAAGAGGAGGAGGAGGAGGAGGAGGAGGAAGAGGAGGAAGAGGAGAGCAGGAGAAGGAGGAGGATGCACTTCCGGTCTGGTGCTCCACTGCCTGAACTTCCTACTAGAGTGCTCAACAAGGCCCAGACTCCTGCCAGATGTAAAACAACGCATCATTGTTCCGGATTCCTGCTCATCGATCCCTAACGCCAACGTGTTCCCCAGTACAATTCTCTGCCCATACCCACCTTGCAGACCAGTCTTTCTGTCAGACCCTCAGCAGTGTCTGCCCCATGGATGTTTCTGTCAAATGAAGTTACTGCATGGCGTCTTAGAGTTGTGTTACTGTCAAGAGACACATGACCATAGAGACTCTATGCACCTCCCAACAGTGCCACTCCCTATGGGCCAAGCACTGGAGTCTATGGAAACCATACCTGCTCAAACCTCCACACACGGGGAGAGATCAAGAGTGCACGTGTCTGTAATCCCAGTGCTGAGTAGGGAAGAGTCAGAAAAGTCCTGAGACTTGTTGGTTGCCAATCTAGCTCTCGGTTCAAAGAGAGAGCTTGTCTCAGGGGAGGAAAGCGACAGGACAGCCATGCCAGTGAGGACATACCACACACTCGCACATGAAAGCAGTCTTCTGGGATTCAAGGCAATTTTACTATAAGCCCTTGTTTAAGGGGGAAAAAAGTAGCCAGGTGTGGTGGTGCACGCCTTTAATCCCAGCACTTGGGAGGCGGAGGCAGGGGGATCTCTGTGAGTTTGAGGCCAGCCTGGACTACAGAGTCCAGGGCAGCCAGAGCTACACAGAGAAACCCTGTCTTGAAAACACACACACACACACACACACACACACACACAAAAGAACAAAGAAAGTAAGTTAGGAATGCAGGAAGGGTGCCTGGCGGAGGCCCAGAGCGCAGGCCTGCTGGCTGTGCACCAGCACGCTGGGAAGTTCCCAGTCTCTGTCCCCACGGTGTCACTCCTTACCATTTCACACCTCCTTCCGAACTCTGAAGTTGTGGTGCCTTTCTCCATTTCCCCTTGCTGGTGGCTCGCCATGGCTGTGGATGGCCCACTTGGCCAACCTGCAGCTAGAGAATAAACTGTGACCTGGAGGTAAGCCTATCTCCCACTGAAGCATGGTGTGGCTGGAGGCTGAGAGCTGCTCTGGACTGAACTGTCTGCTGTAGTGATATTTTTGAGAATTTCGGAACTTTGCTTTCTTTAGAAACACAGAAATTATAAGAACGTGTTGTCATTTAAGTCCCAGGTGTGGGGATGTGGGGCTATTCCGGACTGTCCGCAGCAGCTGACTATGATTTGCCTCATGCTCTGGCAGAGGCATGGCTCTGCCAGCTCTAGATAGTTTCTGCAATTGTGTGATATTTGAAATTCTGGGAACTTTTCAGACTGTATATAAACGCTAGGGCCCTGGGAGGTGGGGTTGGTGGTTGGTGATCATTCAGGGGGTTGATTGTGATTTGTAGTATTCATTGCTCAAAGATGAAGCAAAAAGAAAGAAATTAGATTCAAGGATCTCTAGCCTTTTCCCCTCTATCCTTCTGTCTCTCCTATTTAGTGATGGGGGTAAAACCGGAGGGGAAAAAGAGTGGGAAAAAGAAGAACGCACATAGTAGCTAAGACCAGCTACAGTATCCCTAAAAACAGAGGGGACAGGAAGGTGCACAGACCTGGAGCCAGCCTATGACCTCTCATTTATCTTAACTCTAATTTATTTTTTTTTTCCTCTTTTGAGACAGGGTTTCTCTGTGTAGACTTGACTGTCCTGGAACTCACTCTGTACAGAAGGCTGTCCTTGAACTCACAGCGGCATGGGTGCTAGGAACTGAATTGGGGTCCTTGGCAAGAGAAAGTGCTCCTAACCACTGAGCCATCTCTTCAGCCTCAGTTAGGTGTTTTGGGTTTTGGGGGGTTTTGTTGTTGTTGTTGTTGGTGGTGGTGGTGGTGGTGGTGTGTGTGTGTGTGTGTGTAAGTGTCTTTAGAGGCTGAAGAGGCCATCATAGCCCCCGGAGCGAGAGTTACAGGTGGTTGTGAATAACGCAACATGGATGCAGGAAACGCACCCCAGGCCCTCTAGAAGAGCGACAAGCACACCCAGTCATACCTAATATTGGGGTTTTGTTGTTGTCTTGATTTGTTTTGATATTAGACAAAATATCATATCCGTGTATCTCAGGCTGGCCTTGAACTCACTATATGAAAAGAAATGAGCTTAAATGTCTGATCTTCCTGCTCCCACCTCCCACGCTTTGAGACTATAAGCATATGCCACCACACCCAGCTTTATGGGGCGCTAGGGATTGAAGGCAGGGCTTTGTCCATGGTAGGCAAACATTCTACCAACTGAGCTACATGGAGCTCAATTTTGAAGAAACAGAACTGGAATTTTTTACCTATATTAGAATGACAACAGGGGCAGGGCAGTACAAGCCTATATCCAATCGTTTTACTGACCGTCTTCCTTTCTAGGTTCAGCTGGTGACTGCACAATCACCTGTCAAACTGTCTAAGCTTGCTCCTCTCTACTGTGGCTGCACCACGGACCCCACCTTCAGACAGATTTCCTAACATCTAACATCCTTAATTCAGCAGAGCGTAGTGATGCACACCTTTAATCCCAGCACTGAGGAGGCAGAGGCAGGCAGATCTCTGTGAGTTCGAGGCCAGCCTGGTCTACAAAGTGAGTCCAGGACAGCCAAGGCTACACAGAGGAACCCTGTCTCAAAAACAAAACAAAACAAAACAAAATAAATAACAAAATTAAATCCTCAATTTTATTTGCATCATCACCTTAGCTCCAAGGCTTCTAGCATATTTAAACACACTACAGTTAGAGCTACCCTGAAGCTTCATAGAGCCCACTGACTCAGCAGATGTTCACTGGCCTTGCATCTCATGGGACTGAGCCTGGACCACACAGACCTGAAGACGTGATCCATGCTTCCGCTAGCTTAGTTTCTCAAGCTCCGAATTGATATTTTGAACAAAGTTACTCTTTGGGGTTAAGGAGCTGTTCTTTGTGTTGTCAGATACTTAACATCCCAGAATTCCAGTTAACAGAGATAACATTGCCCCCCACCACCACCTGTTGTGACAGGTGTAGCTGCCTTTAGTTTGCCCACAGCTGATAAACAGCCTCCTAAGAGGGCAAGTTGTAGTGGATGTAAACATGCTTTTGTTCTGATCCCAAGTGTGTGGTGGGAAACAGACTTGAGAGAGAACAGGTGATGCTTGTGCACTGGAAACTGCCTCTTGCAGGGGCAAGGTCTTTGCCAACTGAAAAACATCCTAGTACAGACTCTGAGAGGAGAGGTTGGGTCTTTTTGGTCTTGGCATCATTTCCCATTATTTGGCTGTTCATCACTTTGATACGCTCCTAGAAATACTCCAGAAAATGCTTCGAAGTTCCAGGTTCCGGCTGCTGCAGTTGCAGTCACCTTTTCTGAATTGCTGGGCTACTGAAGTACTGGCTGAGAAGAGTGGGATTGCTCCAAAAACCTGAGTCTAAGGAGGTCAACTTCTGTTGCCATTAACCTCTTTCCTGAGGAGCTGGGAATAAAGGGTTGCAAGGGGCGTGTAAGCATTAAAAGAACCCCAAATAAAACATGTTTTGAAAAAGTTTGAAGCCTACACCCAAGTGTGTGTGTGTGAGTGTGTGTGAGTGTGTGTGTGTGTGTGTGTGTGTGGTGGGGGTAGTCAATAGGTATCCCATCTCTGAATGACTGGAGGATATGACCAGTGGGTGAGAAAGGAGCTGAAAGTCATTCCCAAGATTTACAGGGCCAGAAGGAGCTGGGAATCTTTCTGGACCAGGAGTCAGATCTATTGATACTTCCCGCAGAGTCGGGGTTTCCTGGCCCCAACCAGGCACATTTGCCAATGCCACTGGGGAGCTTCGGAAAGCAAGTGATGAAGGGATGCTCCACTCCAGTGTGTGAAGGCCCATACCCCAAGCTACGCCTCAAGAGATCAACAGTACACGACAACTGACCAACTATTGTCCTCCAGTGGCCACAGTGGCCTGCATTCTTCCTCTTTGGTTGGTTCCTGTAAAGAGACAGAAGGACAACTAGCAAAGGACACCCAGTCAGCCCTTCAGAATCTGGGCATCCACAAAAACTATCACACTTCTTTGTCTCTACAGCTAGCATCACCATCTTGGCCAGCCTGAGTTCTGAAACAACTCCTAAATTCTCCCCGTAGGGCCTCCGTAAAATGAGACGATGCCAGAATCACATCTGAAAGGAAGAGCAAGTAAGGATGAAGGCAGCTTCAGGTCTCAAGCCTCAGTCCCGATCGCGAAAGAGGTAGCACCTGAGAGGGACAGAGGCAGAGCAAGGTAGCCAGGGACTCTGTGGAAAAGGCTGCCCCCTACCACCACCACACACACACACACACCCCTACCTAAGAGGATCTGCAGCATTCCCATCTTAGGTTTCCCAGGCAAGTCTGGGAAGGATTCATTTTAAACTAAGACTTCTAGTGCTAACTCAGAAATGCTGATTCCTCGGGACACCCTAGGGAGAGATCAAGAAAAACAGCAGATAGCAGGGCTTAGTGGAGCATGCCTATAATCTTAATGCTAGAAAGGTAAAGGTCAGCCAGGGAGCTGCACAGTGACACCGTGTCTCAGGAAGGAAACGAAGAAAGGAAAAGACAGAAGTAAAGGGGGAAAAAGAAAGGAAGAAAGGAGACTGGGATGCAGCTCACTGACAGCATGCTTATCTAGCAAGACAGAAACCCTCAATCCTTAAGACCAAAGGAAACATGACATTTGTTTTTCAAACGAAAATGTCAGTTTACACCAAGGAAGCTGGTATGTGGGTGTAGTTCACCTATTTATACAAAGCAGCACAGAGAGATAAAAAGGTGCTAGCATGACCCACTTAATGGGAGGCAAAGTGGCTCTAGGGTGATTAAGGACAGGTGACTTCTAAGACAACCAGAGAAACAAAACAATGAAAACTTACGACCCTGGGGTCCTAAGAAGGCACTCATCCTGTTGTGAAGGAGCACATCCGGGGCAATGTCCTGTGTAGTTCAGAACTACAGGGAACCCAGGAGAGTCTACAGCAGGCCAAAAGAGCAAGTGGTCTTAAGTGAGAAACCCTAGCCTTCGCACACCTGGGCAACCACAGGCTGCTGCAGCTTTGCCACTACACTCACCTAACACACTCCTTTCCAGATGCCTGCCAAAGCACCTTGCTAAGGCCCTGCCTTAATCCTGGCAGGTTCTACGCCAGCTCTCACTGCTCAGCCTTCAGATGCCAGCAAAGAACCTTTGCAATGGGACAGTATTTCCCCACCTGCCCACAGGATACTGCTTTCACATCTGCCTGTCTTTACTTGAAACTTCTAGGTACGACACCGTCCTACTCCACCAGAAGATGTAAACTGCAACCAAGTCAAAATGGCCATCTGGCTTCTCTCTTCTTTTCTTCTTAGCTCTGGCCTAAACTGGCTGGCCTAGAACTTACTATATAGACTAGGTTGGACATGAACTCAGTGATCCCCCTGCCTCTGCCTCCTGAGTGCTGGGAATCACAGGCTTCTGACTCCATACCTTACCTAGTCTCCTATATTCCTTTATTCTCCGCACTACCAAATTATATAAGTAGTAATGTGAATCTCATTTCATGGGTAAGAAACTAAATTCAGCTGGGCAGTGGTGACACATGCTTTTAGTCCCAGCACTTAGTAGGTGGAGGCAGGTGGACTTCTGAGTAAGTTCTGGGACAGCCAAAGCTACACAGAGAAACCCTGTCTTGAGAAGCCAAAAATAAATTCCGGGGCTACCCAGAGAAACCCTGTCTCAAAAAAAAAAAAAAAAAAAAAGAAAAGAAAAGAAAATACTTATATCTAGGGCCTGGTGTCTTAGGTCTATAATCCCACTACTTGGGAGATCATATATTTAAGGCCCATTTGAGCTATGTAGAGCCTGTGTCAAAAAGTAAACAAGGTTGAACATGGTGAGGAATTTCTGTTCTCAGAAGCAGGTGACTCTCTGAATTCCAGGCTAGGCATATCTTCTACATAGTGAGACTCTGTCTCAAAAACAAACACAGCCAGGCTGGTGGTGCACACCTTTGATCACTGAGAAACCCTGTCTCAAAAAACCAAACAACCAAAAAAACTAAACAAGGTTGGGGGTGGGGTGGGGTGTAACTCCATAAGGCTCTTTCCTAGCATGAGAGTTCAATCAACATCACTAAAATAAAAACAGTAGTTTCTACCGTCCTGACCTGTGCCCCCTTTTGAAAATCTTTGAACTGAGCAAGAGGCAAAAATCACATGTAGCCCACACGGCAGGACAGAAAACTGACTTCCACCTGTGCCCTGTGGCAAGCACAAGCCCACTCACACCCAAATAATCGGTTGTTGGTCGTGTCCCGTCCCCCCCCCCATCCCCCCCACCCCTGGCCCATTTGTGTTTCTCTGTGTGTAGCCTTGCTTGTCCTGGACTCCCCTTTGTAGACCAGGTTGGCCTGGAACTAAGTGATTCGGCTGCTTCTGCCTCCAGTGCTGGGATTAAAGGTGTGCAGCCTGGCCCAAATGCTTTAAAACATAAAATGTAAAAAAAAAAAAAAAGAAAAAAAGAAAAAAATTAAGGAGAGATCTGTGATATTAGGGGACACTACATAAAACAAGTGTTGAAGGGACAGTCATCAGGCTGCCAGGCTTTCAGTGTTCCTCTGCTTCTGTCCTTGCTACCCAAGACAGACTAGCAAGTTTTTCTGTGGAGTGGTCAGAACCACAGAAAGGGCTTTATTTATTTATTTATTGGCTGTCCTGGACTCTTTGTAAACCAGGCTGGCCTCTAACTCAGATATCCACCTGCCTCTGCCTCACGAGTGCTGGGATTAAAGGCCTGCGCCACCACGCCCAGCCATTCAACACAATTCCCAGAAATTGGAACCCAGAACTTCCTCTAAATATCGCAGGCGGCCCGCTTTATAATCGCAGCACTCAGAGGGCAAAAGCAGGAGGATCAGTAGTTCAAAACCATCCTTGGGGGCTGGAGAGATGGCTCAGAAGTTAAAGTCACTGGCTTGCTCTTCCAGAGGTCCTGAGTTCACTTCCCAGCAACCACATGGTGGCTCACAACCATCTGTAGTGCCCTCTTCTGGCCTGCATGCACACATGCAGGCAGAACACTGTACATATACATAATAAATAAAAAATAAAAATAAAAGTTAAAAAAAAACAAAAACAAAACCATCCTTGGCTACTACATAGCTAGTTCAAGTCTAGCCTTCACTACATGAAACCGTGTTTTAAAACAAAAAAAGGTTAAAAAAAAAAAACCTACAAAGCCAATTCAGGACAGCCAAGGCTACACAGAGCCTTGTCTCGAAAAACAAAACAAACGAAAAGGCTGGGCGCCGAGGTGCAAGAAGCAGAGGCAGGCAGATCGCTGTGAAATCGAGGACAGCCTGGCCTACAAAGCGAGTCCAGGGCAGCCAAGGCTACACAGAGAAAAATCCTGTCTCGGCAAGAAAAAAAATCTTTTTAAAAAGTCCAGATTTGGTAGCACATGTCTTTAATCGTACTTCCTTAAGTCACAGTCTTCATCCCTGTCTCCTACCCAGGAACCAAACCCGAGGCGGAAGGGGCGGAGCTCCGTCTCTGCCACGTAGGAGCGGGAAGCCGCTGCAGTACGGTTGGTGTGCAGGCCGCCTCGCCACGTCCTAAACTTCCGAGAAACCTTTCTAGAAGCCTGGTACATCTGGCTTCAGAATGCACTTGTATATCGCTGCCAAATTATGTTGCGTGGCAGAAGAAACGACGTTACTGCGACTTGCTTCACCCAGGTCCTCCCATAACCTGAGGCCGCCATCGCTAGGCAGCAGTGAATCATGGGAATCCCCGCCTTGCTCTCTGGGTATTTCCGGTTCCGGCGGAGGTCGCTCTTTCTTTTCCTCCGCAGGGTCGCGGTGGCAGCCGCTGTGGCGCTTGGCTCTCCGAGCTATCCGGTGCCATCCTTGTCGCTGCGGCGACACTCACCTCAGCTGCAGCCATGACCGAGCAGATGACCCTTCGTGGGACCCTTAAGGGCCATAACGGCTGGGTAACCCAGATCGCCACCACACCGCAGTTCCCGGACATGATCCTGTCCGCGTCTCGAGGTACGGGCTGCATGCCGACGAAACGCCGGGCGTCCCGGGGACCTGCATGTGTCTCGTGGCTTAGCAGGTGTCGCGCGGGGTGGCCGACTCCGGCCATTTCTCCCCCCCCACCCCCACCCCGCCCCGACCCAGGTGCTAAGTGGGGCGTACAAACCCGAGCCTGGGCCCCAACCAGGACGACCCTTTGCGCATGAACTGAAACCGAGACGTGTCACGTAACTGCCCTAAGCGGGGCCGGGAAAGTTGGCGGTTCTAGGTCTTAGCTTTGCCTCCTGGAGGGGTGGTCGAGTGGTCACAGGGCTACGACCAGGCGGAGTGATGATGACCCCAACATGCCATCTGAGTTGCTTTGCTGAAATCCAGAGGCTGTTTCTGAGCTCTGTAGACCATGCGTGACTTCTGGAGGTTTCTCAGTCCCCTCCTGCCCGAAGCTTTCCTCTCTTGTAACTAATCTTTTCTTTCTTTCATGATGTCTTCATCGTGGGTTTTTTTTTTCCTTCCCAAATCCTCGTTACCCACCCAGATTTATGTTCGTTCCCCCCTGCCTTGTGTGAGGCTTTTCAGGCTCCCTCTCCGTATTTCTATACAATTCGTTGTGTTTGACACCACCGAAACTACTACAGTTCTGTCACCAGAACACAAAAGACAGAACACAAAAGACATCTGTTCATCCCGTACCCAAGTGACAGTGCTTTAGCTGTTGAGTTAGTCTTGTGCTGGGTTGACTGATAACTGGGGTTTGTTTCCCAGAACCCACAAGGTGGGTTGCAAGTCTTGACTAGTGGGGGGGGGGCGTAGGACACACCCTTCTGTTTTGGAGTTATTATTTAACCCGCTATTTTATAAATAAACCAAACTTGTTAGGTCTTCTTGAAACCATAAACACATGTGATGCACATTTAACTTTTTCATGTGTGTTGAAATTTAGTCTCAGGTTACGGTTTAGATGTGCTTTCCTCTTTTTGTGTTGTTGTAGACTCTCCCACTTGAAGGTAGATGTTCCCCTTAGGACACTGTGTAGGCTGTGGGGGTCCTCATGGAATTTCTTTCTCCTTGCCAACCTTTTTAGACAAGACCATCATCATGTGGAAGCTGACCAGGGATGAGACCAACTATGGCATTCCACAGCGTGCTCTGCGAGGTCACTCCCACTTTGTTAGCGATGTTGTTATCTCCTCTGATGGCCAGTTTGCCCTCTCAGGCTCCTGGGATGGAACGCTGCGTCTCTGGGATCTCACAACGCAAGTACCTGCTTTGGGACCTTGGAGGGAAGATTGAGCGAGGTAGATTCCCTAGGGTGTGGTCTCCTTGGAAATTGGTCCTTTTGTGGAGGGTGAGGCATGGTTTTTTGGGTGTTTGGCCTCTTCCCTTGGAGCTGCTATGGGCTGGTCTGAGTTGGCCTCGATGAGCACTTTTACTTGGGACAGAACAAGCATCTCATTGTGGAAGGTGCCCTAGATGAGCATCAGTCAGGTGTAATAGAGGATCCTGGTGATGACAAGAAGACATTGTCAACCAATCCCGACAAGGGAATGAGGACATGTCCTGCAATTCTGAATGGGTTCTCTGGGCCGATAGTAGGTTCTGAGCCACGTGTGGGATGTGTGGAGTGGTAGAGCCTACTGGGGCAAGGATGAGGCTAGAAAAGGGATCTGATCGGAAATGGGCAATTTTTGTCTGGAAAGTGACCAGGCTCTCCCTCTTAGGGGCACCACCACGAGACGATTTGTAGGCCATACCAAGGATGTGCTGAGTGTGGCCTTCTCCTCTGACAACCGGCAGATTGTGTCTGGATCCAGAGACAAGACCATAAAGTTATGGAACACTCTGGGTGTCTGCAAGTACACTGTCCAGGTAAATGGTGGGTGCTGCGTTGTCTCCCACCCCCTGGGGCTTTGTTGCTTTAGAGATGAGTTCATCACTAGGTAGCCCTGGTGGCCTAGAGTGACCTACCACTGCCTGGCTCTAACTTTGTCATGTGTTGTTTGTCCTGGGATTTTGGTTGGTTTTTACTATTCACACTGGCTCGTGACTGCCATGATACTTAAGAGGAATGGATTTTTCTCCTGCCAAGTTGAGTTGGGGCCTGGAAACCCAAAACAAGGCATCAAATGGGTAGGCTCTTGACACATGAGCAGATACCCAAATGTGTCCTCTAACTGCCCTATAGATGGTCTTAAATCTCTGACCTGTGTACTTTAAGGGGCTATAAGCCAGGCGGGGCAGTGATGACCCCAACATGCCATCTGAGTTGCAGTGCTGAAATCCAGAGGCTGTTTCTGAGCTACGCCTGGTCCTGTGCTCCCTGAAGACTGTGGGCATCCTAGGACTAAATGTCAGCAGCCGGGCAGCAGGTGTTTCCACCAACGGTTATGTTGGCTTGAAATACATACTCAGGTTCTGGGGAAGTGATTGCAAGAATGCTGTAGTCTAGGGGAAATGGCTTCCTCTCACCTTCCCTTATATCTTCTGTAGGATGAGAGTCACTCAGAATGGGTGTCTTGTGTCCGCTTCTCCCCGAACAGCAGCAACCCTATCATCGTTTCCTGTGGATGGGACAAGCTGGTTAAGGTGAGCTTCAAGCAGGGGTATGGCCCTGATATTAAAAGGGTCGAAATGTGTTCCTCTTCCTCTTGAGAGGTAATGCGGTTTGGGATGCTGTGCCAATGAGCTTGACGTTGGGTTTTGATGATTTGTCTCAATACATTAGTCCAGGTTTCATTCTTGCTTATGTCATCCAGGCCTCAAATTTCCAGTCTTAGCCACCCAAGTATTGCTAAGACTGTATAGGCTTGTGTAGCATGCCTGTTTGGAGATACTTTTGGAGGTATTTTGTTAGGTTTTTCAAGGCAAGATTTCTCTGGTTAATCTGGATTGTGTAGGCCAGGCTGGCCTTGAACTAACAGAAATGTTTGCCCTCCTGAGTTGAGTTTTGGGATTAAAGGGGTGTACCACTACATCTGGCCTCAGATACCTTTTTGTTGTTGTTTTGAGACAGGGTTTCTCTGTGTAGCCTTGGCTGTCCTGGATTCACTTTGTAGACCAGGCTGGCCTTGAACTCAAATAGATCCGCCTGCCTCCTAAGTACTGGAATTAAAGGCGTGCACCACCATGCTCAGCTCTCAGAGATAACCTTTAAAGATACCTTTCTTGTAGACCTTAACCCCAGTACATGGACCCCTGTCTTTCTAGGTATGGAATTTGGCTAATTGCAAGCTGAAGACCAACCACATTGGCCACACTGGCTATCTGAACACAGTGACAGTCTCTCCAGATGGATCCCTCTGTGCTTCTGGAGGCAAGGTACTTGCGGGGGTGGGCCTCATCGTCCCCGTTGGAGAATGATTTTATCTAGTAACATGCTCTAAACTGGGAATAATAAGTATTTTAATACAAAAAAGTAAACCGAAGAAGTTTGCTTTTGAAGTTGGGATTTGATACAGCTGCTAAGATATTGTGCATTGGAGGGAAAGGTTTAGGGCATGAACACTTGCTCTCTGTCCTGATTAACCTTTTCTACCTGCACAGGACGGCCAGGCTATGCTGTGGGATCTCAATGAAGGCAAGCACCTCTACACACTAGATGGCGGGGATATCATCAACGCCTTGTGCTTTAGCCCCAACCGCTACTGGCTCTGTGCTGCCACTGGCCCCAGTATCAAGATCTGGGTGAGTTTGGTTTGTTCCGACTTCAATGGTAGAATCAAACTTTCTCAACATGGTCCATCATGAAGGTGCTATCGGTGCTGAGGAGGTTAATTTCCGCCCCCCCCCCCTTAACAGTTTGTAGCACTGGGTGACATATACCTAATGAAAGGGAATACCCGTGTATAGCCCTTTATTGCATGTTATGAGAGGCTATTCTGACTACACATGACGTCTATCCACTAGATGCAAACCATTAGTTGACTAGCAGCCATACATCATGAAAGACAACCAACAGTGGTGTGAATAACCATGGTGGCAAAGCACTAATCTGTTACACAAGAGACAAATTCAGTCCCCCAGCACCATTTTAGAGGAATCCTCCCCTATGCTGCTAGTATTGGCTCGGATTCAATCCAGTAATCTTAAAGAATTTCTAGGCAACTAAAAGATGGGTTCATGCTATATAGAGTAGACTGACTTCAAGGAGGTCGAGCCTGCACCACCAGGCTGGACTACTAGTAATTCGTGTGTATATAAATAGCTTTTTTTTTTCTCAGTATAGACCAGGTTGGCCTTAATGCACCTGCCTCTGCATCCGAGTACTGGGATTAAAGGCATGTGCCACCACCACCCACCATGGCATATTAATAGTATTTAACTCTTAAAATAAGTAGCTGATTTGAGCTTCTCTGTTTCTGCGGCCTTTCCTGGATAAAAGTGGTACCCTTTTAGTTGAGTTTGTTGGTTGGGTTGTTTGGGGTTTTTTTTTTTGAGGCAGGGTTTCTCTGTATGTAGCCCTGGCTGTCCTGGATACTTTATAGACCATGCTGGCCTCAAACTCAACAGAGATCCACTTGCATCTGCCTCCCAAGTACTGGGATCACAAATACTAATTTTAAGAAGGGTCAATTTACACTAAGTTGTATGATCAGGCCCTGAAGTTAGCAATCCTGCTTCAGCCTCCCAAGTAGCTCAGATATGTGCCAGACCCACCAGGGCCTAAGGAGTGATATTTGGAGGTGTAGTATGAGCGGGTGTGGTGGTGCACATTTTTGTTGTTTTTTGAAACAGGATGTAGCCTTGACTGTCCTGGGCTCGATTTGTAGACCAGGCTGGCCTTGAACTCACAGTGATCCACCTGCCTCTGCCTCTAATGCTGGGATTAAAGGTATGCACTACCTCACCCAGCTGTGACACACACTTTTCATCCCAGCAATCAGGGAGGCAGAGGCAGGTGGATCTCTGAATTCAAGGCCCGCCTGGTCTACAAACAAGTCCAGGACAGCCAGACTACAAGAGAAACCTGTCTCAAACACCCCCCCAAAAAGTTCATTACTACCCATGGGTATATGCATATTGTGATGCATGTTATAGGTCCAGGCTAGCTGGCCCATGGCTAGGCAGATCTCCTGTTCATAGTTGTTTAAAGCAGGTCACTTCCATCTTGCCATTTCTAAGAAGGGATTCCAGGAGATGGATTCATGGTACAAGGATAATGGGTGTCCTTAACTGATTCTGGTCTGTTCCTCAGGACTTGGAGGGCAAGATCATTGTAGATGAACTGAAACAAGAAGTTATCAGCACCAGCAGCAAAGCAGAGCCGCCCCAGTGTACCTCTCTAGCTTGGTCTGCTGATGGTCAGGTAAGTGTATCGGTGTGTCAGCTCAGTTCTCAAGTCTTAATGTTGTCGACATAAAATGTTGAGCCAGGTTGATTTAAGATAGACTAGGTAGCTGCAGAGAATGCTAAATAATGCATATTTCTGTCTGGGGAAAGATTACAGAGTTGCTGCCCTTTAAACTAGAGGCTTATAAAAATGTCTGACTCGAGACAACAGGCTGCTTCACAAATGTGTGCCAGATATACTAGGCCAGAAGGCTGAAGGTGATGTTCCAACGTTATAGAGAATTTGGGGTGACTGTTCAGGCAGCAAACTGTCATTTTTTTCATCTTGGAAACTGTTAACCTGCACTTCTGTTTACTCAGGTGATTAATTTTATTCCTTCCCAAGTCTTCGGTGGGGTTGAAGACCAGATAATTTAGTTTACAATAAAGCTTAGTTGTTTAGGGGTTAATTGACAAAGATGAGATAGGGTATTGATTTACATTTAGAATTTCAGACTCACCAAGATAGGAAAGAGCCAGGCATGATGGCACAGGCCTTTAAACCCAGCAGAGGCAGGTCATCACTGTGAGGCCAGCCTGGTCTACAAAGTAGTGAGTCCAGGAACCAAGGCTCCACAGAGAAACCCTGCTTGAAAGGCCTCCCCACTCCCCAAAAAACAGGCTGCTTCTTCTGGAAACACAACATATTGTAGAAGAGGGAGTCATAAATATCTTTGGACTATAGAATTCATTGCTGGACATGACATGACCCCATTGTCACTCTCTTTTACAGACTCTGTTTGCTGGCTATACAGACAACCTGGTGCGAGTGTGGCAGGTGACTATTGGTACCCGCTAAAAGTTTGTAACAGAGTCTTAGAAATAAAACTGGCTTTCTGAAACTGGCTTCGGTATGATTTTTAGAAGGCTACACCTGCCCGATTCTATAGGCGCCTACAGTGCCTTGTAAACCCTCACCTGCATGCATGTCTGTCAGAGGGAAACGGAGTTAGAAATGGTGAGTTTCCTGTGTGTGGGCACTGGAAGCTAACTCTGTAGCCCTGTCCTCAAACTTGAACACTTTCTGGTTCCTTTCTCAGTGGCATTTTATTATCCTGATTTGTTTTACCACAGCTGAAATATATTTCAACCTGTAAGTTGAATAAGCACATTTATAAAGGTTGCCGGAGTCACATCCCAGTCCTTGCTGAACAGGAAATGCTGGGATGGACATGCATGCACCAAGGACCAAAAGGTCAGGGCTAGAATTGTTCCAAGCAATCCTGCCTAAGTGGGACAGCTAAGAAGGGAGCGGGAAGGCCTGGCCAGCTCCAGGGTTGTTTGTGGGAAGTCACTCTTAAAGCATCTGCTGCTTTTTTGCTTTTAGAGAAGACACCACAAAAGAAGCAAATAAACTTTATTGCAACACAACCCACCTTTTCCCCCAAGAACATGAATTGACCTCAGCCACCATAGCAGAGGACAAAAGCTGTTAAGTGACAGAAGGCAAGGGGTTACTAGAAAAATAGATTATACCCAAGGCTCTCCCAAGGATCCAGACGTGTCCCAAGCTCCCCAACAGGGCTTACCAAATGGAACTAAAAGCGATGGATAGAGGACAGAAACTGAACTGCACTCAATGAGGGGACAGCCTGACAGTGTGAGTTGGGAGGTGTGAGGAGTTTGGCCTCCTAAATAAAACTAAGATGCAGAGAGAAAATAATTTATTGGGTGATGTGACAGTATACGGTGTCATGTTGACCATTCCAGATCTCACTGAAGCTAATTCTGGCCATCTATGGAGGTAGAAATTGGGGGTGTAAGGAAAGCTTAAGAGTTCCTGTTCCCCAAAAAGAAAGTAGACTTTTACAGCTCTACCCTTTTGCCCAGCCTGACTCCCAGAGCTTATTCCACCAACTGAAGCTTGCACCAAAACATGGAATTTGGGTAAGTCTTGTTCAAACCCTCAAGCCTTAGAGATGGCTGACGAGTAGAGGTGGGGGAAAAGGAAGTTAAGGAATAAGAGTATAATCTCTGTTCATCCCCCCTACTCAAAAAACTGGGACCAGAGCTGGACTGAGCTAGGCATACAGGGAGGGAAGGTCAGACAGCTGTTCATTATCCAGGGACCCATGCAGACCTTGTCAGACAAATTAGGTGAGAGAAACTGAGCCAGAGGAGTCAAGGGGTTTTTTTTGACTCCTATAGGGAGAAGCAGCCTGGGTTCAAGGAGGAGCAGGAAGCAACTCGGTAACAAACAGTGGGAGGAGCCGGAGCTCCCAAACATAGTGGGCAACCATCCACCACCACCCGCCCCCCCAGCCATGACCAGAGGGGCCCCTGCGGGTGGCAGGCTAATCAAGGGCAGAGCTTGATGCGGGTACCCTTGGAAAGCACCCGGAAGAAAGGGAAGACACGCTCGCCAAGGAAGGCAGCTGAAAAGGTGTGCACGTGGGCTAAGGTATCCGCATTGTAGAAGCCCAGGCGCCCAGCCTCATAGTCCAGGTACACGCCAAAACGTCGTGGTTTCTCACATGGGCTCAGCAGTGTCTGCTCTGTTGAGCTCTGTGCCTGATACCGTTTGCCGTGGGTGCCCACACACCACACTTCCCGCTGGAGCAGGAGCTGCTGAGGCAGGTGGAGTCGGCGGCGGCGATGGTGATGGCGAGAGGAGCTGGCATCCCCACTAACAGAGGACCCCCCAGAGCCCACTTTTTCTTTATGATGGGTTGATTCACGGGCAGCACCCACTGCCCAGCCCCGCCGCCCACCCACCTCTACTTCCCAGTAGTGCCGGCCAGAACGGAAGCCCTGGGCCCCCAGTACACAGCAGTCGGCCGAGAAGTGCTTGGAATGTTCAGGAACCTCTTGCCGACGGTCGGCCAGGCGGACCCCACGGCGATCAGGGGACAGCATCAGGGCTGGGTGAGCTGTGTCAGGGTCCAAGGTGAGGTCCACTTGGAAGGAGAAAGACAAAGCAGAGCTAAAACCTTTCCCCTCACAGACACACCGATCCCTACAGTTTCCCCCTATCCTCTCCTCTTCCCTTATCCAAATCTCAGCTCCCACCCTGTTTTAAAAGAGTCCAAGCTCAGGCTCTGTGGGCTCTGACCTTCACCCTTACTCTAACACCTGCTGGCCTTCCCCTGTCCATGACCTTCCACCTCACCTACCCAAAACTTAGCTGGGCCACCATGGAACAAATAGTGGCTTAACCCTCAGAGGGTTCAAGTAGGCCCCAGTCTACTCCATCCCAGCTCCCCAAACTTCCCTAATCTCAGGCCTGTAGAAGGAAGACAAAGGAAGGTCATTGACCTCCCTACCTCTTGCAGCCTGACAGAACATCCGGCTCATTTTCCTCACGATGGCGTCTGTCAGGAAGTCGTGGCTATAGGGTTGGCATGGGTCAGGGGACCAAATCTCGGGGGGCTGCAACTGTATTTCTTCACACCTGGAGGAGGGGGACCAGGTAGGGGGTGGGAGCATGATATTCCCAGAGTAAAGAAAAGCTAAACGCAAAGAAGTAGAGGGTCTAAGAAGCAGAAACTTAGGTCCTGGGGATAGGGGCGAGGGAAGGAGAAAGGAAGGGAAAAAGGAAAGGAAGTCTCAGAGAGCCAAGAATGGGGAACCAGACACTACTGGGTCACAAAGGGTAGAGTAGGAACACACCTATTGAAAGTCTCCTTGATGTCCTGGGAATAACAGAGACAAAAAGAGGGAGAGGGGAAAAGAGAAAAAAAGGTGTCAGCTGCACAGGGTCACTGCTCTCTCCCAGTCTGAGTGTGAACAGGAAGGGGAAAAACAGCACCTTCCAGGCTCATAATAAATAAGACTTCTCAGCTACCCTGCTACCACCAAACCTAATCCATACCCTCCTGCCATAAGCCCCAGGAACAGAATTTTCAGTCTGACCCAGGAAACCTTTCTCAAGCTATTTAAGAGGCCCTACCTCTAACAACGGATCTGCACTCTTTAGGTGTGACTGGCACACACATCACATCAATAATGTCACCACCATCAAAACATGTCTCATCTTCAGATTAAGAGTTAGGGTTCTTCCTAATGATGAACAGACACTTCTGAGCAGTGGTGGCTCTGCCTGACAGATTTACAAAAAGAGCCAGGGGAGAGTGGGCCAGGGCAGGGAAGGGGATGGTACTCACCTGCAGTAGCCGCAGGCCCCCCTGCTGGCTCCGTTCTTGGGCCTCAGCAAGCAGGCGGCTTAGCTGGACAGCCTGCTCCTCAAGGCGGTTGGCTGCTGCTCCTGCATGTCCCAACTGAGCTTCGTGCATCTCCCGGAGGCGGCGCTCTAGTCCTGCCTGCTCTTCCACCAGAAACCGTGTTAGCCGCCCAAACTCTGAGGCCACAGCTGCCAGCTCTGCCTTCATCTGGCTCTGGAAAGACGCAAAGGCAAGCACAGAGACACAGTTCTGTGATTAAGAGCACTGTCTGCTCTTCAGAGGACCCCAGTTTTATTCCCACCAGGTCTAACCATCTGTAACTAGTTCCAGGAGATTCGAAGCTCTCTTCTGATCTCTGGAGGCCCCGATCGTATGTATATACATGCAGGCAAACACCCATACACAAAATTTAAAAAGAAGAGAAGGGCATGGAGGCCTCCAACTGAATATATAGGAAGGTAAACTTGCAGTCTTCTATCTGCCACCTCTCAGCCTCTCAACCTCAGGCAAAGGAGCTTCATGACCCCTAACTCCCAACACATCTTGGAAATGCAAAGAGATGTTTCCTTCCCCAGCTTAGTCTTACTATAACACTGAGATAGCCCAGTTTTCCAGACAGGGTTTCTCTGTGTAGCTCTGTCTGTCCTGGAATGTATTCTGTATGGAGGGCACAGATATGGAGGTCAGAGGACAACTTGCAGGACTTGGTTTTCTCCTCCACCATGTGGGTCTCAGGGAGCAAACTCAAGTCAGCAAACTTGGTGGCAGACACCTTTATCAATTGAGCCACTTGGCTGGCCAATTTTTTGTTTTTGAGACAGAGTCCTGCTATGTAGCCCAGGCTAGCCTCAAACTCCAGTTTTCTAGTTTAAAGATAGAAGCGACATGCCCAGCTTTGTACTATCTTAAAATTTTCCTTCTATTATCCCATGTTCCAGATAGGACCTGTGCATGCCTTTGCTTGCTATAGAGCCACCAGAGGCTGGCAGAGTGCCAACCACAGGTAGGTCCTTAGTAAGAAATTTCCAAAATTACCATATGAGAGAATTCAGAAAGCAAGCCTTGAAGTGAAGCTAATATCAGTATCAATACTCTTAAAGCTAAAGCAAACAAATTACTCCATATCCATAGCTTGGGCTATAATATAAAACCCTTTCTCAAAACACAAAAAGAAGATGCTCCAAAATTGAGTCTTGAGTCTCAGTAGTCACAGCTGTCAGAGGAGAGCAGTCACTCAAGTCCTCTACACTAAGTGTCAGCAAACCCTTCTGTAAAGGTTATACACTAGAGACAACAGGTAAAATACTTTGTACCTATAGTTGTTCCTAGTTACTCAAGTGGGTTTGGTTCCAGGAGACCCAAAGCAGCAGATGCTCAACTATAAACAGCATAGTACGCCAGGCATGGTGGTGCACACCTTTAATCCCAGCATTCAGGAGGCAGAAGCGGGTGAATCCCTGTGAGTTCAAGGCCAGCCTGATCTACAAAGCTAGTCCAGGACAAAGCTACACAGAGAAACTGGGTCTCAAAAAACAAAAACAGAAACAAACAAATAAAAAAGCATAGTAACCGTATATCCTCCCATATACTTTAATGTCTCATAACACTCAACACAGTGTAAAAACTACCACACAGCTATACTTTACTTGTCATGGTTTGCATGGAAATGACCCCCATAGGTTTGGTCCATACTCGCAGTTGCTGCAACTGTTCGGGAGGATTGGATCTATGGCCTTGTTGAAGGTGCGTCACCTTGGGGTAGTCTTTGAAATTTCAAAAGCCCACACTAATCCCTATTAGCCTCCCCTAATCAGAGCCCAATAAATGCTTTAGTTTGTTTGTTTATGGTTTGTTTGTTTGTTTGTTTGTTTTTGAGACAGGGTTTCTCTGTGTAGTCTTGGTTGTCCTGGACTCACTTTGTAAACCAGGCTTAACTAAAATTCAGAGATCCGCCTGCCTCGGCCTCCCTGAGTGCTGGGATTACAGGTGGACACCACGCCCGGCCCAGCACTATATTTATAAGTTGTCTTCATCATCATATCTCAGCCGGGTGTGGTGGCGCACGCCTTTAATCCCAGCACTCGGGAGGCAGAGGCAGGCGGATCGCTGTGAGTTCGAGGCCAGCCTGGTCTACAAAGTTAGCCCAGGACAGCCAAGGCTACACAGAGAAACCCTGTCTTGAAAAACAAAACAAAACAAAAACATCATATCTCTTCACAGCAACAGAAAAGGAACTAAAACAATACTGTATAAAGAGATAGCAAGGGAGGGGAGAGGAGACAGGGTCTTATTATATAGCTCCGGCTGTCCTGGAAACCACTACGTAAACTAGGTTGGCCTCAAATTCACAAGAGATCCACCTGAATCTGTCTCCAAAGTCTGGCAGAAATAAAGAAGAAGTAGTACTAGTACTAGTAGTAGTAATATAATAATAACAGTAACAACAACAATAGTAATAATAATAACAACAACAAGTGATGGAGCATGCCTTTAGTCCCAGCACTTGGGAGGTAGAGACCGGTGGATCTCTTTGAGTTCAAAGCTAGCCTGGTACACAGAGTGAATTCCAGGACAAAGCAATACAGAGGAAACCCTGTCTCAAGAATCTGGGGGAAAAGAAGAAGAAGAAAAAAAAGGACGGGTCGGTGTATGTTAAGTACTGATGCTATTTTTTATTCTATTTCCAATTTGAACTTGAAGGAGTACACAGATAGAACACAAGCTATATTTAGTATCCTATAACAGAAAACTGCCTAGTCCCAATCCATTTGCCTATTTTGAATGATAACCACGATAACTTTTTCCATTAATATTACTCCACACAAAGATTAATTGGCCTGAGCAGGAAGGAGGAACCTGCAAGCAGGTTAAAAAAGTAGCCATCAAATTGGTTTCACTCTGTGTCTTAAATAAAGACAGCATACATCCTCTATAACTCAAAGACCCTAAAAGAATCAGCTTCAGCAGCTGGCCAGACAGCACCTGTCATTGCATTTCTCAGTGGTAAGTCCCTAACGTGCAAATGACACTACTATAGGTTCTAGAAGTGGCAAGGCCCACACTCTGACCAGCTAAGAGGGAAAGCATGTCCATTTGATGGCTGAAGCTTAGCAGGGCCACAGTACCAGTTCACTCCAGCAAGGCTTGCTAGTCTTCTAAAAACAGGTAGGAGATGAGGAGTGAGACTACTTAGAGAGAGGTGAGCAAATAGAAACCGGCTGAGAACACTGGGAGAGAGAAGAAGAGGACTCTGCAATGCTAAAGATCATCTTCCTTTTCCCTACACAGTTTGCCCTTCTTTCCAGGGCACAGCAAGCCTTTCAGACTATAGCCCGTAATATTCAGGGCAGTCCTGCCTGCCATCTGTGCCTGTCCTGGGGCCTGGCACTCCTCTGGCAGCTGCTGTATGGATTTGTTCGCTTGCTTTCTGCTATCCAGAGTCAAGGGCTGAGCGGCCTCTATAGCTTTAGACCACACAACCAGCCTCAACAAGCCAGGCCTCAGTTTTCACTACATTTTACAAAATAAAAATAAACAGAAATATTGTTGAGAGATTGTCCTGTGCACTGTGTATTCAGATATTGATTTCTGTGCCCTGAGATCTGGCTGTAATCTGGGATGTGGGCATTGTCATTTCTATAAAGAATCAATGTTGTGTAAACAATGCTCCCCAATTATCTGATTGGTTAACAAAAAGCTGAACAGCCAATGACTGGGCAGAGGAGATATGAGACAGGACTTCTGTTCTTGGGGGAGCAGGGAGGGTTCTCTAGTAGGGACCAGAGAAAGTAGAGAAGGAGGAATGTCAAGGAGAAGGGAGAAGTTGTGTGAGGAAGGTGCCATAAGGAGTTTGCCATGAGGACAGGACAGAGAGATAACAGCTGAAGGCCAAAGTGAGATTGAGATGGCAAATAAAAGGACACAGGACTGAGAGGTAGCCAGACTAGCATAACTGGGTTAGATTTGAAGAATATTTGCCCAGTATAGTGCTTAAAACTTATTAATATTCAACAGAATATACTTCCTGATTCTGAAGGCTGCATCACCTCAGATCTCTAGAAAAGTGACTACCCGCCTCCCCAACCCTGGCTATCCTTTCTTCAGGGGATCTAGTCATCTCTGCTATTTGGCAGTCTCCTATTCCTTATCCTAACAACAGAATCAGTTAGCCCAGTCGCAGACATCACCCACCTTCAACTCTGTCACCCGCCTCTCCTCCTTGGCCTTCATCTTCTGCACAGCCTCTAGGTGCTTCCTAAGTGGTTCCACGTGCCCTTGTAGCTTGGCCTGAGGATCAGGAAAGGGAAGGTTAGTCAGGGAAATTAAGCACCTGTCCTACAGGGCCTCTCTCCAATCCTCCCTACAATGGAGATTCAATGCCTAAAATTACCACGGGTGTCAAATAAGCCCTCCCTTCCCACATCCCTTCTCTCATATGACCATAAATGCCTCCAACTCTGCCCTGCACTCTTGATGCATAAACCTGTATGTGGCTTCTGGAGAGGCTGGATCTTTATAGCTACAGCACTCTATACTCGACGGCTGATGTACACATGACTTAAGCTCCACATGAAGTCCATTCACAGGAGTAGATGCTCCTGCTTTTGGTCATTTCCATTTGCTAAGCCACCTTCCTCAATACCTACAAATCTACTAAACACTTTTCTGGAGATGTTGTCCCTATGCTAGAAAGTCTTAAAGCAATTCTCTGCCACTTTCCAAATATGAACCTACATTTCCAGTGTCATCTCCTATACTCATCCTTTCCACCCCTTTGAGTTGTGATTCCAGGCTGGGGGTGGTGGCACATGCCTTTAATCCCAGCACTTGGAAGGCAGAGGCAGGCGGATCTCTGTGAGTTCAAAGACAGCCTGGTCTACAAAAGAGCCCAGGACACTCAGAGAAAGCTACACAGAGAAACCTTGTCTCAAAAAACCAAAAAAAAAAGTTGTGATTCCATGCTAGTCCCTTGGCCTGGGATTACCCTACTCCACTTAGTCCAAGATTCTTTTTTTTTTTTTTAATTTATTCATCTCAATGGTTATCCCCTCCCTAGTATTCTCCCGTTCCTCCCTCCCTCCCATTTTCCCCTTACTCCCCTCCCCTATGACTGTGACTGAGGGGGACCTTTTCCCCCTGTATATGCTCATAGGGTATCAAGTCTCTTCTTGGTAGTCCAAGATATTCTTAGAGGCCAGCTTTCTGAGCATGATTCTGACTACACCAACCAGCTTCCTCTGTGATCCTAAGGAACTCGAGAAAGAGTCTATTCTACTTCCCAATGCATAAACAATTTACAAATGTGCCTTCCAGGCATTACAGGGTCCCTTAAGCTCACTTTTCTTTCCTGAGGCATGGTCTCATATAAGCCCAGGTTAGTCAGGAACTAGCCTGGTGGTGCTACAGCTGAGGATGACCTTGAGCTTCTGATTCTCCTACTTCTACCTCCCTAGTGCTGAGATGCCCACTGTACTTAGTTTCTATGCTGACTGTCTGCTTTGTTTTCCCTTCAATTACAGGCTACAGGAAAGCCCTTTCTTCTCTTAGTTACAATTCTATGAGTGATCAGATACACTAGCTTTCCGTCCCCAGGATTTACATTCTGTCCTTTTCCTGTAAAGACCAAGAGAAGGATAACAAAGTGCCTTCTGTGCTTTCTTTTCTTTCTTCCTTTTTTTTTTTTTTTTTTGGTTTTGTTGTTGCTATTGTTGTTGTTGTTTGTTTTCTGAGACAGGGTTTATGTGTAGCCTTGACTGTCTTGGAATAGCATGGAATCACAACTCTCTCTCTTTGCTGTTGTTTTTGGTTTTTGAGAAAGGGTTTATATGTAGCCTTGGCTGTCTTGGACTCACTTTGTAGATCAGGCTGGCCTCAAACTCAGAGACCACCAGCCTCTGCCTCCCTGAGTGCTGGGCTGACAGATGTGTACCACAATGCCCAGTATACTATGGCTTGTTCTTCCTTTTTCATTAGGGGAAAACACAGGATGGACTTAAGCCTAGCTCCAATCAGAACCGGAACTGCATCAAGGTGATCTGAGGCAACCATGCTTCCTTTGGTTTTTCTTTTTTCTCCTCAAAACAGGGTCTCTCTGTGTAGCCTTGGCCGTCCTGGACTTGCTTTGCAGACCAGGCTGGCCTCCAACTCACAGTGATCCCCCTGCCTCTGCCTCCCAAGTGCTGCCATGCTTCCTTTAAAGTGGGAATGTCAACATCACAGATAACAAACATCAAAGTTCCTGAAGGTACATGTTATCCAGCATTTGCTAACTATGTTTTAAGCTGCCAGTGTCGTCCTATGATAATGACCCATGAACTAAAAAGATAACTGACCCTGAGTACAAAAGGCAATTCTTACACAACTGGTTGTAAGAAGTATTACAGGAGTAATGAATCAGTCATTCCAAAAAGTATGCCTTTTGAAATTATTGCTATCTTTTTACTATAGAATCATCATTTTTACTCCGTCAATTCAGAATTCAGAAAGCTTCAATTTACCACTTAATATTTGTCTAAACTGACAAGAAATTACAAGCATGAATCCAAACAAAGAATCACAGGGGGCCAGTCCTGGTGGCTCACACCTTTAATCCCAGCACTTAGGGAGGCAGAGACAGGTGATCTCTGTAAATTCAAGAACAGCGAGGGCTATACAGGAAATATCTGTCTCCAAAAACAAAACAAACAAGCAACAACAAAAACAAAAGAATACTACAGGAAGCCAGGCGTGGTGGTGCATGCCTTTAATCCCAGCTCTGGGGAGGCAGAGGCAGTGCACCTGGATCTATGAGTTCAAGGCCAGCCTGGCCTACAAAGTAAGTCCAGGACAGCCAGGGCTGTTACTTAGAGAAACCCTGACTTTTAATTTTTTTCTTTCTTTCTTTTTTCGAGACAGGGTCTCTCTCTGTGTAGCCCTGGCTGTCCTGGACTCACTCTGTAGACCAGGCTGGCCTCGAACTCACAGAGATCCACCTGCCTCTGCTTCTAGAGTGCTGGGATTAAAGGTGTGCACCACCATGTTCGGCAAGAAACCTTGTCTTGAAAACCCCTCCAAAAATAATAATTACTATTACTACTACCACTATTATTATTTACTTTTACTATTACTACTACTACTACTACTACTACTGGGGTTGGTTTTGTTTTAGATAGGATTTCACTATGCAGCCATTCTGACACAGAACTTCCTATATAGATCAAACCAGCATCAAACTCACAGAGATCTGCCAGCTTCTGCCTCCAGAGTGCTAGGATTAAAGGCGTGTGCCACTACTCCTGAGCTTTTTTAAAAAATACAAGCTCTCTGAGCTGGCAAGATGGTTTAGCCAGTAAAGGATTTGTGGCCAAGCCTGATGACAAGTTCAATCCATTCAACCTACAGTGTAGAGGGAGGACCCAATTCCCAAAAGTTGCCCTCTTAATCCTTGCCTGGGCTTACACTGACACAAAGTAGAAACGTAACAGTGGTGGCTCAACCTGCAAAGACAAGCAGCTCAGTAAGTTCAAGACCAGCCCATTCTGGGATAGCAATGAATGAAGAAAATGAAGAATGATTAAAAATAATAACAATAATAAAGCTTAGCCCAGCATGGTGGTGCAGTCGTGTAATCCCAGTGCTCAGGGAGGCAGAGGAAGTGGATTTCTGTGAGTTTGAGGCCAGCCTGGTCTACAAATCAAGTCCAGGATAGCCAAGGCTACACAGAGAAACCCTGAGGGGTCGGAGAGAGTAAGAGTCTTGTGTAACTCGGGTCTCATGTAATGTGAGCTGGCCTCTACCTTGCTTTGTAGTCAAGGATGACCTTGAATTGATATTCTTGCCTGCACTTTCCCAAATGTTGGGAGTAGAGGCTCACACTACCATGCCCATCTTAGGTTGAGTTTTCTACAGATTCTCTCACTGATTCAGAATATCTGCAGTAAGGCTCATTGTACTTTTGAAAGCCTCCTCTAAGCTGGGCGTGGCAGAACACACCTTTAATCAGGTGGATAGCTGTGAGTTCAAGGCCAGCCTAGTCTACAAAGCGGAATCCAGGACAGCCAAGGCTATCAGTAAACAAAACAAAAAAAAAAAAAAAAAGAAAGAAAGAAAGAAAGAAAACCTCCTCTAGTAACTGACTATCAGTTGTGAGGCCTTGGGCTCTAAAGTTAGTGATGATGATGATGATCACCTAAATGAAGTCACTGACTGAATCACAAACAGGAAGCTCTAGGCAGCCATACAGGGGCTACCCTCTCCTATATCCATGGCTTCAAATCTCAAAGTAGCTCTGTCTGTGCTGGCTGCTTCATAGATAAATTTCCTTTATGTATCCTCAAAGGATTAGAGAAAGAAAGAACCAGACTAGCTAACCAAACAAGAATGAGATTTCAAGAGCAGTCAAGTCAGAAGAGTCTAATTAAAATATCCAAGTAGTGTTACCCATGTGCCCAAGGGGAGAAAGCGCATATCGAGTCTATCGCTTACCAAGCTGTACAATACATAAACCAACGTGTTCAGAACGTAAACCTGTTTCCCATCAATAAAATGAGAATGGCAAATATCAAACTCAGAGTGACTTCGAATTGTGAATGATAATCCACACAAAGTAGCCAGCACAGTACTGACTCTATGCAAGGTGCCCTATAAATATTAGCTAATATGCCTGTGATAATTAAAGTTCAAAGACATTCTGTTTGAAACTTGAGCAAGATGTTTGGCCCTCAAAGCCTCTCTCTTTTCTGGTTAACACATGAGACTAAGTGAAGAGCTGACCAAGAAAACCACATCACAGGGTGTGGAGCCCATTAGGAGAAAAGCCTATGAGGACCTGACACTAGTTTATTTCTGTGCTCCTGTTTCAGACCCCTTCCTTGATCTTTCAGGTCCCCATTTCTTTCCATCTGGAAGTAGCTCTGTCCTGGATAAGACTTCAGATTCATCCAGAAGAAACTAAGACCGGTAGTGAAGCACTTCCTGTCACTAGCCCTCCTATCCTTAAAGCCACGGAAGATGTTACAGGATCCTTCTCCTTTACCCACCTTAAGTCAGTGTTTGGAGAGGGAGAATCAGTTCTCTACTACGTAAGGCCACACTCCCCTTCCCCGGGTCCCTTCCTTTCATCTCCATCCTTACTAAATTCTGTCTTCCCTATTTTACTCACCTTGTACTCCTGTACCACCTCCTCCAACGGCACCACACTATGCTGTTTGTGGCTCCTGGATTCTCGGCACACCACACAGATGGCTTCTTCGTCCACCTCACAGAATAGTTTCAGGGCTTCTTGGTGCCTCGGACAGATGCCCTGTTCATTCACACGACTTCCTCGGCCAGGGGTCGGGTGCATCTGACGAATCACCTGGACCATGTTGGCCAGCTGCAGGTTGGGGCGGAAGCTCCGGCGAGGGAAACTTTTTCGACACTGAGGACAAGTGAAACACCTCCGAGGGGCTGGAGGTGGTGGCAGCTGGGTGATCGGGTCCAGCTCCTCTTCCTCGTCTTCCTCCAGCACTTCCTCCTCCTCGTCCTCATCTTCCCCCCTCAGGTCCTCCACATCCCCCAGGTAATAGTCCAGATCTTCCTCCTCCTCCTCCCCCTCCCACACATAGTCCATGTTGTCCCAGTTGGATCCGCCTATCCCACTACTCCAGAACACATCTTCCTCTTCCTCCTCGGCCTCTTCCTCCATGTCACCCTCATAATCTTCATCCCGCATGGGGGTGTCCCAACCCCCGCCTGCCCCGACAGCCTCCACTTCTTCCTCTTCCCCGACCTCCTCCTCCTCCTCCTCCCGATCCAATTCGTCCCTGTCCTCCTCATCCTCCCCGCCCCACAACTGGGTTACACACACTCGGCAGAAGTTGTGCCCGCAGCCGATGGACACAGGGTCCGTGAAGTAATCGAGGCAGATGGCGCACACCGCCTCCTCCTGAAGGGTCTGCACAGGGTTGGGTGTCATGGCAACGGCAGCCATCTTAATGTCCAGTCAGCCAGTGTAGAAGTGCAGTGGGGGGGGGGGGGCTCCGGGGGAGTGGGGCGGGGGGGGGGGTCTTCCTTCTCTGAAGCCCAGGAGACCCGTCCCCACCCCAAGCCCTGCCGCTCCACACCTTGCCGGCGGCGAGGCCCAAGGAAATGTCCTCCGACCAGCCCACCCCTCCACACACAGTCCCCTACCCCAAGACGGCTGCGGTGTCCCAGAGAGGCGAGGGGACAGAGGTAAAGCACCACCAACGACAAGTACCTCAGGTGGACCTGAGTGCAAATCTGCCCCAGCGCGCCCCGGGCCTCCTCATAAACCCCCGCCCCTCCTCACTTCCTGGCCCCGCCCCCCCGCTTCCGGCCTCCCTCCCAACGCTTCCGGCGTCTTCACACGACCTGAACTCACGAGTTCCCTCCGAGGTTGTGCTACGCCCTCTTCTCCCACACCCCGCCCCGGACTCCAGGGCAACAGGAAACGATGAGGAGACGCTCTAGCCGACACGCGGGAACAGGACGGGAGGGCTAGGACGGCGGAGGCCCACATCTCTGTGACGACTGGCCGCGGAGAACGCGTACAGAGCGGAAGAAGCCCCCATGCCCTGCCAGCGGGGACAGATGGCGGCGGGTAGCGAGGGTGTGGAGCAGCCGCCTGCTCTCCGTACTACAACCGCAGCGGCCTAGCGCCATCCTACCAACCAGGCACGGACGACTGCAGAAGGAGACTCCCGAGACCAGTGCCGGAAGCTGCGGGGCGGGCCCGCTCGGCGTCTTCAAATACTTCCGGCCGCTCTAGCCCCAAAACTTGTTTGAGACTCCGGGGGGTCCCCCCAAGTGAGATCTTGGGCGGAGCCTGACGAAATAGGCTGAGACTGAAGTTAGAGGGGCGCCACCCTCCAGCTGTACTAGGCATTTTCACGCCCATTTTAGAAACTGGGACCTTGCTGGCGACCTACTGCACTCCTATAAGGCCAGCACCTGGGAGGCTGAGGCAGGAGGATTATGGCAAGTTCCTGGTTTCTTAACCTGGGCTACAAAGTGAGCCCCTGTTCCAGAAAACAACCACCAGCAAACCAAAGCAAGCAAACACGAAAACCTGTCAACCGGTCACTGTCTCATCATTTATTATTAATATCCACATTCGCATTAAATAAAACACTGTTCAGCTATATGGAAAAGAATCTTCAGAATGTATTAAGGTTTAAAAGTGCTGCTGGCTGGACAGTGTGTAGTATGCCGTATAGGAGGGCAGGCAATGTTAATTGTATTTGACACTTTGTATGTCTGCGTCTACTCATTTAAAGTAAATCAAAGTCGTTGCCTCAGAGGGTTTTGTGAAGATGCCATATATAGTGATCAGGTTTTCTAGCAACTGATAAGGGTGTTAAGGGATAGCTACTCTACCATAGTCTGATCTGTGGAAGAAGGCAGTAGAATTTCTCTAGGAAGGCTGACCGGGTAGTAAAGACACTTTCCCGAACATGTAGTTCTTTCTAAATCTTTGAGTTTTGAAACAAGACCGTGTGTTCTCTTTTAAAATGTTTCCCAAATAAATAAATAAATAAATAAAAATAAAATAAATGTCTCCCAAGTGCTATGGATTCATTCAAGTTTTAATATTTTATATGGACTTATGCACACCTTTCAAGTTTTGCATCCAAAATGCTTTTGCTTGTATTTGTGGGGTTTCAGTCTAAGAGGAAGGAGACATTCGAATCGTGTTGTGGAACTGGGTCGTTTGTTTGTTTGTGAGAGAATCCTGTCCAAGCTATATTAATGAAGATATCCCTGTGGCCCCCAAACCATTTCTGCTGTGTTTCTTTTGCTTGATTTGTTAGCATTTGTTGCTTGTTTTGTCAGAGCATTATAAACTCTGAGCGTAGATTTTGTTGGGCACCGTGACTCAGAGCACCTCCAATTGAAGACGCTAAGATCATTACCCTTTCGTGGGACAATACTGGTTATAGGACGTGAACAGAAACCTGTCCAACTGTAGCTTCAGGAACTTGCCAATCAACATTCTTGTAACTTTGTTTCCGTAGTGTAGTGGTTATCACGTTCGCCTCACACGCGAAAGGTCCCCGGTTCGAAACCGGGCGGAAACAGCTTTTACTTTTTATACTGTGTCTTCTTGGGAAAAAAAAATGTCCCTACGGAAACCCAAAAAGTGAATCGGAACTTAAAAGTGTGCAGTGTAAATTCATATCACTCCCTCTTTTTAACCCTCTCTGAAATACTCTTGAAGCCGGTACCTCTCGAAGAATAGGGTAGTTTCTTGATGCCGATGACATCACCATGAGACCGTAATAATTAAGACTGATAAAGCATCGGGCTCTTAATCTCAAAGTCACGGGTTCCAGCGCGACGCCCAGGTGTCAGGACCGGCTGTGCCGATGGCGAGCATGTGGCTACCGAAAGTAGGCTGAGACACTAGGATCAGGCAGGCCTCTACCAGCTTCCAAACCATCAGTTAGGATTCGGACTTGCATTTCCAGTCCGGAAAGGCGCTTTGTGTGACGAGAACCTCAACTCTCGCTGATTTTTCTTTTTTTTTATTTAAGAGTCCGTCTTTGCTGAAATGTTGCTCTGACGATTGCAATCTCCACTTTGCCATCGCACTTAAGGGGATATAAAATTGTCCTTTGTTTTGAAAAGCCCTGAAACAAATATCTTCAACTCCAAGAATTTCTTAATGTCAAGTCAGATACAGCAACTGTTCCTTAGTCTTCTACACGCAACCCCAGTTCTGCCTATTTGCTGTCCTCAACTTCCCTACACAAACCAGGTCAGTACAAGTCTCACGATGACATCAAGGTAGCTGGTTAAACTTACCAGACAAAGGACAGCGTCACCTTCCATATCAGAAGTGTGTCAAAGGTGCAGGTGCGCCTGGGGGAGTGGGTGTGTCACCCTGTAGGGTGGACATTGCAAGGGTTAGTGAGTACTTGTAAAACAGGCAGAATTCCTAGCAGGATCCCAGCACACATATTCTGGAAAGTTACTGGGGCTAGTGGTCATATCTTGAAATGTATGGATAAAAATAAACTGCTTTTGGATTTTGAAGAAGTGTTTGTGCACCACTGCCCTGGCCCAACAACTGAAAAATCCCCAGCCGACCATGGTAGTTCAGAGCTACTCAGGCGACAGAGACAGAAGTCGACAAATTCAGGGCCTGCCTTGGCAATTTAGTGAGAGAGAGAGAGATGTCTTTTTTTTGGGGGGGGGGGGTTGGGGAGGCAGTTCAAGACAGGGTTTCTCTGTGTAGCCTTGGCTGTCCTGGCCTGACTTTGTAGACCAGGCTGGCCTCGAACTCACGGGGATCCTCCTGCCTCTGCCTCCCAAGCGCCGGGATTAAAGGCGGGCACCACCTCCACCCAGCTCAAATGCCTTTTTATTAAAAAACACAAACTAAACTATCTTCAGGCCCTGAAAATAGCAGAGTTAAACCATTGTATGTTGGCAGCTGGAACTGATAACGATTATTATGTTGTGTTTCAAAACATCAGCCATCCATCCAACTGACTTCTCTAAAGCCATTGATGAGGGACACAGATTTCAGCTTCCCAGCCAGTATATAAGCGATAATAAACACTATTCTAGAGTCAGAGTGAGGTCACCTCAGAAATGCTGCATTTCTTGTACAATTGCTTGTATGGTCTTTTGCAGACTTTAGGGTTATTTCTTATGCTCATTACTGGCATTGGAAAACTGTCCTTAAAAGTATGTGCCACTGTCCCAGCACTCTGGATGAAGAGGCAGGCAGATAGAGCTCTTGAGGTCAAGGCCAGCCTGTTCTACAGATTGAGTGTCAGGCTAGCCAGAGTTACATAGAGAACCCCTGTCTCCAAAAATAAATAAATAAATAAATAAATAAATAAATAAATAAATAAATAAATAAAATAAAGAATTATGCCTTTCCTATTAAAGAGACATAGTAGTGGACAAGTTCCTTCCTCCTTGCCCTCCCTACAATTGCATGCCCTCTAGAGATTGAAAATAAGCCAAGGATGGGGCATTAAGTCCATGAGTTTAGTCTTGAATGGGCTGAAAGGCTGTGAAATATCTTAAAGGGCGGGTGTCCAAGACAAAAATGAATCTGAGTCTTGGGAGAGCGGCCGTTGCTGTGGCCTGAGACACAGAGTGAGGGTCTGGATTATTCTATGAGCCTAGATGTGACTCTCCAGGAACATGGCTCCCAGGTAAAAAGAGGAAGAGTTGACACAGGAAGAAAGAAGGAGTAGAGTTTCCACGGGAACCAGAAGGGAGAGAAGTGAGAAAAAGTTAAACTTTGCATGTCATCTGGTAAGAGGAGGCAAAGTATTCGAGGATTGGTCACCCAACCTGGAGGCCTTGGTTGATTGACCTCAACCAGTCTCAGGCTAGCCCGGCTGTTCCATGATCTGGTGGAGAGGGGGTTGTGAGACACAGATCCATCCAGAGCCCCTGTGTTTCCAGTCCTGGCTCAGCGTTCAGGAGTAAGTTTGAGAGACAGGAAATCATTGTGAAATATTAAGCAATGTATACTACTCTCAAATTTGCAAAACGCAGATCCATATTTAACGTTGAGGATATGGTAAACTGCATCTCAACTCTGATGAATGTTAAGTTTGATTTATTTGTTTATTTATTTATTTTTGGTTTGGTGTTTTGGTTTTTTGTTTGCTTTTGTTTTTTCAAGACAGGGTTTCTCTGTGTAGCCTTGGCTGTCCTGGCTTTTTTTTTTAGACTAGGCTAGTCGCAAAACTCAGAGAGATCTGCCAGCCTCTGCCTCCCCCAAAACTGGAATTACTATGAAATTAATTTTTATTTTAAAAAGTCCTTCGTTGAGCAGGGCGCTGGTGGTGCATACCTTTAAATGCCAGTGAGTTCCAGGCCAGCCTGGTCTACAGAGTGACTTCCAGAACAGCCAGGGGTAAAACAAAGAAACCAGTCTGGAAAAACAAAAACAAAACAAAAACCTTCATTGAAGTGTTCAATTTTAGTAACACTTTCAGCTCTGCATGAAGATTAACTTAAACGTTGATGCTTACTAATTTCAATTTTGTCTTCATTAATAATTTTCATACAATTAATTCTGAAAGCATGCATAAAAAATGACTTCTCTTCTGACTTTAGAGTCCTACTCCCCCATTTCTTCCCCCGTGGATCGTTACGAACAGTAGAGCCCAGATTCCGAGACCTTTTAAATCTCTCTTCCTCAGAATAAAAAGCGTCAACGGAGTGAGTTGGTCATCCATTTATTTTGCCTCCTGCCAGGCCCACTGTCTGTGTTTGTTTGTTGCTATTGGTTTGTGTTTGTTTGTTTGTTTTAATTCTCTTTCCCAGGATCACAAGACTGGTATTCCATACCTCAATAATACCATATCATTTAAGGAGCCGGGTCTGAAAATTTCGGGGTGGCCAGGTGAGTGCGCTGGGGAAAATGGAGCCAAAGAGTGTCACAACTCCTAGAATAGGTTTTGTGTTTTTTTTTAAAAAAAAAGTGTCACAACTCTTCTTTCTATAAGTTATAGAACAGCTTAGTGGCCGCAGGTTTCCGTAGTGTAGTGGTTATCACGTTCGCCTAACACGCGAAAGGTCCCCGGTTCGAAACCGGGCGGAAACAAGGGCTCAGCTTTTCAATACTTTTCCCCCCCGCCTCTCCCTCTTTCTATATTACAATTTAAGAATTTTCCGCTAAAAATAATAAGATATATATATACTTTCTCCCTAATAAATTAAGCCTTCCTTTATTTATCGTGTGGGTGGGTGTGCGTGTCCCATTTTCATCTATACTCCTCTTTCCAATCCACTATCAGTTTACTTAATCAACACAGGCCAAGGTCTCAGAATGCCAGAGGTAGTGTTTTTGTCGTTACACTTTGTTGTCTTCAAAGAGCTTGGAATCCTAGAGGACCCAGCGTGACCGGAACGCCGTGCATCCACAGAGGAAGCACTACAGGAGCAATGGTTTGGAAATGGGCGTTGGAAGGAAGTCCAGGCTACCGAGGCTGTTCACAGAAGAGGTAGCGGCAGTGATGACAACCGTATCCACAGTGAATCCCGGCTCCCTCGGAGGAACTTCTCCATCCAGCAAGCAGGACACTGCTCTCCCAGGTTACCGCCAGGCCCTGAATCAGCCGCGGCGCCGAACCAGACATGAAAGACAAAGAAATCAATAGAGAAACGAACAAGAAGGGTCCTGCGACTCAGTGTCACTAAAAGTGGCCGGGCAAGTAGCGATTGCCGGCCAGGGGACAGCGGTAGGCTTGGTGACACCTGCCTCTGGCCCAGGGTATCCCATTAACGTCTTCTTTGCTTTCTTCTGCCGTCATCTGAGTTCCCAAGACTTCCGTGGCTTCAGCCTCTCCCTCTTTGGTCATCCTTACCTGCAGCTGGAGACAGGTGTGTGGAGAGAGCTCAGCCGCCACGAGGAAAATCAACCACGCAGCCAGCGTGACATCTGATGCCCCATTCAGACGTCCCCTGAAGGGAGTTGTGTGGACCCCACGGCGCAGCCTGCTCCCGCAATGTTTTCACACACTGAACAGAATAGGCTTACTCGTACACTAGGCTATTTGTCTCCCAGAGGCACGGTCACACTTGAAAGTCACACAAAACACCCACCCAAGTAATCAGCGGCGACTACACATCAGAAATGCTGGCACAGCGAGGTCCGAATCAGCCCAGTGGTGGCAAAACTGCTCTGGCTTCTTGCATTAGCACACTTTGTCCCAAACCACACCGACATGGAGCTCATTGCTTACTCACTGCTCCGTCCCACAATCTACAGATCAAAAAATACAGGATCCAGAGTAGAATTAAAAACCCGGAGAAGTAGAAGAGTGAAAAGATCCTAGACTCGTTTTGAGAATTATCTCAGAGTTTCTCTGCTTGACGCCCTTTTCCTTTTTTAATTTTAGACTTATTAGAAGCGCCGGGCTAGCCTCAGCTTCGCGCCCCACCCCCCGGCCCCCACAGCTGACGGTATTTAGCCCACACTGGAACTCTAGGACCTCAGGATCTACCACCCCTTATCAATCTCATCCAAGTGGATTCAATTGATACCCCGGCTAACATAAGGCAGTTTCCAACGGTCTTCCTTGTGGAGACAGGAAATAAATTGGTAGTAACATAGCTAACCAATCAGCTAGGATACTGAACAACACCTACAGGTAGCTGTCAATTTTGAGTCATTTGTCATTTGAGTGACAATACTAACTTGTCTGAGCTGCACAACCCTCTCTCCCTCCCTCCCTCCCTCCCTCCCTCCCTCCCTCCCTCCCTCCCTCCCTCCCTCCCTCCCTCCCTCCCTCCCTCTCTCTCTCTCTCTCTCTCTCTCTCTCTCTCTCTCTCTCTCTCGTTTTTCGAGACAGGGTTTCTCTGTGTAGATTTGGATGTCCTGGACTCATTTTGTAGACCAGATTAGCCTCGAACTCACAGAGATCTGCCTACCTCTGCCTCCTCGGATTACGGGCCTGCCCTACCACACCCAGGGCTTGCTTTCTTAGCAGAGTATATGTTGATTGAGGAAAAGTGAGAAAAGGCTCCCAAAAGAAAAGCGGGATTCCAATGGAAAATAGTACATTCCTTCCTCTCCTTTAAATCAGCCAACAGGTTTTTTTTGTTTGTTTGTTTGTAGATCAGGCTGGCCTCGAACTCACAAACATCCGCCTGCCTACCCTGCGCCCCCTGCCCCCCCCCCACTGCTGGGATCAAAGGCATAAAGGCCTGCATCACCACCACCTGGCTCAACAGCTGGTCTTTTTAGCTGGGTGTGGTTGACTGCGTCTGCTATCTCTGCAGGAAGGTCCCTACAGATTAAAAGCTGTCCTGGTCAACATGCTATCTGAAAACAAAAAAACCCTTTTTACTGTTTAAATTGTAGCAGTTTAGCAGTGGGCACACTCTTACACTGTCCCCATTGTCTCTTCAGCCCTGGCAATCTGAACGCACCCTTGTGGCCTGGCAGTCACTCATGCTGACTTGCGATTTTTCTCTGTCCTCTGTTGCAGGAGACTGTTTAAGGAGGTTGGGGTTGTTGTTGTTGTTTTATTTTTTTATTTTTAAATGTTCATTAAAGTATAAAAGCAATAAATATGGCCTGGTGGTGCATACCTTTAATCTCAACACTCCAGAGCAGAGACAAGCAGATCTGCGAGTTCAAGGCCAGCCTGATCTACAAAACAACTTGTAGCACAAGGACAGCCAGGAGAGAAATCCTATTTTGAAAAACCAATCCCAAACAAGACAAAGAAAAAATATATATATATATATATTTTTTTTTCCTTCACTAGGAATTACCCTGGAGAAGCAGCTGAAAGGACTCAAATTCACATGGGAAGTTCTATTTAATGACAACTTGTGGAGTAATGAGGGAGAACCATGCTTCCATAGCATGTGTGAGTCTCTGGGTTTGATCCCCAAGGACTGGAATATATTATAAACATGTCTCGCTACACATTTACACAGACACACGCTCACACACACACACACACACACACACACACAGATGGGGGAGGGGGGAGGAGACTATGTGGTTTTTTTTTTTTTAAAGATTTATTTAAGGCCAGGCGTGGTGGCACACGCCTTTAATCCCAGAATTTGGGAGGCAGAGGCAGGTGATTGCTGTGAGTTTGAGGCCAGCCTGGCTACAAAAGGAGTCCAGAACAGCCAAGGCTACACAGAGAAACCCTGTCAAAAAAGAAAAAAAAATATTTATTTTATATTACATATATGAATGTTTGCCTATGTGCATGCAAGTGCAGCACACACATGTAGTGACACCAAGTCTTTTGTGTGAGTGACAAACACAGGTCCTCAGCCAGTGCTCTTAACCACTGAGCCATCTCTCCAGGCCCCTGCCTATGTTTAGAACTAGGTCTCACTATGTTGTTATCCAGGTTGGTCTGGAATGCAAAGGCTCATGTGATTGTCTTTTTTCACCATGGGTTCCTTGTTTTTGTTTTTGTTTTAGGTTTTTGGAGACAGGGTTTCTCTGTGTAACAGCCCTGGCTGGCCTTGAACCCACCAGAGATCTGCCTGCCTCTGCCTCCAGAGTGCTGGGATTAAAGGTATGCACCATCATGCCCAGCCCTCACCATGGGTTTTTATTTTGTTTTGTTTTTCAAATAAACCTCAACCTTGTTCCTCTGCAAAACTATCTACATAAATTTTAATCAACGCTCAGAAATCATTATTTTCTGTTCTGCATATTCTCTCTCTCTCTCTCTCTCTCTCTCTCTCTCTCTCTCTCTCTTTTGACAGGGTTCCTCTGTGCAGCCTTGGCTGTCCTGGAAATCACTCTGTAGACAAGGCTGGTCTGGAACTCAAGGGTCTGTCTGTGTCTGCCTCCTGAGTGCTGGGATTAAAGGCATGTGCCACCTACCTCCTTGAAAAATTTTCAATTTGAAAACTTGGACTCAAGGCTAGGTAGTGGTTGCCCACTCATTAATCCCAGAACTTGGGAGGCAGAGGCAGGAGGATCTCTGTGAGTTTGAAGCCAGCCTGTTCTACACAACAAACTTCAGGACAACAGAGAAAGAGCCTTGTAGCAGATTTTTAGCAGAACTCTTGTACTTGGCAGGAGCGATGGCGCCTCAGCTTTGAAGTAGCCTTTTGTCAGTGACTGTTATCTGGTATTTTATGGATTTTGTTTTTGTTTTTTTTGTTTTAGGATTCTCAGAGCCTTTGCATAATTTAGTCTGGAGACTTGCCTTACACACCAGTAACTCTCCTATGCCTGAGAACTGCTTGGGTGATGGGTCTTCCAAGACATCCCCTAGATCAAATAAGACGTCTGGGTACGAAGAAACTGACTTGTTAAAGGTGCCCTTTGTGTAACAATAAAAAAAGATTCTCGGAAGCTATGGGGGTTCAATCTTTCAGGTCCCCCTGTTGCTGAGAAGCCTGAATTCATCCTATAGTGGCCCCCTCTTTCTTTGATCTGTCATCCCGTGTAACCTACCAACACGGACAGAGCCTGCCTCCAAAAGGAGAAAGAGGAGCAGGAGCAGGAAGAGAAGGAGATGATGATGGTATATATTGAAAACTAGAACGTAGAGGTTGTAATGTACAACGTGACCTTCATTTGCATCGATTGTTAACCTCTGAGCCACAGTGAGCTGAATGCCAACTGATTCTCTACTGCCATTGCTCTTGAGGAATCTGCAGTCTCAGTGTTGTGTAAAAATTACTCCCCAATTATCTCTGATTGGTTAATAAAGAAGCTGAGAGCCGGGCGTGGTGGCGCACGCCTTTAATCCCAGCACTCAGGAGGCAGAGGCAGGTGGATCGATGTGAGTTCGAGGCCAGCCTGGTCTACAAAGCAAGTCCAGGACAGCCAAGGTTAACACAGAGAGACCCTGTCTCGAAAAACCAAAAAAAAAAAAAAAAAAAAGAAGCTGAAGAGCCAATGACTGGGCAGAGGAGACAGTAGGCAGGAGGGATAGAGGGAGTGAGTGAGAGAGGGGAGGGGAGTAGAGAGAAAGAGAGATGGAAGGAGGGAGGGAGGGCGAGAAAGAGCGAGCGAGCTGCTATGCCATGAGGAGGGCAAAGATGGAGGAGGATAGGCCGGAGCTAGACCAGAGGTAACAGGGCACGTAGCTAGGAAGTAGGCCTGGCTAGCATTGACAGGTAAAATAAAAGGGATATCTGCCCAGTTATGGTGATTGAAGCTTATTAATAAATGTAACAGGTCTCCTCATTATTTGAGAGCTAAAGAGGGCGTAGAAAGAAACCTTTAATGTTACACTAGGGCCATGCATCACTCAGCTTCAACAAGCTTGGCTCTTTCTCTTTAATCTCCTCCTCCCTCTACCTCCGTTTTGCTCCCATGGGCCGCGCTCCCACAGTCATTCCTTGGCCATCTCCCTTTGACTGGTTCATCTGTTCCTTTGTAGCCTTTCGCATTTGGAGACTAAGGTTAATAGCTGCAGAGTGCAGGTACTGAGCCCGTAGCGTGACCTTGGCATTGCTCTAGGCGCTGGACATACTGCACTTGCAGTAATCCTGTGGCCTGCGCCACTATTTAACTCTTCCCTTCTACTACAGTGATGGGAACATTGCCTTTCAAGACTGAGTCCCTCAAACAAGTGTACAGATGCAGACATAAAGCCACAGTGATAACTACTGTAGTGGTTTGACGGAGTGGTAGACGACGGTGTTAGAGAGTGGCCAGGGAAAGACAGATCAGAAGATAGGACAAGAATCTGAGTCAGGAAAAGGAAGAGTCAGCCACCATCCAAAAGGTCTGGAGGAAGAGACCTCCAAGGATCTCTCCTCTGAAGATGCAGATGGAAGGTTTCAAAGGCACAGGGAGATTAGTGCTGCCTGTGGAGGGGGCTGGGAGGGAAAAGGCTACCTATGCTTCTTTGGATCTGACTTCTGATGACTTCATCCACACCATTTGTTTAGGTTTTATGCTTGGAAAGTAAGATGAGGGGAAGACACTGGATGTGCTCTCCCAGGGGACTCCCAGGCTAATGAGCACACAGCGTCATCACAGAATGTAAAAAGACACATGGACCATCACACTCAGATTTTTTTTTCCCTTTTGGTTTTTCGAGACAGGGTTTCTCTGTGTAGCCTTGGCTGTCCTTAGACTCTCATTGTAGACCAGGCTTGGCCTTGAACTCACAGGGATCTGCCTGCTTCTGCCTCCCGAGTGCTGGGATTAAAGGCGTGAACCACCACCGCCCGGCCACACTCAGATTTCTAAGCATGGTGTCCAAGCTGATGGACCAGCGGCTAGAGCAGAGTTCCTATAATAGTAAAGGCGGTTCAGATGCATCTCCTGCAGCTATAACCTAGTGTCTCAAGGCTTCATCGTCTTGTCTGAAATGTGAAAGTACAGAAATACAAACTTCCAAACTGCAACTTGAAATGTTTAAGATGGCACCATTTAATAACTGAAATTAATGAAAGTTAAAATGTTCAATGTAGTGCCGTTTGATACCTGTTTCAAAAATTGCTGCAATCACCATAGAGAAAATCAACAGTATTTCTAAGTAGGATTTCAAAGCCTTAACACAAATGGGTTTTAATATTTTCAGCCATCATAAATTGACTATCACAAAAATCTCATAAAGAGAGCTGGGCATGGTGGTGCACTCCTTTAATCCCAGCACTCAGGAGGCAGTGGCCAGTGGATCGCTGTGAGTTCAAGGCCAGCCTGGTCTACAAAGTGAGTCCAGGACAGCCAAGGCTACACAGAGAAACCCTGTCTGGGGGCGGGGGGGATATCTCACAAAGAAAGTAGGTACTTTTTTTCCATTTACAAACTGCAGCCTTTGGACACTATCATCAGTACAATGGTAAAGTAGGATGTTTTCCCAAAACACTCAGTGACTTTAATCCCACTTTCCTGACACACAATGGAGGACAGGGTTATTCTGGGTCACCTTTGGCCACTCTTCCTGTTCCAGTCATTATTCTAAAATTAGGTTGTTCAGATTGACATTGTAGCTTCTTCCTTGCCTGCTTTTCATATTCCTCAGAACAATGGCATGCTACTTGTGTCTGGGAGACTAACACCTTTACACGGATGTGACACAACAATGAAATACTGACGTGAGCACTTGACAGTCATTGGGAGCCACCTTGATAGTGTGCAGCTCCTGGGAGAATGAACTCCTCAAGCTAAGCAAAGGAAAATCAGTGATGGGTGAAAAAAATATGTTTTTGGAGCCAGGCTGTGGTGGTGCATGCCTTTAATCTTAGTACTTGGGATGCAAAGGCACGTGGATCACTGTGAGTTCGAGGCCAGCCTGGTCTAAAAAGTGAGTTCAGAATAGTCAAGGCTAACACAGAGAGACCCTGTCTCAAAAAAACAAAAAAAGTATGTTTTTGGATTTGCTTGTGGTTTTTTGGTTTTATTATATTTTATATATTTATATTATTATATTATTATATAATATAAAACTTTCTATAACTTTGCATCTATGTAACTATGAGATTAACTACCAGAACTGAAATTGGCCAAGTCAGTGCTTATATGTAATTGTAATTTTTATAGAAATGGGTATAAAACCAGGCGTGCACATGCACATCTGTAATCCCAGCACAGAGGCAGAGGCAGAGTTTGCAGTTTGCAGGGTCCGAGTATTGGGGGTTACTGTTTGATAAACAACTTTGTCCTGACAGATGAAAAAGGTCTACTGGTCCCAGCACTCAGGAGGCAGAGGCAGGAGGATCTCTGTTTGTTCGCGGCCAGCCTGGTCTACAAAGAAAATTCTAAGACAATATGGGCTATTACACAGAGAAACCCTGGCTCGAAAACCCAAAAAGGAAAGGAAAAGGAAGGAAGGAAGGAAGGAAGGAAGGAAGGAAGGAAGGAAGGAAGGAAGGAAGGAAGGAAGGAAGGTAGGAAGAGAGGGTGGGAGAAGGTGGGGGAGGGAGGCAGGGAGGGAAGGAGGGAGGGAGGGAGGGAAGGATGACGGAAGAAACAAAGAAAGAAAAAGGTCCACTGGAGTTCATAGGCCAGCCTGACTGACAAAGCGAGTCCAGGACACCCAGGGCTACGCAGAGAAACCCTGTCTCGAAAAACCAACCAACCAAACCAAACCAAACCAAACAAGATAAAACAAAACAGAATAGAAAGCAGGTAATAGACAGACTCGCCAATGAAAGAGAATTTCGACTCGGAAGGAGAACATGATTACTTTCGATTTTAGGTTACCAAAGGGTCACTTCCCCCCCCCCCCCCCCCCCCAGTCCCTTTGGCAAGATACGAATTTGGAATGCAGAGTACTGTTTTGCTTTGTAAGACTCAAAAATATTAGTGCACGCCCAACGTGGGGCTCGAACCCACGACCCTGAGATTAAGAGTCTCATGCTCTACCGACTGAGCTAGCCGGGCGCTCCACAGAAACCGCTTTTGTTTCTCCGGGCCTATGCCCGAAGAAAAGTCAATCTTCAGGTTTGGAGTTGAACCCAGAATTTGACAGAGCTACAAAGAGTCAAAAATGTTTAATCCAGCCTCTACTCTCTACTCTCTTCCATGTTTTGCTTACTTTCTCTACTAACACCAGGGCTTCTGTGTGTGTGATTACGTGCGTTTGCGTGTGCGTTCCCGCTTTCCTTCCGCCACGAAGCTCGCTTAGATGAGAAGGAAATAACCACGCGTCAAAATCTCACTTAACCTTGAATTTTGACGTGTGTAGTTCCGAGGTGGGAGAAGTGAAGCTCTTCCCTGCCAATAAAGCGCGCTCTACCCTTCCGGGTTTCTGCAGCAGTTGGCTGCAAGCTCAGTTTGGAAGTTTCGAAAGACAAAAGCAAAAGTTTGCCAACCACCTGGAGATGCCGGGGATCGAACCCGGGGCCTCATACATGCAAAGCATGCGCTCTACCACTGAGCTACATCCCCACTGGCTCTTGCTTCCTTCTCAGAGGTTCCCTAGTGATTGCGTAGTTCATGGCTCCAAAGCGCAGATTGAATCAAGCTGCTTGTAGATAGCAAACAGCCGCAGACTGTTCCGGAGTTTTCCTTAGACCCCCGACTAAAGAAGCCATTCAACCTCCCCAGGGAAACGGAGGGCGGGCAGAAACCGGGAAGAAGATTGAAAAAGAAGGAAAGAGACGACCTCGTCGGGCACTAATGACAATATATTACCGCGACTCGAAAAAGAAAGAGACGTTTGCTTTTTGTTTCAAATGCAAGATAATATAGTAAAATATAAACTATTTAAACGAAATGAGGCGTGTGATGGGTGGGTTTTTCCAATGCCCGAGTTTTAAAATATTTATTTATTTATTCATTCATTCGCTCACTTTACAAACCGGTCGTAGCCCCCTCCCTCCTCTCCTCCCAGCTCCACTCTATCTCCCCCCCCCCTCCTCTATTCCTTGGAAAAGGGGAACCCCCTTACCTCCCAGCCCAGCTCATCAGGTCGTACCAGGGCTGAGTTCGTCCTCTTCTGCTGTGGCCCTAGCAAGGCAGTCGCGACGAGGGAAGCGATCGGAAAGCAGGCAACAGACTGAGTCCATGTCAGAGATAGCCCTCCCCCCCCCCCCTTTACTAACGAACACACCAGAAGCCTCAGCTGCCCATCGTCTACATCTATGTAGGAGATCGATTTTTTTCAAAGATTTAATTATTTTATGTAATGAACGTTTTGCCAGCATGTACGTATGTACACCATGAGTGCCTAAGGAGGTCAGAAGAAGGCACGCCATCCTCCGGAACCCTAGCTTCAGCAGAAAGCAGGTGCTGGATACTGAACCTGGATCATCTGCAAGATCCTCTGCTCTTACTCACAAAGCCATCTCAAGCCCCTCCCCCATTTTTTTTTTTAAGTTTAAGTTGCTGTGGGGTATTCACCAGAGAATACTGCTCACATCTCGGTATAAACCAATAGGAAAGTCTTTATTAGCCAGCAGGCGACTACACTGGGTGTTTGGGATCCTAGGGTTGCTTTGAGCCTTTCTCAGGGTGAGCTTTTGACCCGCTTCTATAAACAAGAGCGGTTAGGCAGAAGAGGAACGACAGCTGTGAGGCTTTCTCAGCGCCCCACAGACTTCGATGGGTTAGGCCTCTGTTTTAGTTTTGGCAGGTGGTGCTGTCTTGGTGCCTACTCAGTCTGGGGCCCTGTGTGAGACCACGTCTGTGTGTGATGGTCTCTAGGCTTTGTGAATAAGGGAGCATTTGAAAGGAGACCTGGAGGAGGCGGGGAGCACACTGTACCCATTTCGGCAAGAAGATGGGTTAACAGGGCAAGGCCAGGAAGAGTGTAGAGGTCTTTGCCACATTTGATTGCATGTGTATAAGGATGAGAGATTTAAGTAGAAAAAAAATCCGAGCCTTTCGCCGCCCCCCCTCTAAGTTTTTTTGACACAGGCTTTCTATGTGTAACTGTCTTGCCTATACTGGACTCCCTTTTGTAGACCAGGCTGCCACTGAACTCACAGCCATCCTCCCGTGTGCTGGGATTAAAGGCACGCGCCACCACGTCCGGCTTCCAAGCCGTTCTGACTCATAGGAGTATCAAGAAAACCCTCAGGGCTGCATTCTGATCAACACCAAAAGTCGTAGACGACAGGAAAGTGTGCGTATGGGAGCTGGGGGTGCAAAGACAAGGTAGAATCTTCAGGTTATCATGAGGACCTCAACGCTTTACAGAAAGTTAGCAGCCAGGCTCTGTCTTTTGTTTTTGTTTTGTTCGAGACAGTTTCTCTGTGTAGCCTTGGCTGTCCTGGACTCGCTTTGTAGACCAGGCCGGGCTCGAACTCACAGCGATCCACCTGCCACTGCCTCCCGAGCGACAGCGGGTCTCTGTCATGCCCACCGGTATCCTCTGCCCCGACTCTTACTCCTTTCCCAGGGGCGTGGCACTAATCAAAGTCCTGGGTTCACAGAGGATCACAATGCGAGGCTTCCGGGATTAGGTGGTCGGCCCTGCGTCAAGATCAGTAAAGCCCATGAGTCCTGAGTGGCGAGGAGAAAATGCAGTCAGGAAGAACAGTTACATCAGAGAGGAGGAGGGCGGAGGTGTGCAACTTTGGCTTAGAATTGCATGAGTGGATGGTGGCATTGACAAGAGAGATTTTGAGCCGGGGCAGAGGAGGAAGGCCTGACCCATTGGCCTCCAGAGTAAAACACGAGATAGGGAAGCAACTCCAGAAAGGGTCTGTGGAACCCAGCTGTACACCAGCTGGAGAGACAGGTTTTGGGGTGTGTGTGTGTGTGTGTGTGTGTGTGTGTGTGTGTGTGTGTGTGTGTGTGTAATAATACTGAATGAAATGAGACAAGCGGTTATATTACTTGTTCAAAACTAAACGGCGAAGAACTGTAAGAGATGTAGTTACAAGAGTGGACAAAAGGCCACGCTTGGCGTGAGGAGGTTGAGCCAAATTCCAGACCCTAAGTTTAGCTCAGCACAGTGCCAGGATGAATCGGTATGCGGGGAACCAGACACCGTGCCCCGGGAGCCAGGCCTTTGCCCCTGTAGCGCAGGGTCAGCCTAGGTCGGCAACTGGGAGTGGGGCCCAGCTAGGCTTGCGAACTCATCTATCTCGATGGTTCCCTACTGCTGACTGGGTCATATTGGGGAGGCCTAGAGAGGCAGAGTAGGGGGTGGGGGTCGACAAAAGGGAGGTCGCGGACTAGGGTGGTGGCTATGAGAGCCCAGAAAAGGGCACCACCTGCCTCTACTCGCAGCTGGGTGCACCCTCAGTTCGCGTCTCAGCTTGCCCGGTACTCGCCCCGCCCTTCCTCGCCCAGTGGGTGCTCGGAGCCCAGCCCAGCTTGGAGCCGGGTACTGTAGCGTCCAGGGGCCTCCCCAGAGCCAAAGGACTCGGATGTACCAAGGACACGGATGGCGACTGTGGGACCACGGACCGGGCCGAATGCAGGAGCCGAAGCGCTGGCACTGGCGGCAGAGCTCCAAGGCGAGGCGACGTGCTCCATCTGCCTGGAGTTTTTCCGGGAACCCGTGTCCGTCGAGTGTGGCCACAGCTTCTGCCGCGCCTGCATCTCGCGCTGCTGGGAGCGTCCCGGAGCTGGAGCCGGCACTGCGACCCGCACGCTGCCCTACCCACTGCCCTGCCCTCAGTGCCGCGAGCCCGCACGCCCCAGCCAGCTGCGGCCCAACCGACAGCTGGCCGCGGTGGCCTCGCTACTTCGGCGCTTCAGCCTGCCCGCGACGGTCTCCGGGGAGCGCGGGACGCCGACGGTGGCGGCCCGAGCGGCTGCTGCACGGTGTTCACAGCACGGAGAGCAACTTAAGCTCTATTGCCAAGATGACGGCCGTGCCATTTGCGTGGTGTGCGACCGCGCCCGGGAGCACCGTGAGCACGCGGTGCTGCCGCTGGAGGAGGCGGTGCAGGAGGCCAAGGTAGGTGCAGGGTCTCCAGGACCCCTGGCTCTGCTTCGGATCTCCTTAGACTACAGGGCCGGGGTGGGGGTGGGGGGCCGAATACAGCAGAGCCCCGTCGCCTTCCTTTCATTTTAAACTGCGGTTTTTTTCACCTAATCTTCTCTTGTCCCTCAGAGGCCGATGCCCAGAGGCCTGGGAGACTTGAAATTTCCTTCGTGTCTGTTCCCAATTGTTGTACTCTGCCCAGGAGAAAGTCTCTGTCACAACCACATAGCCTCTGCCCTCACTCTTACTCCTTTCCCAGGGGCGTGGCACTATTCAAAGTATGGGGTTCACAGAGGACCACAACGCGCCTTCCTGGGTTAGGGGGGGTCTGCTTCAAGATCTGTGACACCCATGGGTTCTGGGGCACCTTCCTTTCGTCTGTCCCTTGCTGGCAGCCACAGCTTCCAGCTGTTTGTGCAGCTCCCAGTCTTTGCTGTCCTGTCCCTCTCCAGCCCTCCTACGTGTACGCTTTCTGTTGCTTGAGAGGAGAGCAATAAACATGGCAGACCGAACCAAATGTGGGAGTCTTGAGTTTCAGCGCATAACTGCGTGGCTGACGGCCTTGGGGAAGTGAGACTCCTGGGCCTTTGGCGTTTCCCTGCATTTGCTCTGCACCAGTCGGCTTAGTCTGCACAGGCTATGTTCACCCCACAGCTAGAGGTGATATCTACCCGGTCTCCTGCTCCAAGAACAGAATCATGGCTCTCTCCAGAATGGCTCTAGGAAGGTACCAAGAGGGTTTCCAGAATCCTCTTACTGCGGTGTCTTTCTTCACACCACAGGAGCTGCTGGATTCTAGGCTGAGGGCCTTGAAGAAAGAACTGGAAGACTATGAAGCCTTCCGGTCTACAGAAGAAAGGGAGAGCAAGGAGCTCCTGGTGAGTCCAAGTGCGAGAGGTATAGGGTTGTGGATGCCCAGGGCCGTGTGTGTGTGTGTGTGTGTGTGTGTGTGTGTGTGTGTGTGTGTGTGTATGTGTGTGTGTGTTGAAACAGGAGGGTGGATTTCAGAAAGATAATATGGTACATGTTATTGAAGGTTGACCATATAATTTATATTACAGACCAGACCTTGTGAAAGGGACTGTTTAAATTATCTTTAGGATGCACATTCACTCCTAACAAGCCAATTAGGACCTGCAGCAGCATCTTGCAGCTGAATGCGTTACTATTTCTTCAAAGAAACATGTCATATTAAACGGGAGTATGAACGCAATAAGGAACCACAGATCAGCCCAAGGCATGTTCTGCCTCCCAAAGAACAACGGGGGAAGTGTTTGTCTTCAGAGATTTGACTTAAGAATTAGAGGTTAAGGGAGAAGAGGCTGAGGAGGAATCAGAGCTGTTCCTGGCTGTGGCAGAGGACAGGAGGCTTGGGGCGCCGGTGTCCAGCACCTCCAATTTGAAAGGAAAGTAAAATGGGGCTCATCTTGGTTACTATGGACAAACACGAGTCACTGTCACTTTCTACCTCACAAATTCAGTTATTAGCTCCATAAGTGGTGTTGAAAGAACGAAAGGAAAGGGCCAGGCAGTGGTGGCAGTGCACGTCTTTAATCCCAGCACTCGGGAGGCAGAGGCAGGTGAATCACTGTGAGTTAGAGCCCAGCCTGGTCTACAAAGCTTGTCCGGAGAAACCCTGTCACAAAACAAACATAATAAAAAATAATAAAAGGAACCATTAGGGCCTTTTAAGGCAAAGTCATTTATTTACGTAGCTGGGAATTAGAGGAAGAGGCTGGGAGGACCCTCTTATTTTAAAAAAATGTTTATATTTATTTGTGTTTTACTGTTGGATGGATGCATGTGCCCTGCCTGCATGTAGAGGTCAGAGGGCAACTTTGTATCCGTTCCTGCCCTCCACCTTCACATGAGTTCTAGGGACTGAACTCAGGTTGCCAGGCTTATAAGTCCAGTGTCTTTACCTGTTGAGATATCTCACAGCCCAAACCCCTATTCCTCAGATTAGGAAGGAAAAGACTATGGGGTTCAGTTTTGTGGGAGACAGGGTCTCTTCTATATAGCCCTGGCTGTCCTGGAACCTGCTACATAGACCAGGCTGGCCTTGAACCTACAGAGACCCATCTGCTTCCGCCTCCCTAGTGCTGGGATTGAAGGTGTGTGCCACCATGCCTGGCCCTCTCAATACTCTTAACTGTCTTTATACCTGCATCCATTGCGCATCCTGGACTTTCACATCCCATCATACCTTCCCTTGCCAAAGCAGAGTTCACCTATCCACACTGGATAGGTGTTCCTCCTCCACTGGAGAAAGGAGAACGGACATCGATAGCTCTTTGGTTTGCATCTACAAGGAAGAGGACATTCTCTGGCTGGGCGTGGTGGCGCATGCCTTTAATCTCAGCACTCCGGAGGCAGAGGCAGGCAGATTGATGTGAGTTTGAGGCTAGCCTGGTCAACAAAGCGAGTCCAGGACAGCACAGCCAAGGCTATACAAAGGAACCTTGTCTCAAAACAAACAAACAAAACAAAACAGAAACAGAAACAAAAACAAACAAACAACAACAAAGAGGTCATTCTCCATGGCCTGGGTAACTTTGAGTCTCTGACCCTCATCCCTAAAACATTGCTCAGTACTGCCATCTCTGTTCTTTCCCAACTCCCTGCCCCCCGCCCCCCTACCCAAGAAACCTATCCAAAGCAGAGCCTTTCACAGGCAAGCAAGTGCTCTGCCACTGAGCCACAAGCCCCTCTGCTCATGCGTCTTACCACACAGCAACAGGAGAGCCTACCTCTGTCGCTCCACTAAACATGGATTTTATAATTATACATATCATGTAGGCTGGAAGAGGGGGTTAGGAATGTCCTTACTGCAGGGCCATTCACTAATGTCTAGTGGTTGTCAGCGCTGGGAGTGTCACTGGCCCTTAGTGGCAGGGACCTTAGATGCTAAATATCCTGTAATACACAGGGAAGCCCCCACAGCCAGGAATTATCCCGCCCCAAGTGTCAACAACACCAAGATTAGGACACTTCTGTTTAGAGTTTTCTTGGTCTGTTAAGTCACCACAATATTACCAACTATGTGCTTTTTAAAGAATACACATCTGCCTGGTCTACAAAGGGAGTCCAGGACAGCCAAGGCTACACAGAGAAAAAAGTATTGATTTTCTTAGCAGCCTCCAGTAGGGGTTGAAGCTGGATTTATATGCCAGAAACCCACAAGCATTTGTGCCAAGTTACAGTTACAGTTCTCACCAACCAAAATGGGGGGTGGGGTGGGATTAGGGACTTTCCCTAATGTTCCTATCATTGTCAACTGACACACAATGTAAGCTTTTTAGTCCAACCAGATTCCTCTGTTCTTTTCGTGGTTAGGAATAGCAGGTATGTTTTGGGGGAACCATTGCTGCTTTGCCTGTTCCCAACAGTGTCTCATTATGTAGCTCAGGATAGCCTGGAACTTGCTATGTAGTCCAGGCTGGCCTTGTACTTGCATAGCCTGATTCTCCTGAGTGCTACACTTATAGACACTACTAGGCACAGACAGAGAGAGCTATTTTGATAAACACTTGGGTTGTTCCTTCGAGAGTCAATGCCATAGAGTTAGCAGAAGTGCAGACTTAAAATTCAGACCACCCTGGCCCAGAATCTTAGCTTAACAAATTTTTTTGGATGGATCTCCTCACCCTAAAATGGAATAAGAAGTGTGCTGACGTCACTGGGTCAGGTTGAGTGAATTAAAGCATTCCTCGATGCTGCTTTTCAGTGTCTGATGATGGAAGTTGGATGGCTATATTCTGGGAAGCCTTAGGACCCATGATCTGGGCACAGGGCTCCTGACTTCACTTTTTCACTGTCTCCTCTTCTACCTATCTCTTCCTTCCTCTGTAATTGCCTGGGAGAGAACCTTTCGTAACTGAGCTCGTCTGTGTGGGCAGGGTCCTTACTTGTCAATAGTCATGAGACTCCTTGACAACTATAATGGGATTTTGCTGCACATATATCATGCATTTGTGTAAAACAAGCAAGCAAGCAAACAAAGGAGTGCATCTAGAAACATGAAAAGTCCTGAGTCTGACAACGGAGAGGATGGAGTGTTGAGTTTGCACAGAGCATACACTCAGTACAGAGTGGTGGTGCTGTACCTCTGTCAACAGGATGTTTTCATCTTCTTTCCCTGCACCGCCAGAGTTCTGCATTTTAAGTTTGCATTTCCACCAGAACTGAAGCCAAAATAGTGCTTTAAAAAACAAAACAAAACAAAACAAAACAAAACAAAAACAGAGTGGGGCCTGGGTGTGGTGGTGGTGCATACCTTTAATCCCAGTACTCGGGAGGCAGTGGCAGGCAGATCTCTGTGAGTTCAAGGCCAGCCTGGTCTACAAAGTGAGTCTAGGACAGCCAGGGCTACACAGAGAAACCCTGTCTCGAAAACAACAACAACAACAACAACCCAGAGTGGGAGCTGGGTGTGGTGGTGCATACCTCTAATCCCAGCACTTGGGAGGCAAAGGCAGGTGGATCTCTATGAGTCTGAGTCCAGCTTGGTCTACAAAGAAAGCTTCAGGACAGCCAGAGCCATTACACAGAGAAACCCTGTCCTCAGCAAAAAACAACAGAACCAAACAACAAGCCAGGGTGAGATCCACACCTTTAATCCCAGCACTTACTTGGGAGGTGGATCTCTGTGAGTTCGAGGCCAGCCTGGTCTGCAAAGAAAGTCCAGGATAGATGCCTCCTGAGGCAATGGATCTCCGTGAATTCAAGGCCTGCCCGTGATACAGATCAGTAGTTTCAGGACAGCCAGGGCTACACAGAGAAACCCTATCTCAAAAAACCAAACCAAAGCATGGGCCAGGCTCAGGGCCACACACCTTTAATCCCTACACTGAAGAAGCAGAAGCAGAGGCTGAGGCTGGCAGATATCTGTGAGGTCAAGGCCAGCCTGGTCTATATAGAAAGTTCCAGACCAGTCAGGACTAAGAGGTAAAATCCTGTCTCTAAGATAAAGTCAAAGTAAGATGAAAGATGATTAAATAAATATATAGAAGAAGAAAAGGCAACTTTTGATTTAATCCCCATGATGACCCTGTGGGTACTAATTTATCCTTCTCATGTTTTACAAAAGGAAATTGGAGCTTGAGGTAGTTGTGGGAGTTGAAGACGCCCTAAGGTAGGTGTAGAGCCCAGGCCTTAAGAGACGTCAGAGGACATCTCTGTCAGGGGAGGAGGCTGTGGCTTGTACAGAGCAAAGCGAGTTTTAATTAGGGGTGTGCTCAGTATACTTGTGTGGGTGTCCCTTGCTGGGGAAGCAACCCAGCCCTGAAAGATGTATCCTCAAGGCTCCCTTGTATGGTTTTTCGAGGCAGGATTTTTCTGTGTAACAGCCTGGACCGTCCTGGACTCCGTTTTTTTTTTTTGTAGAGCAGGCTGGCATAGAACTCACAGAAATCCTCCTGCCTCTGCCTCTGCCTCCTGAGTGCTAGGATTACAGGCGTGAGCCAGCTCACCCTGCCTCCTTCCTATCTTTTTTTTTTTTTTTTGGTTTTTCAAGACAGGGTTTCTCTGTGTAGCCTTGGCTGTCCTAGACTCGCTCTGTAGACCAGGCTGGCTCTTTCCTGTCTTAATGTTAGGTCCAAATTCCTTCACCTCTAAATCTCGGCCAATTTTTCCTCTTCCTGAGACAGAAGCAGATGGCAGCCGAGAAAGAGAAGGTAGGGGCGGAGTTCCAGGCACTGCGAGCCTTCCTGGTGGAGCAGGAGGGCTGGCTTCTAGGCCGACTGGATGTGCTGTCCCGGGAAGTGACACAGAAACAGAACGAGAACCTGGCCCAGCTGGACGGTGAGATCACCCAGCTGTCCAAACTCAGCAGCCAGATCCAGGAGACGGTTCAGAAACCAGACCTCAACTTCCTCCAGGTGGGGCTGCCTCAGTCTGAGCCTTGGGTCATTTGCCCTGGGCGTTAGCAAAGGCTGCTGGAAAACAGCACTCAGGCCCTGTGAGGAAAGGGATTGGAGGAAGGGGCACTGGATCTCCTGGGATTGGAAAGCTAGAAGGGATGGTTGTTTATAAGCCACTATAGTTTATTTTACATTTACTCTAGTATATACACATTTTAGGCCAAAGGCTCAGAAAACAAACCTCACTAAGCTACCTGTAATTCACAATTCACTATATGATTCTATTTCATTAAAAAAAAAGAGAGAGAGAGAGAAGAAAAGAAAAAGAAAGGGCAAGCAAGCAAGCTGGGCGGAGCTGGGGAGACGGCACAGTAGTTAAAAGCTTTGGCTGTTTGATTTCCAGTGCCTACGCGGTGGCTCACCACCTGTGAAAGGACCGGTGTCTGCACAGGACTCACCAAGACCAAGTTCCCAGCACAAAGGAAATTATTTTCCCCAGAGGGACAAAGGACAGGAAATAAGAGACAATGACAGGAGACAATGGAAAAGGGCAAAGGGGAAAGGAACACGGGAGAGGAGGAAGAGGTCCTTAGCCCTCTGGTTAGGAGGGAGACAAGGCTGTAGGCAAATGGCAGTTTATACAGGCAAAGGGGGAACCCTATTTTTAGGGTGAGTTGGATTGTTTTGATTGGGCATGTTAATTAGGGGGGGGCCAGAAAGGGGCTTTTAATTGTTGGACTTCAATACTTTGATAGCTGGACCTTGGTGGCTAGCCTCAGGGAGAGGAAGTGGCCAAATAAGGGAATAGACCTTGGTGGCCGGCTTTAGGAATGTCATCTATGGTTTACAAGGGAGAGGGAAGGGCAAGACCTCCCAGAGCCATGTTTGTCCTGCTTGGCCCTAAAGAGCCTTTCTACTTGTAGCTCCAGTTTCAGGCGATCTGACGACCTCTTCTGGCCTCTATGGGTATTACCTGGTGCACAGAAGTACATACCGGCAAAACACTCATACACATAAACACTTTCATTTTTTCCTTTGGTGTTTTTCGAGACAGGGTTTCTCTGTGTAGCCTTGGCTGTCCTGGCTCACTTTGTAGACCAGGTTGGCTTTAAACTCGCAGAGATTGGTTTGCCTCTGCCTTCCTGATTGCTGGGATTACAGGTGTGTGCCACTGTGCCAGGTGATATAAACACTTTGTAAAAAATTTTTATTATTTTTTAAAGATTTATTTATTTATTATTTATATAGTATTCTGCCTGCATGTGTGCCTGTATGCCATAAGAGGATGAGCTACCATGTGGTTGCTGGGAATTGAACTCAGGACCTGTGGAAGAACAGACAGTGCTCTTAACCTCTGAGCTATCTCTCCAGCCCTTAATTTTATTTTTTTAAATTTTGTTATAAACACTTTAAAAGTATTTTATTTTAATTAAAAAATTTTTTTTGTATGCCTTGGGTAGGGGGGTCAGATCTTGGAGTTACAGACAGTTGTGAGCTGCCATGTGGGTGCTGGGAATTGAACCTGGGTCTTTTGGAAGAGCAGTCAGTACTCTTAACCACTGAGCCATCTCTCCAGCCACCCCCCATATAAACACTTTTTAGAATAAATAATTTAAAATATTAGTCACTGGGGCCAGGCATAGTATAGCGTACAGCCTTGGTCATAGCACTCAGGAGGCAGAGGCAGACAGATCTCTATGAGTTCATGACCAGCATGGTGTATAAAGTGAGTTGCAGGACAGACAGAACTATATAGTGAGACTCTATCTCTAGACAAACAAATAAAACAAAACCCAGAAATAAGCACCACCACCACCAACAAAAAGTCACCAACATATTTAGATAAGCTTTATAAGCCACAAAATGGTCAAGCAAAGCTACAGAAAAGATACTGATGTATTGCCCAGTGTAGTTGTGTGCACTTTGGCGTGCAAGACCATCCTTGGTTCCATATGAAATTTGAGACCAGTCTGACACATGAGAGTCTGTTGCAAACAAAACAAAACAAAACAAAAAACCTAAGACACTGTGGCTTGTTTGGGGTGGTAACTATGCTAGTGGTAAACACTGGGTTTTGTCAGATAGCCTCATGGAGGATTTTACAATAAAAGCTTAGCAGCCAGGCATGGTAGTATATGCCTTTAATCCCAGCACTCCAGAGGCTGGTGGATCACTGTGAGTTAGTTCTAGGGCAGCCTGGTCTACAGATCGAGTTCAGGACAGACAAGGCTACCAAGAGAAACCTTGTCTCGGAAAACAAAACAAAACAGAACAGAACAAAACAAAACAAAACAAACAAAAAAAAGCTTTGCATGTCCATGAGGGGAGGGGGTTGAAGGATGATATAGCATCCAGTAGCCAGCCACAGTGTCACTTGTGTTCGGTAGGGCATGGCTTACTTTATGTGAGGCAAGTAAGGGGCAAGTCATGTTTTTCTCAAAGGTGAATGGAGGTTATATGATGCTGATTTGCTTTTCTTCCATCTTTTCTTCCAGGAGTTCAAAAGCACATTAAGCAAGTGAGTGAACTTAACAGTTCCCAGGTTGGGCTGGAGTGATGGCTGTTCTTCAAATGGTCCTGAGTTCAATTCCCAGCAACCACAGGGTGGCTCACAAACATCTATAATGAGATCTGGTGCCCTCTCCTGGAGTACAGTTGTATATGCAGGCAAAACAGTTCCCAGGTCTTTACAAGCTGGTTTGCTGTCCCACTAGGCTTTCTCTTTTTATCCCAACATCATCTTTAGCCTCCTGCCTCTCAGCTCCTACCTCCTTACCTGGGTACCTTTGGAAGCAAAGGCCCCCCTACCTGGCTGTGGGAATTCCTGCACAAAGTTGGGTTTCCTTTTTGCTCTCACCGGAAGACAGAGAGAGGTGATGGAGAGAGGGAGAGGGAGAAACAGAGGGAGGAAGGAAAAGAGTGAATAAGATTGTCAATTTGGTGATATGCTCTTCAAAGTGAATTCTCCAATCATGTAACCCCCTCCTAAACGTTGTGATAGCCTCCCATAGTGACAAAGGCGATAGTCAAGCCTTTAACCCATAGGTCTTTGGGATTACTTATCTCTAAACTATAGCACCTCCCTAACTATCTTAGGGCAGTGGGAGAGGGGTGGCATTGTTGGGGCTTATTCAGGAGCCTTGTCCTGCAGGTGCAGCGGTGTACTTGGCTCCAAGCCAACCACAGTCTCATCTGAGATGAAGAATAAAGTATGGAACGTTTCCCTCAAGAGTTTCGTCTTAAAAGGATTGCTGAAGAAGTTCAAAGGTAGGGGCCCTGGGCGTGGGCTGGGCCATGTAGTGTTAGGTGTGACGGGATGCGCTCCTCATAGTTCATGGGACACATGGGGTGTGTCCTTCTTGAACTGAGAAGAACAGGAGTTGGGACATAGCAAAGGCAGATTGTTGTGGGAAGGCAGTGGTGACAAATCCATCTGGGTTTCACTCCAGGGCATCCTGCTCCCCATGGGGACAGACAGATGGGAAGGAGGCAGAAAGAAGGTGAAAAAGGGGCAGAGGTCAGGTCAGACCAGTTCTAGACAATAGAGGGAGAGAGGGAGAGAGGGGGAGAGGGAGAGAGGGGGAGGTGGGGCCAGGACACTAGGGGTCCCTTTTCCTTATGTTCCCATCTTGGCTTAGTTCATGCAACTCGGCCTCTGGAAAATCTGGAGTCAGATGTGTTATCAGCATGAAGAGAGGAGGTTTCCTGGCCAGGCCATCCCCAGTGCTGTGTACATTTGTGTTATGGTTTTGTTTTTGTTTTGTTTTTTGTTTGGATTTTTCAAGACAGGGTTTCTCTGTGTAGCCTTGGCTATCCTGGACTCACTTTGTAGACCAGGCTGGCCTTGAACTCAAAGAGATCCACCTGCCTGTGCCTCCCAAGTGCTGGGATTAAAGGCATGCACCACCACTGTCCAGCTTGTTGTGGTTATTGTTATAAAAATGTGTTTGTTTCTCAGTTTCTCTCCTAACCTGGCTATCACACAAATAATTGAGACTCTATTATATTATTTTAAGGAGCTTATTACTCTATTCTTAGCCCACTACATTAATTTGGCTTCCTCCAGAGTAAATTCCTGAGATTACTTGCACTTTATTGCTTTGCTGGTTCGGCTCCTCTCTCCTGATGTCTCCTGGACTTGTGCAGGTAGCTGAATCCCCTACTTCCTCCTCTAACTCCTCCTCCCCTGGCTGGCAGGAAGTCCAGCCCTATTCTCACCTGCTCAGTGATTGGCTCTAAACTGCTTTATAGGCTATCAGGGGACAATTGAGGAGCAGTAATTTACACAACATTGAGAGAGGTGATTCGCAGAACAAGGATTGTGACCAGATATTGGGGGGTACAGAAATCAGCGTTTGAATTATATGATAACCTTATGTCTACACATCTGCTCTGCTCTGTTTCTCTGTAGAGGATCTCCGGGGAGAGCTGGAGAAAGAAGAGAAAGGTATGAATGATGATTGCAACTGTGAGTATAAAGGCTGGCCAAGTCCAGAACCTGATCCCTACCGGAGGCCTGGGCTTTGCAAATGGTTGACCCCATCTGCCCATCCACCTCAATGACTATCACTGTGTTCCCAGCCTAATCCTTGCTTGGCATCTTTGAACCCTCAGGTGGCAGCGGGCAATCTGCTTCAGGGATGATTTGGCCTCAGGTTGCTTGGGGCAGAGAAATCATCTCAATTTTCTGGATGAACCTACACTTTCCCCCACTTTAAAATAGTTGAAGATCTCTTCTGGGGTTGGGGGTTGTGTAGGGTGTCAGGGGTGATGAAAGCAAGAAGGTAGATACACATAGTATAATGAAAATTAAATATATATATGTGCATTGGTGTTTTGCCTGCACGTATGTCTATGAGGGGATGTCAGATCTTGGAATTACAGATAGCTGTGAGCTTCCATGTGGGTCCTGGGAACTGAACCCGGGTCCTTTGGAAGAGCAGTCAGTGCTCTTGACCACTGAGCCATCTCTCTAGCCCCAAAGGCTATATTTTATTATGCTGAGGGTCATGATGCAATGTTCACACTCGGAATTCCTAGCTATGGTCCTAAGCCTAGATCCCCGAGGCTTCTCACCTGTGCGACATATCTTAGCTGAAGGTCAGGTCTAGTCTGTACCCGAAGTCTCTGAGGGTCAGGGTCCTGGGGGAGACTCTTCAGCTTCAGAGCAGATCAAGGTGGCATCTCTCCAGATGTGCAGAGCAGAGCAGTGCTCTTGGTCTCTGCTTATGTATTGTTCCGTGGGCATCATGGGGGGTTCTAGGACTGTCTGGTTATCTTGAATGAGTGATGGCACTGAATTCTGGTCATCAGGTGCAGCCTTGAGTCTAGTGGGGATCCTGAGTAAGCTATTTTATTATTAGGCATGCTTTAATATGCTCATTACAGGGGGACAATGGAAACAAAGGGAGACTGCAGAGATCTGGGGTGTGTGATCCAACACTGACAGGAAGGAAGTAAGGGCACAGAGTTTATCTCGGTCGGACCCTGTAATGGCTCCTTTCAGTCCTTAGTGGCCTTCAAGGCCTCTGAGGATCTAACCGCACTGTATATCAGGGCCTTGACTTGTTATGTAGGCACACACCCTCCCTGCAGCTTCTGGAATGTACCAACCACACATGAGCTTCCTCACCCCCTTTGGCTCTCTGCTGTAACATACCCTTCCCTTCCAGTGAGCCTGGCTTCACGGCTACTGTGGTTGAAATTTCACTTAGCTCTCCAGATCCCTCTTACCTTTGGCTGGTCGCCCACTGCCTTTCTCACACAGCCAGGAAGAAAGGAACAAAGCGGCAAGGTTGTTCACCTGCCTTGGTCTCTTGATCTCTAGGTGTCAGTCTCTGTTCTATTGCTGTGAAGCGACACCATGACCAAGGCAACTCTTATAAAGGAAAGCATTTAGTTGGGGGCTTGTTTATAGTGTGAGAGGGTTAGTTGATCATCACCTGGAAATGGACTGGCATGGTGCTGTACCAGTAGCTGAGAGCTTTAAATCCTGATCTGAAGGAAGAGAGAGAGAGAGAGAGAGAGAGAGAGAGAGAGACAGAGACAGAGACAGAGACAGAGAGAGACAGAGAGAGACAGAGACAGATAGAGACAAAGACAGAGAGACAGAGAGCACAATTCCAGTGACACACTTCCTCCAACAAGGCCACACCTCCTAATCCTTCCCAAATAGTTCCATTCCCTGGCAACTAAACCAGAAAAAATATGAGTCTATGGGGCCCAATTTCATTCAAATCACCACAGGGGGCCTGGGACAGGTCCCACAATAGTGTTTACAACTCAGTGCACTGTTTCTTTTTTTTGTTTTGTTTTGGTTTTTGGTTTCTTTTTTTTCCAGACAGGGTTTCTCTGTGTAGCCTTGGCTGTCCTAGACTCACTTTGTAGACCAGACTGGTCTCGAACTCACAGTGATCCGCCTGCCTCTGCCTCCCAAGTGCTAGGATTAAAGGCGTGTGCTACCACCGCCTGTCCAACTCAGTGCACATTGAAGCTTTTCATGTTGGATGTTTTCAAACATACTCAAGAGGAGTGAGAAGAGCATCATAGTGTATGCCACACGTGTTCATATAATACATCTTCAATTGCCAACTGGGGAATAGTTTTTCACAGACATTGTGTCCAGTTTTATAAGAGAACGAAGACACTGCATTCCACACATATTTCAGAATATGTTATCCCTAAAGAGACAGGGTTTTTTTGTTTTGTTTTTAAAGGTGGATTTCACTGTATAGGCCTGGCTGGCCTGGGACTGACTGTGCAGAGGAGACTTGCTCCCAGCTCACATATATTGGGCTGTCTCTCCCTCCCAGGTGCTGAGAATATAGGGTGGACCCCCCGACACCCAACAGAGACAGACTTTTAAAACCAGAACCATCACACTCACAGAAAGTGGTGATGCTTTTGTACCTAATTTTCAGGTTTCCCCAATTGTCTTTGTTTTCATTTTTCGAGACAGGGTTTCTCTGCAGCCCGCATTGCCTTTGTTTTGAGGCAGAGTCTCTTGTAAACACCCCCAACCCGGCCTATTGCTGGTTATGTAACTAAGGATGGCCTTGAACTCCTGATTCTTCTGCTCCTGGCTCCCAAGCTCAGGAGCTTTCTCTATCCTCCCGGCTCCACCATTACCCTTGAAATCAGATTTGCTGACCTGCTCAAACCAAGATCAAAATTAGGCCCATCATATTTCTTTGATTTAAATACGTGTCTGTTAAAGATCTTAATAGGCATTTGTTAACTGAAGAAAGAGAAAAAGAAGAAAGAAAAAGAGAGAGAGAGAGACAGACAGAGACAGAGACAGACAGAGACAGAGACAGAGAGAGACAGAGACAGAGAGAGACAGAGACAGAGACAGAGGAGAGTTGACGGTATTGGCTTTCCCTCAAGGGAAGTTAGACAGGATGGTGGGAAAGGAATGTGCTCTGAGTATAGAGCCTGTTGCAAATAATGAGTGTGGAGATGTCTTTCTCTTTCTCTTTCTCTGTCCTCAGTGGAACTCACTTTGGATCCCGACACAGCCAACTCCCGGCTCATCCTGTCTCTGGATCTAAAGAGCGTGCGTCTAGGACAGCGCGCTCAGGACTTGCCTAATCATCCCCGCCGCTTCGATACCAACACCCGCGTTTTGGCGTCCTGTGGTTTCTCTTCTGGGAGACATCACTGGGAGGTGGAAGTGGGCTCCAAGGATGGCTGGGCCTTCGGTGTGGCCCGCGAGAGTGTGCGTCGCAAGGGCCTCACGCCCTTTACGCCCGAGGAGGGCGTCTGGGCAATGCAACTCAACAATGGGCAGTACTGGGCAGTGACCAGCCCTGAGAGGACGCCACTCAACTGTGGGCAGCTGTCGCGGGTGAGGGTGGCGCTGGACCTGGAGGTGGGGGCGGTGTCTTTCTACGCCGTGGAGGACATGCGCCACCTCTACACCTTCCGTGTCAACTTCCAGGAGCGAGTGTTTCCCCTTTTTTCTGTTTGCTCCACTGGTACCTACTTGAGAATCTGGCCTTGAAGACCTTTACCAGGCTTCCTAGGAGGGGACAGGGTAGCAGTGAACTCTCCTCTCAAAGACAGAGATACTTCGTCTTGGACTTTCCTTCCATACCCCCTACCCCAGGCTGCCCAAGAAGGCTGTCCAGAGCACAACACAGGCGCTGACGGCTGACTGAGGAAAAAGGTGCTAATGGGTAACTAATTGCATAGGGAAGAGATGCTTGGACTCTCGGAACCTGCTTGCCCCTTTAACGTTCCTGCAAATTGTGTCTGAACTACAGAGAGGGGTTGACCAGTAGGACAAAAGCCTAGCTCTTTAAAACAAACAAAACAAAACAAAACAAAAAACCCCAACAACAAAAAAACCAAGGGTGCTTTCTACCACACCAGCTTACTGCTTTGATTCAGAAGGGTCCCTGTTTGCATCACGGAACAATGCCAAAGACTGATAATCTTGCAGAGGGTGTGGCTTGGCCCTGGGTCCATCGGGTATTACTTTACATTAGTGACAGCTGCCGGCTCTGCTTGGAGAGGTCAGTGAGTCCTCCCCATCTAGCTGGCCTGGCTGAGTTGTTTATTCAGAGAAGAGCATTGTGGCTCCCAGCTCAGAAGCCAGTCTGGCTAGATGTGGAAAGAGACCCTTGACCTATACAAGAGGCCAAGGCAACAGTCTACTCATATAAGCGCATCGCTGTTCTCCAGCACACCTTAGCCTGACAATAGGAAGTGTGCATCCTTTACCACAGTGACCAGATGCCTTAAGCCCCACATTTTCCATCACCTTACAGTCTCCTTTGGGTAAGGAGAGCAAAGGTTCCGGAACTGTGAAAAACAAGTTGATACTTAGGAGTTCACAGATGCAACTAGCACCAGTGTAGAGTCGCACCCCGCACAAACACAGGCCTGACAAACCCTTTCTGGAACTTACTAAATGTATGCAAGCAACAGAGCATCCTGGTGGCAAGGATGGCTAGGCCTCTGCCCTGGAGGGGGTTGAGCAGACCAGTCTCCTTATCCTCCTGACGGGCCACTGTTCCACAGCAGCCCCAAAGCTGGGCTTCTGGAAGGGCAGCAGTGGGCCATTCTTGCTTAGTGCTCCACTTGGAAGTGGGGGAGGAGGTAGAAACACGGATGAGCACGTTTCTAGGGCTGGCTGGACTCATTCTTGACTCCCTGGTCTGATTGCAGGAGGATATGTCTGAGTATTGATTTCTGCTGGAGTGACCCCGCGTGTTATGTACTCGAGGTGTGTGAGCTTCTGTGCTTGTAGCTCATATTTGGCATGAGGAGGAAGAATGGGGGTTTTGGAAAAGGACATCTATGAGCAGCTGGATAGGAGAAAGCTGTTGCAAACAGGTGTGCACACAAAAACACAGCTTGCCACTTGCTGTGAAATCATGAGGACCAGAGTTCGGGTCCCTGCACCCACATCACAGGCGGCATGCCCTGTAAACCCAGGTCTGCAGTTTCAAGGAATATGATGTCGGGGCCTGTGCACATCCATGAGTATATACATTCATACAGACATATACATAAAAATCCCCCATAGCTTTCACTTCAAAGGGAATAAGAGACAGTTTATTCTAGTGTGGGGACAGCTGCGTGGGGACAGCCTTAACCTGATGGCACTGTGTTAGTGCCTGCTGTGGCCCAGCTAGTGACACTTCCCCTACAGTGCCATAATTTACACATAACTCCCCTGTGATGGCTAAGGAAACTTAATAAGATAGGTACTAGGTATCTCTTAAGGCCTGTTGACCTTTGACCTGGAATGCCTGTGAGATCCTAGTGGCCTGCAGGTGAGATAAGAGTAAAATAGTGGCATGCTTGCTTTCTGCTTTTGTAAGCTTGATTATTGCTGTGGGACTGGGATAAGTGGTCTTTTTTTTTATTATTTACTATTCAACAAACAACTGAGGGGAGCAAAACAATTTTCTTGCCCAGTATAAAATCGATAGATAATTATAATGTACACATTTGATATCCACCTTTATAAACCCTCCCTTTAGTCCCGTCAGCATGGCATGCTGTTTGGCTGAAAGGCTGTGGTCCTTCTGCTAGCAGTGAGAATAAATTCATTTCATCAAACTTTGAGTTGAGTCTAAGTCTTTGGATTAGAAAGCCACACACTGGAGTCAAGTATGAATGATTGTGTCCTGGGAATAGATTTAGGTAATCCCAAATACAGTGGTTTTTGTTTGTTTGTTTTCTTTTTGTTTTTTGTTTTTTTAAGATAAGGGCTGGCAGGGAACTCTTTATGTAGACAAGACTGGCCGTGAACTCACAGAGATCCTCCTGCCTCTAGGACTAAAAGTGTGTGCTAACCATGCCCAGCTCGTATGGCCTTTTGATGATCATAATTCCCTTTGTATCATTTAATAACTATGCTTGGATTGACAAAATATTACATGTCACAGGAAGTGGTTTGTTGGCGTAGGTGTCCTGTGTCCTGTGTATTGTGTGTAGCTGTCTGTACGTATATATGACAGACGTCAGAGGACGGTATTTGTAGAATAATTATAGATTTTTGTATAATGGCTGTAATGTGACAACAGTTACTGTGACATTTGCCTGGCTACAGGGCAACTTAGTGACTCGCATGCACATACTCATGTAAGAATGAATACGTGTGCATCTCCCTCTCTCATCTTTTGGGCGTTGTAAGATCTCCAGCATTGCCAGGTGAGGTGGTACACGCGTGTAATCCCAGCACTTGGGGAGGCAGAGGCAGATGGATCTCTGTGAGAGTTCGACGACAGCCTCGTTGAGAATAACTGGACCAAGAGATCCTTCTTAACCCAGCCGCCAGTCCTAGACCCTTTCACAGAATTCTCACCACTCAAATGAAGGGCACCCAGGGGCTTGCCTTTGGGTCGTAGGGCTAGTGACTCAAGTCATCCGGCTTTACAGATACCTTAGGGCAGGCTAGCCACCAGGCTAAGGGCTATTGGCTGCTGACGTCGCTTTTTTTTTTTTTTAAATGGGGAGCACAGAATTGATTTCATCGTTCCGAGTTTGGGTTCATTTCTATCGCAGCCACTGGGCAGAGGCAAGCACGTCTTGCCGCCTTCAGTGTTAGTCTCGCTGGGGTCTGCTCAGATTCTCTATGTTCAAAGCGCACTGAGAAAGCTTCACAGTTTTAACGCGTCCTAGACGGGTTAACTGAAGCAAAGGGAGAAAATGGCACCCCAGCCCCCACCCACTTAAAACAAGACAATTGCCCTAAACTCCCAGCACCTGCTGTTGCAGCCGTTATGAAAAAAAAAAATAATACAAACTATTCTTAAAAAATAGATCACAAAGAACGGAAGGCAAGCCAAGGAGGGGGCGGGGCTGCTCTAGCCAGTGGGGAGAGGCCCGGGTAGGGTGCTGAGATGAACCTGGGAGGCTGGGATGCGGTTGCTTTTTATCTATCTCAGATTAGGACTCCTGGCCTCCCCTAGACCCGCCCCCCCCCCAATCTTCTCTGTGCTCCTCTCAGGGACCCCTAAGGGGCCTTGACAAACTAGCCCATTGCTGGAATTAAGATGTATCCTAAGGGCTGGTTGTCCTTTTCAAATTTGTCTGTAAGTAAGGTGGGACCGGGGGACTCTAGGTCTCAACCCTGATTGTTGTCACTCAGCACGTCTGAAGAGCCCGACCCTATGATTTCCCCGCTGCTGTCACCACCCAGCACTTCAACATCCACAGCCTGCGGTAGCTCGCAGGACAGGCTCATGGACCCCATCCCCGCTGTATTACCAGCACTCGGACTTTCTGCTCCAGCCCTTGCTTAGGGCTTCCCTCTCCTCTGGCGTACTAGGGGCCTCCTCCCAGCTACTGCCACTGGGAGGGTCCGTCCCAGCACAGCCTGTTCTTCAAAAGACTCTGTCCGAATACTCCCATTCTTCCTGTTTTATCTGTCCTTGTGGACAGCGTAGTCGTATCTGCTGTTGCTGCTACTTGGTTGAAACGCCAAAGTCCTGTTTTATCATTTCTAAATTTGGTATTAGTCTGCGACTGCACGATGATAGCGATGGTGGGATGGTGTTAAGTACTTGTGCGCAGAAGCAGATCTCGTGGCCGGCTCCATAGCTCAGGGGTTAGAGCACTGGTCTTGTAAACCAGGGGTCGCGAGTTCAAATCTCGCTGGGGCCTACGAGTTCATTTTTCACCTTTGTCGCCCAGAACAGAACGTAAATAGGAAAATTGTGAAGTTGGGGATGGCAGGCTACCTAGATCGTTCCTGTGTGTCTCCCTTTTTGCCTCTCACGTAGCCGCAGCGCAGAGCCGAATTCCTGCGTCCTTGAAATCGAATCTACCGCAAACTTCTCCATCAAGTTCTTGTGTCCTGCGCTGTCTCTCCGCCGTTTCCCCATCGGCATGCTCTCGGCGAGGTCACCCACCCTAACCTCTAACCCCCAACTTCTGTCGCCCCCCTCGGCTACGGTTTCACGCACTTTGATAGCTGGAACCCACTTCCCCTTTCCGGATGGAGAGCATTGCAGGGATACACCACCAATTAGGGTGGGATGTCGCAGGACTGCAGGTCCCTGTCGTCGCCTCCGTGTGGAATTAAGGAAAAGAAAATGCAAATAAGAGCTCACTTCCTAACAACTTGGGCCCAACGACTAACTTTGTCATTTTCACTCAATCTTTTTAAGAAAAAAAAAAAACACAAAAACCCAAACACTAGTAATTATGCTTGTTGGCAGGATTAAAGCATACAGGCTGAGCGTAAACCCTCAGGGAATTCAGTGCCTTGCCTTGCGAGGACCAGGGCCAAGCTGCTGTAAGAATTTCCCTTGGGAACCATGAACAAAAGTGTATTCACTCCCCATAGGGCATTACGAGAGACCAAACAAACAAACAGACAAACAAACAAACAAGATTCTACTTAGGTCTAGCTTGGTGAACGTGCTGGCTAGTCCCGTGTCAAGTTGACACAAACTAGAGTTATCTGAAAGGAGGGAACCTCAATTTGAGGGCATGCCTCCTAAGAACCGGCTGTAAGGCATTTTCCTAATTAGTTATTGATTTAGGGGAGGGCCCAGCCCATTGTGGGTGGTTCCATCCCTGGGCTGGTGGTCCTGGTTTCTATGAGAAGGCAAAGCTAAGCAAGCCAGTAAGCAGCACCCGTAACGGTCTCTGCACCAGCTCCTGCCGCCCAGGGTTCTACCTGCCTGAGTTCCCTTCGTCCTTCAGTGATGAAATGCTGTGGAAGTGTAAATCGAATAAACCCTTTCCTCCTCAACTTGTATTTCGGTCTTGGTGTTTTGGCGCAGCAAATAGAGACCCTAAGTAAGAGCGAAGCTATGAGTTTATGGGGGCTTACTTCAGGGCTGTGCGTGGAGGGTTATTTGCCAGAACATAGGTAATTCAAAAACAGCTGCGTCTCTGAAAAGCTCACCCCAGCATGGACGGTGAATGCCCCCCGAAGGCTGCGTGCTGCTGCACTTGCGGGCAGCTCACCAGAGCCTCTTCTACCCCAGCAACAGATTACGAGCTTTCTTTCACGGATAGGGAATACCTCTCGATTCGGAGGAAATAGCGAGACACTCAGGAGTTTCAGGTGTCTGGGGACAGCGTTGCTTTCCCAGCTCACACACATTCTCCAGCCGAAAGGGACCTCAGAAAGACCCGAGTGGGTTGTGGCAGGTGGCTCAGGACTCGAAAGCAGAATCCACCCACACCCGGCACATTATAGCAAAGAAAACCTCTAGCGGACACACGGGTGCGGAGACTGGAGGAGGGAGTCAGTGTGCCGCGCTGTTTGGTAACAACCATCGATACCGACGTAACACTCAACCCGAGCTAAGAGTGAACGTAACGATTTGCGAATTTAACGGCAGGGAACCCGAATCGCTCTCTTTTGCTATGAAATAAACCAGAGCAGTCAAAGACGGTTAAGGAAGGCTAGGTCGCATGCGGAGGAGGAGGGGGCTTTTCCCAGCATG